>NC_140124.1:113435233-114117733 GCF_964035555.1 Netta rufina
ATAACCCAGCTGGACATAGACCTGAGCAACCTGCTCTAGGGTGACCCTGCCACCTGTTGAGCCACCAATTTTCTATAAAGACATTGATCAAGTAAGCTGAGCTCTAAGTCCCTTTTCTGATACATGCAGGCAAACTCAAAACAAAACAAAACAAAACAAAAACCAACCAACCAACCAAAAAACAAACAAAAAAAAACAACTACCAGAGCCTGCCTTGAGGCACCTTGAACACCTGAGAAAGAGTCCTCTGCATCCTCAAGATGTTTTATGTCAGGCATACAGAGGGCAGGTGTGTGGTGTACACTAGCTCAGCAGAAAGCTGGAGTGAGGCAATCTACTTCTGCCTACCCACCCCACTGACAGATACCCACAGCAAGGAGTAGTGTGCGGATAAGTAACTAAACACTCAGACCAGCCAATGGAAACATCCTTCTTCCAAACTACCGTGCATATGGAGCAATTCAGACGTTCTTGGTCTCCCTGAATTCATGCAGCTCACCTGCCCACATGGCACACGTCCCAGAGGACAATCTGGACTTTGTGCAACATGGAGCTTTGAGTCAGTCTGCCTGAGCAATGTACTGCCCGGCAAGACTGGGGTTGTTTGTGCACGTGCAAGCTAACTACATGCACAGGAGATATTTCTGAATGGCTGCTAAAGCTGGCTGCTGGATACCTGGAAATCTGTAGAACAAGATGCATAGAGCTGAGGCACTGACTTTTTCTGGAGGAAAGTTTTAAATCTTCTCCTGTCCACATATCCAGGCTTGCATCCTTGTATCCTTGCCTATTGTTTTGCCCAGAATGAAAAATGAGTTATTGCCAAGCCTTTTGAGACTCTGATCACTACAGCACATTAAACAAATGTATTCTGTTGGAAGTGTCTGTCAACTTGGCCAAGAGCTATTAATGAGATAGAACTGCTAGGATAACTACACACTGAAATGTGGTCTTTTCATCTTTAATATGGCACCTGAAAAAGCCACTAAGATTATTTGAAGATCTCCGGTAAAATTCTCCTCTTCTACATTAATTTCACTTACAATAAAAGCCCCTTCTCCCCCTGCTGTCATTTCCTGCCTATTTTGTCTCACCTAAATTAACTGAAGACCGAAGGGGTCTGTGTGGGTGGCAGAAGAGGCCATCAGTCTCCCCGGTGAGCACGGCTAATGACAGTCGATCCTGCAAAGGGGAGCGGTGGGTGAGGCACCCTGCAGTGCTGGGATGGGGAAATGCTTGTCGTGTGCTTGTCACCCAGCTGCTGGGAAAGAGCGGTTCTTTTTTTTTTTTTTTTTTTTTTTTAAACACACTTGGAAATAATTTATTCAAAATGCTGAATGAAGTACGGCATATATAAAATTAAATAATAAAAAATGTAACTCTAAGCCCCTTAATATTTTTATGAGAAACGGGAGAGAACACAGTTAAAATGCTGCACCATTGCTAAGGATTCACAAAGCTTAGATCCTTTGATTACATATCATTTACCTGTTTCAAAAGGTGAACACATTTATGAGTCAAAGACGAAGTCTCAGTATCAGATGTGTTGATACCTATATCCCATACTCAGAAAGTTTGTAAATTTAACCCAAAACAGACGGCGGTATTCCTATATTATAAATCTCTATTATGTTTCTATCCCACCCTAACAGTATTCCAATAAGAAATGCTTCATTTGAGGCACTGTGCAATCAGGCCTCAACCTGACTGAACAGTTCCTTCAAATGGGTTTTGCAAGTGCCAGCCTTAAAATAGCCAAAGAATTCACAGGGACATGAGGTAACAAATTTTGGTCAGTAAATACAGATGGTACACAACAGATTACTCATTTCTCTTAAAATAAAGGGTGATTTGCCTTACATCTGAGTTCATAATTCGATTAGTAAAATTATACCATTGCAAATTTTTGATTAGATATAATGCTCCCGTACTATACTGCAGCAAAAATATGTATTAGGAGAAAGATTCTGCACTCCCAAAAGGAGGCAAAAATGTCTCCAGGGTGGGGTGATACTGTATCTGCAGCTGATTTTCAAAGTGCCATCTCTGCTATACGTATCTGGTGACAGAAACTGGATTATGGAGATTTTCAAAAAAATGTTTCCGGAAAAAAAAAAAAAAATGGTTCTGCATTCCTGTTTATGAGATTAAACTAGAAGTTCAGAAATGACTGATTTGAGTGGCAAACCATAATTTTACAGCCTGGCACAACTCAGATTCTGTGTAACAATCCAAGGCAAAATAGCTTTTAGGGAACAGGCAGGAGGTTGTTCATATGCCTTCTGCTCACCGTGGTGCTGACCACAGGATGGCACTACTGGGCGCATTTTAGGAAATGCGGCACACATTGGCTATTAAATTTTAACTCTCTATTGGCACAACGTCAAGCAAACTAACACAAATCAAAGGCTGTGTATTCCCACCGCTGCCTCCAGAAAACTGCCTTGTCCGTGCATTTAGCTGAATAAAGACTATGTGCTTGGAGATTTGGCTGTGTGAATAGCCCATAAAGGCTATCACATCTGATAGGCAAATAATGCCAAACCTCGGAGGTGGAAAGGGCAGAATAATCTTCATGTTGAATGTCCTTATTATGGTGATAAAACCTCCTCCAGAAGTGCGTTTCTTCATGTGCCAAGTCTGACTAATACCACATCTTTCTCTCTGAAATAACTTTTTCTTTTTTTTTCTTTTTTTTTTTTTTTTTTTTTTTTTTCCCTTTGATGCAACTGCTCCCAGCTGCCCTCTAACCCACAAAACCTCTCCATACCACAGGAGGCCTTCAGCTTGCTCTGGCACTGCTACTTGCAAAAAGCAATTGTAAAGCGAATGCAAATGTTGAAAAAATGAGTTACTACTCATACTGTTCGTTAATTTTGAAGTAGTACGTGTTGCCAGTTCTAAAGATGCAAGGTATTATCCCCAATCTCACATGAACTGCTGTTTTCTCTAAAATCCCTGACACTGAAAGCTCGTGATGACACGAGAATATTCAGTTTAACAGTTCCTCATAACAATTTCTTCCCTCATGGCCATAGAAAAAATGTTGAGATTACATTCTCAACCTTTAATATTCAGTCATATCACAAAGGTCAGTGAAATAGAATGAGCACTTATTATACATTCAAAACTGCTCGAAGACAAAACCTTTCCTTGGCCCATCTCCTGTTTTTCAGAGTTTGACTCATGGTAATATTTTCTTTTTTATTTTTTTTAATCATTTAGGGTTGGCAAGACTGTAAACAGCAACACAAGGTACAGAATACTAATGAATTAGCAGCTGTGTATTTCCTTGAATATGAAAGATGTAGTATTTTAAATACAAACATATAGTTAAACTGACATTTTAATATTAATTTAAATAATTTCTTACATGATCTGGACTGAATTTGGCCCACAACATTTTCATCAATTAAAAATAGAGAACTACTGAGACTGTACTTAATGCCTGAGTAAGCTTCCTGATATCAGAATTGTATTTTTCATCCTCAGAACAGAAGAGACACACAAAAGAGAGATGGCATACACTTCTCTCTTCTTTTCTGAAGCGTTTGGGTCAATCCAGAGGGTTTCTGGGAGTGGCTGATTTATTTTAGGACAAAATCTCCAAATCTACCTCAGCTGTCAAGAGCGAGAGACTCGATATAAAGTAGGACGTTCATGTGGCACATTGGACTTAGGCAGAAAACCATCTTATGTCTGAAGTCATAGGGACAGTTCAGACTTCAATCTCATTTAACCTTTTGTTGAGACTGGTAATGGAGGTGCTACTTACTGCCACCGATTCAGGCTTTCGTATTTAAACACCTATTACATTTGAAAGTGAGGATTTATTTGCCTAAAAGTCTTTGGGGATCTGAGTTATAATTGGCCTTGAGAGAAGGAGAGAAGTATCCCGGAATCCTGAAGATCCATTTTTTTTTTTTTCATATTAAATTTGTTTGAATAGACAATGCCTCATTCAGGCAAACTGTAGAGAACATTTGACTAAAATCTGTCCTTGTGTTCACATAATCTTTCTGCATTTGCTCCCCAGCCATTACTCATATTCCAAGCGGTGTCTTCTCCAAGAACCACTGCTCCAGGCCCTGGATGAATCATTCAGCAAAGAGAACCCCAGAACCAGGAGGCAATTGCGGCGACTCCCATTTCAGCAAGTTGTGCTATCACGTACCAAAACATCACATTTCTCAAGGAAACAGGCATGAGGAATAGGCCAAGAAAAGGAGAAAAGCTCCCGTTGACACAAACATAACTCAACAATCAGCAACAATAAGAAAGGAAACAAAAATGCAGAATGCAAAATGACAGAGAAATGGGATTTAAGTGAAGTAGCACACATCTATATCCTTTCTCCTCTGTGTTTAATGGTGTTGTCAGGGCCCCTAGATGGAGTAAGAGTCTCAATGTGCACAGCCACTTATTTGTCATCCTTTATTTTACGCATGCAATTCTTAAAGATATCCTACAAATCTGAGACAATAAAAAGAGTTTCAAGACAAAATGTAGATGAAAGAAATGTGGAAAATTAAACCTGGGGAAGGTCAGCACCTTTACACGAGATGCATTGCTATACCAGTGTTGACTTCATTTGTTAGAAATGTTCAACCTCCTCAAGCTATATATACTGAGAGACTGACTCACTTCTTTCCTCATGTCGTAGTAATGTCAGCGAGTTCAACAGACTTACTTTCAATTTACTTTCTGTTGGGACAGAAGACACCTACAGGAACTGAAGTAAGGGCTGAGCATACACGGAACTTCCACCAGGATTTGCCACACTTTGCACAGAGATGTACCAGGGACCACTGGCAGCTCCACTGCTACAAGCCTTCTGCAGCCAACAACAATATCACAGAGATATTTCAGTTTGAATTTGGCCTAGAAATGGCTTAATCCAGCACAAGGAAAACTGTCTCTGTAAAGCCACTGTGCATCATAAACGAGTCAGTGCTGGGAAGCTGAATGTTCATTGTGTGGAGTCCCAGCACCATACTGAGAACAACACACACTGAGGACATTATGCTGTGCAGTCTCTTCACACTTACAAAACTGGGAAATTATTTTTATGGCCAACATCTTCTGTTCTCACAATTTGTCCTAACATACCAGATATATGCTGTAAGAAATCCTCCACGAAGGCTTAGAGAAAATGATCCTAGGTACAGCTGGTGGGTAAAAATAAGAGATAACCGTTAAGCTAAAGCCTGCCTTTGAATTTTCTGAGGGTTACGAAGCTGACCTACAGCATTAGAGATACACAGACTGACTTTTGATGTGACTCTGGAAACAAATTAACATGGTTTTAGAAGGAAAAAAACACTCTTTGGGAATTACAGAAGAAGTGATTTATAGTGAAAATTATGTCAGGCTCTACACTTTGAGTTTTCTTCTTTGGACTATTTGCTCTGTTCACCCTAAAGAAGCCTGTAATTGCTGAGAACATTCACCGCAGACAGACAGCATGTCTGCTGGCTCCACAGCAGCTTTATTTGTAAAAGTTGCTGGAGACAGAGGCTGAAAGGGAATGAAGCAGGGAACGAGGAAGGGCAGAAGATAGATCAGACCTTCTGCAGAGGAGGTAACTGTTTAGGCAAGAAGATGGTGCAGATGGTTCAGTTAAGGTGGAGGAAAGCTGCATAGTGCCTAGCCATTCTCCAGAGCTATGTGATAGCACCCAAACTAGAATAAAGAAAAAAGAGAGAAAAAAGAAAAAATAAAAAAAGGAAAGGAAAGGAAAGGAAAGGAAAGGAAAGGAAAGGAAAGGAAAGGAAAGGAAAGGAAAGGAAAGGAAAGGAAAGGAAAGGAAAGGAAAGGAAAGGAAAGGAAAGGAAAGGAAAGGAAAGGAAAGGAAAGGAAAGGAAAGGAAAGGAAAGGAAAGGAAAGGAAAGGAAAAGGACAGGAACCACAAACCAAACTAAACAACAACAAAAACCACCTCAACAAAATTCTCAACTCAGCAGACGATATGGAGAAGTACACTTTGAATGCAATGCTACTGCACGTGGATGAGGCAAAATGTTGCAGCTTATCTTCTCAGGGAAAACATTTTTTTTGCATGGGCATCAAAACTGTCCTCTACTCTTCGCAGAAAGTAGGTATGGACAGAGCTCTTGTATGACTCCTCAAAGAGTTTTCTGCTTTGAGTCCAGAACAGAGGCAGGGCTAGCTTGAGATGATGGACTGAAGGTTCCTAGGAACAAAGGACTACGATCACCAAACTCACTCCAAAGCTGCTCCAAGGAAAACTTAGATATTTTTTCCCCTTTCTCTGTTATTAGTTTCTTTCCTTTGTTTCTCACTTCCCTAGCTTGTTAGTAACAGGCAATAAATCTTAGTATCACCATACTCTGAATCTGTTTTGCTCATCATGAGAATTGTTGAGTGATCTCTCTGTCCTTATCTCAACCCTTGAGCCCTTTGCATCGTATTTTCTCCCCCCTTCCCTTTGAGGAGGGGGAGTGAGAGAGCAGCTGTAGTAGAGCTCGGCTGCCCATCCGAGTAAAACTACCACAGGTTGTGAAAACACAGGAATGAAACAAAGGCTCAAGTGTAAGAGACAGTCCGCCTGAAGAAAGTGTTCTTGCAGCCATGAGGGTAACATGAAGGAGAGAGCAACCAAGAGACCAAGGGCTGAAGAGAAGTCAGAGATAAAACATGCCACAGGTAATAAGATGAAGCCGAAGAAGAGGGAGTGAAATGATGAAGGGGGAGGCTTAGAAATACAGCCTCAGGTTGAAAGGAAAAAAAAAGAAGAGGGTCACAGAAGAAAAAGCTCTCACATGACGAAGCTGCAGCTCTCAGAAGATACAGTGATTGTGTTATCATCAGCAAGATATCCATTTGTTTTTATGAGATTGTATGTCTGCATGTATCTTACAATTTTTAGAATGTCTAGAAGAATACTAAGCTAATAACTGTTTTGTTTCTTTTTTTTGTTTGTTTGTTTGTTTGCCTGTTTGTTTTTTAAGTCATTAAGGCCATTGGTCTCCCTAATGAAATAAAGAAATAAGATGCACAAGCTTTCTGGTTTTGGGTGACTAACCCAAAGCATGCCAGGTCACAGGTGACTAATCCCTGGTGCCTGGAGCAAATGTTCAGTCATCAGCCAGTGAATTGAGCAGACTGCCCAACCTTAAGCCTGCGTCAGAAATAGCACAGTGAATGGCAGTGTTAGCAGAGTTCAGGAAGTCAGTCAGACAAGGTTTTCAGCTAGGATCCAATTGCAAAGCTGTCGGCATCAAGCCTGGGCTGAGACACCTGTGTAGCGGAGGGCAGTCTATCTGTGTACCTGGGACGTGGCCTAGTCTATGTGTCTGTCAACTACTGGCTCAAAGGATGCCAGTTCAGTCATTTTCCTCTGTAAAGGACAAAATAATATTATCTAACAATTTTCTGCAGCTCAGTTCTTAACAGGAGCTGCTTGGAATAATGGTATGGTTGAAAAATCAGTCTCTAAGCACATGAGGAGGTAGGAGTTTAGGATACACAGCCTTGTTTTTTTTTTTTTTTTTTTTTTTTTTTTTTTTGTTTGACATTGAAATGAATTCCAAATGTCCACTGATAGGTCTTGTATTAATCCTGTACAAGACAGAATTGCGGTGGTAGCCTTTAAGAGCAAATAATCAGGGACATCTGAGAGACCACAAACCTGGTCCACTTTGTGCCACTGCTGAAATAAGGCTGAATTTGTAATCTTGGTCCCTCTGTGAACGTGCCAAATACACAGGTTATATGCCCGCTCTCTAACAGATATTAGGATCTGTAAAGCATATTAATAGACTTCTACAGTTAAAAGGAGAAGAAAAGAAAATCTGAACCCATTTTCGGGATATTGTTCTGTGAGTGAACACTTACAGACTAAAATCCTTATGAAGGATTTGTCTGCAGGGAATATGCTAAATCAAGCCCTTTTGAACTTTTGATTAAATAATTGATGCATAATGCAGAATGTATAATATATGCATCCTTTTCCCATAGTTGCCTGGAAACCCATATGGAATAGTACTAGCAGTTCCAGGAGCATTTAGTCTCTAAGTCGCTGGTAAAGACAAAGGAACAAAAAAGTTTTTAAAATCATTAGCTCATCTTTCTTTCCATTATTCAAGTACAGCAGGATACCAGAATTAGTAACTTACACAATGGTATTGTGGGTCTTGTAATAGAGTGATTTTTTTTTAAAGCTATATCATTTGGAGTCGTATGAATGACTATATGTCTCAGATTCTGATTAAAAAAAAATATATTAAATTAATGGTAATAAGCAGATGATAGAATATCCAAGAGGATCAACAGAGAATAAAGATAAGAAATCTATTTTTTAAAAACAGTTATAGAACTTCTAAGCCAATCTCCCAGAAGACTACCACTGAGGGTCTAGAAGGATAAGAAGATACCATGATCAAAAATTCTGGAGGCAGATTGTTTTCACAGGAAATAATGTTTCAAATTGCAGGCAAGCAGACCTTTTACACTTCTTAAATATGCAACTTTGCTTGTCATTCAATCTGATTGCTCTGTGACCCAGCCCGAATCTATCTTGTGCTTTACTGCTTCCAGGATGAAATGAAAAACATGATAAAAACCAACAATGAGAAAAGAGCACTAACCATAGAACCCTACAATGATGGAGGATTAAGTTATTTAACTTAAACAACTCTATAAATATGATAATTTGGTGCCTCCATTTCTTATGGTCATGCTAAGAAAAAAAAAAAAGAGAATGAGGGACAAACAGAAATTGCACAGCCCATACAGTCCTTGAAAACTAAAAGGTAGGATACTGGGAATGATGGCCTCTTGCCACAGCAAGGATCTTCATGGGATTCTTGCACACACCATCAAGCATTTCTTGTGGACTCCGGACTCTGTTTCACTTTAGAGAAAGTTGGTACTGAGTCAAAGAAAGAATGGCTGTATGGTATGGTAGTGAGTCGTTTCATTTAAGTAAAAAGAAACTGTTGTGAATGCCTGAATCAATGAACTTTCATATCAAAATATGAAAGATTTGGTGGGATAAGTACTAACAGACCAGTCCTGAACACTTCTAAATATCTTCTAGGTTTGTTCAAAAAGGTCCCAAACAGGCAACTTTTTAGATATGGAGCATATTTTCTCATGAAGAAGAGCAAATTGAAACTGTATCTATTATCGACTTCCTAAGCCACTGGACAAGAAGAAGGTCACAGCACCGTTTCCAGCATGGAATCAAGACTTTCATATCCTTTCCTTTTACTCAAAGTAGCAGATAATGTGACTTTTCATTTTGTGGTGAATGGCAGATTGAATGGGATGTGTTAAGACAGTATTTTAAGCATCAGCCCAGTAAAGAAAACAAAACAGACCAAAACCTACCAGTAATTCTATTTCAGTTTAATAAAATCATGTTTTTAAAAGTGATTGCCATCCTGAGCAGGGCCAGTAGCTCACACAGGTTGATCTCATCATTTTATACTAAAATTGCCAGTTTCTAGGACAAACCAGTTTCAGCAGCTTGCTGTAGCGTTACAGGAGGTATAAGAGCACAGAAGGAAAAAAGCTCTAAGTATCTAAAAATAGTGTGTTTACAATAACTGTCATTCATTTTCAGTGGGAAATTATTATATTTCAGGAGGGTGAGAAATTATTCTAACTTAAAACAAATGTAAAAAGGCAGATCAGATCAGAGAGGCACCCAAGAGCAAGTATGGAGATTAAGCTGACATGCCTACATGCCTGGCTGTGACTACATAAGCCCAGGGGAGGCAGGAGGAAGGGCAGGGTGGAGGTGGAGGAGGCTGCCCTGGACATTCACAAGGTCTCCATCACAACAGTGGCAGCTCCGCTTCCAATGTGCAAACAGCTGTATTATGACTTGGATAAGACAAAACAAAACAAAAAATCATTCATGCAGAAGACTATTGAAGGGAGAAACAAAGACAGTGAAACCCTAAGGTGTTGGGATTAAACTAGCAGAGAAAAAAGCTTCCTTTTTGTCTGCATTAATTAAGCCCCATATTACCATCATCATCATGGCTTTAGAGTCAAGCTTTCAACTGCCAATGATTTATTCTGATCTAGGGAAATCAGCAAAATCTGCTTTTTGCAGCCAGAGTCATAGAATAATCTCACAACATGTTCAGAAAAGTTCATTAAGGACAGCAGTAGTTTTCCAGCTGCACAGCTCCGTATTAGTGAGTGATGTTTAATTGTATACTGGCTTTGATTATGATATGTTGTTATGTTCTACTCCTGCCGCCACCACATCCCGGAGGGAATTTGCACGCGAACATGGTATTTCATCTCAGATTGTTTTTCTATATAAACAAATGGGTTTTAATAAATTCACTGGAAATCAAATATTAAAATAAACCAACAGAACAATGATGACTGGGGAGTACTACAAATCATACTTTTTGGTGTTTCCTGAATACGAGACTGTTGAAAAATACATGCAGCTGCTGCCATTGGTCACTTGTACCTTATTTTAGGAAAGCCTTATTACTCTTCTGTGTCTGAATGCTATGGATAGAGAGCTGTAAGTCAAGATGGCATCTTCCTTGCATGGTGAGAATGTACATTGGATGTTTCAAAACCTATTTCAACACACAGGAGGTCAAGCAAAGTACAGCACCCTAATGTTTGACTTTGAGCAACGCTGGGTTTGTAGGATTTAAGTTCCGTGACTGTTGCAGACCTCATAGTGCTCATCTGTAGTTTTTCCATCTCCCCCCTTGACAGTGGGCACTATTTAGGGCCTCCTTTAAAGCACACTAGGAAATCTAGGTGATGAAGAAGTCAGCTAGCTGCATTTTGTACATTTTGCACAGTACAGACTGCAATAAACATGTAGCACTTTTGATCAGGTTTCTGCACCTGCTTCCTGTCTGTTTTGATTATCCCAGATAATGAAATTTAACCTCAGATGATGAGGGTGCTGTTATTTCTGAGAGTACATTCAACAGAAAGACCCACTAGAGTAGCCATGGTCAGCTCACATGCTCCTGCTTTACATTCTTAGATCTAAGGATGATGCAACCATCAGTAGAGTTTTCTTTCAGGTCCATCTCCCCAAGACTATTGGAATTCATCTGAAATTATTCATGTCCCAGTCTGAAGACCTTCTCAAGATTTTTCTTTTTCTTCTCCTCAAGATTTTTCTTTTTTAGCATCAAATTTTCTTTGAATTTTGAGTTTTGAGTTTTTTGTTTTTTGTTTTTTTTTCAGAAGAGGTACATACATCTTCTGCTAGTCCTTATGATTAAGAGAAGACTACTGTTATTGCAATAACTCTATTTCTACAGGAGTTGTGCAAACTAGGAACCAAGTAGCATGTAATCGTCTCTTTCAGTACCCCACAAATCCTCAAATGTACCTACACTACCGACAGAGTTTGTCTGTTCATTACTCCTCTGCTTGGAAATTGTAATCAGAAATAGGGAAGCATATAGTGAGTTTATATTCATGCTGCACTAGTAAAGCTTCCCAGGTTTTGGAATTCCTGCATGCAGAATTTGATTGATCTTCTACTTCTGGGATGTCATAGATTGCATTCCACGTTTGGGCACTAGCAGAGTCAGAGGTGTGCCACCAATAATTTGTAAATGTTATTGTTATTCATTGGTAGCATCAACATAGGAAAAGGAGTATGCTTAAATCTGAAGGAAGCTTTCTTTAAAAGATAGCTTTGCTTTTTTTTTTTTTTTTTTTTCTTCAAATTTATGTACATATTTTCTGAGTCCTTATGAAGAATTTCTTGCTCCTCTGAAGAATTAAGCTGGACTGATTTCAATTCCGTCCTGTTTGACAAATAACTGCAATGACTGATATTGATTTTTCTCACTCTGCTGATTTTATTTAAACTGGCTGTTGGTTTAAATGCTCACAGAGATTTTTATAAAAGAAACACTTCTCACATGCACGGTAGTTTTCCTAAAGTTTTACAGAATTATCACAAAGACATATATTTGCAGTTTTGAAGAATGTTTGCTATGTATCTTTAGTTATCTTCCTATTGTGAAAATGAAATAATTCAGTCGTGCAATTAAGCTGATCAACAAGTGTTAGTATCCAGAGTACAACACATGTAGGGGTATTCTGGTAAAGGGTGGTAAATTGTCACCTCCTCTATAATTTTTGGCCACATAGTCTAACTAGCTCAAGGAGAGATACTGCAAGAGAGAACAGCCCTTAGACTGCCAGTGCATCTTCGCCCATTATACAGTGCTTACTTCACCAGTAAACCCCATTCTTCTGATGAAGGTTGCAGCAAAACACTCTTGTAGTGAGAGAATTCACAAAGGGAGGCAAGGAGATGAGGCTGTGCCTGCATTAAAGACAGCAGAAACAAACATTGCATTGTTTGCGGTAAGTGGAGCTGCCTGATATCCCAGGACTGTCACACACTGTTCTATGCTAATGTGCACCTTTGGGTAAAAAAGCTGGTGTTAATAAAACCTCTGCTCTACTTTTCTTGGAAGAGCCACTTCTGGCACTCAAAGCAGCTCTTTGCTTCCATCCTCATACACCTCCAGCCTGCAGCCAAGAGCAGCTCCTGCAATTTATTAAATTAGTTCTTTTAAAGAACCCCTTAAATACATTTTTTCCGAGCAATTTTTTTCCCAGTGAGCCTGGGCTGGTATGAGTGAGTGAAAAGCTGGTCGAGGCAGGGCAGGAGAGCACAGCTGAAAGCATGGCTTGAGTGACAGGAGGTGCTATCCACAGGGAGTGGAGTGGGACTGCCTTTGAGCTTTTTCTTTTTATATCCTCCCCTAAATGAAACATCTCGCATGCAGCAGAAGGGCTTTTTTTTTTTTTTTTTCCCTATGTCACTTTTTTTTTTCTCTTGAACATATTACTGGGTACTGCTTAATGGCAATTTCTGCAGGAAATAAAAAAGAGTCACTGACATGAGCAGGAGGTCTGATATTAACCATTTCAGGGCAGCTCTTGGGTCAGCAGCTCTCTGTTTAGAAGCATTGCTTGAAATCTCATCAGGTAAATGAATAATTTATGACTTCTCTTCCTACTAGTAATGAATGACTTCTCTTCCTACTAGTAAGAGTAACCCATCTGGGAGAACAGCAGTTGGACAGAAGCAATGAGAAGAAACCTGTACTTCATGGTGAAAAGATGTGTGCAACTCATCCCATTCCAGAGCAATGGAAATTATTTCTTAAGTTGCACAGAACCTAATTCTTAGGACAATATTTTCATGTCCCTCTCTCTCTCTCTTTTTTTTTTTTTTTTGGAAGAGGTTGTTACAACATAACTCTTGATATAAGACCCGAAAATTGCTTCTCCTAGCTTATCAGTGGTAACCAGAAGGCCAGAAGGCAAGCAGTGTCCATGAGGGACTTGGCGCAACCTGGCAAACTGAAGGGCATTTGCTTTGGTTCACTATATGATGAACAGAAAGAAAAGGTCCATAAAAGCAGATCCAACTTGATAAACATGAGGAACAAAGTAAAGATTAACAACCAGTATTTTTAATTAGCCAGCCACTCCCAACAATGAGGCTACTGCACCTTTATGTCTTCGTTTTCGTTTTTGTTTTTCATTTGCTTCATACACAGTTACCAAAGCAATTAGTGCTACAAGTTTGCTCTCAGCATCAACTTCATTAGATATCTCTGTCACTTCAGGTTATTGAACTATAACCATGAAAACGAAGTGGAAATTTCATCCACTTAAGCATAAAATATAAAAAACATAAAATTAACAACTGAACACAGCTTAAATGTATCTTTTGATACATTTCCTTCTGAGTGGCAGAAGACAGCTGCTGGACAGGTACTAAAACCCTCCTAAATTTTGTGTCTGGCAACCTGCTTATAATGTGATATGAATCTTCAGCTAAACACAAATTAAAAATATTAGGAATGTGCTGGAGATGTGACTGAAAGGCCAACTCTGTAGCTAACAATCTGATAAATACTCTCCAAAGTCTTCCGCCACAGCTTGGCCACTCTAGTATGTTTGGACAGCATAAATTAAATATTTCTGTAATACAGACAGATGTAGCCTCAGAACTAGGACTTCTGTCCCAGGCGGGTAATCCCTATCTACACTGAGCTTTTCTTAATGTATTTACCACTGCACACAGCACAAAGCATAGCCAAGCTATCACTCTGGTTTAAATGTGATAACTAAAAAACTTGTTTTCTCTGCATTAGTCCTCTCCCTCCTAGTACTAATGACAAGAGTTCCCATGGGTAAGATTTTTTTTTTAATTAAAATTAGTGTGAAAAGGTCCAGTAAAGCACATAAACCAAAACCCACCATTCTACATAATTGCACAATATTTCAGACAGAGAACAAATGATACAATCCATTACAGATTTTATATGCATTTTTCCATTAAAGTTTATAGCTTTTCTCATGAATGTGTTCACAGAAGTTGAAACTGTAGAGAAAGACAGACATAATCTCAGAAGAAATGCTAAAAAGATCACTAATTAAGTGGGAATCTTCTCAGGAATGAAGCCTAGAAGGCGGAAGAAAGGCATGCAGAGATTACAAGCAGGTTCCTCCACTCGAAAGAGATCTTTCCAGCTGACCTTCTGGAAAAAAGGTGCCGACTAATGTTGCACACACTTTGCTGCAAACCAAATAGACTAGAATCACCATTTCTCCTTCGCAGAGTTGCTATAAAAACACTTAATTTGCAGGATTGCTGGAACTCCCAAATATGATTTACAAGAAAATTGGACAATGTAGTCAGCATACATGTTAATTAAAGCTGTGGCCTGCATGAAGACCCACACTTCTGTGACAGTCACAGGCATATGTGAGACAAGATCCTTACATAAACAAATCAGTATTTAAAATCTGCCCAGGTACTCTGGTTAGTGTGTTGTGTTGTTTTTTTTTTGCCATGCAAGATCCAATAGTTCTTTTTTTTGTGTGTGATGGCTCTGAGGCACAGACCATGGAGTGCAATGGACAGCTAATTGCAATAGTATATGAAAAAAGGGCTGACATACTTACAGTTGCATTTCTTCTGAACAAATCTGAGCTTACAGGCTGTTCGGTAGGTGGACAAACGAATGCGATCCAGATCTTGAGCCCCTAGTGGAAGAGAATAGCAGAGACATTTGTATGGAATATAACCTATGTGTATCTTTGGTAACAGGGATGCCAGAGAACAAAGGGGACACAGAAGCTGACTCTGTTTAATTATTTTCAAGGTTATCTCCTTTGCAGGGAGAGCGATGAGGGGAGGGCAGAAAGATGGAGAAAGGTGGGAGCTACAGCGTTAAAAAACTTTTACGAAGGAAGGCAAGGAATAGTCAGCCCACTGTGTCTGTCACTTTGAAGAACAATCTGGTCAAGCTGCAGGCTAAAAGACACACTGGCCAGGCTCCAACAGAAGGGAAAACCTCCATCTAATTTTAATATTTAACAACAAAGCTCATAACAAATATCTTTGGCAGACGCGCCAGATGAGAACGAGGTATTGCCAGCAAACCAAATTGGTAACAATATCACGCCGTAACTAAAAGGCTGATAGCGATCTGCAGAAGGGGGCAAAAATGCTGCAAGGAGCATGGGGCATCCTCCGTTTCGCAGAGGTATGTTCTCTGCAATGGAGATCACTGAGCCGGCTCCCTGGCTCACACACAGCTTGGCCCTGGCCTCTCCAGCTTAAAGATCCGGCAGCGTTTCCAGAGCAGCTGTCCAGGAGATAGGGGTAGGAGTTGACTGGTAGCTACTCCACGTGAAAGAGCAGCAGAAAAGGACCGGGATGGGGGGCAGAATCTGGCACGGTGTCTTCAGGCATACTGCTGGTGTGTATCATCTGCTACACTTTCCAAAAGTCTCAAAAAGTTGATGAGTAGGTTGTTATTTAAATGTTTCTCCTTCTTGGCTGGTATGCCTTACACAAGGAGTGTTGCTGCATAGCTACAATATGGCCTATGAGATGCGAGACTGCTTATTAATTGTGCCACGCATTTCATGGAATGATGTACAACTGAGCCCTTGCATATTTGTTTTCTCACTGTGGTTGGCCCTAGAATAAAAGAGTGAAAACCGTTCTGTTCAGTTGAGCAGCCTCCTCTCTAGGAACGGTACCAACCTACAAGAGCAGGGCTTCTCCAGGAACTGTCCAAATGAAACATATCAATACAAGTGAAATATGGCCCTATTCTGCTTTTACCCATTTCCCAAAGGCTTTCCTTGAAATTCCTCTTCATGTTATTCGACTAGCCGCTCGGCTTCACTGCTGCACGTATGGCCATGTCAGCATCGTTCACATACACTTTCTTAAACAATCTGGCACCCTTTGGACCCGAGTATTGCAAATGTGCTCCACCCTGTGAGATGAAAATGAGAACGATACTCTCCCCTCTCCCCAGACTCTGCTCTTTTCCTGACCGCATTGTCCCACACCATCTTCCCGGGGCTCTCAGCTACTCCCTTCTGCCAGCTGGTTGTCTTAACACCATCTGTTCCTGGAAGAAGCTATCTTTAACTACTTCACATCAGGTCTGGAAAGTCTTGTGTTTTTTTCACCATAGGCTTATTGCTAAATTACTGTTTTTCTCTTCTGTATTAGTACCCCATTGACAGCTTTTGGAAAACTCCTTTACTGTTGAAGGAGAGGGTAACGCTTACAACAACAAGTCTTTCCTTTTTTAGTAGGACCAATGAGTAATACAAACTTCACTTTTTTCCCTTTTAACCTTAGTGCAAGACACTAATAAAAGCTTCCAAAGCTCCTTCATGAAACTTCAGCATTCTAATAAGATGAACAGGTTCAAAGCAAAGTGAGACTGGCTCGTACTTTCTAGGTTGTAGTATTAATTCCAAATAAACAAAACTGTAGGCAGTAATGATGCTTTTTTTCCCCCTACTAATTGCACACACTGACTTGTATTACTTTGGGAGGAGGTGTTTTTGTTGATAAATCCATGGAACATACGACTTAATTCTACCATGATTCACATTTTACCACGGTCTGAGATCCATTTGTCAAATAACTTCTGTAAAAACATGACTTCATTTACATGGAGAGTGCTGAAAAATATGTAGAAAGATGTGTGGGACTGAGCACGGGAAATGAGAATGGGAATTTACAACTTGCCTACAGGATTGCCAGTGGCCTCTCATTCTCTTTGCCCACTGGCAGTGTTTCACGGTTTCTTTTAAATATTCTCATCCAGGTAATACTGTTGGCAGTTCTCAAAAATAATAAAAGGATACACTGCAACCCTTGGCTGCTGTTTTCATGCTGGATAATATGTGCTGGCAGCACTACCATAACGTACATTTTGATTTTTTTTTCATCAGAGCAGTCTGGATATATGAGCATGTCAGGTAAGACTAAGGGTAGCCTACTGATGTGACATCCAGTGGTGCACCTTGAGAGATAAGATTCAGCCTAAACTTTAACTCTACAGAATATGATATTGTTTATGATACTAATTCACAAAGGTTTGTAATTTGGCACTAGAAAGATGCCTCTCCTGAAGAAAGGGAAACAAAGAAGTCAAAGTAAACATCTCTAATTACAGGGAAAATCATACACTGCCCCAAATCTGAAGTGAGAGTCAAATTCATCTACTCTTTCTTCAGAACAAGCTTCCTACAAAGGCATGAACAATTGGATTTTTTTGCTGTCTGGAACATGATCCACTTCTAAAAACATAGCAGGGTTTTAATTACAGACTTGCAGATATCACCACAAGAACCTAAAACACTGGCAAACTCCTCTACATCATCTATTTTTTCCTCTAACACCGGCAGGTTGAGGAGTTCAACTTTCTACCAGCAACTTATGCTTTTTTACAATGCTAGGAAACTTTGCACGACCCAGGGTATGTAGGGCATGTTAAGTGCATGATTTTTGTTCAGCATGGACTGTGTGGGCTTGCACCCATCTGAGGGGACCTGAATGCAATGACAGCAGGATGAGTTTCTGTTTCAGTGCAGCATACCCTTTATACCCACAGGATCTCAACATGCAAAATTGAGCGTTTTATGAATGTGAATGCTTCTTTGCCTAAAACATATTTAGTTTGTCACACACAAAAGAAATGCATTTTCCCCTCTATCTTTTTACCTGGTTGGAACCTGGTTCTCTGTGTGCATATGCAGCAATAGCAGGAACAAAGGCAGGCAGATAGGAAAGGCAGGAACACATGAGATAAACCAGACATAAGTAAATATGTCAAAATACTAAAATGTGAAAGAAAAATAACTATTTGTGTAGACTATGGGAAAATAATCCCTCCTCATTCTCCAACTATTCATTGTCAATTTTCCCAATTTTCCCAGCACTGCCTTACTTCCCTCAAAACAACCCAGAACAACAAAGCAGCCTTCAGCCCTGTGGGAGCAAACCATAAACACCCACTGCAAATTCTTAAGGAATTATCTCCTGGTTTGGGAGTTCAGAAGCATTTCAAACAGACTGAAGTTAATGGAATTTTTGCCATTGACTTGAGCTGAGACAAGCTCAAGTCCTCCGTATAATTGTAATTAAAAGTATACTATGTTATGGATGTTATGGTAATGGAGAAATGCATCATCATCATCCTTTTTTTTTTTTTTTTTTTTTCCTTCTACCTAAAAAACATGCTTTCCTTCCACTGGCCTGGGATGTTGTACCAAAGGGACAAGAGGAATATCCATCTGAGTTACAACAGAAACCCTTGTGTGGTATTGAAAGAAGTACAGAGCACAACAGAGCTCGTGGACACCACGGAACGGGCCAAGACCATTCTCAATAGGCCAGCTGAATGAAAAGTCCTTATTTTGGAGAGTTTGTGATCACAGATGCAGGCCTTTTGGTGCCCTTGGGAACCGAAGAGCCCTCACTATATTGATTCACCAGCATAGACCTGGCCTTTCAGCGTGCACAGTTGCTCTGGTCCCATTAATGCCGCGATCCATTACGGCCTTGTTACTTTTGAGTTCAGAGGCCTAAAGTCTTGATAAACAGAGCAGAAAGGGCAACCAGCTCCTAGTGATAACCAGATGAAATATTTTGAACAATAAGTATTCCTAAAAATCAAAGTATCACTGTTCTATCATTTTTACTATATTGTGAGGGACATCGTACTTATTACCGACAAAACTTTGGTAAATCTAGTAAAAGGGCGACAGTCTCAAACTTCATACATAATGCAGCTTCCCTGAGAAATGGTGGTTTGTTTGCAAGGGAAATAAGAGATGAGTTCCAAGAGAATAGTAGGAGCACTGTTAGTATAGCACACCCATGACACATGGGTCCGTGGGGACCACAAAGCTTCACTAGAAAATATAAAACGTGCACTGAAGTGAGATATGTTCTACATGAGACCCTTCACTGGGCCTGGCTGGGATGGAGCTATCTTTCTTCATAGCAGCCTGCACGGTGCTATCTTTTTGATTTGTGGCTAAAACAGTGTTGATAATACACCAATGTTTTACCTATCACTGAGCAGTGCTTGCAGACTGTCAAGGTTCTCTCTTTTTCCCACTCTGCCCCAACAGTGAGCAGGCTTGGGGTGGGCAAGGGGCTGAGAGAAGACACACCAAGGACAGCTGACCTGAACAAGGCAAAGGGGTAGTAGTCCATATGATATAGGGTCATGCACAGCAATAAAAGCCAGAGGTAGAAGAAGGGAATGGGAAGTTTTGCCTTCCAATGTATATACTGCTTGAAGACTGCCTGACTATTGGTTTGGTTTTGGGAGATGGTGAGTGACTGCCTTTGCATCGCTTTTTTTTTTTCTCTTTTTTTTTTTTTTTTTTTCTCTTTCCTCCACTTATTTAACTGTCTTCATCTAAACCCACAAGGTTTTTTGCTTTTGCTCTTCCTGTTCAGGGATGTGAGGGGAGTGAGCAAGTGTCTGGGTGCACACTTAACAGCTGGTTGAGCTCAACCCACAACAGAAATCCCCCAAATACAGTCTTTTGGAGACCTATTTTCCTTCTTCCTTGCTACCTGTGTATTTCAACATATTTGTCTCAAGGAGCCATTGATTAAAATAATTCTTTATGATGTAGAAAAATATGTACGCTGGTGTAGAAAATCCCTCTCCCCTGCTATTTGGTCAAATCAGCCCATTTTCCTGTAGTTTTGGTCTCACAATATTAAACTTTCAGTGAAACAAATGTATCAGTTACTTGAGACGGAAAGCTTACATAAATTTTACTGACATTGCATTGCAACTGGCATGGTCTACCACAGTGACATTTCTAGGAAGTACTTACGCATTTCTGCAAACAGCTGCCTTCTTTCTGCCATGGTATTTCCTCTTTTCCCGCAATCTTCAATCATTCTGGAAGACAAAATCGTGTGAAAATATTGAGTATTATTCCCAGGCTGAACATACATATTTAAGCATCCAGAACTGATCCCGGAGAACCTCTGAGGTTGACTGGTGCTCCAAATGCACCCAGTGCCTTTTCCCAGCCTCTCTGTGGTGTCGTTTGGGGGGAAGCTGGTCCCAAAATTGTCTTCCATTCCCTAGACTCAGCTTTCAAGCATTTGTTTTCCCTCTCTCTCTCTCCCAAAGGCAATGTTTCGTTTTTCCGCTTGATGTAACTGACTGACTTACATAACACAAGCTCTGAAATTCAATTTAGGTTTTGTTAAATAAGGAATCTTCAGTTTAAGTTATATAAGAGTGAGGAAATCATAAAAGATTCAGATATTATTTTATAGTTTAGAAAATGCCTTTCTTGCCAGTTCTGGGTGGAAGAAACAGAAACAAAAAATAACACAACAGCAACTAAATCCATATAACACCTCCATTTACTCAAGCAAATACACTCCAAATATTCATTCAAATTCAAGACAGTATGGTTCTGATTAAACGGGTCCCAGTAAAAGGCTCAGAAGTAAGGATATTTTTTTCCTTCAGTGCTCAGATATCCAAATCTTCAGAATATTACTAAGAGCGCTACTGCTAGATAGAGAATAAACAAAGGCTTACTTCACAGCCAGCATTCACACTGGGAAAGACTAAAGCCTCCAGAATAAAGACAAACATCTTTAGCAGCACTCAAAAAATGAAACCAGTGTCAGCTTCACCACTTCCTACGGATAATTACTCTAGCAAACCAAAATCTTTCCCTCCCTGCCAAGCCTGGTTAGGGCTTCTGACCTGCATTTTAATCTACACCCGTATTTCAACTAGATTTTGTGAGATAACACTGGGCCACCTGGGATTAAAAAAGAGATATTCTGCAGAGAAACACAATCCAAAACATTCTGCTGTCTTCAGTAGCAAACCCACATATGAATTTAATAGGAAGGATGAAAGTATTGGATGCTGAAGGCTACCATCTGCCCACCAAAGGACTCAGGATGGAAGACCAGTTTCCTTTCACTTCTTGGAGAAAGGAAGGCAATCACATAAGAGTTTTTTGATTTTTTTTCTTCCATAATGCACTGTTCAAATGAAGTGTGGCGACATTATAGCTGTCTTTTCCAAATAGTCTATTCATCTCTCAGAGTACTGATAAAGGCTCCACTAAAGTGCTATTTACAGTGGACGTTTTGTGATGTGAGCAGCAGCCCCACTAGGAGGAGGACAAAGGGTATGGCTGCATCGTGTTTGCAGGTATATTCAAGTTCGCTCATGCTCTAATTTGGCTGGGAGTGATACGGATGTGTGTAGCATGGCATTAAGCTGGAGCTAATATATCTTGCCCTTCTGCAGAGATAACAGCTTTCAGTACAGAGCTTTGCTGAAGTGGCCACACAGCCTCTGATCTGAAGCTCGTTCACGTCTTGCTTGTTGAGAAGTGTCAGGGAAGGCTCACATCTATCTGCAAAATGAGATATGCCTTAAGACCCCCAGCCTGCATCCTAAATAGGAATGTTGTTTGTCCCTGCATCAGCCTTAAATCTCTGCCCATAGAAGATGAGAAAGTATGTGACCCCACTAACCCCATCTCAAATCTCCCACCCCTTTCTCCTTCTAACTGAACTTACAGCCGTAGACAAATTTGCTATGGAAAACGACCAGGTCTCCTACGACAGGTGGGTTAATAAAGCCATTTGAAAAGATAGCATCTTTTACCAGGCAGGACAGTTGAGTGAATACTTCACAGCAAATACAAGTTTAGATTAACTTTTATTATTTGTAGGTTTGTTCAAAATGGCCTCCCTATGGAAGCCTGAGTTATGTGCATATAAATACAAATAACTTTGAAAGACTCTCACTGCAGTAGATATTTTGCAGATTTTAAAACCTTCATCCCAAATGACAATCCTAAAGTTCTCTGCAACAGCATACATGCCATTAAGCTAATGAGAACATCAGTGGTGGCAGTATTTTCAGAAGTACCTTCTATCCCTTCTTTGCATTTTTCCAGATGAAAAAAAAAAGAAAAGATAGACAATGTTGCTCAATAATTATTATTTTTGAGTCCCCATTGACAGGGATTCATTCATCTTTACCTTCCAGGCTTTTCTTACACATTTTTAACTCTAGAATGCACCTGAGTCAAGGCTCAACTAATGACAATGGTCATGGGTTTTGTGCATCTCCCTGTTTGAGCTTGTTCGCCTTAGAATGACAGAATCATAGAACCATGTAGGTTGGAAAAGACCTCTAAGATCATCTGGTCCAACCACTAATCTGGCACTGCCGAGTCTACCACTAACCCATTACCTACCCAAAGAACCACATCTATGCATCTCTTGAATACCTCCTTGTTCCAGCTCGCAGATATGCAGCTCTGCTCTTAAACACGGATTACAAAGACTTGTACTTTGAGGTGGCAATGCTCTCAATTCAGTCCTTGGGGCTGGCCATGAGCATAATTGACTATAGTCATGTTCCAGCATTTCTCATTTGGCTTACAACAGATGTCAATTCACAGAAAAAAGTACTTTTTGTTCTACCGGGAAAAAAAGGAAAGCACAAAGTGAACTTTATTATACTTTACAAAACAGAATAAATTATCAGAGACATAATTTTTAAAAATATTAATTCATGTATACTCTTCCCAGAGTAGAAAAGATGTATTTATCTTCTCTTGATCCCTTCCACTATCTGTTTCCCTTCACTTTTCTCTCAGGAAATAACTCCTCCACTGCAGGTAGGGAGAACACCTACTGTGCATCTAATTAAAATTCTTGTCATGGGCTAATTAGTAATGTACTGATTAGCAAGGTATTAAGGCTTCAATATATTACAGACATTCTAGAGCAGAAATCATTCCAAACATAAGGTTTCCAGCCTCTGAAAAAGATACTGCGAGTGTTTCACATCCACTGGTGCTTTGAGCTGAATTCTTTTATAACATCAGCAGAGCTTGAGGGAAAGCAATCAATAAACAAAGAGCTTAGTCTGATTTGAGCTGTTTCACGTGCAATTCCATCTTCATGCTTGTCATGTATCAGAAGCATAGCTGGTTCATTTTTTAGTATACTTTATTTGCTTATAAAGTCTGGGAAGGAATAATTTATACACATAAGGTGAGAATTACACGCCTTCTTTTTCTTTCCTTTGTGCTGCTTTGATTTATGAATAATATAATAACATTTTCTCACATAAGAGTTTCTCTTGCTTTAGTATATCTAGGGTAAATAGTTTATTTTATTAACTGTTGTTTTAAGTCATCCCTCTTGTAATTAGTGCATTTCTAGTTCTTGAGCTATTGCCTGTGCTTGGTAAAAGCAATGCCTGTTACTACTAAATCATTAGCTCCAAAAACCAAAAAGAGGTAACTGCCTGTTTACCTGGAGAAGGAGCTCCCTACTCAAGACTCCTGTAAACTTAATAGGAAACTGTCAAAAATTACTGATGTGACACATGCATATGTGCTCAGTTTGATGACTCTGAGAAAAGCCACCCCATTAACACTTCGACAAATCCCCATCTTGTTTGTCTGTGACAGATGAAGTGCCACAGGGAGTCAGGAAGTGTGCCAGCGAGGAAAATCATATGCTGAAATTGATTAATTGTGGCATGGAAAATTTATAAAGTCCCACGTGATAGCTGTGACGCAGCCGCACATTTTTATATCTTTGACACAAGAGGCTCCGGATCCTGACCAGTGACATCCCTGACCATCTTGCTGACCAGATAAAAGTTGCTCGTCCCATTGCAGCTGGCACAGAGGAAAAAGAAAAACACTTCTGTCTGCCTGAGCCTTGTCCAAATGTGCTCACTGCGGCTCTGAAGCACCTGGGAATGTTCTGGGATGCGACTTCTAGATGGAAGTTTTGCTCCAGGAGATTGGTAAAATCAACAGTGAGTACCCCAAGATCACTTCTGGAAAGAATAACTTCATTTGGTAGACAACATCAATAAGGCTCGAACATCCTTTACCTAAGCAGCCTGTATTTCCCCTGCTGTGGAAATCTTCAATCTAAACAACTATTTCTTTTTCTACCGTGAAATTTCAGAAGACTTCAATTTAGGTATTTGTTTAGGTATCTCTGGGAGTTGGAGGTGTTAGGATGCAGAGAAATGTGCAGGTTTCTCAGTGGCTATTCTTCATGCTGCTGACAAATCAGATGCTATTTCCTATGCAGCTGGTTGAAGTTTAAAGCCAGGTTTGACCAGGCGATAGAAGCATTTTTCAGTGGCACAGGCTTCTTGTCTGCCATTGCTTGGGACAGTTTTATCAGAGCGCTGCTATTCCTTTTCAGGCACTATCAGCTCCAGAAATTTTGATGCCTGGAAATGAAAAAGCCAGCTAAGGTCTAGTTTTCAGTGATTTGATGAGGAACTTAAAAGCTCTAGTCGATAGCTGGGTTTGAAGCACTTTTTTTTCAGAAGTCACAGTAATATGAAAGAGAAGATTTCAAACCCATAGTTTTTCCCTCTTCTCCATCTTCTCCAAATTCAGCCCTGGTAGGTGGGTGCTGCTCAGCTAACTGTAGCAGGGTTAGAGCTGCTTATTTCAAAGTGAATTTGGACCAGAGCGTAGAGGGTTAAAAGGGACTGTGACTGCTAGCTAAAACCGTATTTGCCAAGTCTCCAACCTCAGCAATCTTTGAAGTTAATAACTAGAATCATGGAAGGCCATTTCTGAGTTCTCTTCCCCTTAATGGATTTATTGGTGCCTTATGAATGTCTTGTTTCACATCTTTTAATGAAGCAGGTCCATAATAGGCCTCTCTCAGCTTTACATTCCAGGACTCATCTTTGGCACTCTAATAAAATTGTTCAGAGCTCTTTCCTGAGGCTAGGTATAATTGCATTGCACTTACAGTACTTGTTTGTATTTTATCTAGATGAGCTTTTTACAGTGAGGAAGGCAAATAAAAGCTGTTGCTAAGCTTATCATCAACACGACTCTCCACAAATCTGCCTCTTCTTAATTGTGTCATATTTTTGCAATTTTAATGTTGCCCCCCCAAAATATCTCTCTCGATTTATTCTTTCAGCAAAATGTGTCTTTCATTTTAAAGAAAAGATAAATCCAAAAATTGTTCACCAGTTCCCTTTTTGGAGCTCTATATCCTTGATAGGAAACTGTCAAAAATGCCCCATAAGGCACCCAGTGCAACTCATTTTTGTAACACCCCATATTCAAGGAAGTTTGAGGGTTATGCAAATCTTATTCGGGAGGTCTGAAAAACTAATTGTGAAAAAGTCTGATGGTAAAAAAAAAAAAACACAACAAAGAACAATTTGGAGATAGAAAACATGAGAGTCAAAGCATACTAATTTCATATTTAATACCATACAGACTGAGAATCTTAACAGTGGATTTAATGACTGACTATGCATTTCAGGGAACAAGTGAACCACCAGTCATTCATTTCCCATGCACACCAGGCATTGTCAAGTTTAAGAATTCAAATAGTTATTAATTAGGTCAAAATATATCCTAAAATCATTGTTTTTTGTTTTTTTTTTTTTTTTTTTTTTTTTCTGTTATCCATGTGTGCTTGTATAGCTTTCAGCTTTTCTCTGCAAAACTAAGGAGGGGGACTTCTTTCATGTAACAGAGAATCTTACTACTCCAGACGTGAAAGACACTTAAGAAAAACAATGCTTGAGACTTATAACAAATACATGAAACTTTATAAAACTGCCTTGCACAAGTTGTTCAGGAGAGTTTTTCCAACCATGTGCTTTTAGAGTCAGCCTCCCTGGCACTATAAGAAACTGCTCCATTGCAGCACCTGAAGGAAAACCAGCGTTCAATGCTTCAAATATGTTTTGACCCTCTGAGAGTATAAAATGATCCAATAAAATAATTTTAGTCAGCTCCAAATTTTTTTTTTCCAGGACTTCATTGACATCACTTCTGATAAAATAGTTCTGATAAAGAGACACGATTGATTTTAGCTAAATGGTGTAGAGTTAAATACAGCTCTTCAAAGTCCCATTGAAATGCTATCTTTAAATCATATTTAGTCTGAGTTTCATGAAATATTTTAGAACAAATAAAGCAGGTATTGATTTTCTTTATACTCCACGATGTTTCAGAGCCTTTGTACAGCTGAGGACTTGTTAGAAATAACTTCCGCTACCAGTCATCTCTTTTCTTGTTACACTAAAAACGTTCCAGAAAAAGAACAAACCCCCCAACACTCAGGCTCAAAAGTCAACAATAGTCAATGCCAAATCTGCTCATCTGATGTGTTAATCTGCTATGGGAGCTTCGCCATGCCCTCATCAGGGACCTGGATTTCACCCAAAACGTAGTTTTTCCTTCAACATCTGTTTTTATACTATTTTGCTAAAAACAACAACAACAACAACAAAACAAAACAGGATCAATAAAGTATTGATTACCTCTAACCACTCAAATTTGCAATTCTACTTCTTTCATTTACTTAGGCAAAGAATAATTTGGAGGGAAAACCTTAATGAAACTTGAGGCATAAAAAGTTAGGACTTTATCACAGGAAGCGTGTAATTGATATCTGACACTTCGGTACTCTGGTCTTCTCTCAGGTCTTTCATTTGCCATTGTAGAGGCACAAAGGAGGTTGCAGGATTTCACATATAATTAAACTCCTACTTAGTCAAAGGTTTCTTTCAGTTCTTCTTGTGCTGGCATAATTAAACCCAAATTCATTTGAGTAAGCTGTCAGTGATACAATTGTGTTGGGAAGCATTTCCTGGCTTCTGCCAATTTTAATAATACAAGTTGTCAGTTTTTGTAAATAGGGATTTGATGATTATTTGCTGTAGGACAGTGGGTACTTTCATCTCCTTTGAATTACAAAAACATCTAAATAAACCAAATGGTAGCTGTGGGAGAAGACACATTCCCATGCAGTTGAAATTATTGAGCTCCTTTGCGTGCACTAGGAAAATCTTTCACTGAAAGTATTGTTGAGTAGTCAGACAAATTAGTTAATAAGGGAGCTGCTGGCTTTTGTCACCTTATCTGATCAATACTTTCAGCATCCAAACTATTAATTGAATAGCCATAGATTTAGAGAAGATGAAACAACCTTATCAGCTAAGAAGAGTTTTCCATTATTCAACTGAGATCCAAGAAGAATTTAAACTTTTTCATCTTTATGCATGAAATAGGCCCCTTTGGACTTTTCCTACTTTTTAGCTTTCTGAAACATTGTAACAAATTGGTTCATGAAAACATATTCTGAATTTTATCTAAAAAGCTAAGAATTATAGCTAAGAAAAAAGATTCTTGAAAACCATTCCCACGGAAATCCAAGTCCCTTGAGATCTAATTTGGGGAAAGGTGGAAAACAAATTACGAATGAAAGAATGATGAGGCACTGATGAAAATGTTCACATATATTCCTTCACATTGGTAGCTGTTAATTTGCCTTAAGTTCAGTGATAGCAGGCACTAGAAGAGAAGAATGGCACTAGGATGGCAATTATTGAACTTATGAGCATACTTCGGATAAGTATACCTTCTGAGATAAGAAAAAAAAAAAAAAAAGCTTTGATTTCTGAGTCTTTATGACCCTCATGCAGCGAAAAAACAGATCTTTAATGCAAGTAACAGCAACATACAGGCATATCCGATAGCAATTAGCTATTGTCAAGGAATAAGGAAACAGGAGATTTTCTCCTTTTTACTCGTCCATATCCCTTCTGTGAGAATCCTGATGACTTGGGTGAAAGTACAACTCCATCATTTTGGTAGCTGTATTCAGCTGAAGACTTTAAAGCAGACACCAACTTTTAAATTCTGTTTTCAGCTTTTAATTCTGCTTTTAATTCTGTCCTCAACTACCAGATCACAATTAAGGACACCTGTTTAAGTCTTCTTATAAGTTTGTGGTGGGAAAATAAGTGCCATATGTATTGTTTGGATGATTTTATTTGGCAGCCTTAGCTACAACAGTTCAGCCCTCAAGATACTCAGTTAAGATACTAACTGTCCAAAGTCATAATGATTGATACCAGTGTCTGTATATTCTCATTCTGCATCTGCCTGCACACCCATGAAGGATCACACCAGCAGCAGAGCAACAAAATTGCTATATCCAATAGAGACATAACAGCCAGGTTGGCAGTACCACGTGATAAGAGAAGAAATAGCAGGGAAAAAATCCAAGCAATGAGGCATCTAAATTTGTAAAAATGAAAGTGACCAGAAATTACAGCCAAATACAAACATTTGTGAGTCTTCTAACAATGAACACAAAGGAAAGGCACACTCAGATAGGCTCCAGTTCAACAAAAGCTGCCTTTAATACGTCCTTATTCAGCAAACCCTTTATACACGCGTTAGACTTAAAGGATATGCTTGAACTCCATTGTGCTGACCGAGTATTAGCTGAAGAGGAACGGACTGCTGAACTGGCTCAAAGATTTTTCTATTTTGTCCTTAGTAAACACCTTACAGAGAACAACAGAACACAAACAATGAATAGAAAAGGGAATGCACTTGGAAGTGGCCCTTGGAGGAGGCAGAATTCCTTCCGATACGAGATGGGCTTTAGTCACACCGAGATGTATGTGAACTCTCACACATCCTCCGCATAACAAAAAACGTATGTCCACGTATATGTAGAAGTTTAGAGTATTGAGGTCACTTAGAAAACACAAGGAATTGAAAAATTTAAGAGATTTAAGAGGGTAAAAACCACAAGAATCTTTCCCTCTTTCATCCTCTCCCCTTCATTATTCGGCTGTAAGTTGAGACGCTGTTCAGGACACTCCTATAAAAGTGAGGGGCAGAGGAGACCTAGATTTTCTGTCAGTTCATACACCACTGGGTATTCCTCAAGTATCCCACCACAGAAGGCTAGCATAAGCTCTTATGCTACAAAACCGCCTTTGATGCAAATGTCTTTGCTTCCTAGCAAGTCTAGGCCTGCAGCTGCTGAACTACTCACATGCAGGATTACCACACGTCCTCACATTAGCCTGGTTAACTCGTTTCAGTGATTAATAATGTGCAGCTATTTATTAGGAGTGGGAACTTTTGCAAAACTATGCATTTAATAAATGGTAAATCAGGCAGCTTGCATCCTCACTGCAAAATAAAACTGCTAGATGTGAGGTGCTGAGGGGCCGTAATAACTTCATTAACAAAAAAAGCTAACCACACACCAACCCTTATTTCAACAGGTAAAGGATGACAGGAAATGAAAGCCAATGCAAACTAAAAAAATGGCTATTTTGATATGCACTACTGGCTAGTTTATTTTCTCAAATAAAAAACCTAATACACCAAATTACTTTTAACCTAATTAAAATCTGACATTATTTTATTAGGCAATATCATTATTACAATAGTGTACAGAAGAAAATGAAATACAATATAATTACGTAGCAAATAGTCTTATACAGTAAGCCAGGACACAAATCTAACGTTTGAAATATTGAAGGCAAGGCTAATGGCTGGTGAAGCCTGTAAGCGGACACAGCAGAAATACCTTGCTTTGTATGTATGATTACTGACCCTGCTCTTTCCTCTCAGCTACACACATCGACACTGCTTGGACCCTGCTAGATTCAAGTTACTGTTGTATATACAAAATATGCTCATAGAGAAATATTTTTAACAAAACATTATTAATTACATTGCGAAGGAACGTTTAGGTTATAAAAATCCTTCCAGTGCAGCATAAACATTGCAGCTGGTAGAAATATGCTGGTGAGCAGACATTCAGCTGGAGAAATTTCGGTGTCCTGAATTTACCTCTCAGATGGTGAGGAGGGAATGTGAAGACAGCAAAGGGGAGAACAACAACCGCAGAGGAAGAACAGCTCATCAGGCTGGCAGCTATGTTTGCATGGATTCCTGGTGTGCTTTGAAATCCCACATGGCTTGTTAAAGAGATTTTTGTTCATGTAAATGAAGTAGTTTCTAGTTTCTTAGAAACACCAATCTAAGGGCAGTCAGGACAAAACACATGCTCCTACGCAAGCATGGCTCTAGGATGCTCAGAATGCATTAGCTTTTGTGGAAAAAGATACTTTTGCAACACTAACTGCAGGTTACAAGAGGTGTCAAAACAGTCAAGATACAGTCACAGAGCACTTTAGGTCTGTGCGTGGTTCTGTCATGTTGCACAACAGACCAGACTTCCTCAGGCTAATATTCCAGCACCTCCTTCATTTACAAGGATCTCCTTCCTTCTGTTTCTGCTCAGGTCTATTATTCTACCTAGGTTTAGTACAAAAACAAGTTCGCATTTAAATGCACACCTAAAGGTGTGAAGGAAATTAAATGTTTTCCATGCTGTAAGTCTCCCATTGCCAGGAGGAATTAACTCACACTGCCACCGGTGCAGGATAGCCCTAGGAGAAGTACTGAGGACTTCAGCGAGGCTATTCAATACAAATAGATGACGAAGAAGATCCAAACTCAGCTCTAGGAAACCAGTTACTTTTGCAAGTTAATATTGGAGGCTACAGCTGGCTACTTCTTGTTTTGTGAAGTAAGCAGATACAAGGTAAGCAATACAACAACTCTTCCACAGCACCTCATGGACAGGATGGGGCACTTCTGCTCCAGAGAACAGACAGCAGGCAAAACTTTCTTTCCTCCTCTAGAAAACCAAGAGGGCACAGAAAGCCTGCTGCAAACACACAAACACCTGTGCAGACACACAGTCAATGCTGCAAAGCGCAAACCTGAGAGCGCAGCTGGAGCGGTGACCAAAACCCAACAGGAAAACGAAACACGGCTGTGTCCCACCACAGCTGGTGCTGATCTTTGTGCCTGGAGACTGTGAAAATCTGGCATACGTCACCCTTTCCCTTCTCACAAGCTGCTATCAGCTGTGAGGGTTTTAATTAGGCTGGCTGTGACAGATGGTACGTAACAATCCAAGACCACCAATCTCTAAGTTTTGGGGGATACTCTGCAAGACTGAACCAGTAAGACTGCAAGTCACTATGCAGCCATATCGGACTTCCCTGTCCCTGTCTTTATGTCACGATCACATTCAGCAGCACTTTTTGAAAAACCAAACAACTCACTATTTTTAGGTGAATGGTCTCAAGTAACACCCAGCAGAGCAATCCCAACCACTGAACTTCTAGCTGTCACGGTGTGATTTCTGAGATCCAGCACATTTATGTAGGTATTTTGCAAAGGCTGGTAACCAAAAATGGGTGGCCATCAACTATCAGATAGGTTCACAGCTGATGGAAGAAGGAGAAAGGATGGTTGTTGCAAAACCAAGACAGCTTGCAGCACTGCCGGGGCCTCCAGCAACCTGCAAGGCATGATATATTTTGGAGAGAGAGGTACCAATGCAAACTGTTGCACGTAATTTTTTATGTGAAATGCTTTGATTCTGAGCAGGCAAGCCAGTACATGTATTTTCAGTAATAGGCACTGACGACCTCAGTGGGACCTGCTGGGGTATTTGTCCACAAGGGGACTACAAACTGGGCACCAAGAGCGAGAGTATTACACAGACCTCTGGGAGAGCAGTAACCTCTCCAGGCTTGAATGCTGATCCAAAAACATACCTGAACCGACTATGACAGGTGAGAAGCACGCTTCTCTGGGTAGTTAGGACCAGCAGGTAGCACAGAGCTCTTTCACTCTCAGAAGCACTGTTCATTGCCCTCTGCTGAGCCAGCAGCCAGCTCCTCGCTGTGATGCTCTGACCACGCGCTGCTTTCAAAGCAGCAACCAGTTTACTTCAGAAAACAACAGAAACTGAGACTGAGGAGAACTCTGTGTTAGTCAGAAGTGTCACGTAGCTGCCTTGACAAAACCACGTCCAAACTGAACCCTGCTGGGAGATGCAGCAGATACTTACATTGGTGCGCAGGCATCTAACTTGAAGTAGTTTAAGCGGATTTAAACTAAGCTGCTTAATGATATTTGCAAACAAGAATAAGTGCATTTGCACCTTGAGTGCCATTTGCTTAATTCTCAGACCATGTCTAATATTCTTCCGAGTATTCTGGCAAAAAAGGAGCAGCAGTGTGTGTTATCAAATGCATCACATCCGAGCAGGAAGCAAGAGACTTTCTCCCTTTGTTTGGCTCTGGTTCAACCACACTCCAATATTACATTCTGGTTTAGGCACCACGTTGTCTGAAAGCTATTGACAGAGTGGAACGAGCAAGGAGGAGACATGGGAAAGTAATCAAAGGGCGGACATGGGAGGGTCTGATTTCTGGGAAGAGAATAACATCAAACTTACACAGTTTTGTTAAATGGTGGTGAACTGGCGAATGAAACAGCTGTATGCTGCTGATGTTGAGGAGATGAATTATGAGGTGTGACACAGGGTCTGATTAGGAATAAAAGGAGTGATATTTAAACACAGAAAATGTCGGATCTCAACAGGGAAGTTCTGAAGTGAAAGATGTATTATGCTGTGGACAGGCTCTCAAGAGATGTGCTGAATGCCCTATAGTCTGTGGTTTTTAAAACTATCCCAATAAATCTTTCACATATATGTTGTAGGCCAAACCCTGCATTTCCAATGAGGTGCAATGGAGGCTCTGTAAGTGTTTCTGGGCCAGATCATCAGATGGTATAAAATGGCATGTAGTGGAGTTTCATTAGCAGAGGATCATCATCCATCCCCCAGGTGTATATACATTTTTTCTTCTTACATATTTCATATTTTAGTTTCTTAGACACACAGCCTTTAATATAAGTCACATCATATTCCCTCATTGCTTTTTCTGCTTTCACTGTTACCATTCTTTTGTCACACCTCTCTCAAACCATTCACTGATTTCTGCCTCTCAGACCTCCTCTGTGTTGTGTCATCAAGTTGTGATGTCCTACAGCAGGCTGCCCAGCAGCAGCCAAACACTTCATTCTTGCCTCAGCCAGCAGTGTAAATGGAGAGGAAAGGAGGCGAGTGAATGGCATAGCTGGATTTTGGATGCTGGGCTCATCTTTTCCTTGTACTGAACCAACTCCAAAGGCTGAAACATTAAAAGGACTGAAGAATCACCAAACTTTCCTTTTAACCTATGAGAAAGAAGACAATAATGCAACAAACTACACATCAGTAAAGTGCATTAAAGTCACACAAGGTGACTAAGAGTACAGACGAGTGTTGTTAGGAAGCTGCTCCTTCCTGAAGAAAAGGGAAAAGCAAACCTGTCTGTTGGGTCTCTACCCCACTGCTTATCTAAGCAATGGTGAGCCTTGCTCTGCCATCACAAAGCATCATCAAGAGATAATGTCCTGTTGCAGGACTGAGGGCCTTGAAGAGGCTGTCTGAGCTGACCAGGGCCTTTCATTGTCCCCTGACCAAGACACTTCGAAGAAGACGGTGTCCTTCATGCCCAGCTGTGTAGGCTATCCCTGTGTGCCGCTGCTGATTTCCCACTGAAGTGGGAAATTTTCCTCCTCACCTCTCCCACTGCTGCAGGGGTTGTGGCACCTCCTCACGGGCATTGCTTTCTCCCCAGACAACCAGCTTGGGAAGGGCTGGAGGGGACCTGGGAGCCACAGGGAGCCCCACAACATTCAGCTCAAAATATCCTTCAAGCACCATCTGAAGGACCTGAAACACCCAAGCCCAGCTCAGCTTTTCACCTCAAAAAGTTCCATTTCCAAACCCTGGAGAAACAAAGGATGGTGCTGTCTTCTCTACCCCTTACCTATTTACTCAGGTTATCAGTTATCTCAACTCTATTTCAGCTCTTCTAATACCCGCTTTTCACTACATATGCCCAGAGGCAAAGGGTACTTAGGAATTAGAGGTGTGAATTCATTTCCAGAGGCACTGAAACAGATTTAACAAAATCTATTGGGTAAATATTTAGCTGCAGGCCTGGTTCTAAGCAAGCCCGTGGAAGCGTGGTTTTACAACACAAATGAGATAGAAAGGGAAATTTAAAAAGACAGAGAGACTTTTTCTCCAGTTCCTTATAATTTTATCTTACTTTCAAAATTATTTACAATTTTACCACTCAGTTATATTCATATAGCAGGCAGAGAAGGCAAATATCTTTGTCTGGAACAGACTTAGACACTGTAAAGTGTTGAAGTATTTGTTTAAAGAAAAAAAAGGCTTTTTGATGGTGTTCATTGTGTACACCTCATTTCTCTTCAGCTGAGATGTACTGAGAAGATTTCCACTGGCAATCCCCAATGCCAGGACCATTCGTTTGTGTCAAGTGCCACTCATTCTTCACTGCAACAGGCTATTTAAAGTATTACCATCAACTGCATTTTTTTCTGCACAACATCCCAGAGATTTAGGTGGGGTAGAAGAGAACTACAGAGCAACATTTTTGGAGGTAAGCACTGCCAGTTGTATGAGATGCCTACATGAGGAGGTCTTCTCAGGGCAGAAGTCCCGAAGGGTCCACAAGAGAGCAGGGTGGAGCAGATCCTCCTCCAAAGTAGCAGTGACCCTGGAAGCCTTAGAAACATGAAGTTTTTGATAGAGTCAGTCTGCCTGCAAAGGTTTTGAACATAGCAGCCACAGGGCTATAAACAACCCCTGGCATTAATAAGGTCAAAATAACGAAGGCACACACACACACAAAATGGGATCTCTTCAAATGTTTTTTTTTCATCTAAGATCTGATATAAGGAAGAAAAGCAATACATCTTTCGAAAATCTTGTTAGCTAGATAAGAAAAATACTCAAGGTTGAGACAAAAACAGCTAAATTTTCTTCTGAAAGACCTGCTGAAATTTTACTGACTGATAATCTGTCATTGTCTTAGAGGGAAAGACTGGAAATCACTAAAAATGTTGCAAGATTATTAATTTGTAAAACCTTTAAAATGATGAACTAATGCACTTAAAAAAAGACTTGGAGAGTCAACAATTTTACACACCTGGAGGTTGCTGCAGCTGCCAGCAATAGTTAATGACACCAATCGAACACTTCAACACTGCCGAAAACTCAGATGCTGGAACAGTTTTATGTGAGCTGCTCCGAGGAGGAAGAATGCTGAGCACCAAATCTAACACTCGCTATGTTCATATGCTTTCCCTTCACCTTTAATATACAAACATGTTTTAAAAAGCAGCTCATCAGGCTTGAATAATATGTTTGCTAGGATCAAAAATATTCATCCTACAATCTTTGTCTTGCCTATTCAGTTGTTGAAAGGGTTAGGCAAAAACAAATGCAGTACTCTCAAGTGTCCAAAAAAAGAATTTGCCTCCCTCTTACAGTTTTTGTAGGCAGAGAAAAACCACTCACACCTGGATTAAAGCTGATACTTCCCTCTAACAACATTGTTTCAGAGAACAAATACTATCATGCTGCCTGCCCAGCTTCTTACTTTGACAAAAGGACAAACCACACCAAACAGCTCTCTCAGATAAGCAGCAACCCTCTCCATCCTGCCACTCACTTTTTATCAAAAAAAAAAAAAAAATAATGTATCACACAAAGTCCGTACTTCTTCTGTACAAACAACTTTTTCTGTACCAAAAAAAAAAAAAAAAAGAGAGAAAGCAACTCTTTATTTGCTCCTTTCCCTGGTTCTCATTCTCCTTATGCATACTGAGCAAACAGAGATCACATCTGCACACATTTGATTATATCAGGATAAAAGCCAGCTTGTTTTATATTTGTTTCCCTAGTACTGCGAACACTGACTGCAAAACAGGCAACACCTGAATGTATACAGGATGGAAAACCTTTTAAAATTAAGCCTCTTAGGCTTCCTGCGGGCCACAGCTACTCAGAATAATCTTTGCTGCTATATCCCTATCTATGAAAAAGATTTCTATCCAGATCTCCCGTCCTTCCAGGGAAGACACAGTATCTGGACTGCCTCTGTCCAGGTACAAAGCTTTTTCACTTGTTCTTGAAGTCCTGGATGTATTCGCAACAACTCTGAACTTCACTATATGCATCTGTTTATGCTGATACTTCTGGAGAAAAAATACTGATCTGGAAAGAGAGGAACTGTAATTGACACTTCGCATCCTTTTCAGAGGGTGGCTTTAAAAAAGAAAATCGTCCTTTATTTCTTTTTTTTTTTCTCAGTAAACTGTGTGTGTTCTGGGTAGGTAATTGCATGGGTAATTGCTCTTTAAAATCAAGTTTTTTTGTTTTTTTGTTTTTTTTTTCAGGGGCTGGGCCAAAGTTTGCCCTAGAACAACAAAGAGCACACAGTTGGGGAGACTTGTGCTTGAGGACTCCTGGCCAGGGTTTCCATGAGCACGTGAGCAAAATATTGTGGCAAATTTATCTTGGCTGGAACAAACCCTGCAAATTTTATTTTGAATACGTGGCACCTTGGTACAACCCCTGCTTCTTACTTAAGGACGTCCATCGTAAAATGTGTGACTGTTTGGTTGCTTGCAGGCCCACAGGCAATCCTTCTCGGGTTAAACACCTGGAACAAGCCAGACCTGGCAAAGCTCTCTGCTCTTCGGATTTCTGCCACATGGGGAAAGGGTGGAGCTGACATCTGTCTGTGCAAACAGACATGTTCAAAAGTGAATAGCCTTTTGTAATCAACATTGCTGTGGCTTAGCTCGCTGCAGAGTGGGTATCCAATACATTGTTTCAAGCTGCTCTAACAATATATTTTTGCAAATGTAGCCTGCATAACATTTTATGGAAAATGTCTTGCACTGAATGAGAAAGCTTCAGGAAATATGATTGAAACTTCTCCAATTAAACATGGCAGGTGAAGCCTGTTGAAATCTATGTGGAGTTGTGTGGTTTTTTTTTTTGCTGCAGGTGAAATGCCCTGTCTTTTTGGAACAAAAAGCACTGGCTGATGCATATGTCCATGATTGTCCTTCACTTCTTAATGCTTCTCTGCTATTGGCATGACATCTTTCGTAAAGGTTGTGAACTTTAAGTGGCTCTTTCCCAGCACAGTACGTTTATAGCAGAAAAAGGAACAGAAAGTGCACATGTATCTGTGTGTGAAAAAAACAAAGAGCTCTTCATCCTTCTTCATCTTCTGTATAAATACAGGATTTAATCCCAGTCCCACTTAAACCAATAGAATGGTTTTCATTGACTTCAATGACAATGAATTCAGTTTTGTCAGGATTTTACCCATGTTTAATTTTAGCTATAATGGCTTACGTTTACAAAAGTAACCTGTGATTTAGGACATCTCTATTACTGGAAATATTTAAAGATGTCCATTAGGTGTCTGCCTTTCACAAAAGGAAGAGTGCTTGTTCTCCCCCCAGAACCAAGCTGGGCAATGAAAATAAACATCATCTTCTGAAATCAGAGTCTAGCATGTTTGTATTTTTTGTAGTGTTGTGGTGTTAAAATTAGAATGCTGCAAGGTTAAATTGTAGCACGAACAGATCACAATCAAGAGAGAGTCAAGACAACAGAACAGCAACAACAAAAATAACAACTGATAAACAATGAGTTACTGCAGTGCGTGGATTGGCAGTCCCTTCTGTTCTTTAATTATTGTAAGATTCTCCATGAAAAAGGTGGTATTTGTTATAAACGACAAAATCTTGTTCCTCCTTAAGTGGCAGATGTGAAATACCCACTGCTGGGAGATATTATGCATCATCATAACCAGATCATTTCTCCACACCTTTATCCACTTCAGATAATTCTGGATTTAGAATTATACGTTGTTTTACAAAGATAGGAAATTAACCGAGTGACCTTGATGTAATAATTTCAGTCACTGATTCCAATGAAAATAATCTATCCCTTAGCTCTCCAGAATTTTGATAGGAAAAGTGTATCTACTAAACAGTGAATATATAAAAGAGAGGATGCAAAGGTATAGAGATAGACTGGGATACTCCCAGAAGGGAGACAGGCTTAAAATACTGGCTATTTTTATGCAACAAATCACGGGGTGGGGAGGAGAAGTTATTTTAAAATGCAGGCACAACCACTTAAAATGTTCTTCTTGGCCTGCAGGTATTCTCACACACCAATTTTTCATCTGACACAAAAAGAATTTAAAGGGCCAGGATTCTAATTAGCAACAGTTCACACAGTCCTGCCCTTTACGGCCAGCTTCGAAAGACAGATGGAAGATGCTCCAGGCAGCAGGGCCATGTGCTATTCTGTCTCCAGCACACCAGTGGGACCTCTCTGTCTGTGCCCGACCAGCCGTTGTAGACAGGAACATGGATCACTGTACTCACAGGTAGAATGCACTTACAGCCCTGGTGTCACTTTGCCAAAAGTCCTGACCACAGCTTCAGAAGTGGGATTTCAAGTTTTTTTTCTCCTTCCAGTAGATACAACTGCACAATATTTATGTCTGGGCTTGAGAGTTAACTCAAGATGAGAAATATTATGAAGATATAGAGTCACCGAATCATTACGGTAGAAAAAGACTTTCAAGATCATCTGGTCCAACCGTCCCCCTACCACCAATGTCACCCACTAAACCATGTCCCCAAGCACCACGTCCAACCTCTCCTTGAACACCCCAGGGACAGTGACACCACCACCTCCCTGGGCAACCCGTCCCAGTGCCTGGCTGCTCTTTCTCAGAAGAAATGTCTCCTCATTTCCAGCCTGAACCTCCCCTGGTGCAACTTGAGGCCACTCCCTCTAGTCCTGTCACTGGTTACCTGTGAGAAGAGGCTGACCCCCAGCTCCCCACACCTTCCTTTCAGGTAGCTGCAGAGAGCAGTAAGGTCACCCCTGAGCCTCCTCTTCCCCAGACCAAACACCCCCAGCTCCCTCAGCCGCTCCTCACAGGACTTGTGCTCCAGGCCCTTCACCAGCTTCACAGCCCTTCTCTGGACACGCTCCAGGGCCTCGATGTCCTTCCTGTAGTGAGGGGCCCAAAGCTGAACACAGCACTCGAGGTGTGGCCTCACCAGAGCAGAGCACAGGGGGATGATCACCTGTATTCTCATGTGATAGTAATACTACTTGCACTGGTGCACTGATGATTAAACTCTGTATCTCCTCGGTTTTAGAGAAACAAAGGGGAACAGAATGGCCTGGCTAAATTCTGAACTGTCTTTCTTTGCCCCAGATTTAGGGGCCTAGGATATTCTGCAATACAAAACATATTTCCGACCTGCAAGACCTATTTCTGCACTTACCTGACACTTTCTCTGCCTTACAAAAAATAAGGCTCCTACAATGTCAAGAGTTTTAAATCACTTATGAGTAAATGGAGGTGAAAGGCTCCATTATAAATTGTTTCGTGACTGCTGGAAGACTGGCAGGAGGCAGTTGCACTTACCCAAGCCTGCAACGAGACGGCCCCAGAGCAAGTGTGAGCTGGTGGTGCTCTGGCTTGTGGGACTGTGCCTGACTGCTTTGCTCTGGTTCGAAGGCACAAGCTTTCCTATTGTAGCCAGCTCTACCTTAAAGCCAGCATAATTACACTCAGGCTCTTAAAAAATCAAAACCTGACCCCAAATGAATAATTATTTAATTCTGCTTTTAGTCTTTTAGCTTATTTATGTGATTTACAGACTTTTACTTTGCCAACTGGGAGAACTCCTTACTAATGGCTGGCTTAAAACACCCTCCTTCTGCAGCTTCTAATCAGGATTACACTATTTTCCCGCATTCAATATACCACTGCAATAAAATCACCCTGAAAAGGAGACACAGCAGTGAGGTGCAGAAAGAAGAAAAAAATGGCACGACAGAAGCTGGCTTCATCTCCTTCTGCCTGGTGCAGCTATGAAAGGTTTCTCCTGTTACAAGCAGGTAGTGCGTGTCTCTGTGATACCCCACCATCACCTTTGCTCACTTGCGCGTTGATTTTCCTTTCCAAAGATCAGTGTTCAGTGTTCACAGTGCAGAGACTGGATTTGTTTCCTCTCTCACATTACCTCACTCTGCTCCCTCCTTAGGAATGAGCTTCCTTGGAAGCACACAAAGATGCTGCAGAAATAAGTGACTTTGCAATTTAGATGTTTTTAGGGTATGCCTCTACCCTGTGGTATGCCCTTTGGCAGCCTTCCTGAGGCTGCTCTCTTGACAACCCAGACCTGGTGCCACAGCCCCTGGCACCTCCAGAGGTCACCTTCCAGACCCGGGTGGAAGGCCCCATGCTGCTGACAGCTCAAAACTTGCTTGTACCCCAGTGGGGACGCCTGGAGAAGGCGATACCCTGAAGTAACCCAGTGGTGCACACAGGGCAACCAGGTGAACTAGAGGCAGAGGCAGGTGGGTTAAGGAACACGCTTTGCTCACAGCTTCTTCTGAAAGCAGCTGCTCTTCAGGAGTGACATGGGCTTCATTATGGAAAAGGTCTACAGAGGAAAAGCTTTCTTTCAGCACTTTTCCTCTAAGTGACTACAGGTAACTGCTAGGCTCTGGCAATGCCTTGCTTCACTAAGACACGTAGGACATTGAGTAGGTTGCTTTATCGGACAAAAAGCAAAGATATGAGGCAGTGTGGGTGAAGTCCAATTAATACCGCTGAATAACATCAGCGATGGACCCTCCACAGAGTGTAAAAATAATTGCAGCTAGAATGTCGAAAACAATCAGCATTCATTCATCATGCATGTAACCCGTGCTCCACGAGCACAGGAAAACGTGCCATCAAGGAAGACATGACAAGAAGACACGACATATGGAAATCATTAAAGGGAATGAAAAGGAGCAGGGATGATTATTAGGAGAAGAGATTCCTTGCATAGATGTTAAAGGACAGATGTGAAGGAAGAGCATCTGGCTATTAGAAAATGTGAGTCTGCTGCAAGGAATAGAGCAACAGAGGCAAAAAATTGCGTACATGTAATGAGGAAGGGGGAAGGGGTGAAGAAGGAGGAATGGGACCGATGGGTGAGAGAAAAGAGCAGCAAGGCAGACACGGCAGGACAGTAAACATACATGAGGTGTACGAAAAGCAATGAACATACAGCATGGACCTTAAGGGTTCCTCTTGATGCCCTTCACACTGAGGTGTTGGAAGTTTCTTCAAAGCCCGCTGAAGTCACTGAATTTTACCTTTGCACACAGTTTTCAGGTTCAAAGTTATATTTCCAACATGTGATAAACACACCAGACTCATGGATAAAGCCTGAATAGCAGGTATTTGAGGTCAGCCTACTCGTAAACCACATCAGTTTGAAGCAGTGCACCAGGGAAGCATTTGGGTACCTATTCTCTGCTGGGTGACAGCTGATGTGAGAGCCATGCGTGCCCTGCATAAAGGAAACAAAGAAAGGCTTACAAAAGAGGATCAATATCATCTCTAGTCACACTTCAAGCAAAACAGGAGGCATCCGAACCTTTCTCTCCATCTGCCTCCTGTCTCCTCTCTTGCAGTGCAGCCAGCAGGATGAATAAGCTCACAAAATCATTTGGGGTTAAAAGCCCCCTTCCTACTTATCACAGGCTGGTGGTTTTGGTATGATACTGTTCCTGAATACCCATAAGTGAGGCAGATGTTATAGTGGGCAAAATACCCAGTAAAATCTGAACAGAGCTTTAAATGCTATAAAGCCAATGAGGTCTAACCCATTGGTTACTTGCTAAAGATTAATAATTACCACAGTGCTGTTAAATGAGGCACCCTAGAAAAGCCAACTAGCATGAAAACTGGTTCCTTCCAGGAAAGCAGGAATGAATTGGTTTCCTTTTCCTTCCACCTGTACAGCCTGACCACTCTTGAATCAGAAAAAAAAAAAAAAAAGAGAAAGCCAGCATGCTTCTCCAATAACTCTTTCTTATGAGGATCTTTGCTGTCCAGTCTCAGAAAAGACCTCAAAGGCAACAAAAGAATCACAGAGCTGGTTGTTTTCTGCCAGGCAGAAGACCTTATGAATATTTGCTGAACCAACCATATGTTCAACACATTTTGTATTTTGTAAGCTCTTTATCTCGACACCTTTGAAAACTTCAGTGTCCTCAGTGGCGACTGACAGGAAACCATAAAAAATTTGGCTTTGGGGTTCAGAAAAAACTTTCCTTGTTTTGGTGATATCCTCTCATTGACTATTGTTTTTAAGGAATATTAATGGCTATTTATCTTCAGAATACAGGTACATTAATTCTTTTGTGTGTGGAAACACATGCACAACTTTTTTTTTGTGTGTCTTGGTTCTGTAAATATTCAATTAAGCTAATAAACATTTTAACTGAAACAAATCAGCTGTGCCAGCACAGTATTTCAGTTTCAATTAACCTTTTAATTTAATGTTCATCTGCTTGCTTTCAATACAATTTAAAGCTGGTAAAAATCCAAGAGATCTTCAATATACGTGAAAGATGGCCTGACTGGAATGAAAATAGATTCGTAGGTGAGATGTCAGCAGTGATTTCCCGAGCAAATTGACAATAAGGAAGTGTGATGCATTTATGAAGCCTAGGGGTTATGAAAAGGAAAAAAACCTTCTTTTTCTGCTTTGCTCTGCTAACTTCAGCAGAATTAACAATCAAGATGTTCCTATTTTTCCAGTATTAGCATTCCTCAGTGCACCCACAGCTTCACTGTGGTTGTCAAAGGGTGCTTGAAAGTCTAATCTGCCACTTTAAATTCTAAGCAGCATTCCACACAAAAATATCCATAGCTAAAGAGAGCGAACAGGCTTCTAGTTTTCACCTCATGATATAAATGTATAAGAAATACATACTTAATTACAGTTAGTAGGTAGGTGGCACTGTGCCTCTCAGCCCTGTAAATCCCGTTACTTTCAACCCGGCGTTAGGTTGCAACTCACAAGATTGGGATGTTCAGCCTCAGAGGCAGGAGAATCTCTTAATCATCTCAGATCAACACATAATTTGACACAATTAGTAGGCTACCAGTGCACTAAGAGGAAGGGGAGACTTAGAGTTTGGTCCTGTTTCACTCACCCTGACCTAATGTGATACTCTGTCACTTGTCTTTAATAAAATAGCTTGCGGCATTTAATATTTTCTTCAGTCTTTTTTTGTTTGCTTGTTTTTGTAAGCCATGAAAACCAAAGGAATTCATCCCAGATCCAGTAATTTGTGTCCAGTGACATACGACAATACATGATTTATTTTATGTGTCTGTGTGTACATGTACACACAAAAGCATGCATATGAGGGTTGGATTACACGGGACGGGAAGGAAGGAAGGAGTCTTGATGTAAATTAACTACTAACTTATAATAGCCTGAAGCTGACGGAGGAGGTAGTAGAACCACAGAGAGGAGCTTTTCCTTAGCACAGTGTTTGACATTCTCTGTCAGGAGAAGTTCGCATCTCTGACTCTAACAGCATTTGGCATTTTTTCTGTAGAGACCATGCGGCTGGAATCAGGGGGCTAACCATCTCTTTCTGCTCCACAGTGTAGTCCTCCAAGGTTCATGGTTGCAGAAAAGAACATGAAACAGGTCAGAAAGACTCAGGCAAAGAGAAGGTTTGAAATCTCATGACTGGCCTGTTGCATTGACTCATGATCTATGAGCAGTGGGACTTCAGCAGTACTGAAGTCAAGTGCCTGGGAGGAAGAATTATAGGCAGCTTGATGGCCAGCTGGTGGCTTTACACCTCTCCCTGAGCCATTTGTATACAACACTGCCTCACTCACTCACTCAGTGGCACAGCAGTCAGAAAGACTCGTTTTCTGCAAGTTGTTGGGTGTGTTTGTTTTGCTCTGTTCCAGCATACCCTTAAAACTGAAATGGGTATTGGAGCTAGCTGTGCTGACATCCAAGATAAATATCCCGATGCCACAAGCGCTTGTGCTCCATGAAGAACTGAATCAATGGCTCCTGTGATGATTTCACAGCGAATTTCTTTCCAGGGAATAGATTTCTTTAATTCTCCGTATCGAACGCTTTAAAGTAGCTGTACCTTCTGGAAATAACTGGTCCCAAAAGCACAAGTCCTGCATGTAAAGAAGATACCTCGGACTGCTGTCAGTCCACCCACTCCTGATCTGAGATGTGGCTCAGGAGATATTTGCCCTCCTTTTGGAAATGCTTTTGCCCATTTTGATTTGAGCCAGATGAACATTTGGATGTGGAGCTCGAGCTCTTAAAGTAAGCATCTGTTGCTGTAATCCTCCTTGTACATATTTATCCCTAGAAAAATATCTCAGCCATCTGACAGTTGAGTGAGGGACTGGCCTGCTCCTCCTGGTACACATATTCCTGCATCAATTAGTCACTGCGACTTGTTCTTTATTAGAATTTGGCCTGCATTATTATTTGCATACAACACATACACACATCATAGTAACTAGCCTTAAAATTTTGTGTCTGTTTTGATTCTGGGAAATCAAGACTCCAGATTTCTTCTCAGAGGCTGATGCAGTTGTGTCAATCCAATGGATTAATTTTTTTCTTTCCAGTGGAGTCAGTTTGACTTTTCCACTGTTTTCCACGAATCCAAGACTAGTAAAAAGTTGACTACATTAGCAAATCATGTAATTTTAATCAATAGGATCAGGCAGATGAGATCTCTCTAGTAACCTTGTTGATATTATTAGTGAGTTTTGAGTTTTCTATGGGTAAAATCCAAATAACAAAACCATGTAATGAAATTATTCTGATGGTAGGTTCAGGAGGACATTTAAGCAGTCTCTGGAGTCTTTCTCAATCAGTCCATGTATAAGAGGCACCTGTATGTTATAAAGAATTGTTATTGGTTTTACTGCATCTTTCAGAGGTTCCAGTTAGCACTGGATGTTAATACCTTGTATGGGCTGTAGACAAATAAGACAGCGTCCCTCCAGAAAGCTTTATACAAGAATAAGTAGGATTAATGAGACAGTAGAGAGTAACTGGAACAAAAGGCAAGGGGGAAGGCTGGTATGTAAATACAGTTCCTAAAAATGGACAAAAAGGGACTTGAAAATAGTCTTCTTCACCAAATCATGACCACTTTTCAAAACAATGATGGCCATTTTTAGGAACAACTGCAGTCAAGTATTGTCCAAGAAAAAGGAACTAGTATTGTCCCCACAAAGGAACACCTGATTTGGCCTAGGAAGCTTTTTCTGACAGTGCTCATGCTCCTTCTGTTTACATCCATACCCATATTTATGAAATCTTTCACCTTTTTGCTGCTCTAGAAAAGAAGACTGCACACACACAAACTTTTTTACCTTGTTTGCTGTTGTTTAATAACGACGTCCCTAACTAAGACTCTTGCTTCCTTTTCACCCTCCCCCGTGATAAGCTATCACAACAAAAGCTCAAAGATAAATGAAATGGAAAGGCAACTACTTATTAGAGGGTGCTTTATCTCCTCTCATCTAAATTCCTTAATTTTTGAATCCCCTGGACAAAATCACATCTAGTGCATCTCTGTGACAGTCAGTCGGATGAGTGTGTTAGTGATACTATGCGATGAAGCAGCTGCTCCCCTGATGCTTTATGCTTTGGGCCACAAAGGATGTGCTGTATTAGTGATAATCAGCTCCTGGGTGTTTCAATTAGATTCCTCATTCACCAAATTGAACAAGGTCCCTAAATCTAGAGAGATTAAGCTTCTTTGACTGCTTGGATAATTAGATCAGAATTTTCCTTGCTCTGCTTGAACTGGTGGAATCAGAGCTAAACCACAGTCCTACTTTGCTTGACTTTTTCCCCACACGGTTAATCTTCCCCTTCAAAGATTTCCACCCCTATCAAATGCTCATTTTCGAGAATCCCGATTCAACTCCTTGTAAACCTGTTTCCTTCTGGGCTTATAAACAGACTGCTCAGTTTTGCACTTTCCCAAATTCTCTCCCGTAAGCTGACGGGCAGGGTTGGCTGCTTCTTTCTCCACCCCCGATAAAATCAGCTAATTACATAAACTCTGGGCTCTGACCACTTACTCCCTACAGCATAAAGCACACGTTGCCTTTGCTTGTGGCAAAGCTGCCTGCCACTCAGACTCGTTTTAGTTACACCATAACTCAGGTTGCTGCTGCTTGCCACTGGCAGGGGCGAGCAGGAGGGGCAGGCTGACCTTCACCGGCTTCCACAGGAATGCTTCCAGTTTGCCCACAGTGAGAACGAGGGCTTTAAGCACCGGGCTGCCAGGGAGGTGAGGACATCTGGAGGAACAGGAAGGTTGTGTGAAAGCTTGTTCTCAGAGCCATGGAGAAACACTGCACGTTTGCACTCCCTTGTTATGCCTTGTGTGAAAGTGGAGAGCCAGGCCACCCTTTCCTTGCATTTTATATCCCTCTACCATGAAATACTTTGAGCCTTTGACGTGGAGCAGCTTCACGCACATGTGTGCAGCCTGTGCTTTCTGACAGAACCCAGGAGTCAATGACTCTTAAGCCTCACCACTGCCCCTAAAAAAGCACTAAAGCTACCTAGATTAGGGCAGTGTGCCTCAGACTCTTTTATTATCTGTACAAGCAGAACCATTGAAGGAGCAAAGGCTGAGGCTCTTCACCACCCCTGAGTCTGTCAGGAGAGAAAAGCAAAGAGGTGAAGCAAAGAGGAGCCCAATGGTCAGAACGAAACAGTTTCTAAGTAACAGAAAGCATTCAAAATGTTGGAAACCCCTAATGGGAAGCAGGAAAAGTACTGAACTGTCTAACTTGAACTTCAGACAGTTTGTCCACTCTCCTTAGTATCCCTCTTTTGTCCCTCAGTTATTCCCTTTCCACAGTATAGCCGTTTTCCTTCACCTAATGGGTGCTACCTGAAAGCCTGTCCCATTTAACCTGGTTATGTGAAAAATAAAAAATAAAAATAAGAAAAAGGAATAGATTGAATAGAGAACATGGGAGGATAAATCTTGTTTGAGTTTGATATGGGTCTGAACAAACAGATAAATCCAGTGCTGAAGGTAATTATTTCTATTTACCTGTATGCAAATGAACGGTTAACAGGGTGAAAACCAGAATACACTGTGGCACAGTTTCCACTTTCACACCCTTACAAGTGCACTGAAGTTTGGTTAATGGCACTACAAGAGCTACAGACTTAAGGAGGCAGCATAAAGTCTGAACGAGGAAATTGCACAGCAATTCGTTTCCAAAGACCCGGAGGCACTGATGTCACTGATCGGGAAGGAAGAAATGTTAATAATTACTAAAGATAGCAGAATCTTAAAAAGTATTGATAAAAAAAATGCCTAAGTAGATAAAGGTATTGTTACAAAATGCCTGACTGATGAGAGGTGTTCTGAACCATTGTGCAGATAATAACAAACCCAACATTTGTCCAATACCTCAAAGCAAAGCTGACAGAAGAGCAGAAATCTCCAAACACTTCTGCATTGATTTGAAGGCACCCGCCTCCTGAACTCTAAGATTTGCTTCTCTGCAGTGAGAGAATCTCTCAGGCAGTCTAAACACCTGTCAGCATACTCGCATTGCCACACGAGCAAAGTAACTTCCCGCAACTCGGAAAAACTAAGAGAAAACTCTCTGGGAAGTTCTGCTGCCGCAGGGAGCAAGGTGAGACTGCGGGTTAATCGATGCTTACCTGCTTCTGCCGCCCTCGCTCCTTTCTCTGAGCACAACATGTGCCGGAGACCCGAGCCCTTGACCTTGCCCAGCTCTGCAGCAGCAGCTCCAGAGCCACCTGTGCCTTCAGCAGGGCGCTGTGCTCTCTCATTTCCCCCTCGTGCTCCGCCGAGCAACCTACTGCACCTCATCATGTGGTGTGTCGCCTTGGCAGCGATGAATCCAGCTGCTGCGACAGAAAAGACTGACAAAAAGTTTTGGGGAGGCGCTGTAGGGTGGTTTTTTTCTTCTATCCACCCACCCGGAGATAGTTAGGGTTGTGCAGCAAACCCCATCCAGACAGACTCATGCTGCCTCTGAGAGCTAAGCAGTGAAGACGACTAAAAAGAAAGACACGATTAAACTCTGCATTTTACTTCAGGGGATTTGGGTTTCGTTTTTAAGAGAACAAATGAGTTAATAGGTATGAAATCATCACTGATCTCCTAAACAGCCGATTGTTATTTTTCTGCTCCTGCCATTGACTGGCTCCAAAATTTAGGTCACTACTGCCATAGGAAATGCAAGCACAGGATCGTGCTCGGCGGGCAGAAATGCAGTGGTACAGCTGCATGATCAGTACAGGTGGTGACACACCCCGGGTTCAGAAAGAAAGCAGGCATGCACTTCCACCTCCTTGGCCTGGAAAAGTTTTACAAAACTGTGTGCTTGAGGAACAGGATTGTATGTATCTGGAAAATGCTAAACTATCATTATTAGCGCTGCCCTACTGCATTAAACATGAGCACTAACCACAGCAGAGTTTCTGGAGTTAAACATCGATGCTCTCCAGCTTCAAATGAATTCCTGCACTGCTGAGAGGGTATAATATTATCACTCAAAGCCTGCCTTGGGAAGTGTACTGGAATACATGAATTATCACCTTGCAACTGCACCTTTGAGAACAAAGTCTTGCTGCGGAGAGCAGGGTAGGCTTCCCCCAGCAGTTTCAGCAGGCAGACAAGGATTGAAGGGCAGAGGAGCCAGGCCTCTCCCCTGCAGGAAGCTTCTTCAGGAGCAGTGGCTGAGCTGACAGCGACCTGATCCATGTCACAGCAACTGTGCCGGTACTTTCAGAAGTGCTTCTCCTGGGGTTTTCCCAGCAATGAGCCTTCCCCCCAAACCTGCTGGGCATTTTGAGTTGAAATAACTTCATAATGTCTCCAAGATAAAAAGGTTAGTCAAGGTGTGACAGATATCATTGCTCCAAAAATGTCCTAAGTAAAAATGTATTTCTGCAACCAAATCATCAAAACTTCAGATTTCCACTCGTCTGAATAGGACAAAAGATGCAGAGAAACCAGCTACTGCTGTCATGTTAACTACCCTGTTAAGAGTCCAAAATAAAGATAAAAATAAAACTCTACCTAGTAATTAATTCTCTTGCTGCGTTATGATTATAGTCAAACTCTGTCCAGGTTATTTCATGATATTTTTATCCTATTTTCATAAAAGCCAGTGAAGGCTGGCTTCAGAGTTTACAGATCCCCAGTTTTGAAGATGTTCAGAGCCACAGCTGTCCTATGAGACTTCTGAAGATGGAAAACAGCAACGCAGGCTCTGGAGTCTTATTTTGCCTTGAAGTAGGTATTTATTTATTCATTTGTGAAATTCTGTCTGGCATTCTGGATTGAGGGACAAAACATGTGGCGCAAGAGGATTCTCCTCAGAACAATTTCTACAATTACCCAACTCGTATCTCCATAATTGTTAGCACACAATGAATTTTCTTCCCCCGAATTCTCGCTATCAGGAGAACGGGCCATAAAACGCTTCCTAAAGCTGCGTAACGTGATCCGGTCTCGGTTGTTACATAGCTGTTTGCAAACCCCGTGATAAGCGCTTTATGCACAAAAAAATGGGAAAACAAAAACAAAAACTGAAAGCCAAGAGGCAGGGAAACCTTCTGTGCACGTCTCCTAAAGGTACTGTTTTCCCTGTATGCTTTTAATGACTTGGCTCTACTTGTGTGTAGACCAAAATACACCGATATAAATATACACAAAGAAAAGGAAGGGGAAAAAGTCTACCAGGGGCGCCTAATGGACTGCTGGAGGAAGTTCTAAGAGCAATGAATGAGGAGCTGAAGCTGCACATGGGAAGCCCAGCTCAGCTTCCTTCCCCCTTACCTGAGCAGAGGGCTTTCCTACTCGGCAGGACAGCCCCTGCTAGCTGCTTGTCACAGGGCTGACAGCACAAAGATTACCAGAGCCATCATTTCAATAATTCATGCCTGCTCGGCTGCCCCAAGGCAAAAAGCCGACTCCTGTGGCGCTCACGGTTTAATGCCTGAACAGAGTTTATCCCTTCTGCTGTGCTGCCCCCCAAGCCCAGCTCTCCTTCACCCTTGGGGGTTTGCAGCAAGCTTCGGAGCACCTGCAGGAAAAGCAAGCCAGTTGCACAAATTGTGCTTGTTGGTACTGGGGAACGGCGCTGAACCCTTTTGTGTTTGAACAGAGGTGAGACCCAGAACGTGCTCCTCAGGAAGGTGGGAACCAGCCTGCAGGTGAGGCTTACCTTTGTATGGGAAGGGCCGGCGGGGCTTGCGGGTGGTGTGCTTACTGTCCTGGAACAGTCAGTTAATGGGAAATAGCTCCCACTCCCTGGGAAACGCAGGGTGAGACCGAATCCATGCCAAACGTACTCACAGGAAGGTGACCCTGCCTTTCGTTACATGCCCTCTGGCCAGGGACTGCCTTACGGGGACCTCATCCAGATCATTTGGGCTTCTGAGATGAATGGCCACTTTGCCATCAAAGCACTGGCTCATCAGAAATGGTGCCGATCCATTTCAAGCTTTCTGGAGGGCTCTCTCCCTTCTACAATGCCCCAGCCATGAAAAACGAATGCAAAGCCTGGCTCCTACAGGAGCCCTGCAAGCTGGAGCAGGAGTAAGGGGGCAGAGACATCCTGATAGATGGCTTTGTAGAGCCTAGCCTTGGACTGGCATGGACCAGAGCTGACCCTGGTGCCCTTTGCAAATAAGTCCAGAGCCCTTTGTAAGTCAATAAAGCCCTGGTGCTCTTTGCAAATTAATAAAGCTTGAGGCCAGCACTGTGGAAATGCAATGCAGAAACATCTCCATGGAGCACAAGGCCAGCGAGAGCCCTGTGAACCTGCACTGCAGCAAGCACTTGCCCCCCTGGACCATGACTACACGGCACAGGGGCACTTCAAGTGCTTCCTAAGCCAGGGCATGAATGTGCAACATGCTTTTAGCAATGTTTCTCAAAGGGACGCATTTAAAAAACATCTACAAATAAAATAGCAATTAGGTTCCCTTCCACTACAGTCCCTTCTATGCTCCAGCAGAGTGTTTTATTCAAAACCCATTGATTTGTTCAGCTTTTAGCACGTTCCCACAAAGGACACAGCTTAAACTGCCTCAAAACCCCTCTGGGCTAAGCCAGCCCAGCCACCTGAAAGCCCCGTGGATGTTTCTGGCCCTGCACAGGCCAGAAGCTTCCTTCAGCATGGAGGTGATAAATCGCCTTCAAGACACAGATAGATGTAAGCAGTGGACTAGGTGAAGCTAGCAGACGATTTGAATTTGCCTACCTGCTATTTTAGGAATCTGACACGAACGACCTGAATTGCCCACGTAGGGACATCTGCCTCTCTGCGGTGAAGTTGCGGGGAATTTCTGCTCCCAGCGCTGTCCTCTGAACCGCATCCAAGTTGGGTGCACAAAGCAGATGGTATCAGTGCATCTCCTAAGGCTCTGCTTCGTGCAGGCAAACTCTACCCTCTAGAAACCTTAGGTTAGAAACCTTAAAAGCTCAGTTACAGGAGCACGGAGCACAATTCATGCAAGCTGGAGACTGGAGAGACCCTCAGCAGAACCCCTTATTCCAGAGTGGTCCAAAGAGCCCAGCGATGAGGGCTCCCCTCAGAAGCTCTAGCATCACTTCACCCATTTATTTCCCCTCAGGAAAATGCCATAGATCAAAGAGGGCAAAATCAGGATAGAAAAAACACTCCAGGGGGGAAATCGAGGCCAGCCAAGGAGGAGGTTGGGGACTGGGATGTGGCGTCTTGCCCTCTGCCGCCCTGCTGGTGCTGGTTCTGGGGCTGATGGTGAGCGCCAGCCGATGCTCTGGGGACTCGTAGGCAATAAGCCAAACAATACTTCTGACTGCCCATCCTAAGGGATCACGAAGTTCTTCCTCACAACGTCCTGACCCGGCCAGATTATGCTATCAGTCAGTAATTCCCATCGCTCCAATTTCCCCTGCAGCTGCAGCCTGACACAGCAGCCTTCCTCGCCTCCGACCCTTGATGCAGGTCCCTCTGATAGGAACGGGTATTAAGATTCCTGTAAATACACAGCTTTATGCAATCTTCTGCAGTGCTTAATCCCTGCGATTATTAGGGATAGATTTACGTATCATCGTTATCAAATCTTGCAGGGGTTTCTTATTTATTTTTTTAAGGCTACAGCTGCCACAAAATATATAAAATTATGCCTTGTAGAAGATCTAAGGATTTTCTGTCCTTAGCTTAGCATGAACTATACATGGTGATGTTTTTCTCTGTAGATATGGATAGGAATCCTGTTAGCATTTATATATGCCTCCCTAGATACTTATTCCACGCTTTAATTAACCCTAGGATTTGAGCCTTTCATGAGAAAATTAACAAGTAGGGGCACTGTAGTGTGACTTAACCAGTCAGCCAGAGGGGGACAAGGATATTTTAGTCTCAAAATACGAAAGGTACACCAACAACCTTTTAACGACAGCAGTTTGCTGGTGGTAATGCCACTGGAACAGAGCTAAAGTCACTGAAAATAGTACCATGATGTTACTAGCTGAAAAGCTAAAACTGATATGCGTAAGTCTGTCACTTGTCATTGAAGTTTGATTAAGGACATCAGGGGAAGCGTGCCCTAAACATCAGACAGAGGAAAGCGGCAGTGGCAGCATCCTCCTCGCAGCACCCACTTGTGCAGGGCTCTTGGAGGCAGAGCCTGGCCTTGAGAAGGTGGGTGTTTGGCTCCCTGGAGCACGGCTGAACAGCTAACACATGCTTCATGTCTGGGGATTTTCCTGAATGTCATAAAACTAAATAAATAAATCAGTAAACGTTTTCTCCACAGGCTACTGGGGCCACACCACTTATCTTCGGCTGAACCTGGCTGCAGGTTAGGGCTGCAGGTTTCCAGAAGAAACACAAAGAATCAGACGCGGCCGATAAGTGAAGTAAACAGGGTCCGAACGCCATGGCAACGAGAGCAAATTCCTACCTACCTGCTCTTATATATGTCCTCTCAAGCTTGCTGCAGCATTACCCTGCTGCTCGACAGCGTGTGCTTTCTGCTGTGGGGTGCAACAGCATGCCTCTGCGAGCGCTATCAAAGTTATTTTGCCCTCGAGCAACAGTAATCTGCACGGGGCTCTGTTTGACTGCGCTCCTTACTATAAAGAACTGCAGTACTTCTATGAACAGCCCTTAAAAGATATAATCAACCTTTCTTTTTTTAAAAAAGAACGCTTCTGTGACTTTCAAATGTGCTATAATTATGTGATACTTAAAATGATTTCAAATAAAACAATTCTATAAATAAATAATTCCTGATTTTCTGTTGTTGTTTTCTATATGGTTTGAGCAGCACTTTGCACTTCTGTTTGTGTCGCTTTTCAATGCAATAGCAGAAGAAAGGGAAACTTGGAATAGAATAAAAGTAATATTGAAATAAAAATATGGACAAGAGATTAAGGGAACAGCAGTAACTGAAACTATTTTTAACTTTAATATTTGATTACACTTCACGGCCCATCTACATTTTTGAAGGGAGAAAATGAGGGAGCTTTTGCTGCAATTTCATATATTGCTTTATTACCTTACCTCGAACACTTTCACTTACAGTGCTTTGCCAATAGGCTTCCGTGTTTTTTAGCACCTTGCCTTAATATGTTTGGAAGACCAGTTGGAGGCAATAAGGTATCTGAGATACTTCAGTCTCTTCATTACTTGCATGGAGCCAGCCATTTCCCTGTGTGTTTAGCATAGCATCACAAAATGGTTTGGGTTGGAAGGGACCTTAAAGACCATCCAGTCCAACACCCCTGCCATGGGCAGGGACACCTCCCACCAGACCAGGCTGCCCAAAGCCCCATCCAGCCTGGCCTTGAACACCTCCAGGGATGGGGCATCCACAGCTTCTCTGGGCAGCCTGTGCCAGTGCCTCACCACCCTCACACAGAAGAAATTCCTCCAGGGAGAAGAGCTAAGCTCGCAGGATCTCATCCCTTCCAGCATTATTGAATGGATCCAAACCCACACTCAGGCATGGACCTTAGAGAAACCCTGGAGCACAGATTGTCACCTGCCCCCCCACCATGTTGTTAGTGCTGGCCAAGGCAGTCTGGCCTCTGCATGGATTGTGGTCAAGCCGGGTGCATCTACATCCCTCTGTACCAGCCCTAAGCTTCTGTCATTTAGCCCTCATATTGTGCACAGGTATCATCTGGTTGACTTCAAGTGGGCACACTGCATACACTCTGTCTTCAAAGCGTCCTGCATCACCTCTAGGAAAGAAGGTATCCCTGAACAGACACATTGCCTGATGTCACGGTGCCCCCATGCAGGGGAATCCGGAGCTGGTGATGTGAAGGCTTAGAGGAACCAGCTCCTGTGCCCCTGCTCCTCACAGCACAAGGAACACCACTTTTGAATCCAGTGAGCCCAATTAAGCATATTCACAAGCCTTGGGAGGACTGGAAACCAATAAATCTTGCACTGACAGAGATGCAACTATCAAAAAAAAAAAAACCCACCCACAAACAAACAAACAAAAAAACCTCTTGATTTTCATTTATAGGCCTATTTGCATTTTTTTAAATTAATGCACTGGGATGTAGTGGTTTCCCTCTCTCTCTGTCTCTTTGAAAACATGTTAATGTGTCTTTTTTAAAATTTAACAAAAGTAAAAACAGATGGATTCAGCAAATCTAATGGTACTCAGAAAGAAGTGATGTTAAATAGGGCAGCATCAGCACCAATTATAATAATGTGTTAGTATTACTGTGTTTGCTATTAGGACGAACAATAAGTATGAGGAATAATACTGCGATAAGTGTAAAAGCCTTTCTAGAGAAACCTTTAAAGAAAATGTGATTAAAATGAAGTGGGCAAATGGACATCAAAACCCCTCCAACTGGCTGTGCAATTAATTACATTGCATACCAATGTCCAAAGAGCTTCAGGTTTGCACATTGGGGCCTCATCCATAATATCCATGACTTCTCTCACTTAGACGGCTTTATGTATGGAGTTGCATGAGACATAGCAGTGCTTTCTGGCTAGGATTTGCTTGTGTGGTCCAACGGGGGCTCCCAGCCTCCTCAGGGAAAGTCTGTAGCAAGCTTCAGACATGAAGCCTGAAAGGGACTTCAGAATTACTGCAACAACCCAATTTCCACATCTAAAATGGACAAATGGCTTCACAGCTGTCTGTTCAGCTCACCTGGAGGACCCTTTCCTGTGCCTACCCTCTCCCCTGCATGGTTGCTAGAGGCAGCAGCAGCACAGAATCATAGGATCATTCAGGTTGGAAAGGATCCCTAAAATCACCTGGGCCAACCTCTAACTTAGCACTGCCAAGTCTGCCTTTAAGCCATGTCACTAAGCACCACATCTACATGTTTCTTGAAGACCTCTAGGTGACTAGGTGGTGGCTCGACCACCTTCCTGGCCAAACTGTTTCAATGCCTGACTGCTCTTTCTGAGAAGAAATGTCTCCTCATTTCCAACCTAAACCTCCCCTGACACAACTTGAGGTCATTCCCTCTGGTCCTATCACCAGTTATCTGTGAGAAGAAGTCGACCCTCATCTCCCCGCACCTTCCTTGCAGGTAGTTGCAGAGAGCAGTAAGGTCTCCCCTGAGCCTCCTCTTCTCCAGACTAAACAACCTCAGCTCCCTCAGCCGCTCCTCACAGGACTTGTGCTCCAGGCCCTTCACCAGCTTCGTAGCCCTTCTCTGGACACACTCCAGGGCCTCTATGTCCTTGTACTGAGGGGCCCAAAGCTGAACACAGCACTCGAGGTGCGGCCTCACCAGAGCAGAGTACAGAGGGATGATCACCTCTCTGTCCCTGCTGGCTGCACCATTCCTGATACAAGCCAGGATGCCGTTGGCCTTCTTGGCCACCTGGGCCCACTGCTGGCTCATGTTCAGCCAAATATTGACGGAGACCCTCAGGTCCCTTTCCACTGGGCAGCTTTCCAGCCACTCTTCCCCCAGCCTGTAGGGTTGCATGGGGTTGTACCCCAAGTGCAGGCCCCAACACTTGGCAGCCTCCCCCACTGCCAGCGCACAGAAGGACTGTCAGCCCCAGCTAACAGGAGCTGGAAAATGGGGGCGAGAGGTTGAGAGAGTAGGATATGAAGCGTGAAGAAGTATCACCGCTGAACTGGGTCACTGGGTAATTCACCTGGGTGTGCAGGTGGAGCCAAAGTTGAGGGGAGTACAGCAAGGCTGAAGCCAGCCATCTGGTCTGTCATCTCCTGACATTTATCCATCCCATTGTTTCCCCTAAAAACATCCCACAATGAGTTTTGGCATAAGGGGCTCTGCCAGGAAGCGCTGTAAGAGTTAACACATTCCGTTCCCAGCTCTGGCAGATTGGATTCATTTCCTACTCGTATCGCAAATGAAAACAAATTCAATCATCTCCCAGTGCTTTCCCACAAAAAAACAAGTCCCCACTCCATTTGAGAAGATAAGCAGCCTTTTGCTCTGGAGAGGCCCACGCAGAAAGCAAAAAAGTGATGGTGATTACAGGAGAGGCAGAACGGTCCCTGCCTTCCTGAGGAAAGCTGCACAAGTCTTACAAGAACCACAGCACGGCTGCACGGCGCTTCAAATACAAGACGTGACTCTCAGGTGACAACCCTTTGGATTAGGGTCCTGATCACTCAGAAATGCAGCATCACCCCAGACCACATTCATACAAGTGGAACAGTAGTTTTAACTAATTTTCACTGAACAAAGACATTTCTTCACTACATTTTAAACGACGTGCTCAAATGATTTTTAGCAATTGCACTGCAGTTAATTTAAATTCTACTTTTAATGTCAGCTGGAAAATTGAAAGGTATTCTCTTAAAAACAGTTTATAATCTTTGATTTGGCAATGTTTTATAATCTTTTCTTTTTTAATCTAAAATTAACTGCAGCTGCTTTTCTTTCAAGAGCACCATTTGGTATTTACACCAAACAATCACTATAGCAAGGAGGTACCTTTAACTATGAACCCAAGAGAATTGTTATCAAAATAGTTCTAATAACAATGTTAGACAATTTATAAAATCCCACATATGGCAATACTTAGGTCCCCATTTTCCCCTGAAAACAAAAAGAGCTGAAAACTAATTTCTGGCTTAAGTGACAGATGAGGTTTAAAACCATATCAATCAATCCCTCTCTCCCCTTCCTCCAAAACTCCCTGGCCAAGCTAAAACACAGTGTTTGGTGCTCTCCCAGCCTCCATATTTTGAGCTGAGAACCACATGAAGGACTGCTATCTATAGCAAAAACAAAATGTCTCACCTACAGTTGTCTGTGGACATACCACTGAACTCATGGATGTTGCTATCTTCTTGCACTGACGGTCAATCTCCTGGTATATGAGCTATGCCTAATCATGTCTCAGTTCATGTACATCCTCCAATTTCCCTAATTCCACCAAAAGATGCATTCCAGTGGGAAGCTGTTGAAAAGACAAGAACTCTGCAATACTACATGCAGTACAAAAACCCATGCAACTTCTCTCCTGTCTCTTCCCTTAGAAATCTTTTATTTCACATGTACGTTGCCAGTGGGAAGAGAGGCTGGCACCCTGATACTCATTGCCTCACACTCAAGAGACAGAGACCGAAATCCTGACTTTGACTGAGAGCTGGGGGACATGCTGACCTATGCCCTGACCTACTCCCTCCCAGATCCAGCCTTTTCTGAAGACAGAAGAGGATCTTGTCCCCAGGCTAGTGCTCTGAAACCCAGCAGTTTGACTCCTGCATACCTGACACATGAATTTAAAAGGTGTTGTGGAATCTTTGCCACTGGGCATTGCTACATGCTGGAATGCCTCCCCCTGTTCATGCAAGAACCCCTAATCTCTACTTTCTTCTAGATGCAAACTAACAAAACATCAAGCATGACAGGAGGATTTCTCTCTACTACTATTCACTGTAATGAAAGTCTTAAAGTACCCCTATAATACCCTCAAATCCCGTACTTATCTGAGCTTCTTGGGATCTGTTTCTCCTTAGCCAGCTTTGAACATCTTAAAAGCAGCATCTGTCCTCATCCCACTGTCAAGCTGCACCTCATTCATTGTCCCAAAGCACCTCTTCAGCGATTCTGGACAAAGGAAATCCTACTCCAACATCACTGGATGTTTGTACAGGGGAGAGGATGGTTATGATGCACAAGAATCCCTGTGGTATTTCAAATTGCAAGCAGGAAGGATGGAGCCTTTCTGGTCACCAACAACTCCCTGGTCTCAGGAATGATTCTCCAGGATGGGCGCAGCAGGACAAAACCCCGGTGACCTGATGAGATAAATGCATCGTGGCCAGGGGAGGTGGTTCTGCCCTCTTGGGATTCAAACGCATTAGAAATGACTGACGAATTACAGCGTTGACCTCCAAACAGAAGCACTTGTGTAAATATGGATAAAATGGATATTGTACTTATCTATCTTTACAGATATCATTAATACATCTACAGATAAATGTTGGGCGAAGATAGATGGGAAATGGTATTCAAAGTAATCAAGTTAAAGACAGCTGCAGCTGATTAAAAGAGTTTTAATTTAACTAGCACTGAGAGAGTCAGCCAGCACTCAGGAGTAAGAATGCAAATGAAGTGTTTGCTCGTCTGTCTGACAGGCAGCCGGGACTCCTGGCCACCCTGCACAGCCGAGGCATCAGGCGTTGCAGAAACCGCAGCACTCCCAAAATACAGGCAGGTCATGACGCTAGCATTGGTACGACAGATCATTCAACTGTGGTAAAAAAATGCATAATGAAACAGAGCAGGATTACAGTTTTTTGAAATGAAAGCTTTCTGGGGTGGGGGAAGCAATGCCCAAAATGCAGACCACATAGGGCAATACATGTACCTCTTACACTGTGTTGGAAGAGGGGCAAATATGAAGGGTATCAAGTTGCTCTTATCCACAGCGTAAGGAATGTCATCCTACATCCATTGTGATTGTCCTCAGGTGGCATCAGCCCAACCAGTTTACTTTGCCTATGATAAAATCTTATAATGACAAAGTATGACAAAATTTTCAGAGATATCACAATCTAAATCTAGTTTTTGAAGAACCTGTGTCAGAAGAGTTCATGTTTACTTTGAAAATGCTGTATTCACCTAATTTATTTAGTTTTAAAAACAGAGTTAGTAAAGCTGTGTGGTGCAGTTAACACGCTGGAGGGCAGGGATGCCATCCAGAAGGACTTGGACAGGCTGGAGAGGTGGGCCTGTGCAAACCTCATGAGGTTCAACAAGGCCAACTGCAAGATCCTGCAGCAGGGCTGGGGCAATCCCAAGCACAAATACAGGCTGGGTGGAGAATATATTGAGACCAGCGCTGAGGAGAAGGACCTGGGGTTGCTGGTTATGAGAAGCTCAACATAAGCCAGCAATGTGTGCTTGCAGCCCATAAACCCAACTGTATCCTGGGCTGCATCAAAAGCAACAAGGCCAGCAGGGTGAGGGAGGGGATTGTGCCCCTCTGGTCTGCTCTTCTGAGCCCCCACCTGGAGCCCTGTGTTCAGCTCTGGGGCCCCCAGCATAAGGAAGGCCTGGAGCTGTTGGAGCAAGTCCAGAGAAGGGCCACAAAGATGGTCAAGGGGCTGGAGCACCTCTCCTATGAAGACAGGCTGAGAGAGCTGAGGGTGTTCAGCCTGGAGAAGAGAAGGCCTTGAAGAGACCTCACTGCGGCCTTCCAGTACCTAAAGGGGGCCTACAGAAAAGCTGGGGAGGGACTCTGTGTCAGGGGGTGGAGTGATAGGACAAGAGGGAATGGCTTTAAACTGAAAGAGAATAGGTTTAGATTAGATATTTGGGAGAAATTCTTCACTCTTAGGGTGGTGAGGCACTGGAAAAGGTTGCCCAAAGAAGCTGTGGATGCCCCATCCCTGGAGGTGCTCAAGGCCAGGCTGGATGGGGCTTTGAGCAACCTGATCGAGTGGGTGGCATCCCTGCCCATGGCAGCGGGGCTGGAACTGGGGGATCTTTGAGGTCCTTTCCAACCCAGCCGATTCTGTCATGCCATGTTTGAGAAAAGCTGTAAACTTCTCTTTTTTACGTTCTCTTTTGAACAGTCTGATCCCGAACTTGCCCCCTACCAAAACCACTGTCCATCTTTAGTTCAGCAGCAATGAGGTTGGTCTCAGTATGGAAATTATTTTAATAGTAAAACATACTTTGCATAAATACTTCAGAATGAAATGTGACTTTTACATTAAAACCAATTATTATTTGTATTTTAATATCACTGACAGCATTTATTTTAAAAACTGCTCCAGAGAGGGATGAGAGGCAAGCTGTAAAGTCTGAAGGAATACGGAAAGAGCAACATAATTCATCATAGGGTACATTACTTTTGGTTTACAGAAGGAAATTGGTTTCAGAAAAAACACCTGTCACTACACAGACACATAGTAAGGGCAAGTTTCAGAGAATATGCTAGGCATTTGGGGACCTTATGTAGCCTAGAGATTAAATGTTCACGAAGAGTGCATCAGAAAGCCCATGTAGGTCTGATTTTCCATATGGGGGACTCTATTTGGAGTTCTTCTGTTCAGACCATGTTTCTTGCTTAACATAGTTGGGAGGAAGGAGAATGAATCAAATGAGAGAAGGGGAATCAGAATTATTCTCCACTCTGCAGTCAGCCCACTCCTGGCACTATTTGGAGTACTGCTGCCTCTATGTCCCTTGAGAGCATCCGAAAATCTTTGTTTACCCCATGATTTATTCTCCTGGGAGGTTGGAGTTGGACCTGTATTCTCCCCAGCAGTGATTAAATTCACTTACTTTTGCTACAGCTAAATCCAGTACAGATATCTTAAGTAAATGTTGTCTTTTTTTTTTTTTTTTTTAAATGACATTGAGCTGAAAACAAATAGAAAGCAATCAAGTGAAAGGTAATTGAAATCAGCTTATCTGCCTAGACACTCAGCAAGCATGGCTAACAGGGTTCAAAACTTGCACACGAAAGATGAGAACATTTCTCACAGTGTGAAAAGCCGAGCTGGCTGGGACCTTTTCCAACACGAATTTGTAATAAGAAAATGCTGATTTATCGAACACAACACCCATCACCTGCATACCCTATTTTTATAGCAGGTTTGTTGGAAAGGTTTCTCAGGTCTACAGTAGAATTTCTATTCGAAGACTAGGAGAGGTCCATGCACCCCCAGTAGCCAGGACATCCAGTGATGACTGAGAAGACAGATGTTGGGTCCCTTGTTCTATCGCCATAGCTTAGGAGTCTTGGAACTGGAACGCCACCCGGAGAAGCAATTGTCCTAACTTCTGGGCTCTTATGATGTATGTTTGTAGGAATCCATCTCAATGTGGTATTTTGCATTAAGAGTTATTTACTCTTAGCTTTCAACCAGTGATAGATGGAAAAAAATCACAGTATTAATACCAACATATTTGCATACCAAGAGGACAAGGCTAACATCTCTAACAACAGGGTTGTTCTGTAATTCCTTAACTCCTTCCTCCTCTTATAGTCATCCTCTCTAAACTTGAACAGCCTTATAACTACTGGTTCACTCCACCTTTAACAATCTTCTGCAATCATGCTTAAAAAAAACACTATCCAAGCCAACTGAAACAAAGAGAATATTCATAAAGAAGGCATTATCATACACATTTGTAATTTGGGAGACTCTGGCTAAATTCCCTCTTCGTTCTGATCTCAGCCCCCTGCCTAAGAAATGGGATTAACAGCACATGCTATCTGACTGATTTTTTTCTGGAGACACAAACATTTATGATCCTGATGCAATAAGGCAATCACACAGGCAAGGAGCTTGGAAATATCCAAGACAGACATTTGTCAGACCACTCCTGCCACCACTCTTTGAACTAAAATCAAACCGCACTAGCCTGATATTTAAGGGAAGGACTACCCATTCCCCAGAGCCCCACGCCTCCTGGGAGCAGAGCAAGCCAAGCCAAAGCAAATGGCAGTGGCCAGGAGACTCCCTGGGAGGGTGTGGGAAGTCAGAAGAGACCAGGTAGGAGGAAAAGAAAGAAGAGGGCAGAGTAGCAGGTAAAGAAATGATGACAGATAGGGTCAGAGCAGAAGAGATGGGCAACACTGGAGCAAATGATGGTGAAAATAGATTAAAGGAATGAGCTGCTACAAAAGAAACTTTTTTGCTCAAGGCACGTGTGCCTCACCTGTGAATCATAGCAGTGTTGACTGACATTAACTGATGTTCTTATGAACCTACCAGGCATTTCTGGAGCTGCTTAGGAAACCCAGCTGGAGTCAGCTCAGGCTTTAATGCATGTTTTCTCCAAAGTTTCAGTTCATGTAGTCCTTGTGTCACATAACAACATCTGCAGCGTCTGCTCCCAGCAGCCTGAGACTTTACATTTCTCACTCCGTGCAAACCCACAAAACGACAATTAACTTATCTCTTGTAACACACGAAATATGTCTCCCCACAGGGTCGCTCCATGCTGTCAAATACCATTCCTTCTCAACCAGAGCCATCACTGCCCCCACCAGCATTACCATTAAATATCAGCTGTGAGGAGCATGAGAAGCCCACTTATCAGTTGACTTTCCCCCATCACTCACACGATACACCAGAAAGACGTGAACACCCAGCCCTTGATCCTTCATCAGCTGCATGCCTGTTAGCTTCTCCAAAACGCCACATAAACGGGGGGGCAAGAAAAGAGCAACCAGTATTACAACATGCCTTGGAGTTCACTGCTCATTGTGCAAGCCCAAATAACCGGACATAAAGGCCGAGCTGGAGACGAGGGCACTTTCTTCCTCTCCCTAACTCACTCGTACGGTATGAAAGCTTTCAAACCTTGCTTTCCCAGACATGAAAAGGAAAAAGCAGCTGCTAACACAGGCTGTTATTCTGGAGGCTGTTAATAGAAATCAGGAAGAAATGTATAGGTCTCGCTGCTTCTCATGCACAATTGTTGGGATGCAGTCGAATAACTGAGCAATAAATCAAGTGAGCCAAAAGTCTAAACATCCTTCCGGCTCCCTAAGGCAACCGCGCCGGCTTTCATCCTTGTGGTTAATAGTGCTTAACCCTCGCCCAAATGACATGAAGGCATAATCTCCTGGTGGAAGGCAAGGGTTTTCCAGGCAACTCACCCAGGTGCGTGCTACGACCACTAGTTACATATACAATGGGGCAGGGGGTGAGGGGACTCTTTCTTGTTTATTTTGTCAGCTTGAAAAAAATATTTACTGGAACAATAAACAAGGCTCTGCAATTGTTGTTTTGGACCTTTAAACTATGGGGTTTTGTAGTAATTTCCAGTGTCTCATTGTGACTTCCAATCCACCCACCTCAACAGCAATATGGTAAGACGTGAACCAACAGCCCGAGCCGTCTCACCCATCACAGCCCTTTGGATTGTGCTTCTAAACTAAGCAGCTGCAAAGCCTGTGGGAAAATCTTTGTTTACCTACAACATTTGTATTTGTTTCTTCTCAGATGCTCTATGTTGCTTTGGCTTCCGACTACCTCAGTACCTCAAACTCACAGCAAGCAGCACTTGCCGATGTTTTTCAAGACCAGGCTTCCCCTTGTCCCAGCCCCCCGGGCTCTGCAGAAATACCCCTCAGAGATGTGTTACCATGTTCTTGCTGCTTCCACCAAGCCTGCAGAGTTATACTGATCTTTATCCACTTTACAATCTAACTAAAACTGATTCTTCTCCCCAAACACCTTTGGCTGCAGTGCTTACTGAGTCCATGCACACCGAGAGACGAGCAGACCCCGTTCTTTACCCACGCCAGTCTAAATGCAGTCATTTTACTGACTTGGCTGCTGGGTGTTTCTGTACAGCAGGACCAAGCTAACTGGCTGCTGATTTCCAAAGGCAGGTTTTTCTAAAGAAAACATAAGTCAGACTAAACCCACCTGTGCTTATTAGTGACAACTTTCTTAGGGTAAACCTCTTATAAATGAAGGATGCGGAGAGAAAAACAGACCACTTATACGCTGCAGATTTGTGCAGCACAAGGACAGCAGTGCTGAGACACACTGACTTCTGTGTAATGCTGAAGATTAGACTCATAGAATAACGTAGAATCACGGAAGGATTAGGCACGTAAGCATTAGCATGCTTTTATTACGGCCAAAAGTCTTAAAATTATATGGGAGGTCACATGTTTCATTGCTGGTTTTACGACCCAGGAAAAAATGAATGGAAAGCCTTCCTTTTTTTTTTTTTTTTTTTTAATCCTTTTGATAATTCTGGCTTGCAGACCTTCCTCCTGTGATGCTGAAGGACTTCTGAAGGGATCCCACCAGCTGTCTGTGCTGAGCTGCTGTGGAAGCTGGTGGGAAGGCCCCACTCGTCGCACTGTCACCCGGGCTCCTGGTTCTTCTCTCCCCTGCCCTCACCTCTCCCAGGCAGGTGCAGGAAATCTTTCTTCAAAACACGTGGCTTCGAGCAACTCCCGGTCTCGACAACCAGGTGGACTGCGGAAACTTCCAACCCACACAAGGGTTTTTATTGTAAATTAAATACTTCCTCTCCCACAAAATTAAGATGAGGCCCCATCCAACTCAGCTTGTTTGTTCTAGGCAATAGTTTAGGCATTGGAAACTTGTTCAGTTCCTTTTTATTTTGCAGGGGGAGAACATGGAGAGAAAAGGGGCACTCACAGCCCAGACAGGTCTGGCTCAGGGGACAAAGCCTGGGGGGGCGTTTGCAGCACCCTCTGACCACGTACCAACGCTGTTACATGTGGAGACCTCACCACTGCCTCAGGGAAGTCCTCAAGCCATGGATGCCTGTGCTGGAATACATCTTGACCGAGCGTCAGCATATTTCACCTACCTACCTTTTGTACTTGTTGGATCCACGTGCAGCACCCCAGAGCTTTTTGCAAGCCCTTATGCTCACGAAGGGTGCACCCCCTCTGGCAGTAGGTCTGGCGCAGGAGCTTCCTGGCAGCCAGACACGTCAACGAGCCAGCCCGGGCAGCTGCGAGGACAGCAACCCCTGGCACGAGCTAGGGAACGGGGCCGGTGCCGAGAAGGGATGTGCCGCGGCACAGGGCAGCTTTTCTCCCCGCTTTTCACACTGACATCTGTCTCGGGACGCTCCCTCGGCTGCTGGCGACCGTCACACGCCCCGAGCAGACGCTGCAGGCTGTTCAGCCTGACAGATTTCCCCGCGGACTAGAAAAACAAATCCCTTCTTTCCCCTTGCCAAGTGACTTCTTATTTTCTTTGTTTTAAAGCAAGAAGGAATTCCTGTTCTTCCACTGAATAAGATACCTGGTATTCGGCAGCGACGTGCTTGTTGTGGGGGAAGCAGCAAGGAAGGGCTCGGTGTGGGCTTACTGTGCTCAGCACAAATCAAATTACGAAGGATGCCTCTGCAGAAGCTGTGCACAGTGCAGCCAACGCTTTTACATATTACCGTGTGTTTTCCAGGGAGGTTGTGTCTATTGTGGCTGCTAGGAGGTCCATCAGCTAAGGTATGAAATCAGGATTATTTTTAGAAAAACACCGGCTGCTGGAGGAGGCAGCATGCGATCAGAAATGCAAAAGCCATTCTTGGCTACGGATCTGGTCTCCTCGGGGCTTAAAGGATATGGCTGTAACAAGGCCTTTTTGTGCACAAAAACAGGAAGAAATCTGGCTCAGCCTACAGACTTATTTTCCATGGCACTCTCCTCTTCTCCTTCTATGGTCCAGTGTGATACTCCGTTCAGCGAGCAGCTAATGCACTGCTCCCTTTGTTTCAGAAGCCAAGACTCAAGCCATGTTCATTTTTAAAACCAATTTGCAATTTTTAGGCACCACTTGGTGGACATCCTAGCAGTTCTGCCTTGCGGTCTCAAAGCAGCTTTTTTCACAAGGAAAAATTTCTCATAATCCTTTGATAGAGAAATCCTCCTCACCTAATTACTAAGAGTTGCATCCTGAGAGGGTCTCTGCTGTGTGATCCCGCCCACACAAACAGGAAAAAAAATAGAGTGAGCTAGTGAGCCTGGCAATTACACACTGCCAGTAAAAGCCTACGGTCCCTCAACCACTTCTGAATGCCCCGGGGAAGTAGTTCCCAAAAGCCCTTCTTGCTGCCCACCCAGGAGACAGTGGGCTAACATTTAACTTGAAAACAATGCACCAAGACCTGGTCCCTGCTCCTAGAAAAAGGCTGAATGGATTATAAACTGTGTGGCTTGTGAACTAATTTCAGACACCAAAAGACTGAATTTTCTGTCACAAAAACTTCCTATTTCCGTCATACAGAGAAGTGAGCTTTCAGGGGTACCTCAGAAGGCTAATTTGCACCAGATTTCTTTTATAAGGCTGGTTTGGGCAAACATTTTAGACAGCCCACCCAACTGGCTCCTAAACCTTCCCAAATCTGAACCTGTATGGTGGCCACGTGTAAAAAGATTTGGTCACTGCCTGCCCACCAGAGCTTGGAGTCCATTCCAATTTCCATCCCTTGCTCTGCTACTGGTTAAGCCATCAAAGACTCCTCTTTTTCTGGCACAAATGCTCCTTTCAAAGCTAAACTTGGACACCCTATCTCGACTACACAGGCCTGGCAGCTTCAAGGGGGACTGCTATCCCTCTTAGCAGTCTGGGATGCCACACCGTTCAGATGTCCTGAACAGCCACAGACTCAGCCTTCCTCACCACAAAGCGACTTCAGGTTTGGAAATATGTCCCATGGCAACTTTTTTATCTTCACTTTGAAAATCCTGTTTTCAGGCTCTTTCTCTTTGCTGGTCTGGCTCAACAATTCAATTGCAACACGTGGAGAAAGGCAAACCCTAAGGAAAATGCAGCCCAAGCACTAAATTTGTAAGTTACAAGCCAGTACCAAATTGCAAAAGGAAGCAAACTGGAAAACAGTGCAGAATCAAATATAATGTGCTTGCTGTTTCTCTCAAATACTTTTTTTTTTCTGCATTAGCTGAAGTTTTAGTGGCCATATATATAAAGGCAGAGTAATTCACTACTATGTGTTAGACAAATCCTGTTTAAGCTTAAAGCTCCTCCAAGTGTCAGGACGTGCTGAAGTCAGACAGCCTTTAGGAGGCTTTTTCAGTAGGTAAGTTAGAAAGTGGGTAAACAATACCATTTTTTATGCAAGTCTTTACAGTTCACACTGAGATGTCCCCACGGATGTCTCTAATGCCAAAGGTATGAAATATTACCTGCAGCCAACTTGACAAGCGTTTTTCTTCCAGAACTTTGCCTTCAAGCCCACAATTCTCAGCAACAGCCAGGAGCATGACTCTTTAAAAATGGGATGTGGATGGGACCTGCCGCTTTTAATTCTCTTTTAATCTTTCCTGAGCTGCTATGGTTACTTAATTCCCCTCCTCAGCATTATCAATTGATTATAATAATAATAATAATAATAATAATAATAATAATAATAATAATAATAATAATAACAACAATAACAATAATAATAACAACAATAATAATAATATATATTAATAATATATATTAATATATTAATATATATTAATATATATTAATATAATATATTATATTATATATAATATATAATATATATAATATATTATAATAAATATAAATATATTAAATATATAAATATAAATATATATTTTATATATATAATATAAATATATATAATATAAATATATATTTTATTATATAAATATAATAAAATATATTATATGTATAATATATAATATATATAATATATTATAATAAATATATAATAATAATATATATTAATAATATATTAATATATTAATATATATTTATTATTATTATTATTATTATTATTATTATTATTATTATTATTATTATGTGATTATTTCTTCTTGTCTGAACGGTGGAAGGTGACAGCCATGTCGCAGTGCTACAGTAGCCCTGATGATGCAGTGGCCGTGTCTCAGGGAGCAGAACACTGGTGGTGGCCCATGTCACAACGGGGTGGGCGGCATGGTTGGCCCGGGAGGGGTGTCTCCTGGCCATCAGGGACACATGAAACAGACAGACCCAGAGACCAGGACCTCCATCGCTTAACCAGAGTGGTGCAGCTTTCTGCAAATACATTGCTGGGCTGCACATGTGCCATTCGTGCTATTCTGTGAGCTGCTTATGCAGCTTTTTGCAGTTAGCTTTATTTTTTACTAATGTAAACAGTATTATGAACAAATGGTATAATGATAACTTTTACTTCTATCTGCAGAAGTGGAACTTGAGGTATATTCACCTGATTTCAACAAATCTTGAAGACTGCACTTTAAGAAGGATCCAGGGGAAATATTTTGGTATAAATTATGTGTTCTCCTTCCTGACAACACCTGAAAATAGATCTCTGAGGGGGAGTGAAAACTGGGGTGTCTCAAAAAGATGTAGCCTCCAGACTTTTGTTAGTTCCGTCTTTCATTCTGGTTTTAACCTACACAGTCCTAGGTTTACCCTAACTACATTTCCCAATCCCTTATCTAAAATTAAAACTGCTGTTACCTAACCATATGTACAGCTTCTGTGTGCAGCTTGGCAGTTTTTAAAGAAAGCCTGTCACACATCCACTATAGTCTCTGATTCCACAAAAACCTTCTGGGAAATGTCATTTGGGACACCAATAATTGCTATAATTATTTTAGTAAGGGTAGCAAGAAGAAAAAAGTCATTAGCAGCATTTCCCTACCTCTGGTCCCCACGATCAAACCAGAAGCAAGTGTGGGGTGAGTCCTGTGTCTGTTTTGTTCGCTTCCTTTGCGAGCTGGGTCCTGGAGAACACAGTGGGCAAGCAGAGGGCACGTGAAGCTTGGCGGGCAGTGGGCCCCTGGGCAGCAGGAGTATCAAGTGCTCAGGTAATGACCCACAACTTGGTAGTGCCTCAACGTGTCAGGTCATCCAGTACAGAGCAGCCCAAACCTAGGGCTGAGAATAGGATTGCTGTGTTCAGGTACTGACAACACCCTTACCCCATCTGTTAAGCCTCATCTCTACCATTTCCCCATGACAAATGCCTAGATGGAAAATTCCAATAAGTTAGTTTAGATGGTGATTTTGTTTTTGCCTGCTTGAAGAAGACATACAAGAGCATGCAGCAAGCATTAAATCAAGAGGTTTCCTTGCTTTTAGACCTTGTGTGTTCTCTGCACCGTCTGTAGAGCTGTGTTCACTCGTCCTTGCTTTGCTCGTGACTTTTAAAAACAATTTGGTTTACAACAGAACGACGCAAAGAGCTGATAAGTTGCCACTTTACCATTAACTTCTGATTTTGTGAAGGTTACTTTTGATTCCCATCGCTCCTGTACACAGAGATCCTCTCGCATTATCTGAAGTACTGCATGCTCCCTGAGTGCCCCTTTGCTTTGCCCTTTGGCAGGCGAGATGCCCTAAAATAATCCGATGGACGGAAACACAATTGCTTTTACAAGCACAATACTTCATTATGTATTTGTTTTGAAAACAGTTTCCAGAGCCTACGGTATGTCAGCAAAAGCCAAAGAAAGAATGTTGATGGTGCTGCAAGGTCAGCCGCTCAGCGCCTGCAGGCAGCAGTGCTGGCACGCCGTCAAGTTATCGCCATGGCAAACATGGCAGCTGGCGGGCAATGATTCAGCTCTCTGACAATACCCCGGCTCCGGCTGAATGTGAAGATGAGTTACTCATACTCCCTCACACACGCACGCACGCTGCCTTGGGAGTTTCTTAATGTCTGCTTGTGTTGTTCCAAACGGGCACAGGGTGCAAGAAGGGATAAAAGCAGCACGCTTAGGGCTGACGAACCAGAGCAAGCTCCTTCTCCTCAAATGCATATGCTGTGCACATACACCCACATGCCTATACAGACACGCACATGCAAATGCACACCTCCTGCAGACTGTATTACAAACAAGCCTGTCCTTAAGCAGTAGAAATTGTGAAACCTGATTCTCAAAAGACTTCCTTCCTTTGCATATAATTCCCAGCTCTCTGTAATTGCTTTTAATGCCCCTTGCAAATATCCCTGTACTGCTTACAGGCCATGCATAAAGTGCAAGTCCTCCATCTGGCAGGGTTTTGGGAAGGCTGCAGAGCTGCTCTGTAATGTACAAATTTCACTTGAGGTTTTTTTTTTTTTATTGGGATGTTTCATTATGAATTCATGACTTTTGTTTAATTTTGAAGGTCTACGAGGACGATTTAAAATAAAAAGGAATGAAAAGATGGCTTGAGATAAACTACCTCCAACAAACACTTGAGGGTTGTTAGGAGACAATGCCTGCAGCTAGCTCTGAAAAGTCTTTTTCCAAGCTAAAGCAAGCTATAAACTTTGCTTTGCTATACAAGGTGCTTTGTTCCCAGTTTTGATATATAAAAAAAAGAGCTTTTGTATCTGGGTGTGCAGTGCAGCCATGCCCTCACTCCATGTTAGGGCAAGAACTGCGTGCACATCAGCTCCCTCGTCTGCCTGCCTTGGCCTGCACCCAGCAGCCTGCAGCTTTTCCAGAGGAAGGGAAACCAGGCGTGGGGAGCTCCTGTGCATCCTAACCTGGCCCCTGTAGCACCCTGTGGGGAAGGGAAACTCCAGCCCTGATTTACATCCTCCTCCAGGGGAAATAAACCAGCATTTCTGCATGAGTAGGTTCTTCCCTACAAAAGCTACGTGGGGTGGCTGCTCACCTGTAGGGTGGTGCATGAAGAAGGGCCAGGACCAGGACTTGCAGTGTGGTGGGCAAGCCCACGCCAGCAAGGCACACAGGCCGCAGAGGAGGCTGTGCTGCTTTCTTGTCCACAGAAATTTTCCCAAGTAAGGATTTTTTCCTTTGAAGCAGAACTGTGAACTGACCAGGCAGTCCCTGGGGAGTGTAGGTCCACCCCCCCTCTCAAGCTCTGCAGTGGGTACACAGCCTGAAGGATACAGAAGCCTGGCTGCTTAGAAAACAGCAGCACTAATAGGCGTTTCCTAGAAGTCTCTAATGGGTAGTGCAGGAAGTCTACTCATTTTCTGAAGGATTCAAAACATCAAAAAATACAGTAAGTCTTTTGAAACACAAGGTTTTCTTTCTGGAAAGACCTGGGTCTTTGGATGCTTCAGAGCTCTCGAGAGACTGGATGAAATCACAGTCTGATGATGACAAGCATCTACAAGTATCTATTCAACTGACCAGATATGGAAAGCTGAAATTTGGCACTTCTGCACCAACAGTTTTGTGTGGCTCCCTGTACATCCTTGGCAATCAGAGGTCACTCAGCCGTGCCTTGGCCGCCTTACTCATTCTTTACCCTTCGGTGGTTTTGGTGCTTGGGAAAGGAACAGGCTGGAGATGAGCACTTGGCAGCCAGGCCCAGGGCCTGCCTCACCACGCCATGCCTTCATCCCATCCTCCATCCCATCCACCTCCCCAGCCAGGCCTGCACCTCCCCGTGCTGGTCCCACAGCAGCAGGCGCAGGAAGGTCTGGGGGTTTTGGATGGCCACACGAGGAGAGGTGGGAAGCCAAGCCCGCTTCCACGTTGGGCTGTTTTTCCTGAGGAGAGCTTATTGCTGAAAAAAGTAACTCAAAAAGACACTCGTCCAGAGAGTATTAGTGGGAAATGAAAGACAGGAGCCGTGTTCCAGCGTGTGTGATCACGCATGATTACAGAGAGGAAAGATAAAGTTACTTTCACCGAGCACAAGGGCCGCTGTCAGAGCTGGAGGAAATGGGGACTCATTAGCCCATTAGGGGACTACATAAAAGGCACGAGAGAAGTAAGGCCGGCAGTGTTTTCGAAATGAGAACGCACATATGGATGCAGGAGTCTAATTTTAATCTTCCACGTATGAAATCCTTGGCCCGGCTCCCAATCTCTTCCGAGCAGAGCACTCGTGCAGGATTCCCTTTCTTGGCAGGTGCGCGGCCTGCTCCCGCTCCTCCTCTGCGGGGCCCGAGCAAACCCTCCAGCTCCTTCTCCAGGGCACAGCAGATGCCCGGAGCAGGGGCTCGCCGTGCACCAGAGTAGCCCTGGTCCCCCTCTGGCAGAGAAAATGGGCCTCGACCAGCTGCCTCTGCTTGAACCTCCACGGATTTGCCTCCTGGTGCCACCCCTGCTCCTCAGGCCGAGGGGAAGCCGCCTTCATGAAGGTTCTCCTGTTGTCCTCAAAACAAACACAGCCCCTGCCATACCCAGGGGAAAAGATATTACAGATGACGAGGAATTACACTGCCCAGATGCAGAGTTTCTCCTTCTGTTAGCACTAGGAATCATCCCGAAGATGGGTAGAAATGTATTTTCAAAAAATTAATAATCGCTGACTTCCTGCTTTATTTTTACCACGCGCTTAGCAGGTCGTCCTACCCACTCAGCAAGATCACAGCTCTCGTTTCATTGCTGCTGGCACTGTGCTGCTACTTTACAGGAGAGCAAAGTGAGGAAAATAAAAGCAGTCTCGCAGGAAGGTTAAAGATGCCTCAGAAGCGCTCGTTGACCCACGAGTGTGACTATTGACCAGCAACATCTTGCAAGCCCATTCATTACCCAGCTGCTGGAAAATGGAGTGTAATAAATAATTCACTGATTTTCGGTAACCTAAAGAACGAGCGATGGTATCAAACTTCAGAGAAGAAGGAAGAGAGAAGAAGGAAGACTTTTTCAGCACTAACTACGAATTAATAGTTTATCCCATCTCTGCTTAGAGATCTAATGTCCAGTCACAGCAATACTATTAAGATCCTGGACAAAAATATTCCTTTAGAAAAATTTAAGTAAACAAACTATATATAACTTAACGGGAGCCAAAATCAAAGCAAATGGCACCACAAGCAACTCTGCAATAAAAATTTGAAAATGCTTATGACTTCCTGAGAGCAAAATGCAGCCGGCCATAGCCTGTGAATCACAAATCGCTGCCAGCAGCAGAAAGTATTTTAACACTCTGCTGCTTTTGGAGTTTGGAATCAGTTCTACTTAAGATTTTACAGCAAAAAAACAATTTCAATAATATCTCTTTGTGAAAATAAATTTTCAGAGGCAGGCGAGACTTGGGTTAACTAGCTCCAAGACTGCAGATCCTGCCTTAGTGAGAACATTTTCAGAGATGAGACATAAAGGAACATTAAATAACTCTTCCCTTGCAAGCTAAAAATAAAACACGTGAATGCCTGCTTCCTTTCAAGATGCTAAAACAAGCCTTCCAACAGTTACTTGAGACAGGGTTTCACTGGTTCATGCTACAACACATCATTCCCTCTCATTTATTTTCTGTCCTTGGCAACTGTTACAGAAAATGCAAAAAAAGACTGGCCTAGGTACTGGGCCCCTGTAGAAAAACATGATACCTTCGGGCACTGGGACAGGCTCCCCAGGGCAGTGCTCACAGCACCGAGCCTGTTGGAGTTCAAGAAGCGTTTGGACAGTGCTCTCAGACACAGGGTCTGGTTTTGGGGTGGTCCTGTGTGGAGCCAGGAGCTGGACTCAATGATCCTTGTGGGTTCCCTCCAGCTCAGGATATTCTCTGGTTCCATGATTCTCTGACTCCTAACTCTACAAATAACTCGCCACGCTGTCGCTCTGCCCTGCAAGCTCCATGGGGCTCTGGGGGCGCTGACAGGGCAGGCAGCAGCTCCAGAGAAGCGGTGAGAAGCCTTCTGTGGTTGGATGCCAGTCAGAGACTACTTTGGTAAGATTGCCTATTTTTCTTTTAACAGTATTCTATCAACAGAAAAGGCTAAATTAAAACAAAACAAAACAAAACAAACAAACAAACAAAAAAACCTCTTAGCTGTATTTTTCAAAAATGTCACATTTTTCAAGTTAACCAGTTAATTCCAGTTTTCACTCTGAATATGCAGCTAACCTGGCCCATTGCGCCCCAAAGACCGAGTATGTAAGTGTATATAAAGCTGTTCCAGAAACCTAAATCCAACAGCCTTTGTGCTAGCCTGTAATCCTTTAAAACTGATGCGGGAAACTAATAAATATCTTCTACTTTGAGGAATTTGAGGAAGAAATAATATTTCCAGCAAATGCATCTTTTGTAGGCAGAGTTAATTACCTGGACAGAGTAAAGCATGTACCTAAGTGTTTACAAGACCATTGTGGAGAGCAAGAGAAAAATGAAATAACTTACAGTGCTATGGGTACCCATAATGTTACAGGTACAGAGACAAACAAATTGCACTACTTTAAAAACTAAAAATTTCCCCTGGTAGTTTTCAGGATAGTCCCATGACCTTCACGGGAAACTAGATTTCCCTCCAAATCATATAACTGCTAGTCATTAGTACACCCACTGGTGTCCTGTCTGGGGCTAAATGTACACTGGAAATGGAAATAAATGATGAAGAAGTCTAAGAATCAATTGAGCTTCACCAAAACCCTAAATGCAGTTCATGGCCCCAAATCATTTACTCTTCAAGGGTTAATTAACTACTTTCTTAGAGAATATGAAGTTCTTTATAAAAAAAGACATTCCCAGACCTCCAAAACAATTAACTTGTACAATTCTGTTGGGGATAGAAGCTGAAATAACATCTCCTATCACAGTGAAGATCTCAATGAGAAGAATATCTACACGTTCTTCCAGTTTCAGCTCTTATTCTTTGGGGGGAAGGGTCCCCACACATTTGTCCTTAAAACAATTAGGCATATTAGCTAATGATCACAGTGCTGTTACAAATGAAACACTAAAGATACCAACAAGGTAGGTGCTCAAAAATTTCATGACATGAGAAAAGCAAAAAGCAACTACATCAGTTGAACATGTTAGTAATGATGGTCAGCCAGATGAAGTTGTGGAAGAGTTTGTTAATGTCTAGCAAAACCTGGCAATCAGATGTAGGTAATTCAGCCTTCCAGAACAAAAGCAGCCCCTGTAATTCTCCAGTGACTCTCAGGTTCAATACACAAGCAGAACAGGTGTGACCTGGTGAGTTGGTTACTAGCTGTGGTCATCAGAGACAAAACTTAGCAAGATAATCCCTATTGAAGGGCATCAGGTACAGCAGGAAAACCAGACTCTTCCCTCTAGACCTTCTACTTAAAACAAACAAACAAGGGCCAGAAATAACATTCCAGAGGAAATGTCTTTTTTTCTAAGCTATTTCTTAAAGAAAGCAGAAGGTGCTGCTTCGTTTCCTAGGATCCAAAAGGATTTTTCCTACAGTGAATATGACTTGTTAAAACCACCCTCTGGGCTGCTGGGTGATGTCCAGGTCTCCCACTACCAGGTAACCCACATGGCCACACATTGTGGTCTGGGAACGCAGATCCAAGGTTTCCTATGGAGACAACTCTGCCATGTATGTCTGGAGTGGGACTGAAGAGGGATATTGATTTTTAATCAACCTTCATGGCACGTATATACAATGCAAAAACAGTCATCCAACCTTGGTAGTTAGTGTTCAAGTGGCATCTATTGGGGGAACTGGAGCAGTCTCATGAAGGCAGCAACTGAATCGCAGAGGGGCTTCAGGCTGGAAGGGACCTCCGGAGGCCCTCTGCTCTCACTCCCTGCTCAAGCAGGGCCACCTAGAGCTGCTTGCCCAGACCATGGGTGTCCTAACCAGGAACTGCTCAGCTCTTTCTAGCACGATAGTTAATACTACATCTAAAGATTGATTTCGTTGCAAACTTTAAAAGCAGGGAATTTGTAAATGCTGATAAATAAAGAAAAAGAAGAGCAGAACTGAACTCCAGAGTTTAGATTTTAGTAAAACTGTTTGACAGTGCTATATAGTTCTGCTATGTGGATATGCATGAATGCAACAAAAATCTGAAACATGAACACTGTTTAAAAAAATATGTTGTTATTGAAGTTAAAAAAAAAACAGTTGAACCACAAAGAACCCAGGAACCAGGGCAGTCTATTTAGAGCGTTAACCACATTTTGTTTACTGCTTAGGATGAATTCATCATGCAAACGGTCCAAAGTGCGATGCTGGCAGGCTGCGAACGTCCTCTGAAACGCGGAGGCCAGATACATTCTACATCCATATTAGGCTGTGGATCAAGTCCCGAGCTGGTTTCAGCCCTTCTGCTTTGCCTGAGACTTGAAAAATCCAGCGATGGCATTTGACGTGCAGCATCACCACTATCAAAACATCTCAGAAGGCATTCGATCACACTATACTAGTACCAGCTATAGGAGCATGAAACTACGAATGATAAACTGGAAGCAAAAGGTCCCATGTTAAAAGACCCGAGGAGGACATGGGGAGGGACTCTTGTCTCTAAGGAAAATGAAAATGTCTGCAAATTAAACAAGAAACATTAGCCCAAAGCATAAGTCTAATATATATGTCAAATCAAATTTTTGATTTATACTACGGAAACTACAGGACTAGCCTGCTTACTCAGCACAGAATATATTTCTAAGAAAAGAAATAAATCCACCTCCCTAAAAATGTCACCATGTTTACTGTTATTACTAGACTGCAGAGTGTTCATCAGTTTCAGCTGGCCTACGCAGAAGTGTTTTGGTTTTTTCCCTATGCCTCTAGATAGTGTGAATAACCTTAGTGAATCAGGTAGAAAGAGCAAGATGGGTGGTTCTACCACATTTAGGCTTTCCCATGATGGTATTGTTATGATTATATTTAAAAGCAGCTACATTAGCAAGTTGGGCAATTAGCAAACACTTAGATCTTCATGTACCAGGTAGAAGTGGAGAGATATGAACTTTGTGCATTTTAAGAGTTTGTGTGGAATGAATTATCTGCCAAGTTTTGTGACCATGAACAAAGTTTTCTTTAAAGCCATGACTTGGGAAAACCTTCTTCTGTGAAGGAATCAGAGCTGTGTAATACCAGTCCTGCAGTTGACCTCCTGACTTTGATTGCTCTCATACCTACATACAAAAGCATCCCAATACAATTTGAATCAATTTGGAGTGAAGCTGACACTCCCTGGAAGCTCGGTATAATTATGAAATCAAATTTCCCCATCTAAATTGATTATCTATTTGCACATGTGCACTGTCTTACAACACAGTAACATCATCATGTAAGGTGCACTGAGGTTATCAATGCAAATACTTCTTTATCCACAACAGAAAATAAAATCCCAGATATAGATGAATTAGGAAAAAAATAACACCAGAAATTGGTGCATGGTTTACTCCTCTTTCCAACGGGGTCTTCATCTGACAGAGCAGATATTAGGAAGTAAACACCTTTTAAAGTGGGTCTCACCATGATGTAACATCTTTACATGCAAAAGCAAAGAATAAGTATCAGCAGCAATACACATGTTGGGTTTTAACTAAGAAATAATGCCCTGAGAACAGCATGCACAGGGCTGTCTGAAAAATGTTTCAGGCAGGCTAAAAACAAGCAGGGCATCAGTGATGCACGGCAGCACACTGATTACAGCGCGCGAGGCCCAGCAGACAAACTTTTCTGTATCCAACGTTGAGATTTCCCCACAAATATTTTCATTGGTTTTCAAAGCAAATGTGTGGTGTCTCTTGAACAACCCTGCTGCTAGCAAGATCCTGCCCAACAAAAGACAACCAGCCGAGCTGGGCTCTGGCACTTCCCAGGGAAGACTTGGTCCAACTGAACTCGGGAGCTGCTAGGGAGGCAGCTTGCCCAGAGTTATTGAATAATCTGTTACAGCCTGCAACAGGGTTCATAACAGATGTCGTCAAACACGCTGGCGAGTGGCAGGAACCAAATCCCTGCTTTTTCTTTATTTGGTTCTACCTCCCTGATAAGACCATGCCTGTGAAACTGGGTTGCCTACACCACTGAAGCATTACAGCAGCCTCTGGAGTGTTTGTAGGTCCTAAACAACTGTCTTTCTTCCAGAGAGCTGCTGGGCACAGTTTGGGAGTTTGCACAGGCCAGAGACATCGCCAACAGGCTGCCTGCTTGTGGGCACCCACACGTGCCAGAGGAGTCTCTGTGGCATGTGCCCTAGAACAGACATAGCCTCAGGGGCCCGGTTGGTGAGCTATTAAAAACAGCGAGCTCTTTACCTCTTCGGCTAGATGTGTTAATCTGGATGCCAGAGCTCTTTCCAAAGTGATGCAAAACTAACACGCTGCAGAGAAAAGGTCATGTTTCAAAATCAGCCTTTTCTCTTCCAAGTGATAATAATAACAGTAATAATAATAAATTCTGGACCAGCTGATTTATCTGAAAGATTTGCCACTTCCCTTGCACTCTGGAATGCATGCCCTCCATAACCAGCAGTGAGACGCCTGACAGAGGTTGCCTAGACCTAAAATTACTTTGATGAGGATCATATCCTTTAAACTCGCTGTTTCCGTGCTAATTCTTTAAAAATGAAATGCACTCTAAGATGCTCTCAGCGGCCAGAAACTGACCCCATCAGGGCAAACTGACCAACTTGTCTAGCAGTGACCATATGCTGGGAGCAAGAAATAAAGAGCATCCCTGCCCAAGGAATTGTCATCCTTCGGGATATGCACAAAAAAAACCCAAAACTCTTTGGCAAGAATAGACAATGGGTAAACAGAACACCTAAAAAGTTGTTGTGCCTCACAAAAGGTGCTTCAGTTTTAAAAGTTTCCCTAAGAACCCGTATTTTAAGTTCAAGTATTCTAAAATCCAGATCAAGGTTATTAAATGAACACAGGTGATACTGAGGCAGGAAAAATCCAGACAGAGTATGAGAACACAGATGCTCTCCAAACAACTTGCTTGTGTTCCCAAGTGTAGGACTGACAGTGCCAAACCCTTCTCGCTAGAAAGGAAAACCTCAGACAAGATCATATTTTTCAAAGCAGTACTTTCAGTATATGCTGTGCTGCCTATTAGGTGACGACATGCTCAATGGCACTTTTACTGAATGAGACTACCTATTTCCCTGTTCGGTGCCTACAACAGAACCGTTTTTCTGTTCTGCTATGCAAGGCGTGAGTTCACGGGACCAGAGGCGTATCTCATGGTACCACGTGTCCTGTGAACCACCAACTTCGTCTGAGCGCAGGAGTTTCAATTCCCTGAGCACCCAGCCAGAGGCAAAGTTTCATCTCCACAGCTTTGCTTAATGTTAGCAGTGAGACCACTTGAGCTGACATCCTAAACCCATTTCCCAGCTGATCCATCTAAATGACTTTGATGTTTAAGTCAGAGCGCAACTGCCACAGATGTTACTAGCGACTACACAGCCAAGATTTTAAACTTCTTTGGGATGCAGGCTTTTTTTTTTTTTTTTTTTTTCCATTTATCCTTTCTTTCCACACCATTTGCACACAGAACCCTGAATTTTGCTGGCAAAACAGCATTCAAGTGCCTTTTCAGGCCTCTCTGGCTTCCTACGCGCTGCTGGGGCCCTGGGCAGAGCACCTGGGCCGCGGCGTGGGGCTGGCAGGGCCAGCCTGCCCCTGGCAGCTGTGGGGCCTTCCACAACCTTCGTCCCTGTGTCAGCTGCCGACACACGGGGTTGTGTAGGCTTGTGCCCATGGCTACATCAGTTTTGGGGTGAGCCCCGGCCCCACAGAGCAGAGCAGAGGGCTGGCACACAGCTGGGCCTGCAGAGCAGTGACTGCCTCACACACGGCAGCAGCACGAGCCCACATGGCTCCTCTCTGCACATCAGGGTATGAGAGCCCAGAGAATATTTAACAATGACTGAGTTCAGCACAACTTTCTGTACACCTCACTGTGTCGCTATACCAACACCTGTGGTTTAATGCACAAATTACAGGGTACATAAATACATTTACTGCTCCTCTGAAGGAGTCAGGAAGGCAACCTTTGCCTGGAGTAAATTGTTGCTATGTGAGATTTCTTCTTTTTACTTGTTTCCAAATATGTATTTGCCCACACTGGGAAAATATGCTTTGCAATAACAAAAGGCCATGCCTTTAATAAACCACCTAACTATGGATTTTTGTTGAGTTCTTCTTTTGATGAACTATTTTATAAATTTGAAACTACTGGTGGAAGTAGTGTCACTGGGACATATCCATCCCTCTCCATGCTCTTTATTCCTGGGCCAGAAAATTTCTCACTGAGCAGTCAAGAGGCATGAAGTCCAGTGAGGGGAAAGGTAGGAGAGGAAAGCACTAAAAATCTCGTGAAAGAGATCACAAAAAAATCCCCAAGCCATTTTATTTCAGTGACCGGGGGATGGGATGTTGATTTGTGTCATGCATCTCTTCAAGACACCACCACTGAAGAGATGAAGTTTGTTTGTCCTTTCAACAGATACAGGTTGGCTTTGTAAAAAACACTGCTTCTTGCAAACTCTGCCTTTTACCTATCCTTACACCACTGGAGCAGTAGCAGTGAGTCTGAAAGCAAGGAAGGACTACATGAATAAGATCTTTTCAGTGGAAAATGATCTCACAGTGTTATAAACTGCAAAGTTATTTTTCACAATAAAGAGTTTATTTAGGCAGACATAAGAGGATTGGGGGATCAATAGAAGAACGTATCCCAGAGTATTACGTAGCCCAGAAAAAAAAATATTAACTCTTTGCTCCTCCCATCATGCAACTTTCACATTGTTCTCAAGCAAACCTATTCACGTGGATAAAATACAGTAAGCACGGGGCATTTAATAAACGAAATAACATTCATCTGACCACAGTGAGCAAAACAGAAATTCAATCAAAGGCCTTTTCTGCACAGAGATTGCTAAAAGAGTACAAAAAATAAATACAGAGCAGATATGTACTCCTAACAACGCACACAATGATGACAGGAGGATTATTTTCTACTCAATACCGGCCAATATTCCGTAACCAAGGTTTCAAATTGCTCATGTATTTATTTTTGTTGTGTTTTGCCTTTTTCCCCTTTGAGATCTATTTAACCAGTGCTTGGCGGTATGGTAGAAACCCAAACGTTTGAAAAGCACTTCTTTATAAACCAACACAGCTCTGAACATCAGCCACTTTCCCACTCTGAGACTGTGCTGGCAGAGCACAGGAACGACCCCTCGCCCTGCTCTGCCTGCTGTGCCCTATCCTGCCCAACAGCTGCTCCCTGCTAGCTTTTGTGGTCCTTGTGCGTGTGACACCTGCCTCCCAGGGCAACACGTGAAGCCGGAAAGCACTTTGAGATCCTGGATTAAAATGTGTTTTGAATGCAGAGTAGTGTAGCTTCAACAGAGTGCCTTTCTGCCACCTTCATTCAACTAAATGAGGAGTAACGCCGCATTGTATACAGAATTAGTCCAGAGGAATTAGGTAACAAGAACATTACATGCTTGGTTCAGCAGTCTCAGCATTTAAGAGATGGGAGGTGCCAAAAGTCAGGTTGTCTGTTGCACTGCAGCATCACCCTCTGTGTGTAAGACATATAGATGCAGTCTTCAGCTCCTCAGTACATGCTTGTTTTCACAACCACCTCCTCATTCAGCGCACCGCTCTGCTGTCAACCAGATAACGCAGGTTGAGATATCTTCAACCAGACATCTTCTGGTTGAGAAGCTCCGTGTCTGCCTAAGCTGTGTGAAGACAAATGCAGCACAAAGCCTGCCAGGTGCTCAAAGACTCACAAATGATTCGGGTGCCAGAAGAAGGCACGGAGGCTCTCCAGCACATGCAGAGGAGAAAAGTTCTTCACCTGGAGCCAATTCTTGCCACGTGTGAGCTGCTCTGGAAATTTTTCCCCTTGAGTGCTAATAATAAAGGCTAAACACACGCAAATTTGCACAGGGACAAACAACAGAAACGCTCCTCATGCAAAGGTCATGGGGTCTACTGAAGTTTATATCCCTGCTACAAGGTACGAGAATACTAAGGCATACCAATGACATTATCTGAAGTTCTCTTTTAACATGAAAAAAAAAATAAAACCACAAACAAACAAACAAACAAAAAAAAAACAACCAACCAAACAAAAAAAACAACAAAAACCAAACCCAACTTATTTTTATGCTAGCCTTGTTCTCAATCTTACTGAATCACTTGAGCTGAAATATTCCAAAAATACTCAGGCTGAGGAAAACAGCTGCCCTGAAAATTTTCATCTCAAATGTTAAAAGTTTCAAAAATACCCTGAAAAACAGGGTACTATAATGGGAGCTGCTGGGCAACCTTCCTAATTGGCAGTGCCACCAACCTATTACATCGTTAGGACTTTATGTGTTTTGCTTATCACAGGCTATATTATCAACTACTCTCCAGTGAACTGATAAGAAGCAGAAAAATAAAGAGAGAAGGGAATCTAAAAGGCAGCAGAGCTGCCAGCTGAACTTGCGTGAGTCCAGAAAAATTGTTTTGTGGCCAGTCTGGGCAGTGACAGACAGGGAAGGAGAGTTTCTCTATCTGCCATGTCCTTTCAAAGTTATACAAAACACGTGCACACGCACATCATCCTGATACAGAGGGTTTTTGCAACGTGAATAGACTTTACCTCTCCCAAGGTCATGTGCCTGATGCCCACAGCTAGCCAGATTGCCGCCTAGACGTGAGTGGAGCCATACAGGCTGCTGAGATAAAATTATCACAGTCATATTTCTGCAGATGAAAAAGAAATCTGAGATGTGGGCCCGTATTAGATACAAGAAAGAGGATACCCAGACAAGTAGCACATAATTCTATTTGTGTGCCAAACGGAAATCTGGAGCAGGCTTTAAACAAAATGACCTTCAGAGAAAAAAGAGGAAAACAAAACCCTCTTCCAAGGCAGCAGAGGAGCATTTCCAGAGTCACACAATGACTCCATGGTCAGCACCGTGCCTCAGGTCTATCTGTGGGACCACCAGGAATGATCAGCACCGAGGTCTCCTCTTCTAATTCACCAGGTGAATTTAAAATGTTTATGCAGCGACAGCCGTAGGGCACAAAAGATCACACCTAGAAGTCAAATTCTGAGCCTATCCTTTGCAGTTCTCACAATGACACAAAGTAAAGACTGGCGGAGGTGTAACAGTCTGACCTTTAAAATTGCCGCTAACTCTAAAATTAAAAATTACAAACAGCTTGAAATGTGTTATACATGTAGACTGGCTCAACGTGATTGTGTGTGTATGTGAACTACAAAAAAAAGTTTTAGAATTTTTAAGTGTCCGTTGTATAATAAATAGTGGGTATTACAGATTTTTTTTTGTATCTTCAGTCCAGGCATGGAAAGACTGGATTTAGAAGTGCAGTAATGTATTTAACTTCATGGGGTCATAAAGTTAGGCCATAAAGTTTTCCTGTCAGGTCAGGAGAACTCCTGGAACACCACAAATTCTTTACTTCGTGATGAATTGCTGACAGATAGAGCTGTCATGTGGAAGATGATAATGTGAATGTCTTACTCAATAATCATTCTCATATAGGATGTTGCTTTTAAACCTGTAAGTGGGACTTTACACCTCTTACCTTTAATAATGTGCGATCCCATCTTCGGACTGCCTGTCACACTAACGTGAAGTGACACTTCTTTACCAAGGGTTCAAAGTTTATTTGACCTTCCATGCTGCTCTGGACAGGTGAATGAATAGGACTGTCAATTTTGTAATAACTAGTTGAGTTTTCCTTGTAATAAGATTTCCAGTGGAGATTACTTTCCAAGCAATTCTACCTGTCAATTTTCTACAGGGTCAGAAAAACTACTGCTGTTCTGGATCACAAATTGTATATGACAGCACAAAACAATGATAAATTACAAGTACAATATTTGATAAGTAAAAGACAAAAGATAAGGAGTCTACTTATATAGTAGATAACCAGGTTGCTAGTAGCAGAGTCTGGCACTGAAAGCAAACCAGTACAGACTTGGTAAAGAGAGTTACGCTGTTAACAGTGTGATTTCCATGTAGGCTTCCCATGGACTTCATTCAGAGTTACAGCTGCTCAGCATCTCCAAAAATCTGACAAAAACAGTAATACTGCATTCACAGCTCTGGAACGTGTACGTGTGCAATGCACCCCCTACCACTACTGCATTTCTGGAGCATGAAAAGGGGTTACTTAACGAGTGAAAAATGAATGAATTTATGAATGAATGGGCATCCTTTCCCAAAAAGCCATCAGGACAGAGGGCAGCTGAGTGGCAGAAAGGTGTTTTCTTTTTTCCTCAACCCCTCAGACAGTCTGATCTCCTCTGGGGTTTAACTCATGAGGCAGAATAAAGCACAGAGCAATCCTGGGGTGCCTTCACTTTGCTCTCCACCAAAGGCCACCTCCTCTCCCTGTCCCACCAGCACACACTGGCAATTTATTCAGGAGTGCTGCTGGCCCGGTGAAAAGGGGGTATGCAATTCCTCTCCTGTCACTCCTTGATCAGAGAAGCTGTGAAGGGCATGCACTTGCAGTGCCTTGCTCTCTGGAGGGGTGAGAAAAAAGGGAGAAACAGAGGAGTCACTCCAGATCTATCTGGAAGCACGGAGCACAAACCATCTGGGTTTCTCGCCACAGAATGAGGCCCAGGACGACTATGAGAGCCAAAGAAAACTTGGCTTAAACTGTAAAGCTCTCATGGCATCGTATTCGCTAGTGGGAGGATGGTTTTAGCTAAGTTTCACTAGACAAATCCCAATAGTAAAACTCAGATTTAAACATGCCTGTCATTCTAAATCCTGCTACAGGAACCACAACTGCTCTGTTTTCCTGTAGGAAGAGAGGAAGGGATTTAGTTTAGAACCAACTATTCATTACACAGACTCTTCTTCCAAAGAGAACTGCAATATCTTTTACCCAAACTTTAGCACTCTAAATAAAAGATTTCCAAGTGTTAAATCTGCTCTCTCCTGCTGCTTTTGCCACTTGCTGAAGTATTTGGAAAACCCCAGTCTTTATTTAAAAGCCAAACTATCAGGAGTGGCTATCAACACCCCAAACCACCTCTCTTTTCCTATTTTTTGCCTAAACCAATAAAGGACTTTAAAGTGACCCAGGCTGTAACCTCCATTCTACTAATGCAGAGCTTCAGCATAACCGCAGCCCTGCAGCAGGTCCTTTCCCTTGCCCCGTCGCCACCCCAAACCCATGGAGCTGAGGGTGACAAGCCCAGGGAAGCAGGGCGGTGCCCTGCACCACTGCCCAGTGGTGAGAGGTTTCTTAGCAATAAAAATAAACCCCAATTTCTCCGCTTCCTCCCTGAGCTGCCCAGATACAAGGCAGCTCGAACTTGCTTTCAGCCCCACCAGTTGCCCAAATGCTGTGCATCATCACAGGGCACTGTGCAGGGCTGAGCTCTGTGGCTCATGGCTGGCCGTGGAGCACGTCCCACCAGCACGGGGAAGGGACAGAGGAAGGAACTGAAGAACAATTCAAAACAAGGCTGCTTGAAGCTTTCTACATTCCTTCCTTTTTCTTTTATCAGTGACATTTAGAAATATGTCAGCCTGAAGCCAACCGAGGGGTAACGCCTTGCTGAGGAATGATAGCTCACTCGGCTTATCAGAGCTGAGTTCATCCAAGAAATCTCCTTACAGTGACCACAGATCCTGCACTGGCAGTGTGTCTAAGCAAGCAACCCCCTTACCCATGAGTAAAAAGGTTCCCTTAAAGAGAGAAGCTTGTAGGTATGGGACCAAAATACACCATCCATATGCGTACGGAGACTAAAACATGGATTTATCACACATACATCAATACTCACGCTCCAGGTAACTTCACCTGGAGTCACCCGAACTTGTCTATTTCCTTTTCAAACCTGTGACAAGAGCGTGATGATGGAAAGTTATGAAAGTTAAAGAAAAAAGAGAGGTTCAAAAGCCCACAAGCATCTTCACTGAAAAGGCTTTTCACATCTTTGTACTCAATGTACTGTATTAAAAAAAATAAATCAGTTTAATAGCTGACTCCTTATACATGATTAATGTATTGTATTGCACGTAAGTGCTCTCCTGTTTCTAGGAACATCCAGTTGGGTAATATTCTCATTTGTGACTCACATGCATGTTCTCTTATAATTACAGTCAAATAACAGTTTGTGGGGAAGTGGTTTTTAAAGGTATGTCGGGCGCTACAGGAGAAGATCAAAGCAAAATAAAACTTACATGGAAGCAAAAATCATGCATGAGTAGCAACAGCATGAGCTTCAACAATGGCCTGAATAAACAGATGTAATTCCAAACAGGGTGGACTGAATTTTTCATCATAGTAATTAATCGCGGAAGTCTACATTCAAATGAAAAGGCTGAGAAGATCATCCCGCACGTACCACCACAATCACTGCTTCAAAAATACATACATATACGTGCCTGGGTTCCCACAGGCAGGGAGATGCTCACCACAAGAAGTGAGCACAGATCTTTACCCGTTGTGTTTGGGATCTCACAGATACAGTAGCCACACAAGTGAAAACAGCCTCAGCGAGCAGAGGAGTGACCGGAGCAGCTGGAATGACCTCAAGCCCATGTCCCCGCATCCCCAAGAAGCAGAAAACAACTGCAAAATGGGCTGGATATGGCACATCAGGATCTAGCCACCTGTTGCTTTGCTTGAGTGAGGGAGGACATTGAGGCAGCGGTTGGGGACGGTGTTTTGCCTGGCTGCCTGAAACGAACAGAGATACTCTGTAGGCGTGCGGCAGGCAGAGCTCAGACCAGCCTCGCAGCAGGTCACCCACAGGGTCCCTGCTCCTGCTGCCCCTGCAGCCTGCTGGGCATTCCAGGTTGCACCCAACAGCGCTGCAAACCACAAAGCAAATGGGTTTCCAGCTTGGCCATCTGCATTTTGAACCTCTGTGTTCAGCAGCAGGGCTTTGGCATTTATCTTGGTGAAAGCAAATCTCAAGTGCAGCGATCGACCAGTGAGCAGCAGTCTTTGTGGCATTACTCAGTCACCCGGAGTCCTCACACATCTCACAGGTTAGCTCATTGCTTCTCAAATACCAGACAGAAATAAAAACTGAACAGCCCAAGTCTGACTTAAACAACTGAGGCAATGAGCACAGAACAAAGCATGCCAGAAGGAAGTTCAGAACAAAAGAGATGCAGCGAATAACATATTGTACCTGTACAAAATTTATTTTTCAGTAACTGTATTGACATGCAATGCTTTGAAGGCGATATCCTAATATCACAGTGCTCCTTTAGTGTAGAGCTACAAGGATCCTGTTTTGCTGATATAAACTACAGGAAAGAAAAATTATTGGGACTCAAACTGCTCTGAGAATTCTGTATATCCCCTTTTTTTCAGGAATACTAACATGCAGTGCAATGTGAGAGAAGAAACAAAAATAGCCAACAAAGGAGAATGTCTTTCTTCATTCCCAGGTGAACAGATAACTCCATGACTTGTCTTCAAATATTTCAGAAGTGTCAGTGCAAGGGAGTGACAGGTGTTAAAGACACTTCCTACCTTCCTCAATAGCATCAACTCTCCGACTGAAGAAAGAAAACCTTTATTTTCTTCCTGGTATTTATTTTCCTTCCACTTAATGGTCTTCTGTGGGATGTAGTGACACTTTAAAGGGAAGCATTCAACAGGCTGGAAGCTCTGGACAGCTGAAGGAGCAGGACTGCTGGCAGCACTTGCAAGAAGTACCTGCTGTGGTGGTCACAGGCAGGCTGGGGGATGCCCACGCCACTATGGGATGGCAGGTAGGGCATGGCAGGGCACGGTGTCTCTGCCTGCACCCCAGAAGTCTGGTCTCACCCATCCCCAGTGTGGTCAGCAGGATCTCTCCACATGCTATGTGACTCCAGGGCTGCCAGGGCTTTCATGCTTTACTGTTACACAGTAAAAACAGTGAAACTTTACTGCTGAGACAACAGCTAGTGCAAAGCACTACCAGGAAAACCCCAAGGAACAGCCACCTCCAACAACAACAGAGAATTCAGGGTGCACAAAACACGTCTGCACTGTTAACAACCTTGTGTGAATGACTTTAGAGCTCTTATCTGCCTCTACCCTCTGTGTAGTACTAGCAAAAGGTTTGAGAAGCACTCCAAACATCCGCGTCTGACCTTAAGAAGCTAAAAACCTTAACAGAAATTGCACAAAGAATTTTGTTTCTTTCATAAGCTTCAGAAACACATTCTTTGAAATCCCCAGTGCTCTTCTGTCAAACAATGTAAAGGTGAATAAATGAAGCAAAGAGCAAAAGTATTACGGGGGCAGATCCTTCTCGGCCTTTCCTTGCATTGTACAGCCCTTCACATCTATAGCATAAGTTCAAAGCTTGAATAAAAACTCTGTCACTGTCTGAAAAAGACTTTGCACTCACATTGTATCAAAAAGCACCCATTCACATTTTCAATATTTTTTTTTCCTCTCCAAGAAAGTTCTCAAATGTAAATCATGTGTCTCAAAGCCACTGCCAGTACCTGACAGCTTCCCACAGAAGACAGTTAGCTGCGCCCTACCCGTGGACATGATGCTCCTCCGACTGCTTGCTCTGTTCCCTGCTTCCTCCGCCTCAGGGCCCTCAGATCAGATCCTGCCCCAGAGAAAAAGCAGAGTCAAAAGCTTGGGATACTCGGGGTCTAGTCCTGGAGCCAGGCTGTGGGAGGATCAAGGAGTACTGGGCTGAAGCAGCGAGGAAGGGAGACGTATCAAAACGCGCCATCACTCAGCCATCACGCACAGGTAACTGAGAGCATCTCAATTTGAAACCACTGGTCACCATCTGGTGATGAAACTAGGAAACACCAAGGGAGTTACAGCAAGCTTGTGCATTTCAGGTATTTTACTTATGAAACCCATCGTCATCTGACTTCATGCTGCGGTGTCTTGCCCAGTTTAGCTGTTTAGAACAATTTATATTAGCTTTCTTTCTCCTCCTTTTCAATTGCAAGCTGATTTTGCCTTTCTAAGAGACAATCACACGTGCTTGCACACGTAATCCTCTAATTCAGAATATTTCTAACATGAAAGGAAGTTATGTGCAGAAGAGAGCAGCTGAGACCTACCAAGTTGTGTCACTCCTAATAACAGACATTGAAGACAGACATTGGATGTTAAACATGACTAATAAAGAGTTAAAAAAAAAAAAAAAGCAGGATCTGCTCTCTGCCTGCTTCACAGCTCTGGTGTGTGTATTTATGAATCCTGGGACAGCAGCAAAATTAGGCCTGGCTGGCCATTATGAATGAATAATTTCCTAACGTGGCAAGATATTTTTCATATGTAACGGCTTTAAACAGCCGAAATGCTCTGCTTCTAATTATTTTTGCTACACATGAAATATTTGAGGAAAATGTCTAAGATACCTTTAATTTGTTTAATTACCAGCTGGCTCCTGCTGCGACTTACTAAGCCACTACGGCAGTGACTAATGCTTCTGACAATACCAAATTAGCAAAAGCACCTTGTGGAGGAATGTGACCTGAGTGGCCTGAAAAGGGCTAGCTGCAGGTGTTTATTTTCAAATAAAGATGGTTTATCAAGACAACAAACTCTAGATATCACGAGCTGGAAGCTGTGGGGTAAGAGGGAAGCTGAGGGGCGCAGCCAGCACAGAGCCCTGTGCCGGGCCTGGCCTGGGGCTGTGTCCCCACTGCTCCTTGTGACATCTGTCCCCAGCTCTGTGGGCCGCCCAGGCACCCATCTGGAGAAGCAGGAGCACTTGGGATCTCCCTCAGGTGTCTCTTTGTGCCCCATGGGCGCTCCTGGGCCTACATCTGGCCTGCAGGGACGGAGGGGCTCGGAGACGGAGGGCCTTTGCATCTGGGAACCAGGAGAATGAAGGTGATGGAAATGTGCTTGCCAGTAAAAGGCTCCTCTGCATAGTTCCAGGCACAACACTTTTCCCCTCACCTCCGAGTATAGGCCCTTTTTTTCCCCCAAATCCAAGCACCTCCTGCTGAATTGACAGGGTTAATCGTATAGCTCGGACAGGAACTTATACTTCTTAGCACTAAGTGTGTGAAATAATGTTACGTGCCTTGCCAAATCCTCCTGGAGTGGTTAGAAAAGACAGTCCTCTCCTGTGCTGCTGCACTCTAAAATTGCTGAACAAACCTATTCTGCTGTAATGGGAAGGGACACGTTTTCTTTCCCTGCTGTAAGTAGGTCAATGAAAACATGATGTTGTGAGGGTGAAACTGTTTTCCTCTGTCCTTTTCCCCCTAATGATAGTTTCAGATCATTCTGATTTAATTACGTTTCCAGTGTTAGCTGTAATAACACTGGAAGGTTATTATCAGCTGATATATTGGTGGTGCTAAGGTCTGGGTTTTGTGCTTCCTTGCCTCGGGGACATGCATGCAATTCACACGCAGGGTGCAATATCACACAGCTGAAAAAAGCCTGCAAAGAAACGTGGATGTGGAAATGCAACAATACATTACCATGCGGGAAATTTTAACTCCCAGCCCTGAGATTAGCACTGAGCTTTTACATCAGTCCGATCTCTATTTGAGGATGAACTTCTCGCTATCTACGCTAAATCTGAAGCACCCACAGTGTGAACAATGAACTTGCTCTGAATTAGTACTGGCATAAACCAAGCCAGAGTGTTTTCAGTGGAACAATTCCAGTTCACAACAACTGGGGACTTCTCTGCACATATCTCAACAGAAGGGATTAACCAGTAGCTAGCAAAACATTTAACTTGCAGTGATACCTATCTGAATATTAAATGCAAATTAAAGAGCATTGGAAATAAGAAATATATGTTGGGTGAGAACCCCCTAAGACAGAAAAAGAGAAAAAAAAAAGTTACACTGAAGAGAATACAGAATGCCTGTAGTCTCAGCAAACAAAATTTTAAAAACCAAAAGGGTGCTGTCATTTTACTGAGCGTCTCTCTCTCTTTTGGGCCAGATGGTGTAAATTAGTTTTGTTGACATTAACAGAAAAAAAAAAAAAAAAAAAAGAAAGAGTAATTAATTCCCCTGACGTAATGCCTGTTGTAATCTCTCCCTCACCCACCAAGGCCCCCTTCTGCAAGCAAATGTTTGCCCCAGCAGAGTTTACATGCTCTTACACCCCACTCCAAGCAGCCCTGTCTCGCACGCAGCCAGCCTGCCGAGGACAGCAAAGCCCAGTGCATGCAAGTGGACGCCACTCGGGCCTCAGCATGAAATCTGCACCCTATAAAAACCCATGACTTCAAAGGGGACTCACATTTCATCCTACGAATCCAATTACGTGTTTCAAATTTAGGATGGCTTGTCAAGTGCCAGCTGACAGAGTGATGTCCCCAAGTATTTCAGGACGATGATATTTGAGCTGAAATGCAAAGCCAGCTGTTTATGCCTTAACTACTTACCTAAGGAACATTTCAAAAGGCGGAAACTATACGATGATTAAGTACCTTTGCACCTCAGCAAAAACCATCCTGCTCTGCACAGAGACCTTTCCAACCGGAATTTAGAAAGCCCATGTTGCAGTAAGGAAATAATTCTGGGTGCAGGATTATCACCAGTATCAGCAAATCACAAGACTGGTAGAAAAGATAAGTAATCCACCGCCCGCAGTGAGATAAAGCCAGCTACAATTTGCTCATGTTTATTGAAGCTATTCCTAACACCACAGCCTCCACCAACAGTGCATTTCAGGGATAGCATTTTCCTAGGGCTCACCTCATCTTCTTCACTTCACTTCAGAGCCATTTCTATTTGCCTGTGGGCATGGAAAAGAGATGATGGCCTCCTTTTTGCAACAGCCTGTTCTGTGCTTGAACTCTCTGCTTTCTACCTGCTCCTGCTCTACTTGTCAGGGGCAGGGTGGGAAAAAAAGTGAAGACTTCTTCTTCCAAGGATGAGATACCAACTTCTATTTCTTTGCTCAATCCAGAGTCTGTCTGTACAGGTAGCCTTGCCAAAAACAAGACAAAGCACTCCTCTACAACAGCATGAAGCAGAAAAGGGATGGCCCCAGTGCCCTGTGACACAGGTACAGCCAGAGCTGGCAACTCCAAGGTTGGCCTCTGGCAAAGGCTGGCTTCTCCTGGGCAGAATATGCTTTGTACACAGGGAATTTATTTCCACTTTAGGGAAAGGTGAATGGCCTGAGAAATTATCAGCCTATCTACTTTATGCCTTTTTTCAGAGAGAATACACTGCATCAGTGTGGCCACACATTAAGTAACTCAAAGCTTAGGTCCATTCACTCCAAGTTACCACTGAGTTCTCATATGTGACTGTGGCTCTCAGCAGACACGTATCTGCCTTACAACATAAATGCACTGGCTTGCCAAGAGCTCACCTAAGCCTGAAAACAATTCAAAAATTCCCTGGTTTAGACTAGTTAGAGCTAGTTAAAACTCCAGCTCTATAAATGCTGTTTGGGCATACATCACCAGATTTGATGTGGATGGAGAGCTCATATTTGCGTGGATACTTTTTAATCATCAGCTACCTAATTATTCATTGAGCTGTATGATTACTGAAATTGCATTTACTACATCCTAGATTCCCATAACAGCTTCTTGCCATCATTATTTTAGCAAGTTTCCTCTGCTTACACCCACTTTCTACTACTTTCTACTTTTTTTTTTTTTTTTTTTTTTTCCCCAGTTGCTCTGCTAAACTCTAAGCTTGACCTGAAATTCTGCACACTGGATACTGCAGTCAAGCAGAATATATTATATATATGCATTCAGCAAGTTTCAAAGCTAAAGTTCAGGAAAAGATAGTTCCACCCGTGCTAAAAAAAATCCGTTATAATTCTTATGCTGAGAAGCATTTGCTCCGCCATGCCTTCAAATAAAACTACGCTCTTGTTAAATGGTGTATTTAAAAAATGTGTTGGGAAAGGGTAAGATTAATTCTATCTGCAGCTCTTGTTTGGTAATGAGTACTCAAGGACAATGTTGCTCTGAGCATACTTTTCTGTGCTTTAGCTGTGCTTACTTTAATTGTGCTTGAAAGAACTAGTCACTGGTTGTCAATAAATTGTTTTTAATGCCTCTTTGCTCACAGACTTCTGTGTGTCTGATTCATTTTTCTCTCTCTCTTTTTTTTTTTTCCTTGGGATCTGTTGAGTGCAAATGTTCTTTGAAATTTACAGGGAGGTATTTCACAGGATAGCCTCATCCTTACAACAGATACAAAAGAAGGTAGGAGTGTAGCACTTAGGTACCACTTTCCACCCCTTGACCTGAGAGCACTTGACAAAACAGGGCAAATGTTTCTGTCCCCACCTTTAGATGAGATGATGCCAAGACTGGCACAGCAGCTGCCACACTGTCTTCTGTCCCCTCCCTTGCCCCAAGGAAGGTTAGGCTCAGCTGATTGTGTCACACCAACAAATAAATTCAAAAGCAGGGATTCACCATCCCCAGCACTTTCCCATCTCCTATAACTCATCATACACTTCCCTAGTTCTGGTTTTAAAGCCAAACGTAGTGAGAGGCCACACAATTGGTTCAGACCCAGGAAAGACACCCCAAAACTTGGCCTCACGCCACATCCCTCTGGAAGGGAGGGTAGTTTTCTCCAGGCTATTAGGTATTAGGCATTCTCTCAACTACCACAGCTGCAATTAGATGCATTTTTAAGCATCCTATTAGTGGGAAATCTCGCTGTATTTCCAGGTAGAGTCTCTTCATACAGTACTAATTAGCTCAGGAAGTGCTTTGTTGCTTGATGCACAGGGAGCCAGGATCAATAGCGAGTGCAGTACCTGCACAGGTTCCCAGTGAACGCAGCTGTGAGGGCTCCTGGCCTCCGAGGTTATAGGTGGCTAGAGAGGACACGGTGATTTCATTATGTTTGGTTGGGTTTGTGTGTTTTCTTCCGTTATACCAGAGTTACAAAATTACAGAATCGGGGCTTTCTGTAGCGTGGTGCCTTGTGTTAGGCATCGCCTGTCATATTCCGCCAAAACAAATTAGCCGCTGGCGCTAGGAGTAGATTCATCAGGGCCCAAAGGAAATTATTTCACTGAGAGCTGCTCCTAGGTACTTGTGAGCTCAGAAACATGCCAGCATCTTCTCAGGGACCCTTGGGGAAACGGCCCTTACGCTCTTAACCAAGCAGTTCCTGACAACACTCCTCTTTCCCGATTTTTGGCAGAGTGATCACTGAGAAAAGCTTGAAGATGAGGCTAGAAATAAAGATTTACAATGGAAGAAGTGGTGATGACAGAAAAGAAAAGGGGCCCATGCAGAATAACTGTAGAGTCCAGCAAGGAAGGATTTTAACACCCATCTGTGTATCCCCGCCACGGGTTTTACCGCAGTTTGCAATGAAAGACTCACGGGATGTATTAAAGGAAGAAATGCTGCAAACCCATTCGCACCTTGGGAAGCACGTTTCTTCTCAACTCCTGCAGCAAAGTCACTTGCAACTTAATGGTAACAGACGAGGGGGGACTTGCTCCGAGAGCAAACCTGTTACCAGCTGTGATAAAGCAGGGATTGCCCCCAGGTGACACCAGTCATCTCGGGGCATGGCACGTGGCAGCGATGGACAACACGCTGGCATCTGGGGAGCACCCCAATAGCAAAGGCGACTCCCCAAATCCGGAGGCAGCCCTGCTGCAGCTGTCAGCCTGCATGGTGCTCGCTGTGTTCGGTCTGCTCGCTGCCTTCATCAGCTGCCTGCTGAGGGGGGCCCCCACGACACCGACACGCTGCCCGGCACAGACGGCACCACGTCCCCTAACAGCACACCGGGGCCGGCCAGGCATTCTCCATTTTGGGAAAAAACACCACAACACTCTAATAGTATATAGACTGTATCAAATACACCAACATTTTCTACAGGAAAATACCAGTTTATTGAAGATTTTCCATTTCCATCAGACTGAAAGATGCTATTTCAGGTGGGCTTGGTACACCAGAACATATTCTTTAAAGCCAACCCAACATCGCAATGCAGCCCCTTATTCTGGGAATGCCCGCTCCTGGGTGAGATGCCCACTCCTTTCCAGGAACTATTTTTTTCTTCTTTTTTATTTATTTTTTTCTGGTGGCTTCTCTTCCCACAATACAAAGCAGGTTTCCCTCTGACAAAGCTCTCTGGTGCCTCCTGGACATTTAATTATGGGAGAAGGGTCTCAGATAATGAAATGGGAACATCATGCTCCTGAACCAACGCTTCTGAAAAAGCAATAAACTGCGGTAGGGAAATGCAATTTAATTTTGAACTGACTCAGGAATTTCCCATGGAACATTAATTCTATTTTCTGCTCACCTCTGAATGTCAGCCTATTTTTCTTTTTTGGTTTAGGAAGCTTATAAAAGGTGTTGTGAAACCGCTTCCAAATCTGTGAATTCCTCCCGCCCCCTCCTCCTGCTGTAGCCCTGGGGAGGGGGATGCCGTCTGAAAACAGACGCCTGTTGTACTGTGCAGAGGCGATGCCTGTCCCGAGGACCTGCTATCCACATCCGTAACACAGAGGAGTAAGGAAGGTGTTCCCACCCCCTTCCGTTCGGCAGGGGCTCAGAAAACTCAGCTTGCCCGAAGCTGCACAGGAATCCAGTGCACGAGCCAGAAACAACCACAGCTCTGCTAAGCCCCGCTGTGATTTTTAACTCATCCTCACATATTTTGTCTCAAACTTCTTCCGCTTCGATACCAAAACAAATAATTACAGTGATACCTTAATTTAGGAACCAGTTGGCCGGGAAATTTAGCACGGGACAGAAGTGTTTAGCTAGCCTGAACTAGTTAAGAGAACACCCAACTGTTATCAGCTATCGGAGAAGTGGCTTAAATGGCTTAAATGCTCCTGCAATTGCTCTTCACATTGATGTTAAAAGTTCTGCATCTGCCTCTCCTTCATCCCCTAGATTCAACCACTCAGGAAACAACTCACGGCAGATCTGCTCACCCAAATGAACCCAGATTTTTTACAAAACTCCGGAGAGCTGACCAACAAGCATGGACTCGATCAAATGGAATAAAGCCCATAAAACGTACCAGATCCAGCATCTTTCCTTCAAACCAAGGAAACGTTTCTATTTCAGCTCATTCCGTTGCTCATATTTAGCAAGGCATGGATGGACATCAGACGAGTCTCTTTGCCACCCATATCTATAGCCAAAAATGTTCGGTGTTCCAGCAACCCGCTGGCAGCGCCCGCTTCCCAGGGCTGCCACGGGCAGCAGTAACACGTCAGGAATTCGGGGCATGTTTGGGCGAACGGCCACCGAGGCCACCGGCACCAGGGCTCGGAGCTCCTCTGCTACGAGCGTGCAACACGTGTGCCCAAAATGTGCGATAAAAGTGATGCTGCCATTTCGGCAATCCTCACATCGCGGGTTTAGAGGCAACTCTCACAGTATCAGTTCCTGCTATGCAACAAATTTTACAGTCGGCTTCCCACCGAGTTGCTGATATTTAATAAACCCTTTTGGTCAAAGGAACACCACAACTTCACCAGAAATGTTTGGGAAATACCCTGAAAATACTGTTGATCAATGCGGCGATGAATCTGCTAGATACTGAAATTACTTTTGGTAAGTTTAGAAAGAATATGACAGCTTAAATCTTCTTGCTCATAAACTCACATCTCCAGTTATTACTACCAGGGGAACACGCACATTTTTTAATTACCACTGGAAATACTTTGTTGAGAGAAAACATAAAGGCCAAAATGGAAAAAATATAAAAAGTTTGAAAGCCCAGTAAAAGCACTCTTTGGGAACAAACAAACAGAAAAGTTACATTTAATTAGCCCTGTGTTGTGATCAAACTCACACGTAAGGAAATAGCAAATGAGTGAAACCATGGTGAAAAAAGCAAACAAATACTGATTATATCCTCTGTAATGCTGAAAGCAACCTGCTTCTCAGCTTTGTGATAATGAGCAGCATTTCACGCATATCTCACTCACGAAGAGCAAAGGGTTGTGATAAAATTGAGCTGACAGGCAAAGAGCACCCAGAACTGTAACGGGAAGGTTATTAAAGCCCAAGACTCCCTCGGCACGCCAAGACAAGAAACCTTGCGAGTTAACACTTCGCTGAGGAATAAAGTTCAAATAATCCACAACGGGAAAAGAGGGGAAAATAAATCACAGGGGAAAGCATTACTTAAAAATCTACCTTAAAGGAAGTGCTGAGAGCTCTGAGAACACGAGGCAAGCACAGAGACCCCGCGGCAGCAAATGGCAAAAAGGCAAGCTTCCTACTTACCCTATGGTATGCACCATGATCTCTTTGGCCACCTCAGTAATTCCAAGGAATCCAGAATTATGTGATTTTTACGGGAGTATTTAAGTCTTGAGAGGAGGCAGAGGGAAGCTGACAACCAGAGCTTTGCGAGGAGCCAGGCGGAGAGGGATGAATTTAAACCCTGGCTCAGGATGCTGTGTTTTCTGCGTCTATCTTTAACTTGTAAATGATTTGGTTTCGCATTCCTCTGAAGTCCTGCTGGCAGATGCCTTTGCGGAGCTTGTACCAATCACAGGCACCCAGACCCCCTCCCTCCCTCTGCCTCCCTGCTTGCTCCCTCCCTTCCCGTCCTTCCCTCCCTCCCTCCCTCTCCCCAAGCCTGACAGTCATCCCCACCTCACCCCCAAACACAACACATACCCCCCGAAATACAGCACAGCACAGCACAGCACACACTTCACTCCAACAAAATCCCCCCTCCTCCCTCTCAGCAAGCAGCTCACACGCACTGCCACCAAACTGGCGCTTCCACCACGTTCCCTGCTCCGTTTCGGAGGCTCACGTAGCCTGCGTGAAGACGCTGAAACAATCCAGTCCTTCCTGCAAAGCCGTTTCAAAACATGCTATCGCAGCACGTTGGGATAAAAGTGGTAAGTGGCACTGTCTGCTTATGTTCGGAACAGAGGGGCCTGAAATTATTGCTCGTGCCAAATCTGGTATGAAGTCTCTGGGTTTGAAACCTGCAGTCGCTGATTAAATCACAGTAAGAAATAGGAGCACAGCAAGGCATTTCCCAGAGATGACCACAAATGCCACCAGCTTGAGGGGAGCGAGGGCTGGGGAGAGGAAGGCACAGAGCAGCATTTCACCCTCTGCCATAGCAGCTGCTGCAGAGATTCATCTTTGGATGCTTACAGCACCTCTGCCTGTACAGAGATCTCTACTGAAGAACTGAGCAGAAAAATAAGAAAGATTGTACCTGATCTCAAACAAATTTTCACTCGTGGTTAATTTGTGTCTCTTTACAATAACAATGCATTGCAATTTTGTTCAGCAGTCAGACTCTGAAATAACCAGACTAACTATTGGCAGCACTTAGGAGACTTAAGTGAGCAAAAAAGTCCTTCCACATAACCCAGTACTACTAGCAGTGACTTCAGGAGTCACTAGGGTTGACACTAACCCCTGGCACTTAATATCAGCCTTTTGAAGCTCCTAGTTTTTAATCTGTAAACGTGCATTCAGCCAAATACTGCTTGCCAGATAAGGTTTTCCTTATCTTAAAGACTGGTGCGAACAGAACGAGCCACAAGACTGTATGTAAAACATCTGAATTATTGAACACTTCTGGCTGAAACTGGAAAATATCAATTTACAGTCTCACCAGTTCAAACAGAAGACATGGTAAAAGGCTTTGTTTTACAGTATTGCAAGGCCAGGCTGGCTTAGTAATAAAAGTCATCATACATTTAATCCAGGCTAACAAAAAAAAAAAAAAAGTCAAACTTGGAAAGGCTGAAAGAGCAGTAAAAGAATAATCCTGAGGGCTGTACATTAGTGTAAAAGAAGTAAGCCTGCACTTCATCTCTGGCGAGCTACTGTTCATGCTGCTGCTGTAGGAGACAACACTGGATAAAAACAGCCACCGTCATGGTCAGTCCCACAGGCCCAAAGGCAATCTCCTCTTTACTTGGAGTCAGCTAAAGTTCACACACCTGGAGAAGTTGCCAGAAACATATAAATATTAAAGAATAAACCAGCTGACAAGATGACTCCTGAAAAGCTGAAAGATTTATTTGGAGTCGCTAACCTTTGTTGCTATTAGCAAATACAGACCTCAGTATGTTTAATGCCTGCCTCACAGAGAGCTTTAAAAACTCCAGCAAGTGAAAAACATGCCAGGGACATCCTGCCAGACACTAAGGCAGTCGCTCAACTTCTCCTCTGCCTCGGGTCCTGAAACCGTGGGTTGCTGATACCATGATTCAGGGAATGTGCCCATTATTCGTTTTTAGGAGTTGCAGTGAATTGCAGGAAGGCTGCCTAGCCCTGCTTTCCGATAGAGCCACGTCTACCACTGCGGCTTACAAATCTCTCACACCAGAGAAAGTCCCAGACCCCAGGGTCTCCCATTCAAATGGAGCAACTCCGAGCAGTGTAATGGCATCACACCTCACACACGCGTTTTTCTATTGTTTTGTAAGGGTGTCAGGCTAGAAGGGCAGATAACCATCAGAAGCAGAGTTAACATTAGGTCTTAAGGAGCACAGGGCTTTAGATGCTCAGAGAGACAAAAGAGAAGGAACAAAGAGAAGTCGTGCTTTTGTGGCTGAGCAGCTTTTCATTACCCAGATGAGCAAAGAGGAAAGCAGCTCCCCACGGAAGAAAGCGTGATGGACCAATGTGATGGATCAGAAGTGAGGTGAAGGATTAACTCTGAGCTGTTTTCAGACTCCAGCCTACCCCCAGAGAGTGCTTAAGGATGGGGAAGAACAATGGCAAGGAAATCCTCAAAAGCATGCCCACAGTTTTATCTGAGCTTTTGTATTTCCTTTACTATGTAAAAGTTTCCTTTACTAGGGTAAAAAGAGGTTGGATTTTGGATCCTCTAAAAGAACACTACGCGTTTCTTTTCCCACGTCTCTTAAGAAGTTAATTATACACTTAAGAGTATGTGGGGGTGACACTTTGAAAATGGGGTGCTTGAAATTACAGGGAAGACTTGGATGTCAATATGGACACCAAGATCCTATTTCCATGAATGGGACAGAGAGGTCGCACGTCCCCAAACTGTGTCACGTAAGCTAGAGGAGAAGATGGGTGTCCAGTTTCCTCAGACGAAGAAGAACAGCAGTGCCTAACACAGTGGAGCTGAAGACAGCAACCAGTCGAGCCCAGTAGAGCATACAGCTGGGAGAGAGGTCCCAAGGTTGGGAGAGAGACTGCTGCTCCTTCCCTCTCAGCAGGGCCTGTTGCTTAAAAACATCACCAAACACAACGGGGCAGAGAGCACTGTGGTATTGGATCTGAGATGTAGGAATGCAAACTAACCACAAGCTCCTGTGGAGGTGTGGGGGCTGTGTGTGGAGCAGGGCGCAGAGCAGGGAGGGATGTGGTGCCAGCGACGAGTGCAGGTGGGTGACATGTCTGGAGCCGTGTGACTTCCTGCCATCCCCGATTTAGCCCCGCGCCTGGGAGGCATGCTCTGTCCCTTCACATTCAGCTATTTTTAACATGCACAGAATTTGCTCTCGGTCTTCACTAGTCTGTCAGCGTCTTGGATTCATTTCTCATGACAGCCGTGAGATTTGGACTTACTGGGACAAGCAACGTTTTTCACCCGACAGGCCCGGTCCTTCTAAGCCTTACTCAGAGTAGCTCCTGCTCGTAGGATCATCTCATTAACCCCTGCTGCTGATTTTCAGGGTTTGCCCAAGAGTAAGAGCTCGGCGTAGAGGACTACCATTACGTGACAGGAATGCAGGCCCTGTGTGTCACGGTGCCTCGAACACGCTGACTTTTTCAGCATTATTCATCGACTCCACCACCCCAGGCTGCCTCCAGCCCTGGTTACTCCACGGCTTGGCTGCCCCAGGAGCCCTCTCCACTGGGCTCCAACAGGCAGCGTTTGGCCACGAGCTGCCCCACGAGTTGCTCAGTTTTGCAGCAACAGAGGATTCCCTGTGCTGGCTTTTCTGTTTTTAACGTCTGCACTTCTGTGACTGAAGCTACGTTGAAGAAGGAGAATGTCCACGGTTCTACGTCTAAGCTCCAGGAACAAATCATATTTTCAATTAATCCATTTTACTGAATAAAGAAAAAAAATCTGTGATTTACTTTTGAACGCTTCTCCCCTTTTTGCTATGTCTGGTATTGACAGTTCGTGGGCGTTTTTTGGACAAGCTTGTGCTTTAAACTAGTGTTTATCACCATACATGAGCATCTCCCAAGAGTTGGGACATAAAGGCTTTGACTTTACTTATTTACACAAGAACAAATTATGAACATTAACTGAGAAGAATTAGGCAACTTCTGACAAACCCTGTGCAGTTGCCTTGTCTCTGCAAAATAAAACCATTACTTACCAGATGCACTGACATTCAGTTTACTTGAAAAATACCAAAGAGGACAACCAGAATAATGCGGCTTCCATTTATCTTCAGTCCAAACACTAAATACAGTAAAAAGACTACTCTTCTTGGTAGATGTCCAATCTGATAGTAAAACAAGGATCTCCCAGCTTCGTAAAAAAACAAAGATCTCTGAGATTTAATAAAATCAAAAGAACCTAAAAAGGCTGTAAAATATTGTAGGTAAAGTGATTGATTTTACTACACTGAAAGGAAAAATATTTATCTTTAAAAAAAAAATTAAAAAAGACAGGTAAAGCTACTCCCACACAGCACTGACCCTTGGAAAAGTCCTTCGTGGCCTGACGGTGCTCCTGGATAAATAAAAAGGCTGTATCATCCATTATTGGTTCCATGCCTGAAAACGCTGAACTTGAAACTTGGTTTGAAGTGACAGCTGTATTTCATTAAAGTTGCTTGGTGAGCAGTGCAGCTAATGAGGATCGTTTTCCCAAGGATTTATGATCCTTTGTTATTTACTGTTCCCAATGACAGCAGTCCCCATTTCCTGTAAACTCCCACAACCACTCCCACCCCTCAGGTCTTGAGCGCTGCCCATGTCTCCCTTCAGCTTCTTCACATGAGCCACACAACCAACCTGTGCCACCATCTCCACAAGGATCCTTTGAATGTCCCCAGGCCTCCATAGCTCCTTCTTTCAGCTGCTGCCCTAACCTGCAGTCCCGTTCACTTTCATACTCCTTTACATAGGATGGTTTGAGCCAGAAGGGACCTTAAATATCGTCTAGCTCCTTAAAGATCATCTACTTCTGACCATACTTTCTCGCTGTCTGGGGAAAAAGCAGCAGACAGGTGATAAGAGTAAAGGAGAATCAGGAGAGTTGAGACTTCTTCCCGTATGCTAAATTCAGGAGAAGGTATCTAATGAGTTCAAAACCACTGACTGCGACCTGAAGCGTGAGAGACACAAATATCATGACTGTTTCCTTGCAAAGTCAAACTAAGAAGTGAAATAAAACAACCAAAAAACCTGTATGCCAGTTACAAAGATTCACTCCAGTGTACGGGCCTCATTGGCTCCTCATTGGTAAGAACCTGCTACGGCTTTGAAGGCTTCGTGTCTGCTCTGACCCAGTATGCAGAAGGCAGTGATGACTGCTCAGTAAGAGAGCTCACGGCACCCAGTGCCTGAAACACTTGTGAAAGTAAAGATCACAACACTGAAATTCGCCTTGGCACAACCTTCTCCTGCAACGCGTGTCCTTATTCCTGAAATTATCAAATGAATGGAACATTGTCATTAAGGAAATGGCTCCGTTATCCTCTCTCATCCCAGCACCTTGGTTTCATTGCAGTGCTATGTTCTGCACTGAAAGAAGACTTCCACTACGTTCTTCATAAAGATGCCACAAACATTAGGTATTCCTACTTGCCTGGACAGACAACCACAGGCCTTTCGAGAAATTTGGCCAATGTCTGAAGGGTGTGTGCAGGCAGACACACATGTGGATGAAGTGACATACACTTTTCTCAGGACTGGGAGAGGATAATCTATGAAACACCTTCTCTGTTCAGTTTAGCCCACCACAGGAACAACCCTCTTTCACCCACCCCACATATTCTGCCAAAAATCCCTCCTGCTCTAAAATGAAACCGTGAGGCTCACTATATTCAACCCTTCAGACAAAAACCTTGGGAAACAGGGGAAACAGATATTTTTTTTGGTAGAAAAAACAACAGCATAGCAGGAACATGGAAGGAAGGCTAAAAGTCTCAGAACTGGTAATGACTATTGGAGCATTAATATATAGGGCAATGGCAGAAATCTCATCAGATCAGTTACATAAAAGCACTAGTTACACAAAATTACACAAAAAGCCTTGCCCTGTGAAGTGCATCAGGGCTCTGCAGGGGCTGTGGTGGGTGTCTCAGCCACGCAGCCATCTCCTGCTGCCTGCCTCCGGACCCGGCGGCATCCCCGCGCCCCTCGGACTGGGTCTCGGTCCTGCTGGGAGTAGGGACAGAAGAGGATGCTGCTGAGCATCCCCGGGGGCCCCAGCTGGGAGGGAGCAGGCAGGGTGAGACAGCCTGGAAGAAGCTTGTCCTACTGCTCCCTCTGCTGTACCCATCCTGTGGAGAAATCCCAAATGTCAGCCAGAGAGGCTGGGATGAGGGATGGCAGCTTTCGGCGAGCAATCTGCTCGCAGCACAGACCCAGGCAGACCTGAGGAAGGGGCAAAGCCGCGGCTGACGAGGAAGAAATGACCACCACGCTCGGGAGACGGCGTGACGTGGATCTTTTTTTAGCGCATCCAATCTTTTTTTTTTTTTGCCCTGTACCTGCTGGGAGAGGTGCTATCCTTCCGCTTCCAGAAGAGCGCGGGGAGCACGGGAAAGCAACGCCTCTCCTCCAGCACGGTCTTCCCGCTTTGTAACCCAGATTTAGACTATGAGCTCATCTTACGAGAGGGATGGGTGTCACGATCAGCTGCGCGGCTCAGCCTGCAGAGAAAGGCGCATGAAACTCCCCGGGCACGGTTGGGTTGCTCACGGCAGCCAAACGAGGAGTTATGCAATGCCGGCAGTAAATGCCTCGCATACCCTGGCTGCTCGCAGACATCAAACGGGGGGGGAAAAAAAACCAAAAAACACCCGATTTGTGAGTCATGTTAATGCCACACTGAATTTAACAAGATGAAGCATAAGCAAAAGAGGGGAAAGAGGGAATACGGCTTATAGAAATGCAGTCAATTAATCAGTTGGGAATTAGCAATGTGATTGTCGGAGAAAGAACTTTTTTAACCCACGACCAGCTGAACATCACTTCGGTCAATAATCTCCCTGTGCACGCTATTCCTGAGGGTTGGAAAACTGGCAGCACTGGCTACCACCCACAAGAGACATTTGCAGCTGCCATGAAAGCCCTTCTCTGAATACAGTGAAAACTGGTACCCCAAGAAAAATACGTATTTCCAAACGCTCAGACATTACAGCGTGCTTTTCCCGATCTTCAGAGCAATATTTCATTTACTGCAAACTTCCCTTCTAGCTCTGATTTATGGAAATCCAAACCAGAGTAGAGACTATCTCAGAGGAAGAAATCACTCTCAAGCACTTTTCTCTGAGAAGGTGCAAACTCATCAGAACAGGAAGGGATGATTAGAGGAATCAGCACCTTCAGGAAAAGCATACACTTTCCATATGAAAGGAGACGATTAAAGGCTGAAAGGCTGGAATGCAGCATTTAGGATTTGGCGACTTTGAAAGTCCAATCAGATACTCATCTGAAACCTTCTGGAGAATTTCAGGAACTTTACACAACGATTACTAAAAATAAAACCCCAAACCTTCCTAACACGAGTATGAGATTAAAAAAAAATAATAATTAGTGAATTGTAGAAAGGCAGTGTTAACAGAGTAACTGCATTCCCTTTTTCTCCAAGCCCGAAGAATGATTTCCTTTTGTATTACAGAACATCTTCCAGCTAATGAAAACACCAGAAACTGGATTTTACGATATAACATGGTGATAAAGTGAATTACATTTAAATGTCAATGGGATCTATGGAACAGAGCAAACTTGAAAAAAACTCATTCAGTAATTTTAAAGTTGTGAATAATTAGCATGGCATTTTCAAACGCACTTGGTCATGACCTAATTCTTCTTCAAATGCTTCAATTTTAGTTTTTGCAAAGCTGTGCAAGCCCAGCAATACTACCATAGCAGTTGAACCAAAGCTATAACAATAAAGTCCTACTGGAAAATCCCACCTTTAAGTGAGTGGCCCTAGCAAAGGAAGGGGAAATGACAATTTGGGGTAGAATCCATTCTTTTCAGTTGCACTACTCCAAATTTACATAATGCAAACAAACACAGCTTGGTCTCAAGAGGGACACAATGATGTGCCTAATTCACACTTGCTCAGTTCACATCAAAGAGGAACTACTCTCTACATTTACAGCTGGAATGGAGCTGAAAGCATAAACTAAACTAACAACTTCCACAGGAAAAGTGATAAGATTGAAAAAATATTTTGTCTGTAATAATCCAAGAATACATACAAATTATTTTAACATGGCCCTGTGATGCATCATGACAAACAGCCCACACATAAATATACATTGTGTACGCGTAGAAACTAAGCACAGGTCTGGACATAATCTATTTGCTGTCAGATACCACAAAGCTGCTTTGAATAAACATCCTCATTTTTACAGCTCTTTCTCCCCTCTCTGAATTCATTTTGTTTATCCCCAAATAAAAGATATTTTTCATTTTGCTTTGTTTGGAATAGCACATGCTTTATCTAAGAACCTCAGACATTACAGCGTAAATTATTTGTACTGCTTGTTACAGAAAGTCTTGCTCCGGGACTTTGCGACTCAACACTGAATACCTGAGGGAAATCAAATTAACAGCAGCTGAGACAGGACTATTAAAGACATGTTTTCCCCTATGTACAGTAGTTTGCTAATGGCATCAAGACGGTGAGGATAAAGCAAGGACGTTTCTCTGAACCTTCACTATATTTCACATTGCTGTCTATTTCTGTGAAGGAGCTGTGGACACAGCGATGTTGATAGGTGCCACGCATAATATGAAGATGCTAACTTCCCAAACAAACCAAGTAAGCTTTTTGCTCAGGAATTGCAAGGCCGCTTCTGGCTTTAAGTGCAGCAGTGCAAGGAAGGAGAGCACCGAAGCCCATCTCCCCTGCCCCCTCTCACCCTGCTGGGAGCTCGTGCCCTCAGGAGGTAGTGTCTGGTCCCAAAGAGAAGAGGAAGGCTTTGGGATGGCACCTGGCAGCCTTCTGCACACCCTGCCAGGGCAAGGTGCTCACCCAGGCAAGGGCATGCCATCTCCACCACCCACCTGCAGTGCTGTGGGCCTCAGAGGATGGTGAAAAACAGACCAGTTCAGAAGGCAGTGCATTTTGTCCAGGTCACTAAATCTAAGTTTAAGTCCCACCCATCGCAGCTAAAGGTTACAAATTGGGCCTAAAAATAAAAAGGACCCCTGAGCTACACTCAGACGCTTTTAGTTTCCAGTTTAGCCCACAGTTTCTGGTTTTCTCTTATTGCCCTCATGGATGTTTGTGGTGCTTGGAAAGAGTTTCCTTGCCCTCTCCCTAAGTCAGTTGGTTCCTCTGACTTCTCATAAAGGTTAAGGCTGGAAGGGACCTCTGGAGGCCATCTGATCCACCCCCCTGCTCAGTCATGGCCACCCACAGCAAAGTGCCCAGGCCCATGTCCAGGCGGCTTTTGAAGGTCTCCAAGGAGGAGATCCACAGCCTCACTGGGCAACCTGTGCCATTGCTCCATCACCCACACATAAAGCAGTGTTGCCTGGTGTTCAGAGGGGGCCTCCTGTGGGCCAGTTTGTGCCCATGGCCTCTTGTCCTGGCACTGGGTACCACTGAACAGAGCCTGGCTCCGACCTCTCTGCTCCATCCCTTCAGGTATTTACAGATCCCCCCTGAGCCTCCTCTTCTCCAGGCTGAGCAGTCCCACCTCGCCCAGCCTCTCCTCACAAGGAAAGGTGCTGCAGGCCCTTCATCATCTTGTTGATCACCCACTGTATTAACTCTCCCTGCGCAATGAGTGAGAGGACATCTCCACTGCTTTCAGAAGAGGGCAAAGGCATGATATCAAAATGTTTAGGCTGATGAGGACTGCTTTTGCAACTGGGAACACCACTCTGAAATGTGGGTGGCCTCTGGGTGCCCACCTCCCAGAAATGACCACGCACACGCGGCCCGTGCTGCTCAGGCAGCACCTGAGGGACGAACACGGCATGGCCGGCGTGGGCCAAGCACCGGGGAGCTGCAGTGGGAGGCCTGCAGCAGTTCTTGGCTCTGTGAATTTGGGAAGCTTTCCCTGGCCTCCATGCTGAGAACTGTGGTCATCACTTGCCTGCACCTTACCTGTTTGGTCTATTTAGTCTCTTCATGGTGGGTGCCACATTACTGGGTGCTTCGAGCAACTAAGATGTTGAGCCAGGACCTCCCAGCACTACTGCAACTAAATTAATGAAAATTGCTTATGGAGTATTTTTATTCCATTTAGTAAACGGAAAAATTAACTAGGTAAAACAAGAAAAAGCACAGCTTCCTTCAAAAGCCTCTTTAATCAGCCCTAGAATCTGAATCAATGCTGAGCACAAAGACTTAAATTTGGCTTAATGAAAACTGAATAGACCAAAAAACAACAAAAGAAGTCTCTTTACAAAAGGTATGGATTCTACCTCGCCAGTAAATAATTAAAGCTCCTCTCTGTTCCCTTCCACTTTCTATTTTAAGGCTTTTCATTACATGGGATCAAAGTCAGCTCGAGTTGGAGAGAGTTAGACAAATCCATCACGGAGACAGGACAGCTGTGTGATCTCAGCCTGGTGACAGCAGCCTGGAGATGCCACCTCGTCGCTCCTGAAGACATGGCAATGTCAGGCATAGGGCTCAAAACTCAAGGCAAGGTGCAGAAACCCTCTTCGACCAGGGAAACAAAAGGAAACAAGCGTAAAGCTGGCATCAAGGCTGCAACCGCCAGTGCCAGCCACAGGGCTGAGGAAAAGCTGCCACAGAAAGGGGCCGGGTGCAGGGGTCAGCAAGGACCAGGAGTCTTCGAAAATCAGCTCTGTGGGGAAAGAGTGATTTTTGTTTGAGAGGCGGTAAATGAGGAGAGGCAGGATAGATGTAGGATAGCCGCATAAAAATTATAAATAGCACAAAGAAGGAAAACGAACCATTCCTATTTGCTTCCTCATAATAGAAGAAAAAGAATAGACTGAAGCCCAGAGACAAACTAATTACTGAGATAGAGAGGAAAAGTTAAACAGGAAGGTTAAAACTGAAAGGCAAATTTAAAAGAGAGTAATGAAAAGTCTGTTCTACCTTTTTAAACCTAAAGTACAGTTTACCCTGTGGAGCTGTCTGCCGTATAATATAATTGGGACCAAAAAGAACTATTAAGAATATTCATTAGATTGTTAATGAATTCTTGCACGTTCCCATTAGAAACTCATTTGTTTTAAAAAGAAAGAATATAATCCTTAATGAACCTTGCTTTCTTTAAGCAACAGAAGACAAACATTTATACTTCCTGACACAAGCAATGATTAAATGCCAGGGATTAAGAAGCAAATACCCCCTTTGTCACATTATCTCATAGCTAGCCACTGGCCAGTTCCTGCACACTGCCAGGGACAATGTACTGGGTCAGATCCAACACAGCAATGTTTGGTTAACACTAAAGTTCAATCAAGAGATTTCTGTATAAAACTTCCGTTTAAGAAAAAAAAGATTACTGCCTTGGGACTGCACCATAAACCTTTGCTTTCTAATACATTTTTTTGCTCTGACTGCCAGTAGCTAGCAGCACTTGAAGATGAAGGCAGCAAGCATACATCAACTCTACTTCCTTTGGTGTGTAAAAACACTTTGCCCTAGATTTGGGCCAAGATGCATTATTTCACTTCTCTGAGCTGCTTGACATGCCGCACAAACTTGACTCGTGGTCTGCAGCGAAGATCATTTGCAGTTCCAGGAGTTGCAGGGGCTGCCCTTTGATGAAGCTTGCCACTACACTGTGACACGGAAGAAATCTGTGGAATTGTTACAGAAGAACATAAAAAAACCCTCACTGCTGTGAAATGCATGCAGGCCATTTCTCAGAGCGCACCGAGATGAAAACAAAGAAACAGTTCAGCACATCACTGGCTGTAAGAGCTACCTCAAACCCTGCTCTAGATTATGACTGTGGAGCGGGACCTTCTCCCGGTGAGGAAATGTGCCCCGGGGAGGTGCAGAGGCCCCGACCAGCAATGTTCTCCTGTGTGACCTCATTAGCAGCTGCTGGGTGGGAACATCTCCTTTAAATGCGCGATTCTCCCCTTTACTTGGAGACGGTTCTTTAATCAAATTCATGAAATTACTTTCACTCGGTACCAGACAGATAAATAAACCCACATTATTCAGGCCCAACAGTTCTTCAAGTGAAGAAAAAAAAAAAAAAAAAACGCAATAAAAATTTAGATTGGAAAGGTTTTGATGCTTTATGTGGGAGTTAGCTGCATGCAGAATTGAACTGTATTTCTTGGTTCCAATGAACTAAGCCGTACTGACAAGAGCATGCTGAATTAGATCCGGTTGTAACCCGAGGTGAACCTGCAGGATAAACCTTACGTCATTCTCTTGCTGCAGTTCTTTCTTTCTTTTTTTTTTTTTTTTTTCTTTCCATGAGCAAATGTGGCTCACTTCCCTCAGTCTCTGAAATGCCACATCGGCAATGCTGTCCATGGGGTATAAGCCGAAATAGAGCATGTTTGGATTTATTCATTTCAGGCCTCTGGGAATGGAATCGAGCTACTGAAAGAGACTGAAGTAAGAACACAGAGGCATGAAGGAGGCAGACACGAAGACTTTTTAAAGATACCGGGGGTATAAAAGCCTGCCTTGTGCTGAAAGACGTACACCCACCCCTCTGGTTTGGACTGGACTGATGATTGATGAAACCAGCCCCGTGCTCCCTCCCCCACGTGCCTGCAGGGACATCTTGCCTTGCATCGTGGAGGAACTGAAACTACCTGGTGATGATGCCAAGCCCTTCCCGGCTGCAAAGTGTTAAAAATACTTCATTTCCACAGCACCCTACACACAGCCTTGGAGAATAAGATACAAATCTCCAACATACTGAGAACTGCTTGTCTCAGCTTACCAGTTGCACAAAGGACAACGAGGACACAGGGTGCTTGGCACAACCACCCTCTCTGCCAAATTTCTAAACCACATCGTTGCTTCAGAGACATAACTGTGCAAGAAATACTGCTGCTACATTCGACCTCGTGGCCAGACCGACAAAACGTGCTCTGTGTTCCTCCTGAGACATATTTCTGAGCACAGATCTACTTTTGGAGTCGGCTCGGTGAATGAAGACATGACCCTGGATCATCTCTGTACCTGAAGGCTCCATTCTGTTAGGATTATCATTGACGTCCTGGGGCATGGCTGACCATACAGGAGCCCTCCCTGGATTAACCTTTGTACCCACGAGAAAAGCAACTCTATTTGTAGTTGGGCGAGCTGGGTAATAGATGGACCTCTGCTCCATCACACAAGCTCTTTGCCTGCAGAGGCCTGGAAGGAATCCTCTCCCTGCTCGGTGGGACTGGTAGGACACCGTAAAATTGATTCAGTACATCGGTCTGGAAGGAAAGACAATTATTCAGTGCACACCACTGCTGACTGCAAAACCCCAGACTGCAATCCATCGGCTGATACACTTTCTGCCTTCATCATAAAACAAGTCAGCTGGAGAACGGGGCTGGTGCAGCAAGGACAGGGCACGCAGCTGGGCCAGGCCAGCCTGCAGCCACCACGCACGTTTACAAGTAGCGACCACCCTGCAGAACGAGGATTTCTCTTGCTCCAAATTCTTGAGGAAGATACCCTGGCCGTTTTCTTTATTTTAAAAATATTTTTCCTTTCCCTTCGCACTGGCAGCAGACAACATGCAGTCTGCTTTGATGACCTTCCACACTGTCAGGAGTTACTTTTCTCTCTCCTAAGAGCTATGTGTGCTAGATGTTATTTTCCAACCCTGTATAACCATTTCTTCAAAGGAAATTCAGGTAGATAACCTTGATAATGATTTTCTCATGTATATTCAAGCTCATATGCAATGGAAATGCTCTGGAGATACCACAATTTTGCTTAATAAAAATATAAATCTCTATACAATTTCATCACTTAAGGCCTTGAATAACTGGAAATCTTCCTCCTACATAATTTGTCATGATTTCCTCTGTATGAGTCTAATGTAAGACGTGTATAGCTAAATTATGCAGAACTATAAACTTGCTTAACTGTTTGTAGGAAAGGAGAACATGAAAAATAAAGCCTCTGTAATAGTCAGGAATATAGAAAAGCCTAACAGAAAGCTGAAGAAAAGACAATTTTTGATTTATTCTTTCAGTGGACAGGTTTACTAGTATTTAATTAAGTAAAAATAGAAGTGAATCTGAGAATATACTGTCATTCCTTAAGACATATGGAAACCAAGAGCTGGCAGAACTAATTACTGAGCAGCTATATGAACAAACATAAACATAATATGCAGAAAGGTCAAATTACATTGAGAGACCACGTATCTCTTGCCTTAGTTTCCCCTCTTGGAACCGCAGTGGCTGCACCCATGTGGCTCAATGATATCATTTGCACAGAATCTGGAGCATCAGACATCCACAGCAAACTTATAATTTCATTCATTGCCTGGCAGGAGGTTCATCAATAGTCCACCCTTCATGCCTTTTCTTGATTTGAATTACCTTTTTTCTCTTGGAGTAGTCTATTCTTACACAATAGGAGACTTCTCCTATTCTCAGTGCAAATAGGGAAATAAAATCCATCAGTCCTCTACTTGCCTTATTACTTCTCTCTCACACTGCTCATCTCTCTCTGATCTCTCAGCTCACTACTGACAGGACTCTTAAAGCCTTTAGCTTTCTATCTGGATGCTGGGGACAGATCCCCACCTCAGTTTGACCAATCCCTGATCTCTGATAAGGATCTTTGCTTTCACTTTTGGTCTCTCCTACTTCTGCTGACACAGCAAAACACCCTTTACAAGGTCACATATATACATTTAATTGGATGTTCTTTGACTTAAGATGAAAACCATGGGAAAGCACAAATGAACCTAAGGTCCATGATGTGAGGTTCTGTTGTTACGAGTTATAAGTAGATATGGCCAGAAACTGGGATGAAAGTGGGTTCATTAACAAACATCAGCTTTTCAGCGTACTTCAAATATGTGTATTTGGAAACTCTTATTGATGCACCCCGTACTAATGACAATTTGCAACTCCCTTGCATTGGATTGGATTGGAATGGAATGGAATGGAATGGAATGGAATGGAATGGAATAGAATAGAATGGAATGGAATGGAATGGAATGGAATGGAATGGAATGGAATGGAATGGAATGGAATGGAATGGAATAGGAATAGAATAGAATAGAATAGAATAGAATAGAATAGAATAGAATAGAATAGAATAGAATAGAATAGAATAGAATAGAATAGAATAGAATAGAATAGAATAGAATAGAATAGAATAGAATAGAATAGAATAGAAAAGAAAGAAAATAGTCCTGTTGGAGAAGACTTTCAATCACAGAATCATAAAATCACTGAATGGTTTGGGTTGGAAGGGACCTTAAAGATCCCCATGTCCCACCCCCCTGCCATGGGCAGGGACACCTCCCACCAGCCCAGGTTGCCCAAAGCCCCATCCAGCCTGGCCTTGAACACCTCCAGGGATGGGGCATCCACAGCTTCTCTGGGCAGCCTGTGCCAGTGCCTCACCGCCCTTCAAAGATCATCTAGTCCAGCTGCCTGACACAGTCAGGGCTAAACAAAAGGTAAAGCATATTAACGAGGGCGTTGTCCAAATGCCTCTTGAACACTGACAGGCACGGGGCATCAAACACCTTGCTAGGAAGCCTGTTCCGGTGTTTGACCACCCTCATGGTAAAGTCATTTTTCCTCATGCCATCTGACCCTCCCCTGGCGCAGCTCTGTGCCGTTCCCTAGCATCCCGTCAGCATCCCAGGAAGCAGAGGCCGGCACCTCCCTCTGCTTCCCCTCCTCAGGGAGCTGCGGAGAGCAGTGGGGTCACCTCTCGGCCTCCTCTTCTCCAAACTGGACAATCCAAGCACCCTCAGCCTCTCCTCACAGGACGTCTTCCAGCCCTTTTACCGGCTTTGTTGCCCTTTCCTGGATGCTTTCAGGACCTTAACAACCTTTTTGTACTGCAGAGCCCAGAACTGCACGCAATATTTGAGGTGAGGCCACACCAACACTACACAGAGTGGGAGAATCTCCACTTTTCACCAGCTGGTTTTGATGTGTTGACTATGCCCGCTAACAGCTTTGTTCTATAAATGCCTTGCCGTAGCACCCAGGATAATCTTCTCCATAACTCTTCCAGGGACTGAGGTTAGACCAACAGCCCTGTAGGTTCCTGGGTCTACTCTCACGCCCTTCCTGTAGGCTGGTGCAACACCGGCTGGCTTCCAGTCAGCTGGGGCCTCCCCAGACCTCCATGACTTTTGATAAAATGTTAAGAGGGGTCCAGCTGCAACATCCACTACCTCCTTCAGTAAGCATGCTGGGGTGAATCCTGTGAGGCCCCAGGGACCTGTGAATGTTGAGCTGATTTTTAGATTAGTTTTTAGATTTAGTTTTTAGATTAGTTTTTAGATCTCTGACACAACATGGCCAGTGTTAAGTCGGGCTTTAGCTTTTCTCATTTTCTCCCTTGCAGATGCATCTCTGTACGCTCCCCATGAAGCCAGACCTTGCTTCTGGAGGTCACAGATTTTCTTTTTCCACCCTAGTTCTAGCCAGAGTTCCCAGCTGGGCTGCTCTTCCGCCCCATTTGCTTGCCTTGCAGCACAGTGGGATTGCCTGCTCCTGGGCTTTTAAAAGGCATCTTTTGAAAAGCGACCATCTCTCAAGGACCCCTAAAACCTCTACATCTGATTCCCAGGTGATACTGCTAACTAGCTCCCTGAGAAGTCTGCCCTCTTGAAGTCCAGGGTGGCAACCCTGCTGACCTTTTTTCTCCTTACACCAAAAGTTTTGAGCTCAACCAACTCGTGATCACTGTGGCCAAGACAGCCACCTACCATCACCTCTCCCACAGCAAACACCAGGTCCAGGAGGGCTCCCTTCCGAGTCAGCTCGCTCAGTACTTGGGGCAGGAAGTTATCTTCGATATGCTTCAGGAATTTCCCAGCCTTACTTCTTGTGGCAGTACGATATTACCAGTTTATGCCTGGGAAGTTGAAGTCTTCCAGAAGGATGAGTATGACCAGTCTCAAGATTTCCGCTCACTGCCTAAAGAACAGCTCATCCACACCGTTGTCCTGGGTAGGAGGTTGATGGCAGACACCCACAACATCTCCTTTGCTATCCATCCCCTAAATCTTCATTCAGAGGCTCTCTACCACATCCCCCTAGCACATCACCACCATCTCACTGGCCCTGCCTACCCCCCTGACCATCTGATAACCCTTCATTGCAGCACTCCGGCCCTGGGACTCATCTCTCCACCACCTCTCACCAATACCAATGACACCACAGCTCTGGGAAAGGACCAAAGCTTCCAGTTCGTCCCGCTTGTTCCTCACACTGTGCACTGGTATGCAGGCATTTCAGACGTGCTCCTGTGCCCGCAGGAGCGGTATAGATGCTCCCATCAGCCTCGCCACCCTCAGGTAGTGCCGCACCATCCCCTGGCACAACCTCAGTTCTCCCATTAGGTGTGTGAATGAAGCATGGAAACAATTTGTTTTATCACCTCCATTCTCACAAAAGAATTAGATTTAAAATAGCAATAAGCCATCACAATTTAATGGGGCAGTATGACAGAACTGTAATAACCTCAAGCTCACTTCTTCTCTCCCATAGCATGTCCTGCAGTGGGAGGGAGGCTGTAGCTCTGCTTGGGATCCTTCTACCAGATTCTGCCCTGGGAAAAGGATTATTGAGAGGGAAGCCACTGTGCGATAAGTGCCTGAAGCCACACCTGTCCTCTCAGTCCTCAGGCCATATGGTTGGTTGGGCTGATGATCTGCTTTGCTGTTCTGTGTCGCTGGCAGCCCTTTTCCATAGTGATGCTCTGCTAGAGACACCTGCCAGCCACGTTTTGTGGAAGGCCATTTTCTTTAGAAGGCTCCTCAATGTACAGGAGCTTTACTGTGAACCTAATGCAGGTTGTTATTTTTTAATTTTGACTGTCCCATGGGTGGATATTGGTACCCATATCCACAATTTCCCCCTCTCCTTCCCTACCATGCAAGGCATTGTGAGGCCTTCACCTCAGGAAACTGAGGGATGAGCAAGATAGGACACAGCATCTTCTACTGATGACATCCACTCGACACAACTAAAGCTTTTAAAAAAGAATGGGCCTGAATAGGTCCCTCCAAAACTGCAATTAATCTGATCTTAAAAAAAAGAAACAACAAGGACTAAAGATGTCATACTGACATTTCTGTGCAGTGATTCCTTTTAAGCAAATTTTTCAATAATATCAGCAGAAGGGAAAAATTTGTCTGTGGTATGCAGGCAGTACTCAGCTAATAAGACTCCTCAGTTGACTTCCAAGATGTACGAAACTGTGCTCACTGCTGTATTTCCAAAATGCACAAAAATATACTTACCTGCAGATCTTAAAGTAGTGCCAGAGCTAAGGAACAGGCAACTTCAAGTCTTTATACTTAAGAATATATTTGCCTGCTGGAAATTCAAGGGATTTCTCTGTAGACCACTCATGTAACAGTGGCAGTAAATCCTACAGTAAATGTATGTGTGCCATTTCCATCAACCCCAGCAGATTTATAGGTGAAGTGAGATTCACCTTGATTCACAAATCTGGCACAAGGGCCCTTTGCTTCACTGAAGACCATGAATTGCAAAGGAAGATCAAGGACAGTGGCGCTAAACTACCCAGGGGGGTTTGTCTGCAGTCTTTCATGCACTGCTCGGAGATCTTTGCCAGCTGCAAAGAGGCTGTCAGACAGAAAGATGTAGGAGCAGGTAAAGGAAAGGATCATGGGACCTGGCAGTTCACAAGTCCTCAGCACAGGGCACTCACGACAGACAGCAGCTGACTCCAACTGTGAACTGTTCAGTCTCTTCTAGCCATCGGTCAGTGATCTGCTCCGTTTTACTATGCACACATTTGTCACGCAGCAGTGGTGACCCTCCCTGAAAATTTCATGCTAAGGGTTGGAAAAACAGTTCTTTAAACTTCCTAGAGTTTTACTCACAAAGGCCTGGAGCTTCTCCATCTAAAGCATACATAAATTAAACTGCAGCAACCATGAATGTTGTCAGTGGAAAAACCACGAAACAATGCAAGTTTTCCTGATGCCTCTGCTGTGCAGAGTAAGCACTGCTGCGGAAGCTGTGCGCTCAGGATGTGTTAATTGCAGGGCCCCAGGGGCACTCCCTTTAGCCCGTTCCACATCTTCCTCTATGGCAGCCTTTGCTACAGTGCGATGAGAGTCACTGACCTGTATTTTGAAGGTAGATTATTGCAGTTTACATTTATAAGATAATCATTAAGCATAAGGTCATCACTTAATAAAATTCAGCTGGGGTTTACTATGATTCTGCACCCCTAATAAATATTTACTTGCCCTTAAATTACTCTGGCAAATATTTTATATACGATTAAACTCAGCTGCTGTTCACCAGAACACAAGAACTTCTCACTCAAAAGATAATGAAGACAGCAATTAGAGTTGTATGTGTATCTTATATCCTAAAACCTTCTTAAGCTGCCATTCGTAAGAATATATATTTTCAACAAGCCAAAGAACACTGCAAGTCCAGCTCTCCAGTGCTCTGCTTTACAGCTCTGCTGGGCCAGTGGCATCAGGACAAGAAAGCCATTAACCTCTTTTGTTGAGGGTCACTGCATTTGTGACATGACAGAAGCACCAGCAGAAGGAGTCACATACACTTAATTGCATAGGCTATTTGCACGTAAGATAACCAAATGGCCACATGAAGACAGCTTGCCAAGCTCGGTATCTCTGGTCTATCTACTGCAACACAACTATCAAGACCTTGCCTATTACCTCATCTGCAAGAGTTTGGAAAACTATTCTGAACTCATAGAAGCTTAGAAAGACGAGTAGATAACAACATTGTTTCTTCTGTCTAACGATGTGACATTTCATTAGTATGTGACAGAATTAATTTCTCCCTTTGCTAAAAAAGGCTCCTTTTTCTGAATACACTCAGGTTTGCAATCGGTGTTACCGTTCCACTGTGCTGTTCTGCAATATCATAAGAATTTTCCTGGAGCAAACAACAAGAGCAAATTATAATCAATTTTCCCTTGAACTATTTTGTACTTATGATTGTCAATAAATATACCTTCACAACTGCTTTTCTTGACTTGAACATTTCCCCTATGCATCCAGTACTGTCACCGTCCTATGTCTTCATTTCTTACTGCTGTGAGGTCACCAGGCTTCACCACAGGACCTGCCTGAGGATCAAGAGATGACATCAGAACGTGACAGCTACATGCCATAAGCTGGAAACCTCAGCCCTGAACACTGTTACAGACATATTTCTTCTGCCTTTATTGACTTTTTGATGTTCTTTTTTTTCTGAGCTATTAAATCGGATCCCCCAAAAATCTTTCATCTGCCAACATAAATGTAGAATTAATCACATCCATCTGCAAGGTCACTGTTTTCAGAGCAGACATTCAAAGACAAATTCATACAAAACTTTTGTATACCTAAATAAACCCACATAACAAAATACACAACACTCCAAAAGGGTGAAAGTATGTGGTAGGATGTGTTAAGTAGGCATCAGTCCAGCCTACTCTCTGCTAGGTTATTTTTTTTTTTCCTGCTAGACTCCCATTTTGATTTGCAAAGCCAATTCCTGATTCCTACCTCAGCTGATACAATTCCAAAAGTGAGGTTCAATTCAGCAAATGTATCTATTATAATGCCTCAGAAAACATACTTGCTTTGCACTAATCTTTGCTTTCCATGCCTAGCAGCTGCTTCATATCTGTTATTTTCAAAGGTACTTAACCTGGACCTATTCCTTGGCAAGTCTACAGATGAGTGAGACAATACTGAGGTAGAACTAAAAACTCCCCAAACACCCAAGGAGTATTTTGAACTCCTCAGCATAGATCCTGTTAAGTCTCTTAAATATCTGGAATTTCAGTATGTTCTGCTCACTCACATTTCAATGAGAATAAAGGGGACAAAAGACCCATTTGTTAGCGTTTAATTTACTGCATGAATTTTATGCATGGTCAGTTATACTATATAAAATAAGGCCAAAGCTGTTCCACGCATTTTGCACAGTCAGCTTTGTCAGATAAAGTCTGAAGATTCAATTAATATTTTAAAAGAACAATTACCTTTTAAAAACCAGCCCTACTTAACAAAAGGGACGGTATGATCATCTACTGACAATATGATCATATTCTAGGCAAAGACAGCCTGAGCAGCTAAGCCATGGAAAAGACTGTTCAAACACTGAGCATTTGATTGTAGTTTTTGTAATATATTCACAGTCACCTTAGCAATGCCAATTAGAGCAAATATTGGGACAAAACCCAAAGGCTGATTCAGTTTTGACTTTCATTTTATTCCCCTGTACAGAATAAAATGGCACACCGGCTCTTGAAAAGGAGCTAAGAAAGTGCATTAAGATTTGTTATCTCAGAAGACAGTGTCTGCCCTTTATATCCAACTTTCTGAATAACCTAGTGAAGACTGAATTAGTTAGGGTGCCCAGTTTTTCTTAACTGTAAGGTCTGTATGATATTCTTGTGTCTTACTTCTCTTGCACGACTTGCTTGGATATTCAGGAAAACTGAATACACAGAAACAACAGGAGATGTCATTTGGAGTCTTCTCATTGACTTCAAAGGACTGCTAATCTGTCCAGGTAAGATGCAAATATTTCAAGAAAAAGCAAGAGATATTGTTAAGTAAAGGGCACAGTCATGTTTGCTACCTTGTTCTCTGCATTGCAGGTATTCATTTCGTCCTCTGTAAAGTAGACGCCTATGCAACCTATTCTGTGAAATCAAGTTCTGTTTATCTTCTTGCCCACAGGTAGCCTCAGTTAAATAAAAACAAACTTATCCTTTTCAAAATTACCGAGTTCTGTGGCAAAGGTTTTCTAGGGAAATGCTGTCATATAAAACACAGTAACATTCTGGGAAACGAATAAAGATCCAGATCCAGAATAAACCTGACAAACTCTAAAGCCTTTAAGACAGTGCTTACTTCCAGGGCTAAGATACCATGGCTGAATCTTTGTCTGAAGCAGAAAAGGGACCCCTGCAAACTGGAACTATATAGGAAATTCAGCAGAAAGAGGGCTGACAGCTAGGACAAAGCCAGGGCAAAACAGATTTGTCCAAGACCAGGAAAGAAGAAAAACAGATGGATGCTAGAAGCGTGCAAGCCACCTGGAAGTTGTTCACATGATCTAAGGTTTGAAAAGACCACATAATTCATAATGGCAAATTTCAAAGTAGGAGTGCAATGAGCCTTGCTCAGCATGCTGTGGAGGAAAGCCATTTAAGTACACATGTATCTACAACAAGATGTTGTACACAGCTTAAATCAGATTATATACCTGCACACAGAACCTAACTAAGGCAAAACTGATGGGAGATATTTTCACATAAGAACGTTGGCTTTGTTCTTTTTTTTCACTTAACTGATACCAATTGAAAATAGGCTTAAAGTCCAGGCAAGTCAGTGAATATCCCATGAATTTTGACAGATCTTGTGCTAAGCTACTGTGCTTTACCTGAACTACTGAAGTCCACCTGAATGCAAGGCAGAAGTCTTATCTTAAACCATCCCCTTGTGACGAGCAATGAATGTTCTTCATCCACTGTGGGGCAGAAATAACAGGGCAGCACAAGCCAACACTTTGGTTTAAAGTAGAGGTTGCACTGAAATGGACTGGGGGAGCTCACATGTGAGTGTACCTCACTTGGGAAACTACTTTCTTCAACTATCCAAAGTATCCTAAAATGCTCTAGACTAACCAGAAAACTCAAGGCGCTATCAACATCTACCTAACATTTTACCCTACTTTAACTCTGCATGCCTCCTTCCAGCCCATGCAGCCATCCTTTGTAAAACGTGGCCTAGGAGATTAACTTTCAGCTCACATTAAATTTTTAGCTGCTGTTTGTAATTACTTCTGGAGCCGTTGCAAAGATGCGTTGCTTCAAAATGAACTGATCAATTTTAGGACTTTCATTGGCTTACTCCTGCAAAACACAAGCCCAATTTACAAGCCTGTAGAGGTTAATTTGTACCCCTTTAAATGCACATGTAGGAGCTGAAAATAAACAGATTATTTGCAGGGTGCAAAACTCACGCTTCAAAGTGAGATCACGGGAAACTGCAGAAAAGACAGAAGTTGGTGCAATGAAATGAAGTTAATAAAGGAAAAATGAATATCACAAAATTAGTATATTTTTGACAGCAGATCTATTATGCTTTGGAACATTTTCCCCAGGGAAGCAGCAGGAGCCCCATTTCTTCAATAATTTAAAACTAGACTGGCAAAAAAAGTAGTAAATGTACAGCACAATATAGAATAACTCTATATAGGAAGGGCAATGAAGTAGATGACTAATAAGTCTTTCTTTCTAACAGCTATGATTCATACAAGCGCTTCTGTGGGGCTTGACATTGGAGTTTCTGTGCATGGATGGCAATGCAAACAGACAAGGTCTCACATGGCACTGCCTGTAATGGTTGGAGAAACCAGCTTTTCATACGCAATAAAACACAAATACACGTGATTAAAATGTTTGCCTAAGCTCTACAGAGACTTGATGTAATGATGCTTTACTTCGAATCCCCTCTCCCCCAAACAATAATAGCAATGCCTATTTCATTACGGTACGTACACTCATTTTGTTGGGACAGGATGTCCTTAGCTGAGAGAATATATTGCAACTAATTTATAAGCAAAGTGTTTTATGTGTAACCAGAGATAAGAGTTTCTGGTCACAGGTTACACTGTGTTTTACTTGAGTTTAATTCATACTCTATTCAAAGGCATATTTAAGACAAACGCTTAATCTTTTGAGTACGAGTTCAATATTTTCAGAGAGAAGTTGAGGGAAAGAGAGAAACACAGACTTTTCATCTGATTCTTTTCTTTTCCAGTATTGTCTATACTGCTGTAGATAGGTAAGTGTTATTCAAGTTGTTTGACCCAAGCACTTTGTTGCCATTATTTGACATTCGGCCATTAGAAGAGTTGTGCCTTAGCAGCCACACTCAGAGCACAGACCAGGGGTTAATCATTGATCTCCACAGCAGCAATTTGCAAATCAAAAGAGGGAAGCAACAAGGTTCAAAATATCCACAGGATGGAGAGTATTTTGGATAAATCTGAACATGATCTAATTTAATTTTGTTGAAAGGAAAGATTGGCCAAAACTGCTATTATGAAGAATTTTTTGTCAAGGACCGTAGAAAGTGAAACTTACTGTGGTGCATGTTGGGCTCTTATAATTAAAAACAAACAAACAAACAAGTACCTCCAACTACAAATTTGCAAACAACATATCAAAGAACAAATATAATTTTCTTCAAACTGTGTAGGAATGCGGGAGAGTGGGACAAGATGTTCAAATACTTATAAGCTTTGCATTTCACCATTTTTGGAGAGAAGTATGCTTATGGAAAGAAAACTTTCAAGTTTCTTCAAAGATGCTATAATTGGAGCAGGCTGAGAAGGCTACATCAACCCCGATGTTCTGACATCACTTAAAACTCAGGAGAAGAGGAGCAACGATTGCTGGAACACTTTGGAAACAACCCATTTCCTTTGCAGGCAGGCCATTTTGTTTTTCAGGTCTCTTCCCTAGGAGTCCAAGCTCTTGGATGTCATTTTTCAGCCACCTTGACTGGCTTTGTTTGGGTGTGACTTTTCAAATGATTCAATGATCAGAAAAGTGATACATTCAAGTCTGGTACTGAATTCAGCTAGACAGTGATGCACAGAAGCATCACTGTGGAAGCAGCATAGGATAAACCATAAATACTTAGCCATCCCCACACACTATTTCTCTGGCCTGCAAAATGCACTGCTCTGGTGGCTGTCCCATCCCTGCAGCCTCCGGCTCACCTCTGCACGGTGTGCTTTTGTGGTACTGATTCCAGGATCACTAGAACTTGCTTCTTTTTATCAGCATGAGCAATCCCATGACATGCAATGCAGCTACTTACATTAATAAGGACATGCAACTCTTAAGTGATTGTAAGATCAGGTCATTTAGGTTGTGAATAGCCTTTTTTTTTTTCCATTGACAGGTCACTGATGTACTGCAGTTTCCTTCACTTTTGACAGAGGGCTACTCAGGTAGACGTGTATCACCGTCATTTTCCTGTTACAACTTTTTAAAATGAGGAATCAGGTTTAAAAGGCAATCAATAGCAATTCAGTTGCAAGCATCTCTAATGAAGTGCAACAGAAACAATTTGGTATTAGATTTTCAGCTGAAGAGTCTCAGAAAAAAGCATTTTTCAGAGCCACTTTATCTGCCCCAAAAGAAGAGCAAGGTGTTTATGCCAGGCTCTGAGCCAGGGAGGATTGCATGCATTCAATGAACCTCATGCACAGCAAGAAATTCCACTGGGTTCCACAGCACAGCTCTTTGCAGAAAGTTATAGCTGCCGTAGAGTTTTTGTCCTGCTCCCATCTATTCTTCAAGTGCATATTTCTACTGTTCTGATTATTATCGTTAAGTATAGATGAAAGGACCATGATAACTATACATTCTTTAAAAATGTTTTCAAGGAAAAAAGTGTTTCAGAGGGAATTTAAAAAGTGTTTTGAAAAAGCGAGGATGTCTGCCAGGATACCCTTTCAATATATCTGTTGCATTTTTATTGCTAAGGATTTTACTAGCCAAGGCCTGCACACAGGATAGAACTCAGTCATCAAATCTCTTTTACCCCCCTTCTTTACAAGTCCCACGCACATTTCCGCTCTGCTGCTGTATTCATGAAGCGAGCTCATCCCAGAGGAGCGCAGGTGAATGATGCCCTCGCGGCTGGTTCTGAAAGGTGAAACCGTCTCTGCCAAGAATGAAACAGACTTGGAGGGAAGGGGGAAAATAAGAAATAATCAATCCCTTTACTAAGCCTCTTCATTGCGCTAGCCTTCAACATTTCCTGGAGCACCACTGGGCAGGCAGACAGCAGCGTGATGCCTCTTATGTTTGTGAAGAATGACAAATTGGTAGCACTGATATGGGTCAAGTTTAGTGCAAACTCTTCCACACTGCTCTGCCCATGCACTGCAGCTCTCTCTGTCCCCTGACTCCTCATCCAGCCTCAGCAAAGTATGGAAGTCACAGTAGCTTCACTTTTTGTCAAATACTGAGGAATGTCATCAATTAGAAATACTTTTCCTCCTGGTGCGGGAGCTAAAGATAAAGGCAGAACGAAACCCAGTGCATCAGTTGGCTAAGCCTGTTTTCAGCTTTTCTTCCTTAATTTTTCCATACACACTTCTGTGATAATTCTCAGCGATGCAAACTACCCTGTATTCACAGTATAACACACAAGGAAGAGTTAACAAGTGATTCCTTCTAAAATATGATTACCACTTTTTGGTTTTATACGCTCAGTAAATATCCAATGATCCTTGAAAACCGAAGTGATTCCCATTTTCAGATAAACATTCTAGAAGAAGAGGAAGGATTAAATTTATGCTATAATTTCTTCAACAAAAGTATGAAAATATCAATAAGCACATACTGATGTGAATTGTCGCTATCTCCTACATCCCAACTGAAAATCCATTGTCTTTGCTCACACAGTAGATTCATGCACTTGACTTTCACTTCCCAGAATCAATTAATTCAGATTAAGGCACACTGCTACATATGCAGCTCTAATCCAAACTTCTGTTCCTAAGCGCTAAAAATTACTTTATTAAGCCCTAGACTTCAAATAGGTCTGCAGTACAGCAATACTAAAATGCTCTGGATGAGCTACTTGTTTGGTGCTCAAACTAATTCCTGTTAAAAAATGTGTTTGATGCTGACTTTGTTTTCAAAAGAAAATGGAGAAGAGTAGCACAAATCACCCTGAAATCATAGGGCTGACTCAAAATTAGTTTTTCAATTTTTATATTTGACATATTTTATTTCCAAGCTTTTCTGCACAACCATAACAGACAACATTGGTTTAGCTGAAAGCCTTCTACCACCTGGAAGTTGTATGTTGAAAATAAGTGCAGTATCCCGAGGGTCAATAGTACTGCACAGGGCCCTGAGAACTCTACCTTCCTTGAGAAGCCAGCATGAGACTAAAAGATGCAGTTTCTGAATTCATACCAATAATTCAGCACTTAATCTTTTTCAGCAACTGTTCACTCACACGGCAGTGAAGGTCTGTTTTACCCCACCTTGTTTTCCCAGATCCTGAAAAACCTCTTGGTCTCCCCAAACCGTATCTCAGCAGGCTGGGAACCATTACCATCGATCCCCTTTCCTTGACTTAAGGTCAAAGGTTTTGTACACGGTCACACAGGAGAATGGAGTCTTCAGCAGCAACTCTGCAGCCTTTGGCTCCAGGAGTATCAAGTGAAGCCTGTGGTTGCTTTTTCCTTCTGAACTACTCTGAGGCAATAGCTTAGCGCGGATAACCTGGGAACCGCCTTCTTTAAAGTGCATGAAGCTCTATGTTTTCTCACAGCTGACACCAAGAACGAAAAGGGGAACAAATCCACGCTTAAAAGTGGTCTGCATGTTTGGTGTCGCTTGCATCGGAATCAGGAGCACCGCTCTTCTTACAATGTACAGCGGGCAACAGCACCTGACTTCACGGAAACTTCAACATGGCAGCAAGGGCTGTGAGAAAGCCTGCTAAAGCCCCTGGACACAACAAATGAGTTCTGTCAAAAAACAAACACGTTCTCTAGATACTTAGTAACAGACTGAGCAACTCTGAGAAGCATCTTGCAGGTCAAGCACCCACAAGAAGAACCACAGAGAAGCAACTCTCAGCAAGGGTCACTCACGTAGCTCCAGCTCAGCAGGATGAGTATCTTGCAGCAGTGGGAGAGTGGGAGTGATGAAATGGCGAACCCTTACCCTGGCTGCACTGCAAGACAGCACAGGGCTTAAAAAGGCAGCAGTACTCATGAATAGGTTTGCAAATGGGAAGTGCCAGGATTTTTATGAAAATGACTTATTCCTAATGTGTGTGTGGGCTTCCACTGGCCCAGAAGAAAACAGCAACAGCAGCAAAACAGAAAAACGAAATACAAAGGAGAAAACAGAATGACAGACCTCGATGCAAAAAGAAAAATCCATGACTTAATCTAGATTTAATGAAAACAACACGAGAACTCACGTTCATAGGTCAAATCCTTCACATTTATTTGGCTGATCACAGTCAGAAGCAAAAGAAATGCCATTCCCTAAAACGTTCCTTAGAATGCAAACAAAAACTCAGTCATAGTAAACTGACAGCTAAAAGCAAAAGCCAAAATGAAACGAGATGCCCTTCTATGTATTTTCCAGCTATCAAAAGCTTCCAATATATTTATCAGACTTTTCTTCTTTGGCTGGAATTTCACATTCCTGTCTTCTTTAATCCTAGCTTTCTACGTGCCCTTTTTTGGATCTTAATTCCACTTTTAACTCAGATTTTGTGTTGCCCTCGCAGAAATGCTGCTTGTTTAACAAGAGCTGCAAAATGATTTTTAGCCCATTCCAGAAACAACACTGCACTATTTCTACCCTTTTTTTCGTGAATTGCCTTTACAAAGGTCATTAAAAAAAATATATGCTGCCCTACGCCAAAGGAAAGCTATTCCATCAAAGAAAATGCTAATAGGCACATAGCCACATTATTAAGATTGCAGAAATTACCCCATTCTGTGTGCTTTACATTTATTTGCATGCATTCACTCATGTAGTGTGATCCCCTGCCGCAGCTTCATGACTTAGAGGTGAAATCAGCAGTACGATGATTACCGGGGGCTGTGGGATCTCATGGCACAGGAGCTGAGGCCAGGGAAAAGACGTGGGTGCGTCCCGTCACGCATGGGGCAGGGAACAGATTTTTTCGAGTCCCCACACAGGCTCCTCAGCTAGAAGGTGGGGGCCAGGTTTGAAAGCCTGTCAGAGATCATCAGCTGCAGGGAGTATTGATGAGATGTTCTTGGCATCTGGGGGAGGTCTGCGGCTGATTCTGCCTTGCAGGAAGGTTCAGCAGCTGTGGTGTGGGTAGGGTCATTAGTAATGCTGCATTCATGACTCATCCTGTGGGTTATTCCCTTAGCTACACACACAGAGGCAGGGATTTTTGTTTCTCTGGGCTTCAAGTTGGTCAGGACCTGCAACATAAATGTGTGTATCAGTCTGCGAGAAAATTTATTACCTCGTTGTGACGCCTTTCTTCCTCTTTGAGAAGCAGCACTGCTTCCTTCATTCCCTACTTGTAAGAAGAGGGAGCACATCTCAGAAGAAGAGAATCCTTCGCAACAAAAGCATTTCCCAAGTAAAACATGCAAATGGGAATACAAGAACCTCAGAAGAGAGCTGGTCAGCAGAACCAAACAGAACAGCTGGAGGTTTTCCAAGGAAGCACTTTACCTTGCGCTGAAAACTGGAATCTTCCATCAGCAACCTCTCCCTGAAGTACTTCATTAAAAGGCACGCTTAATTCACACAGGAAAATACATCACTTTCAGGGCACACTGAACATTTTGTTTGGGGATAAGCTGCGTCTCTCTGGGCTTTGGAGTACCTCCCTGGACTTTGGTCCTGATTTAGACCTGATTTTGGTGCCTTGTCAACTGGACTCAGCAGCAAGAGCAGAGCTCCTCCCGGGCACAGAGGCTGCGCGCTCCTGACACATCCAGACAGACACAACCCCAGGCTGAGCAGCCTGGCCTATTGGGAGACATGGGGGAGAGGAACAATAGCTTTCTTTTTCGGGACAAAAAAATCTAAAATTCAGACAAATGAAAGAAAAAAAAAAAAAGAATTTGGAGATGTCAAAGGTTTATCTCAATCATGAATTCCTCAATGAAATGTTACAGAATTCCTCAATGGGAAGTTTCAGTTTCAGCTACAGTTTTTTTGTTGGTCAGTTGTTTCCACAGAAAATAAGTATTTTTTGAAAAACATTACACATCACTGAAAGTCTTCATATCCAGTGATACAACAAGAGTAAACTTTGGACTGGTCAGTTCTGATGCTTCTTACCCTTAAAAAGCAGTGGGTTTATTTCAGTATCATAATGACGACTAAAATCCATTAGCACTTGAATATAAAAGACTTTCATTGTTATCACAGGAAAAAATTCCCTATTTGTTCTCTGTGAAACTCACAAAAGTAAGAAATGTCAGTCAGGACCAAATCCAAATACATATGTTCTTAAGACTCACAAGTGTTTCGGTTAATTGTCTAAAATATGTATGAGTAGTGCCTCAAAAATATAACTCTATTTCTGAGCTTTTTCAAGGATAAGACAGGGCAAATTGTTGTTTTTTTCCTACCCTAACAATGTGGGGTTGGCTCTTTAAAGCTCTGTGTTTTGTATGTGGAGTTTTTCTTCCTCTCTTTTCATAACAGCTGCCTTTTTCTTTGCGTTGCTTTTGAGAACAGGCTATGCAATTTTTAGAAAATAAGCACTGCAAATGAATCATCAAATGATAGTAGTTAAGCTCCAGCCATTGTGGATGCTCCTACCGAGGGGGAACACAAGGGTTTACTTAGGCGCTCGTACCCTACGGGCGGGTGACCTCCGGTACAGGCTGTACTGGCCCACGACTGCTTCTTCTGCCACCACTGTGGCTTTGTAGCAGGGGCTCAATGAGGGCGTAGTGCAAAGCACACGCTGCTCACTGACTTTGGACCTGTTTGGTCACTGCAAGGTCCAGCAGAGAGATCAACACCAAGCAACCCGAAGGGAAAGCAGAGGGCTGCCTGGGAGAGGCACGACCAAGATACTGCCTGGTCCTCGGGAGCCACGTGCGAGTGTGAGCAGGAAGGTCACCGTCATGTTAGCTGGGATTGCATGAAAACACTACATAACAGTCCCCTGGCTTTCCAGCCAGCCCGTATCTTCTTAAAAAAAAGGAACTGAAGAGACTTTCTAGGGCCACAAACCTCTCCTTGCATATTCTGTAACAAAATCCCCTATCTGGATTTAGCTCGAAGTAAGCTAATATAATCTTAAAGTCCTGGTGCATGCAGCAGAGCAAAAAATCTTATTATGGCAGTGAAATCATGGCTGAGGTAAATAGATTCAGCATTTCCACTTTCAGACACTTGTAACCTACTAACAAATGCTGTCCTTTGGTCCAAGGATTTCATGTCTTGTCAGTTCAAAAGAATACTTATAAAACAAACAAGCAAAAAAGGGTTGCCAGCTATTTTTGATCGTCTCAAGTACTCAGCACAAGAAAAGAGGAAAAAAGTGGATGAAACATGGGTCTAAATATGCAAGGTCACAAATTGTTATTGTTATTATTCAGCCTAGAGAAGCCTTTCTTCTACAACCAGGGGCTAACCTGGCATTTGGCTCATGCTGATCCAGCTGGGACTGTATGCAGAGATTGTCAGTGGAAGTGAGCTCTAACACCAGCTACCGAAGTTTTAACAATGTCTTTTTTTTTTTTTGACCTTATGTTGAAAAAGTTATAAAGAAGGGGTATTGATTGACAGAAACAGAAGCATTTATTATTTGAGGTTGTTATTAAATAGGTCTAAATCTGACAAAAACAAATCGTTACTTGCAGCAGTGGGCGATGTGATGAAGGATGCAGTAGTTAAATACCAAAGGAGAGAGTTCACTTGGCTGGTAAATACAACAATGATGAACTTGCACCTGTGTAGGACTTGAAGCCTGGCATTGAGAAACAAGCTGACTTAATATTACTTAAATTATAAATGGGAAAGGTACTCATCCTCAGTCAGATTGCTGAGAAAAACAGAATAATTCCTGACATTCAAAATATTCCCTTTTCCTGAAACAAGGACTAATATAAACATGGATTCCACCCCATTTGAAAGGGCCTCTCATCATCTCAGTGTGCGGTCTTACGACTTCGACCTTCTACTTGTTATTTTTTGTGATACACAGCAATTTCAAAAAGCTTCCTGAATATTGATTCCTGACTTTTTTTTATTTTTTCGAATGATCATTGTCTCCTTCCACCCCACCCTCTAAAACGCTAAGAAATTCAGTCTCCCTACCTTTGTAGCCATACGTATGTGTATATTCAGGCATGTATTTCCCTTCTCTGATGCACGTGTGGTTCGATCCCGCCCCAGCTGCATGTGCTGGGCGCTGCATGATGAATAGCTTCACAAGGAACATGCTCAGAGTCAGGGCCGATCCTCTTAGAAGCGACTTCAGTGGAGCTACATGAATTCATGGAGCTAAGCCTCTGCTGTCTAGATTGTGTGTTACACAGCTCTTTTGCTTGAGGAGACATAGATTAGCTGCACTGCTTTGTATTCTGCTGTAAATTCTTCTGGACTGTGGTAGCTCTCTGCAGCACTTCTTGATAACTGTTCCATGCATTTTCTTTTTAAAAGGGAGATTTTAAAATAGAACGTGAATATAGAATACACACAGAACAAACCACCAGTAACAGCACAGTTACCAGTTACAAATGTGGCATTTTTAGAAGCAACTGCTGTACATGCTTCTGCTGAGAATTTGTCAAGTAGAAAAACACAATAGTTAAGAAACCCGGTTAATACAGATGCACAGACTATATGGAGCAGAGCCTGATATATCGAGATCCACTTAAAACACTTGAGTATCTAATGACACTGATGATTCATGCTTAGTATGCAAGCGGGTGCTACCACTTCCCCGAACAAAGTCACATCAAACACTCGGCTCCTTCAAGGTAAGGGAGGATTGTCTCATTAAACAAACAAACCAAGAAAACCCCACAGGAATAAACTGTGAAATGTAAGCTGTGAAAAACAGGGAAGATCCTCTGAAAGGTCCGAGCTTCCGATCTATCTGTTCACGTAACATACACCAACAAATGCTTGTGTACTCAAGGGCTGCGTAAGGGCGTAAGCTGAAGCTTCCATTTAAATGACACTTAATGGCATTTCACAAAATTATTTCACAAATTTGGTTCCAGCCACTGGAAAACAACTACATCAAGGTCTACCCAAACAGAGGTAGAAGTATGAGGTAAAGCATATAGAGCAAAAACACTCTTAATGGATTTTTGACTCCTGGTTAACAAAAGATTCGTTAGACTTAGCCAAGCAGATAGGAAGAGAGCCGGGAAGTTTCACTCTCTTTTTTGTTTGAGGCTTTGTGAACAAAGCAATACATCCTTTTTGATTACTGCATTTCAAGACTACTACAAAAACGTAGGTTGGCCCAGTATCTTGTAGTCCTTAGATGAAAACAGACACACAAAGAGCTAACTACAACAACATGCAACCTTTGCTGTCATTTCAGTGGAAAGAAGCAGATAAAAAGCAAATAAAGGAACACCATGACAAACAAATACCCTTTTCCCCACCTCCCAAAGTCCTGTGGGAATCATCCAAAAAGATGCTGGCAGTTTTGGATAAGTGGGTCTGGAAAAAAAACAAACAAACCAAGTTTATAGGTCTGTAGCTTAGCAAAAATAAGTGTGTTGATATCGGCTAATTGGGATGTAAATCCTAACACCAGTTACAGGACCAGCACTGTTTTTCTCTCTTAGGCAGGACCACAGAAAGTCCTTTGGGGGAAGAAAAAAAAAAAAAAAGTATCAAAATCAATTGCCCGGGACTTGTTTTCAGAATAGCTAACTCTGGAGTGCTAAAATCAGGGGCTACATCCCCCCTCTCCCTCCTTGCATTTTGAGAGGGGCAGCGTGCCACAGGACCCACCACAGCAGTGCAGACCTCTCCCTTTCAAGTACGGTTCCCCGAGAAAAAGTGCACCATCTGGGGCAACTGAAACACGACAAAAGTGACACCCCCGCGTGCTGCTCTCTGGGGTAAATCTACATTTCCTCACCTGGCCAAGGGGGCAGCAAGGTGCCGGGGGCCCAGGCAGCAGCTCTGCTGCCTTCAGCCTGCAGCACGGCAGTGCCTGAAATTGCAGCTCCTGGTCAGCTCCAGCCGCCCAGGACCAGCTGGTAGATTTGGCAGCAGCTTTCAGCTCTCCCGCTATTGCGTAATTTCAAGGTCTTGCTAAACACACGTCAGTGATGTATGGGAAATTTGGGTTTCAAGGACAAATTCGCTCGGCAGCTGAGTAGTAAGATGAGATTGACTCATAGGCATGAAGTCTGCCATGAAAGACAACTTGGGTTTTAAATATTTTTGCTCGGTTTTGAGCAGCAAAGAGTGTATGGGAAATTAGACTACTAAGGTTTCCAGTAGTGTTATTTGACTTCTGCTCTCCCCCCACCCCCCGACTCTCATATTTTCCAAAGCTATGTCCTTAATTGGATGTTCAGACTGATGTGAGAGATGTATTAAAAATACATAAACAGTAGGATCATCAAACAGAGGATATGCAAAATGGTAGACCTTAGAAATACTCGCTGCTAAAATTTCAACTGTTAAATGTGTTTTGGTAGGCAAGAAAGGCTCTGCAGCTTTTTTAAACATGAGGAAATCCAAAGGATTACATCAAATCATGTTACAGACGCTGGCAGATACAGGCTTTCAAGCAAAACAGCTGTCACTAAAGCTCCCGCGACTGCTTATAATACATTGCTACAGCCTCCTGAAACCAAAACCGTGGGGAAAAGGGGAGTGCCTTTAATCTACGCTTCAGCTTCCGAACAGAGACGGGGCTCCATGCTTCTCCCTTCCCCTACCAATACAGGAAAGCTTTGTGAACCATTTCCATGCCTATTGTAATGAAAAAAGGCCTGAACACCACGACATGGCCTCCAATAATCGTACCTGCCTTAGCAGCCACCGCAGCCTCCCACATCCGTGCCTAGCACACACTTACTGCTACGTGTCCATACACACCTTATTTAATGCTAGGGCATTCCCTACGTGATTTCCTAGTGGCCAAGCATTCACACTACTGGAAGCAAGGACCACGAGCACTGCTTAGCTGCCCAAAACAACTCCTGGGATCAATACGGCCACTCACTACAGTGCCTCCATGTCCTTCCCTTCCTTGGGCAACCACGAAAGCTGTCCCAGCACATCTCCTACGGCAACAGCCACCGAGGTTTGCATTGCTCTGTGTGACAACGAGTGTGAATGAGTTACGGAGATAATGTGCATGCATGGTCAATGTGCAGCAGGGGCTGAGATAAGAAAGAGCTGCTTAAATCCAAGCCCCACAGGCAGAAGGGGAAAGCTTGGGCATACAGGAGAGCAGCTCTGTGCTGGGGAATAAGGGAATTACTGGGCTGCCTGGTCGACGGTGTGTTGCTCTGGGAGGGCAAGGGATGGCAAGAAAAGGAAGCAGCCACATCCAGGACACATATAGAGATGACAGAAAGAAGCATCACCTCTAAACCAGCCTTTTTGCTGAACTTTTGATTACCCTCATGGCCTGAGGGCGAGGATCTTTGATCTGACATTCACGTTATTATATGGCACACGGAGGAGATCATACCTGCTCATTTTTGAGACTTAGATTCACAAACTCTCACTTCTCAAAAGTATCAGTTCAGACCTGGCGCAATCTCCCCTTCCATTAGAATAGCAGAGTTGCTGACTTGTATAGCTCCCAATTTTATTTCCGGCCTAATACTTCTGCAGTAATACTGATAAATACATATTAATGCCTTTAAAAGGCATTTTCAGGGGAAATGCAAGACAGATCTAGCCGTACGCGTCTTAAACCTTTCCTGTTCACATCCTGCCCAGAGAACCAGCATCACTTATCAGCAAATGCATGCCTTCTCTCTCTGACCCTCCAAGATCAGTGTTCTCAGTCTTCCTCCCAGTCCTTCCATCAGGGTACATGGTGAACCCCAGAGGCATTTACACCGATGGCACAGGACTCAGCACAAGATCTGCCATGTATGGTTAAGCCGCTGCTGGGCTAAGCTCCCCACCCCCCCTTTTTTTTTTTTTATCCCGAGTGGTATTTTCTCTTTGAACTTTAGGAATTTATACGGCGTTTTATCCTTTCAAGTATCTCTACAAATTCTTCATAGGATCTACAGCACAGGCAGGCCCTTTTTATGACAGAAAGGCACAGTAGGTTTCCGTGCTTCGCAGGCGCTCTAATACAGCCCATTGCTTCACTAAGGCCACTAACACTACATTAATTATTTGGAATAGAGCTGATGGCTAAGAAGCCATTGTCGTTTGTTCTGACAATCAAGCACACCATCAAAAATCTGACTGCCCACAACAAATCACAGGTTTTATTATGCCGTACCACATGCTTTCATGCTTTGGAAGAAAAAAAAAAAAAAGGTACAAATTGCACAGGAATAATTATCTTTAAAAAAGAAGATAGGCAACATTTTAGTGTAAACGTCAACAGCAACATCCCATGGGACTCCCCGAACATAAGAAACACAGCGTTCCCTGTGGAAATGTGGAAGAGCACTACAAGGAGACAACTGTAACATAACTTTCATCAAAATGTGTTTTCTACATAAGGAGGAGGACCCGGCTAGTCCATGGTGCAAAGAAATACACAAAGTAGCTGCATTTCTGTTACTAACCTTGAACAACAGTTACTGTTTATCTTTTCCTGTGCAAACAACTTCCATGCAGCTGTCCATAATAATGCCAGACTCACCGTGACTGGATTAAATGGGTTAGGAAGCAAAAATTAGCAAAGTGCTTTTTAGGGTAGACTGATGAGATGTTCACGAACGCTGACTGGTTTCAGATCTTCTGTATCTGCCTAGAGAAAAGGGAACTGCAAAAATAATACCTCTGATATTAAGGTACTTGACAGCGTGCATCACCTTTCTCTGCAGAAGGTTATACAGAACAGGGTGTGATACAGCTCAGCTTTCAGTGTGCCTGTCTGCAGCCTTAAAACATAGAGCAACTCTTCTCAGTGCCAGCATGTAACTGAGGACAAATGTATTCCTACCTCAGCAGACTCAGTAATGAAAAGGAAATCGGCGTCCTATCTGTTGGCATAAACAGATGCACCTTGAACCTGCTGCTCTTTAACATTGCCCTTTGCCCTGCAAAGGTCTTCTCAAGTGACCTTCCCATCTAAGTAGTCCCGTGAGGTCAAATGAGACCTTTTTCCCCCAAGAAGCTGTTGCAAGGTGAGCCCTGCTCCATCACATCAAGAGAAAAAGAACTGAGTGTTAGCACGTATTTATATTCATTAACACAGTGCAGTACTTCTCATCTGATGAACTGTTGTGTTTTTTTTTTTCCCTCCTCTCCCTCTTTCCTGATTGTTGGTTTCATTTTTTTTCCTTTCTTTCCTTCTACCTTTCCCTTTTGCCTTGTTTTCCTTCTCCTCTCACATCTCACATTTCTCCACCCCACCTTCCCCTTTTCACAGCCCTCCTCCACCATCCTGTTTTTCTTTGCCTTTCCCTTTCCCAGTCCTTTGCAGGACTGCACCTGTGTTTTTGTGGAAGTCCCACCAGCAGCAGCTGAATGCAGGTGATAAGACAACTGATAAAAATCACCGGAGACTTAAGAGCAATGTTCACCCCAGCCTGTACAAAAAGGGAATGGTAGATGTAGGCTAAGGAGACGGGATTAAATGAGCAGAAACTTGCAGAGTTCCCATGCAGCACATTTAAAGTTCTGTAGTTCCCATTAAGCAGTGCAGGCCACCATTAAACTGCTTGCTCCGGACTAGTGTTTATGCATGGTTACTCCTTAAGGAGAGAAAAAATGAGCAGGGTCACATGGTAAACACATCTGAAATAAAAGAATAAGAAGTTAAGGCCCCCCACCAGGCAGGCCAGCCCCACCGAAAGCCTGATGCCCTCCTCCAGGCCAAAACTCCCTGGCAGCCCATCTCGACTGCAGGCTGAGCACCAGCTTCCCGGGCACCTCCTCCACACACTGCTCTGCTGGATCTGGGAGTCACGCAAACAGCTGTCGTGTGCCTCCAGGTGAAACTGAAAGGGATTTCTTACCCCCATAATTTCTGCTAATCTGTCTAATTTACAGGTCCTTGAAACATACAGCTGAATCTCTGCTTTTATACTGAGAGTGGAAAAAAAAAAAAAAAAAAAAAAAAAAAAAAAAAAAAAACAACCAACAAATCTCTAACCATCAGGGTGGTGAAGACAGCTCTGAGGAAGCAAATTGCTTCCAGAGCTCATTATGGATTTTGCCAAGAATCATAGATCCTTGGTTTGCCCTGTAAAGCTCCAGAAAAACTGTGTCCACAGACCCTTCAAAGTTTTAAGAGGAGCCTGAGGCAGTTTCCAACTGGGGCTGTGATGCTATTCATTGTGCAATCCACTGGTGCTCTCTCCTTATGTGGAGACCTGGAGTTTCAAGCAAGAAACTGTGCGACCTGAGACAGCAAGGCTTGGCAATTCTCCAGCATCGCACCGATAAAATTAGGCAGAGGCCTCCAGGGACACAGGCTTCGGAAATCCAATCCCTCTGCAGACAGGTTCAAGTCATTTTGCTTTTTCTGTGTCCCTTCTGTAGAGACACAACTAACATTTAGCTCTTTGAAGGACCTGTAAGTGTTTAATTACCAATGGTTATGTGGCCTCCACAGGGGAGGGGGCAGCTGACAGCCATCCATGGAAGGGGCCCAGCATTTACTCACTGGCTGACCGTGCCCAGATTTGGAAGCATTAGGGCTGGTACCTACATGCAAAGCTTTGTTACATTCTCTACTCATTACTGGTAACTGATTTCTATGTAACTCCTGTTCAGTGAAATACTTCATACCGTAATTAACTCCAAAAGAAAAGCATGGCACGCACAGATTTTCACTGAACTCACTGTAGTAGTGAGCATCCTGGTAGGCTCCGAGCTTCGAACAGGTTTGCGAAAGGATTCACTGCAGTAAAGCGTTGTTTTCCACATTCTCGGTTATAGTAACAAGAGTGCCTGGATTCAAAGACTAAACAGCCTCCTTTGTTTATTATATAACCTGCAAAACAGCAAGCAGAGAGCAACAAGGGAAGTACGGATCCCCCCTCCGAGCACCCTAACGCATCCCCTCGCCGCAAGAAGTCTCTTTTCGGGCTCTTTGTTCGAGAGCTCAGTCTTTCATTTGGACAACCCTTCCCAAACTGAAAAGATCCCCATTTATTGCACCCGTACATACAGTCTCTGCGTCTACACGTATGTAGCCGCTTTGCTGGCTGCCCACATTCAGGCCCATCTGCTGGGCTGGCGCTCTGCCCGCCGAGAAGTTGGTCGGTCCGTTTCATTAAAGCGTAGCTGTCAAGCCGTGATGGGCTTTGGTGGGCAGCCAAGAGCCCTGCTTCTTTCTTCGGGGCGGCAAGCCTCGCAGCGCAGCTCCCGTTTGTGCGGCACAACCACCCGGGCAGGCTCATTGACAGGCGTGCCAAAGCAAAGAGCGCTTCAAAGAGGGAAGAACAGAGGAGAGCTGCCTGCTCCTTCAGGCTGCCGTCAAGACCTACTTTGTGATTCCTGGGGACAATGACTGCGCGGCGGAGCACAGCCCAACCAGCATTTAACTTTAACTCTGGTTCCAATCGAGTACAACAGAGCAGCTGAGAGAAAGCTCAATAGATGCAAACAGCCGCCACACGGGGCAATTCTGTGAGGCAGAAGGGCATAAACAAACGGGCAACAAGACAGCTCCTGTGTGTACAGACCTGGTGAGGGACTACAGCTGCCCAGGAGCCGGGGTCAAGATCAGAGCAACACGCATCAGATCTCAGTCAGCTCAAATCTTTCCAGAAAGATCATACTACCAGCTAGCTCCCTCTGCTCCCCCTTCAGTTTCTGATGGAAGCTGATCTTTTCTTTCCTTCCCTGTATGTGGTTTCATCTTTATTACTTGAAGACAGGTGGGTTATGCTTTCCTTTGGGTTTTAATCTTTTAATAGCAATAATTGCATTCCAGAAAAAAAGTTGCATTATCTTCTGCCTTTCCTTTTCTCCAGTAGCCCATGGACTTCACAACCGAGATGCCCGGAACTGCTGGACGCAGCTCTTCCTTCTGGAGGCTGCTCACCCACCCTGCAGGCACCAAGGGCAGGGTGCAAAAACAATTCCACCCTTCAGCACCACCCAAGCTGCACAGCTCAGCGTGGTCTCGTTGCTTTCATTGCATCTAGTCGCCCTTAAGAATGACAAGCACACTTTGGCACAACACCAGGAGCTCCTCTGTTCCCCAGGAAGGCCCAAGGGCAAACTGGTATCGGGCTTTTGCTTAAACCAACACGGTCAGACCTCGCTATAGAGGAGTTCTGCCAGTTGGATGGGCCTCAACTCACACGCCATTGTTAGCAAGCAGGAGGAAGCTCCGGCTGAGCTGCTGAAAAGCCCTGGTAACGCTGAAAGATTTCCTTTCCCCTGTTAATTTTCATCATGTCAGAAAAAATCTTACGTTATGATTCTTACATCACAAAACAGTTCATAGAAGTCGCTGTCACATCACATTTTAATTGCTGTTACCTCTTTAGACAACAAAGCCAAGGCAGAGCTTGTCAGCGCCAAGAGAAAAGAAAATCAAGCATGCTTCTAAAGTTTGGATTTCATTTTAAATAAAATAAGCAGAGACATCCAGACCACTACGCGAGGAAATTCCACCTGAGTCTACTTTGTTTTTGTAGATCTCCACCCCTGGCTCTTCTGACATCTCTTCCAGCTAAGAAGTTTGCAAAAAATAGAAATAAAAATAATTTGAGATATCGCATTGCTTCTTGGCATCAGTCTGGTAGATGACTTAACTAAAAAGAGCCTTTATTTTCGTACCTTGTACATTATAGGGTGGAACTCTGTGGAGTTGTAATCTCATTTGAACAATTACAGAAGTCTCTGCATTTCTCTGTACAAGCTGCTCTGACTACACAGAGCACCCTTACAGAAACACAGCCGCTGTACAGCAAAAGAGGCAGGTGAGGATTTCTCTGCAGGTCCTTGTGGCATACTCGCCAGTACGCGGACTGTCTGCAGTACTTCTCACAGCATCAGCACACGCATAGCAGAGAGAGGAGGACACGATGACACTACAGAGTTAATGGTGAGGGTTTTGAATAGCACACTGGAGCACTACGCAGTAATTATGTTCTCTAGCAGGAGTTGTGGATATGCTGCAGATAGCTAGTAGAGTTGTCAGCTCTTTCTCTTCACTGCGAGGAAGAAAATGCACCGGGACTGGAATTACATCATCATAAATGAGAGAGGAATTTGGCCCCAAATATTTCAGTCCTGGTTATCCTAAGTAGTAGGAAAAACCCTGGCTCTACTGAAGTTAATAGCACAATGCTAATCTGTCACCTTGCAACTTTATGGTGTTCCAATTCTAAGGTAATTAAACCCAAACATGGTGTATTTAAAGGCTTTTCTTAGACCTCTATCTATACACTTGATATGTTTTCTCCTGGAAATCTCCAAAGCTTTGGCATCACTTTCCTCATCAGTGCAACTGGTCTTAGGTCTGTTGATCTCCACGCCTGGACACACAGACCACTGGCACCTCCAAGTTCTTGCAAGTGGCTTTGCATTTCATCTCAACTGCTGAGACTGCTGAACCCTCCCTGTGTTGATAGCAGGTTGTATTTCTCCACATGTAACATTTTAGAAATCTATACATCTAGAGAACACAAAGGTGTACCCGCTAACTTTAAAACAAATAAAGCATTTATACTTGATTGGAATTGATATGATTTAGATCTAAATTGCCACATCTTTCCAGCATGCTTTCCAATATGTCTTCATTGTAACAGTTTTCCAATTCAAGACAATGTGAGAAGACTTTATTTTTTTTCCCAATACCATCAACACCCCCTCCCAAACTAGTGCTAATGCCTGTTGTGATCACAAAATGGTGACTGGTGACATTCATGAGATTTAAAAATATACAGATCAATAATGTTCTGCTACAATTTTCAAGCAAAAGCCTCATATAATGTTTCCAACACACTCTCTCTGGTAGCTTTTGCCATGAAGCAGGAGAGCGAGCCTCTGCATTATACTCTTCCCGGCCATTCGGATTACTCCCCACACAATTGCCCCCCTGCCTGTGTGTCCATCCCCCACCCCCATCCTGATTTTCAGCAAAAGTGTTGTTCCTGTGCTGTTTGCGTAAGTGGACAGAATTTCAAGCATGCCGCTAAATGATTATAAATGAAGGAATTTTCATGCTCTGTTAGCTCGAGAAGATGGTGTTATTAACGATTACCATTCAAGGAAGTTCAGAATGAGCGCCTAACTGAGGACACCTCTGACATAAGGCTTTGTTTTGTTCCTGAAAATAGCTGCGTGAGCAGTCTTCACTCCCACTGTTTAACATATTTCTGAGGCTACTATCTCTAAGAAATTTCATTTTTCTTAATTTAGCAGTAACACCAGTTTCCTCTGGAATCTCTAGAATCAAAGTTGTCAGTCCACAGCAACACCCACCACAGAGAGATATCGGGACCTAGGAAGCTGGAACGCTGCTCTTGCTCCTCTACTCTTGATCCACTTTCAGAACTCCAAGAACGCTGATGTGAATCTACAATGCGTAACGTGAAAATGCGAGCATTAGGTCATCCTGCTGTTGGATTTGAGACAACGTAGGAAATGAACACGTTGCCTGGCAGACCTGATCTGCTCAGCAAGTTGATAAACCCTGACTTCCCCCATGATCCAAACCAACAGCTTTTTACTTCAATGGAAGGAGGATCAGCTCTGCAAAGAAAAGGCATCGCGGAGGCAGAGGATTGTCTGAGTGAGTTTTTCACTCGCTAGTTACTTGCCTAGGTACACAATGAACACAATGCACCCAGTCCCTGAATACCACACAATACCAAATTTAAAGATAAGAGGTCTGACTCATCACTCCATTGCACCAGCTTTGTGCCTGCGGGGCTCCATGTTCTTCCTCGGTGACTCAGGCCCAAGACCCCCCTCTCTCCAGGAAAAACACGACAAGCCACGCAGTGCATGTCAGACTTACCCGTCAACTACAATCCACGTTTGCACGGCAAAACTAATTGGAATGTAACATTGCACACCACTTACATTTGGCTGTTGTGCCTAGAGATAGGAACACATGTAATTAACGCAAAGAGCAACAGTTTAAAGCACAGTCATTAGAATTAACCCTGCGACACCTGGCGACAAACTTAAGGGGCCCTGTCTAAGAAAACAGTCCTTGGCCAACGCTAATAGCGTGTACATGGGCAAAATAAGATTAAGACCACGGAATTAAAGAGAAGGAGATTAGTCACTGGAACAAAAAGTTTCTGCAGAATAGTTCTCATTCCAAGACTGCTGCCTTCACTTTCCTAACCAAAAGCTGCTGAAACGGAAGAAAGAAACTTTTTGGGCAACTGTAAGGTGGGCATCGACTCTTTTTTCCCCAAAATGATTAGCTGTCATAAACGCAGTGTATTTTGACTTGCAGGTATACAAATATGAAACACCATGAGACCGATTTTCTTTTCGGTTTTGTGTCAGTGTATGTTCATTGATCTCAGTGCAATTATTTGCCTGGCATAGCAGTTAGATCAGTGCCGACCATTAAAGGCTATTCTGAATAGACTTACACTGAGTAAAATGGACAGGAGGAGATCATCTATCCTCCAGTCTGACAGCGTACGACTGCAGAAGTCAAGGAAATCATTAATGAAGGACTAAATCTTCCAAAGCCAAACAAAAAACAATAAATCCATCCGTCGCCTTTCTCTAAACCTCAATAGATTGCTGTCCAGCACCTTCCCTTGGTGTACTCTGTACTTTTTTCCAGATTTCCAGTTGTGGAATCAGTCGGTCACGCTGCCACACAGCGATGACAGCCACATGCTTGAGGTCACGATGGGGGCCTGAGGTGCTTCCAAGAGAGCGCTGAATCCACCATGGTTGAGCATGCAGAGTTCAGGCACGGGTGCACAGAAACAGTGGCACACCAAAACCTGCTGGTGGAAATAGTTACACACCACTGTGGAGCCACGCATCCCAAGCATTACATCTGTGAATTAGCCACTTGCCTCCGACCACAGCGTGCACACGTGCCTAGTTTTGTCTTTACTTCTACCGCTGCGAAACCGTAGCGCCTCGTTCCGACCGCAGCCACAGCGCGCCGAGGTTGGGTCAGGAGCTGATGTTTTACGTGTGACTTTTTTTTATAGCGAGGAGAGGTTTATTTTTAGGCATGCAGTTCTTCGGATCGCAACCCCGTCTCGTGACAAATAAAGAGAAGACCGGCGTAAAACACACACACACACACACACACAGAGACCTGGGGATGGGTTTGAAGAAACGCGGGAAGGGACCTGGCGGCGGGGTGACACCCCGAGATGCGCTGACGGGATCGAGCTCTTTTGAGGAACAGCGTGAGGACGCGGAGGTAAGATGGCACGATGGCACTATGGCTCTGCCTTTTACCTCACGCTCGCTCACAGGCAGCGGCCGGCACAGGTGAGCACCGAGCAGCAGCAGAGCCGCGGCCGGGCAGCCCCGCAGCCCTCACCCCCGCATCCCCACAGCGGCCACGGCAACTTGCAGAACTTCCACCGCTCGGCCACCTACCCTGAGGCACTCCCCCGAGGGGGGGGTCTCCCATCTCCGGGACCCCCTCCCGGCTCCTTGAGGCGCCCCCCATCCCCTCAGCCCCTCAGCCGTTAACCGCCAACCCCACGGCGCGGGGCGCAGCGGCCGTTGGGCTGGCGCGAGGCTCCCCAACGGCCGCCCGCGCGCTGCCCAACGGCCGCGCGGCAACAGGCGGCGGCGGCGGCCAACGCTCACCTGCGAGGCGCTGCCGGGCGGGAGGCAGGGACGCCGGCAGCCGCTCGGAGCCAGCGGAGGAGCTGCCGCTGCTGCTGCTGCTGCTGCTGCTGCTGCTGCTCCTCCACCACCGCCTCCTCCTCCTCCTGCACCGCCACCGCCGCCGCCGCCGGAGCGGGGCGGCCGCGCCGCGCAGAGGCAGAGGCGGCGGCTGCCGCTGCAGCTCCTGGCACATGCTGCAGGTGTCAGCGCAGGAGCTGCCCCGCCGCCCACCCCGGCGCCTGCGCCGCCGCCCCACCGCGCCGGCGCCGGGCCCCCCGCGCATGCGCGGCGCCGCTCGGTGAAGCCGCTGCCCGGCCGCTTGCCAGCCCCGGGGGGATGACGTCGTGGGCGTGGGGAAGGGGCGAGGCGGGAGGGAGGGAGTGGGGGGGGGGGGGAGAGCATGGGGGGTCCCCGCGCGGGCGGGCAGGGATGGAGGGGGACAAGATGGGGACAAGGGGGGGACAAGGGGGGTGCCCCCAACCCACGGGGTTCCGCGGGCGGCCGTTGGGGCGGCGGTTGGAACGGTTGGAACGGTTGGAGGGGGTGACGTCATCCCTGTGCTGGGGGAGGGCGGGGCGGCAGCCCCCTCCCTCAGCGCCCTCACCCCTCCCCGCCTTCCTCCTCCTCCTCCTCCTCCTCCTGCAGCCCCGGGGCTCCCCTCCCCAAATCCCCGTGTGCCCCCCCCCGGGTCCGGGGAAGGGGTCTCCTGTCATGGGGAGGGGGTGTCCCGCCGCCATGTCGCGCCTGAGGGGCTGTGAGGGGCATCCCGCAGCCCGTCCCCAGGGCAGCCACGTTAGAAAGAATCCACATTTAAAAATAAAAATAAATCAGTCAAATGCTCGCCCTGTGAGAGCCGCCTGCGAGTCCTGGCCTCCTCTGCCTGCGAAGGAGAGGTGAGGGCAGGGTGAGGATGTGGGGATGTGGCGCAGGTGGAGCAGGAGATGGCCGGAGAACAGCAGGAGGATGCAGGGGAAAGGCGGTGTCGCAGCGGGTGGGCCCGCAGCAAGGGGTGCTGCCAGTGGGGTGCTGAGGTGAGGGGATGTGACTGTAACGTGACTGCATCCAAGTGACAGGAACCTTCCTGAAAGGGACGAGCGGCACATCGAGGAGGTCGGAGCGCAGGAGAACCTGCCCTTACACGCCGATTCCAGCTCAGGAGATCACGCACCTGGCTGCTCAGTAGGGATCCGGTTAAGAGGTTAGCGGGGCTGAGGATGTTCATGGCTCTCTGGGCTGCTGACGGGGAGGGCTGCTGTAATTTATAGCTTCTGAGGCTCTGTCAGGGTGCGCTGCTCCATTTCTTGAAATTGCGGGCTAAATTCGTCGCCGTTTCAATAAAACGCTAACCTACTGGTGTTTCACTTGCAGGCGGTTTCACCACAATAAACCGTGATCTTTCAGTCTCCAGAACATGACCTCCAAGGCTAAGTGGCTAAAGGACTGCCTGCTCTATGGGTAGCAGACCCGGCTGTGACAGCTTTGCACAGAAAGCTTTCATAAGGGGATTGCGACTAGCGACAGCAGCAACAGTTCAACAGACTGTCATCAAGTAGCGGGCAGGATTCCCCTACAAAAGTGCTTTGGTTCCTGGCAGAGCACTGTAGGAACCGTACATCAGGGCTTGCATGCTGCTCTTGGTCCTGTTAGGAGTCACGGGATGGACAAGCCTGCCCACCTGGCTGAGTGGCTGCTTTTTTTTGGGTAAACTGAACATCAGCGTATTCCAAGGGGAGTTTTCCTCAAGCATCCTGCATTGCAGGGATACGCTGTGTCTGTTGGCTTTGCTTGAATTGGGTGAAAATAAAGTGATACCCAAATCAAAAGTCATTTTCACTTCTGCTAAGTGAAAACCCTGCCTTTCAGTCTGTCTTACTGAGATGCTGATTGTACAAATTAAAATGCAGAGTTACGGGGAAATTTGTGACTATAAGGAAAATATCTTGACTATAGGAAGTATCTGTGACTGTAAGATAACTTCAGGCACCTGTTCCTTGCAGGAGGGATGTTGGCTTGTGTCTGTCAGAGCCAGCATCTTTCTGCAATCAAGCACGTGAAAACTCTTGTCCTCTTGTTAATTCTCATACCTACAAAGGAGCACATTCTGTTTGCTGATCCTTTACACATGTCTTGGGGGGCAGTTCCTCAAGAAGCAGCTTCTTTACTTGGATGCGTTCGGAGCTTCTCACAAGATAGACAATACTCTGAAGTTTGTTAGCTTCACCTCGGCTTGTCATCAGCGCTAGTCAAGTGCAAGCATTAATCAAATTAAAGGTTTACTACAGCCGGGCATAAGGGCAAGCTCCTAATTACAAGGCTGGAAAACAAGAATGACCGGGAGTCATTTAAACTTGAAATGTAATTCTAGGGCAAACTTAACAGGTTTTTTCTTAGCTATTACCTCTCACCTTGAGTTTTTAGGATACGTCTCATCCATAAAAAAAAACCAGCAGTCTAATTTGTATGTGCGCTGTGTGGCTTGGCTCCTTCCCTTCCAGCATGAAGGAAGTGCCTCAGGTGTGGCGGGCTGGGGTTTTGCTGGAAGCACCAAGTGCTCCCTCCTGACCCTGCTTTCTGTTGTGCCTTCTGAGCAAGCTGCCCTAGTACACGTTGACCAGCTCCTCTTCCCCGGCAGCAATTCACGAAGCAGTTTACAAAGCATTTACTGGCTTTCCTACGTTTACTGTTTAACAGCATTACAAACTGTGAGCTCTCTAGCCGATCCCTCAGATTGTCCGTACGTAGCTGATCTGCTCTGGGGTGACATAAAAGGTGCTTTAGCAAGGAAGACAACGGGCTTGGTAAGCAGCCATCCCACCATTTGGTGTCAGCTTATGGGGTTCCTAATTTGACATCACCCCAATGCCGAAGAATGACAGGAGATCACACCTCCCACATCTAAGAGAGTGTGAGGAGAGAGGGAAGAGAGGGAATCACGCTAGGCTGTGCTGATCTTAATGTCACAGTTGACAAATCTAATCTTTCCCTAGTTCATCTACCACTGAGCCAGCTAGGCATCGTTTTGTATGATTAAGTGCCTGTGAAATAAAATAATGAACGGAATTTGTTCCATTTGGATACATTATCCAAACTGGACTTTGGGCACATCATCATCTCTACGATCTTTAGCTTGGAGATGCCACAGTGCAGATAACAGCAGTGGAAATACTGACACTGCATGTTGGTGGTTCGCTGGACTCATTACAGACAGTGAGGTGTGCCACTGGCAGAAATGTAGTGCTTAGCACTGAGATGTCACAGAAAGAAACAGAATGTGTGCCATATAGCAAGAAAAGATTTTAGTGGGTAATGTGCAAGCAGGGAACTATAAGCAAGTTGCACGCTGGATTTTTGTGATTTTTTTTTTTCATTAATAATTTATTTATTCTCTCCTTGGAAGAAGGAAATGGTGTCAGCTGCTTAGAACCAGATTGCATGTGTAAGTCTGGGCTTTCTTAATGATCTGCAAGTTAGAATTGTGATTAAGCGTGTTACTAAATTAGCAGCTTTGTGGTAGCTGCGTGAGCTTCATTCAGGACACGATGGCAGTCCCAGAGAGGTCACGCTGTACTAGAAATGCATTGCAGCAGACATTTGGTGGCTTGCAAAACGAGGGGGCTATTCGCATCCAACACTTGTAAATCCCCTTCTGGGAGTATCGCCCATCCTTTTCGGTGGTGGGCACTACTAGATGCTGCTCGCCACTGGGGAAGCTGCAGGACGCCTCCTTCCCCTGTGCTTCCCAAGCTCCTGTGGGCACAGGTCCAGCCTGGGTGTCAGGGCTCGTTGGGAATCTGAATGAAGCACCACTGAGAGTGGGTATGCACCACGGGGGCTGTGAGGGAGCCAAGGGACTTTCCAGCTGCCTACTTTCTTGTAAGCCATCAGATTTCAGCTCATCTGACAGGATGAAGCTGTAAAGGTTGTTGGTTACTGTAGTAGATTTCATTCCCTTTTAGTTTTTATCTGCAATAAACAATGCACACTAGCAGTGGCAGTCCTCTTGTGAAGGAGTGAAAACGTTGTGCTATACAATTACCATCAGCCTATACGTGCAGGTTTGTGACTTATTTGCATTAATGTAGTGCACAGAGAATTACTGTGCTGCTGTGCTCTGCGTCTTGTCAACACAAAGGCTCTAACTTTGCCTTCCAAACTCTTTTAACTTCCTAGCTCTTTTAACTTTCAAACTCTTTTCCAAAAAAAGTTTGGAAGTTGGGTATTGTAATGATACTTTGAAGCAACATGGGGCTTTACAGAAACTTCAGTTTCCTGAGGGCATCGCTGCTGTCTGCGCCAAATGGTTGAGTAGCATGCAGCAGCTTGAAATGGAAGGTGGAGTTAAATGTGTATCACAAAGTCCTTGATGGGTATGGAGAGAAGTCAGCAGTTCATCTGTGGAGATGATGCGAGGCTGTGGCAAGGATGCTGGGTCGGGATTCGGCAGCCTGGTTGCCCTTCTGAACGCAGCCTGTGCCGAGCATTGCCCTGGACATAGCCCTCACCTTTTTTTCTGCATCTTGGTTCCTCCACCTGCAAAAAGAAAGGACGGGTTCCCTTGTAAATGCTTTAAGATTTGTTAAGGTAAAATGGTAAATGTCCTTCCTGGGATTAGGTGTATCCATAGCCACCGTTTAAATTAAGTACGTGGGAATTTCTTTGTAGGAGCAGACAGCTGAAAGCGGCCCGCAGCTCAAACACAGACAGGTGCAGGATGTGAAGATGAAGCTGTGCTGCCTTGGGAAGGTAGCATGTCCGTGAGTTAATCTACTGCTGGCTCTAGAGAAGCTGCAGCTGCTTTGCCAGCGGTGTACATGTCAGGTTGTGTGACAAGGAGCTGCCCGGTGACTGCACTGCCTCCTTGCTGTCCTCGTGACTGCAATGAGCACCGCAGAAATGCCCTGCTGCATTTCCAGGTTCACCTTGCAAGGTAAATAACAGGAATCACACCAAATCAGCTGTACGGGAAGGGATAGAGGGACAAAGTGGGCCTGGATAGGAAGGACTCGGAAAAGCTAAGGCACAAAATGAGTCACAAGGGACAAATTGCAATGACAGCTTTGAAAGGATGTTAGAAACGGGGAGGCTGAAGGAAGGTCTGTGGCTTAGCGAGAGGAAAGGCAGATGACACCAAGACTGAGACATTCAATGGTTTTAAGTCACAAACAATGTGCTGGTACCCAGAAACTTACCGTGTTTCTTTTTCACAGGGCTATAGAAAAGTCAAAAATCAAGTAAAGAATACATTTTAAAATTTAAGAGATGTAGATACATTGAAATCAGCCCAGCCTGCTGAGCTTTATGCTGGCAAATTTAAAGTGCTAGAGCGTTTTCAGAAGCACTAACAATAATCTTTGACAGCTGCTAGAAAAAAAAGTCCCTGTGGATAAACATAATACCTGTCATTAAAAGTGAGAAAATGAAGAAAATAGAGACTTTGGGGGAGTCGGGCTGGGACTGTCACTGAGAAGCATTTTAAAACAAACTAATACAGTTTGTTCCTAAACATGCAGAATACAGTCAGGCAATAAAGGCTTTTGAAGAACATTGTGTTAAACAGATCTAATCATCTCTTCTTCAGGACGAGCAGCTCTGTGCTGTAGGCACCTAAACCTCTTGCTGCTGGGGACGTGACCTCTCTGGGGTTGCGCAGGAGATGCCTTGCTTTTCCCGTGTGTGATGGAAATGTTGTACCCACAAAACCCGTCATCTTTATGCCTCCAAAAGTCCATACTTTCTTGTGGGTTCTGGATTTATTGGGTAAGTGCCAAAAAAGTCCTGCTTATGGCTGAATCATGCAGGTGAACATAACCTGCTGTCTGCGTAGGTACTGCAGGCGCTTTGCAGTTGGCCGTGGGCTACACAAACGAACTTGGAGGATCCAGTCCATAAGCTGTGTACACCGGGCATCCCTGACCTGGCTGGTACATGGTAAGCTTCAAACATGAGCAAGGGTTTTTAAAACCTTTTGATGTGGTCCCAAAGGAGGTTTCTACGTGCTGAACAGAAAAAAAAAACAATGAGGCCAGGCCGAAATCACTGCAGCTGGGCAGGTGTACAAGTGGTTGAAATACCACTTGTCCAGAGTAATTATCAATGATTCACTGTCAAGCCAGGAGGATGTTGTAAGTGAGGTCCCGCAAGGGTATGGCTGGGGTCAGTGTGACTCAATGCTTTCATTAATGACTTGGATGAGAGTAATGGTTCGAACAGAGTAAAATTTGTGGATGACATCGAGATGGAAGGGTTTTTGAGCACTTCGGTGAACAAGATTAGAATTTAAAGTAATCTTGGCACGTTGGTGAAATGCTCTGAAATCAATAAGATCAAATTCAATAAAGAATGCAAAGAACTCCTCATGGGGGGAAGTCAAATGCACAGCTGCAAAGTGGAGAATAGCTGGCAAGGCAGCACTATGGCAGGCAAGGCTTTGGGTCCTCCAGTCAATGATGAACTGACTGTGAGTCAACAGTATGATGCTGCTGAAAAAACATTCCTCCCTCAATGATTTTACTGACCCATAAGCCAAACAAATGAAATTCTGGGGAATATAAATGTAATTTTCTGGTCTACTCAGCACTGATAACTAGGGTTGTGTGTCCACTTTGGGACATGATAAGAAAAGAAATAAACCAAGAAAACCATATGAGAGTAAAAGGAGAGATGAGATTAAATAAATCCAGGGGGTGGGGGGGAGATTTATTTAATCTAGAAAAAAGGAAACTGAATGATGACCCGATAGCATTCTTGACCTGTGTAAAAGACGTGCAAAAGGAATCAAGTCTTCTCCATGCCAACACAGAATAAGATGAGAAGTGACTTGCAGCAAGAGAGATATTTGTTAGACAACCCTTTCCTCAGCATTTGAAGAGGTTTCTTAAAGAATTCCCATCATCAAAGCTTTAGAAGAACAGGACAGACAAACTTCTTTCAGGAATATACGAGACAGACGTGATTTTTTCTCAAAGGAGATATGAGCCATATGTTTCTTCCAACCTTATGTGTCTGTGATTTTGTCTAACAGCTTAAATCACAGGGGATAACCTAATTCTTAACAATCCAATTCTGTAACTCAGTGTTGAAGCGTGTAGTCAATACCAGTCAATTAATTCAGAGCTCTGACAAGATAGTGGTGTACGGAACTGAAAAGCTAATATATCATAATATTGTGCTATGGTACAATTTCTTCTACTAGCGTCCAGTCTTAGAAATCCACACATACATTTTTCTAAAATTACATTACCTTTACGCAGGCAAAAATAATACTCAGATCTGTACAAAATGGAAGGACTGGGCTTTTTTTTTTTTATGTATTACTGGTGCTCAGAGTACAAAAATACTTGTCAACACAGTAGTATATGTCATTGGCTTGTTTTCACTGGTATTTGTGGATTGAGCCCATCTAAAACCAATTCTCAATCCAATTACATGTGTGAAAAGAAATACTCTAGGCACTCAATTTTGTGCTTGTTCAATTCGTGCCAGCCACTGCTGCACAACACCGTGTAGACGGCGTGCGAGACTGGCAGGCCAGCTCAGCGACTAGCTCCAGCCTCTATAGCTCTGCCAGCTTCTGGACTCCAGAAGGTTGCAGCAGTGAGGATCCAGCCTGCAGCATCTCTAGAGAACTGTTTTGCAACTTTAATAATAGCATCACGAAACGACACAACTTATTTTTGCCACGCACACACTGTTTGAGCATTTTCCTCCTTCCCAGAATCCATGAATTTACAATAGAACTGCTGGAAAGTTGAGCAAGCAGCAACAAGGTGATGCTTATTCATTTACTGCTTGTTTTCTCCTTTAGCAGCCATTTGTTTTTGGAGACCAGGTAACTGTACTGAGAGATTAGAAATGCACAGATTTGAGCTTTCCAGTTGGTTATGCAGAGTATTAGATGCGGGTTAGAGCTAGGGAAATGGGCCATGGAAGAGCATACGGTGGATCTTGAATAACACACAGATTTGGCATAATGGAAACACCCATGGGTGATGGTTCCCTTTAGCCTGGGTTGATTACCTAGTACCATACAAAAGAAGGTTAGGTTAGAATTCATCAAAAAAAATAAGTGGAATATTCAATCGTCCATAGGGATAGGACAAGTGGAGACAAAGATTTGTGCTATGTTTTAACCATACTTTTCTATACCATTCTTTCAAAAGGTTTAGGAAGACAGTTCTGGAAACAGTAAAAAGAAGGTTGAAAAGCTCCAGGTTACTGGTGAAACACACACAGAGAATGAAGTCTGAGACTAAAAGAGACAAATAGCTAAGAGACAACTTTTTTTAATTTCACTCCCAGTTTTGTCAACTGTTTCTCAAAGAAAGGAAGGATGAAAATTAATTACTTGGAGCAAGAACAATGGGAGAAGCAGATCCCAGCCTTCTGCTGAGGGGAAATTCCCTAGGTGAGGATTATGTCACTGTCCTCTGCTTTCCCTTGCAGAGCCTTTCCACCATTCTTCTCTGTCCTGAGCCTAGCCCTACCTTTTTGCAGCCCTTCGTTTCCTTCAGCAGCTGTTTGCTGGAGTGCCCAGCCCCTTCACCATCTTCCTGTCGTCCTCCAGACATTTCTGTAACCTCCTGTCACGGCATCCCTTCCGAGTGAACAGGAGTCCCTGTAGATAGCTTGAGGAGGGAAGGGTGACTCCCCCGTGCAAGGAAGGAGGCAGAACCCCATCATCTGACTGAACGTGGAATAAAAGATTGCTTCATCTCCCTGATTTATGGAAGAAATAAGAAGGCTCTGATTTATGAAAACAAAAGAAGTATTTCTTCAAAATAACGAACCACAGAACTTCACTCAGCCAAGCATTCCTCAAACTATAAAGAAGTAGGAAGAGACTATGAATCAAATTGATTATTTTTTGTATCTCTTTTGTGGCTGTGATCTATGCCTTCTACCTGCAAGACAATCTTTCCTGCTCAAATATTCAGTTAATGGAACAGAAACATTTGAAAAGCTGACTAAATTGAAGAACGGTAGATTTTTTTTATTATTTATTTATTTATTTATTTTTTGAAATAATAATTTGTTCTAAAGTATACAACACATTTGTTTTGTATGTCAGTGCAGTGGTGAATTATGTTGAATATAGCTCTTTTTCTATAGTTCTTTTTAGCTTATAGTTTCTTTCATTCTGTGGGGAAGAATTTTCTCCAAAGGCAGATTTTACTCAAATTATAAGCCAGGCCAGAAAGTTTGTAATATTCAACCGTCAATCCTTGACTGTTTTTCTGAGAACTGAGCAAAAATGGCCAAGTACAAGGTGAAGTCAAATAATAATTACACTTTAAGGAATTAGTGACAATAAATCAAGTAGGATATTTGATAGCAGGGGTGCAGGATTACAAGCAAATACACAAATGTCTTTTCCTTGATGGCAGCACTCTAACATTTTCATAGTTTCTGACATGCAGAAAGCAGATTTAAGACTGATATGGAAGAGAAGCTCCTGTTCAGTCTTCTCCCACTCCCTCCTTTATCCTTTTTACAAGTCTACATATCTACTTTCATCCCCATTTTTACTGTTCCTTTCAAATTCTTTTTTTTCTCTTCAGCAAAATCACACTTGAAATTTTGAGCTTTCACTCTTATACAGTGAAACCCTCTCAAAATGTTGCACCTTGTGTGTTTGAAGCTCTTCATTTACTGCCAGCGCTCAACTCTCCCTTGCCAGGTTATCCGATTTTCCAAGTTCTGTGTTCCAAGATCGCTCTGTTCGCTCTTTGCTGGTCTTGCGGAGTTCATTAGAGGGAACATAGGGATAATTATACAGATGACTGCATTGCTTTCAGAGACAGCTTCTTTCTCAAATGACTCTAGTCATGTTCATGTAGTGCTGGGGCCGAGCAAACAAACTTTGCTAGAATCTAGCAGTATCTCCTGTAGCTAGAGCATCAATAGCGGATTGGATTGATAAAGGTCTTACACCAAGGCATCTGTGCTGCTGAGATTATATCGTCTGTGTGTTTGTGCAGCAGTGAGCTTGCTCATAGCAAAATCTTCCCCGGACTTGTGCTAATGGTTGTCCTGGCCAATTAATGTTGTTAAACGCAGGCCCTGATTTGTACAGTCAGCAAATGTCAACAAAAACCCTTTGGGAAGTAGCAAGAGCAGAAGAAAAAAAAAACAAATATACATGAAAAATTATCCACCAACCTGTTCATATTTCTGAGATGATTAAAAAATACACTTAATTTCAGCCCTTGTGTGTTCACAGAACATTAAATGAGAACCATAATTATTCTGTGTGATGTTTACAGCAGAGACAAGCAAAAAGAGAACTCCATTTAGGGGTAAGGAAGCAAGTAGTTGTGAGTCAACTGCGTTGACAGCCTTTCAGCTGGATCAGGACTCATTTTCCTGAACAGTTTTGGGACAGTTTATATAAAATAGGTGAAGCTGTGCTCTACAGGGAATACTGCCTCTTGTGTGGAGAAGTCACTGTGGACACAACACTGTGCAACAGAAGAAAGAGTCAAATCTACACACATTGATATAATTATGTGTTCCCAACCTCCAGATACATTGGCTTCCCAAGCCATTGGTTCAAATGTGACTGACGAGTTTCTTTAGCAATGCCATGGTATCTGATGTGTCAGATAGAATACAATGCCACCAAAGACATACTCGCTGTTACCAGTCTCACCGTTGATATGAAAGCAGGACACGGTTTTCTAAACCTGTTTGCTAAAACTCATAAAACAACCCCAGAGATTTTTATATTTGGTCATTGTTTGGACCTAAGACCTCACAGAGACACACTGCTTGAGATGCCAGAGCTGTGGCACACGGTTCTGCCTCTACTGAGAGAGTGTTATCACAACCAGCAATGCCCCTGTGTTGCTGACCAAGCCCTGCTTATCTGTGCACTCCTGTGTTACTCACACAGCCGTGGCAGGCCCAGCGGCAGCAGGTCAGGGAGCACACACCTCGCATTTCACAGCAGAAGTGTGGGCAGCACTGGTGTTGGCCTGCCTCTGATGAGTCAGCTGAACTGCTCCGACAGCGAGAGGTTACACGCATCAGGGTAAGACTTTGCAGTTTGCCATTTTAATAACAAAGCAGATAGATTTAAAAGAATTCGGGATGGATTGTCTTAACTTGTGGTTCCAAGAGAAATCACACGAGGCTGTAGACAGCTAGCAGTGGGGAATTAGAGTGCCGCAGCTGGATGATGACAGGCACCGAGGTGGGACAACTCACTCCACTGCTTCAGGTTTGTTCTAGACATGCTGAAGGGATAACTTTGTTTGTGCAGACCACATGCCAGACAGGGCATTTACTGTTACAGCTCCGATATCGGATGAGGAATAACTCGGAGAGGCAGTGTAAAGCATTGTCAATGTGAATCGTGTTCTGGGTGCTCCAGCTAACTGGACAGAATGTAATTTGCTCCCTGATCCTGATCAGTTTTCTTCTCCCAAGTGCTGTAGTGGTCCAGTATTAATGACATGGAACCAGAGCTCTGAAGACAGCAAATAGATTGAGTAACATTAACAAAGGAGTATATAACAACCCACCGGAAATCACAACAGAATTTGGGCACAGCAGTATCAATACTCTGATGTGGTAAAATAAGGCTGCAACTGTTTGTGTCAGCTGATCAATTGACACAAATGATATAAATGATTTCTGCTTCATTTAGCCTTTTAGCAGTTACCACTTCTAGAACCCCAGGGATAATTGTATTTCAAGAAAACAAGAAAACCTTTCCAGTATTTGACAAAGGGAGATCTCCTTTGAAAAGACAGTCCTTTTCAGAAGTAATCACAGCTCCAAACATGAGGTGGTGGCTCATAACATTCTTACAAAAAGCCTTTTAAAATTGACTGGCAGATTCAGCCCCACCTCGTTCAATTACAAGGAGGCAAATGGGCTGCAAAGAAAACCTACTTAAAAAGTCACCCAGCAGGCATTTTGGTTACTACCCAGTGTGAGTTACAAATTGGGTAATAGGAAAAGCAAAGAAATAACAGGCTTTAGTAATGTTAGGCCTAAGCTAGTATTAGTCCACTTCTTATTAGAATCATATTAACTCAAAGACAAAACCTAAGCACTGCTTACTCAAATAAGTTGAGCTATGTGGGAACACAGACTTCAGAACATTAAGTCATGTTGGCCTGTGGTCTCTCTGTAAAAAATATAACTAATGGAGTCTTAAGGTAGCTAACAGAAGTAAGGTAGTTTTTAAATTATCAGAACTCAAAGAGACTAACAAAACTGATTTAAAGACTGACCTGCTTCAGTGTGAACGTTAATTCTTGGGTACAGGCATATTTCATTTAGTGCTCATACCAAGCATAACCTTCCTCACCCCTCTAGCGCTTTTTTAATTGAATAAATACTACGGAGTTAAATCATGAATAACCAAGAGCAACAGACTTGGCAGAAAAGGCAGACCTCACAAAAAAAGCTGTGAGAATATTCTTGCATACACAGTTTTTCAGGGATTTGTCCAGTTAGTGCATTAATGTAATTTTGGTCATGTTTGCTTGTTTCTAAATGCCTTTGTGCTTAAATGACAATCGTGCCTTACTGCTGCATCTTTCAGAGGCCACAGAATACGCAGGCAGGGCTGAGCCACAGATGGCTCTCTTCACTGAGACACTGCTGCTGCTGTGCTGGAGGTTTCCACCTGGCAGCAAAGCTAGCAAAGGGGTTTCTCAGATCCCTCAGCACAAAGGCACCTGCCTGCATCTGTTTTGGTGCTGGACAGTGCTAACCGTGGCGATTTTACACCAAAGTGGGTTTGAGAAGTGCTCCTGCATTTAATGCTAACTGGTGGCAAGCTGGACGGGCCCCTTGTGCCAGTGGGTGGTTGTATGGAGGGAGACAAAAGAAGCTCTTCAAGAGGCAAAGCTAAGGCCAGAATAGTGCATCTGCTGGTGCTCCCAGCCTATGGGTGGTGACACCATGCCTATGTGCTACTCTACTCTGCAAAGATATATTCTTCAAATAATCTTATATTTATTCTTATTCTTCATCTGTATTACTCTTCCTATCACCTTTAAATATCTGTAAGTGCAGCAAGCAACTGGCAAAAGGTTATTTGGGTTTGTACCACATTCATCAGATTAAATGCTTTAAAACCGTTTCACTTAACAGTAAAGCAGTAGCTTTTATATTGTCTTGTGGACCCAAGACAGCACAATTGAGCCCATGGGTAAACACAAGGTTTGAGTGCTTTCAGGTACAGACAGCAATAGTTGCTGGTTTGCTGAATCAGCATTATGGGCACGAATATACACAGCCCTGTCACCCGAAGGACATGAACACAACACTGTTGTAGTGGGTTTACGTGGCAAGGTTTTGGTAGCAGGGGGCAATAGGAGTGGTTTCTGTGAGAAGGATCTAGAAGCTGCCCCATGTTTGGTAAGGGCCCCATTGTTTTCCAGAGCTGAGCCAATAAGCGATGTTGTTTTGCGCCTCTGTGAGAGCATATTTAAGACAGGGAAAAAAACGCTGCGCCACACAGCAGCCGGGAGAGTCAAGGGAATGAGAAACAGCCTTGCAGGTGCCAAGGTCAGTGTAGAAGGAGGGGGAGAGGTGCTCCAGGCGCCGGAGCAGAAGTCCCCTGCGGCCTGTGGTGAGGACCATGGTGAAGCAGGATGTCCCCCTGCAGCCCATGGAGTACCACGGTGGAGCAGGGTTCCACGCTGCAGCCCGTGGAGGAGACCACGGTGGAGCAGGTGGCCCTGCACCGACGGAGGCTGCCGCCTGTGGAAGACCCCTGCCGGAGCAGATTCTGGGCCGGACCTGTAGCCTGTGGAGAGAAGACCACGCAGGAGCAGATGACCCGGCAGGAGCTGCTGCCCGTAGGGGAGCCAGGTTGGAGCAGTTTTCTCCTGAGGGATGGACCCCGTGGTACGGACCCATATCTGGAGCAGTTCTGGAAGAGCTGCTGCCTGTGGGAAGCCCACGCTGGATCAGTTCATCAAGGACTGCATCCCGTGGGTGGGACCCCACAGCACAGGGGACGAGAGTGACCAAGAAGGAGCGGCAGAGAAGAAGCGCTGTAGACTGACCATAACCCCCATTCCCCCGTTCCCCTGCGCCACTTGGGGGGAGGAGGTGGAAGAGGGTGGATGGGGGGGAAGGTGCTTTTGGTTTCTTTCCTTTGTTTCTCACTTCTCTAGCTTGTTAGTAATGAGCAATAAATCTTACTATCTTCTTATGCTGAGTCTGTTTTGCCCGTTACAATAATTATTGCGTGATTTTCTCGTCCTTATCTCAACCCTTGAGCCCTTTTCACATATTTTCTCCCCATTCCTCTTTGAGGAGGGGGAGTGAGAGGGCGGCTGTGGTGGAGCTCGGCTGCCCACTCGAGCGGAACCACGACAACTGTAAGGTAAGTAACTTCAGCCAAATACTTGGGTTTATAACAGCAATTCAGATTGTGTCATCGGAGAGGTGGATTACAGCCTGGATTTTACAAATTCTTCTTTTCTGTGTCCTGCTTTCCTATCCTGAAACAGCCTCCTTGAGCAATACTGGAGATGCTTTTGAATACTCTAGAGATGCTTTTGAATACTCTGGAGTGTTTAATCCCACCAAATGTTGACTGTCTGCCCCGTTCACCCAGCAAAGATTTTAGCAAAGGGGTGCCATTTTAATCAGGGACAAAATGTAATTATCAACCACAAGTTCCACTGAGATATGAGGAGAAATAGCAAGACCATCAACAACTTTATTCACACAGAAGAATATTTAGAAACATTTAGAAACTCTCCTGAAGTAGTTTGATGGCTATTTAGTAGCCTGTCTCCTTTTTTTTTTTTTTTTTTTTTTTTTTTTTCTGCAGTGTGATCTGTCTGGCTTTGAAGACTGGTCTAGATTTGCTATCCTGGATATAAATCTGCCTCATGACTTTCTAACATCCAAGTTCAGCACAGCAGAGACCTTGGTTTTGTCCACTTCTGGTACCTCTATGGGGGATGTTATTTCTAATGGGGATCTCTCGTTGACACTACGGTATTGCATTAATGGTGTAATGATAATAAAAGCAATTAGATGGCCTTAAGCTTCATGTGGAACTATCTGACAAAAGAAAATTTTGGAAAAAACACAGGTGCTTAATTTTGCACTCAAAACTTCTCTAAATTAGAGGATTTCCACTGAAATAAAATTATTCTATTTAACTGCTTCATGTTATCTGCTCCGGAATAGGCAGAAATAAAGAAGCAGCTGTCATTCATCATGCTGTATGTCACTGGTTCATTGTGGCAGTGATTTCTTTCAAAGTATTCCCTCAGTGCTGCACACCAAAATGTCCTGCTCCTGGGGCCTGACTGTGAACTTGTGACTCGGGGTGGAATAGTGATATGTCTGGATAAGTACAAGACATATTTCTGCTAGGTATCTCATTCCTGAGCAGTCATAAGCTGGCCACAACATCCCTCCATTACCGAATTTGAGGACTGGAAGGGACCTCAGACTTCACAGGCTCTCCCACTGCCCCCAGGGCCAACTGCCCTATTTCAGTCTTGACTCGAGCTTTTGAGAGACCTACACTGGGAAAAACTCCACAGGATGTCTAGGAAGTAGGATAAGAAGGGAAACGATAAAGAGATTTAAAAGTGTCACTTCTGAAAAACTTCACATTGGGTATGGCTCTGTCCAGGATCAGGAAATGCAACCACACAATCACTTCTGCAGTAGGTCAGGTTAAAGTCTGTTTAACTCAACACCATGTATCTAAAATGCTGAAATAAGGCACCTAATGTTGAAAATGGACTTATAGGGAAGTTTTCCTCTGATGAAGACTGTATCCAGATTATCTCACAAAAAAGCCTCGGTCTATTTTGCATTAACTTTATAATTCCTTTTAAAAACAGATTATACTTTTGACCTGCAAAATATCCTGTGCCATTAAGGTCCATCATTCAATTCTGGGCTATGTGGAAAAAAATGCTTCAGTTTGTTTATTTGAATTTAAAGCCTTGAGGTTCTTTGGCTGTGGTATTGTGAAAAATAATAAAAGACTGTTTGGAGGCTGAAGATTCCCACAGTGTATGGTCTGCCATCATATGGGAGCTACTGCATGCATTTGTTGTCACCTTTCTCTTTCTCCACTGTGCTTTTCATGAAACAGGGTGATCAGAAATGTCTGCTGCATTTGAGATGGGAATTCACGATCGATTTTTACAGTGGTATGATCATTTTTACTGTCACTTTTTTTCTGCTTCTTTTCTAGTAATACTTAAAATACACTTTGCTTTTTTGACCACCATTGAGAAACTAACTAGCTGATATTGTCAGAAAATTCTCCAGAACTGCTTCGAGTTCATTTTCCTGAGTAACAGTTAATTTGTGTCCCATCACTTTGCATATTTATTTTATAATACTTTTCCCATGTGTTATAGTATATGAATTGGCACTGAATTTTCTCTGCTATTTTGTCACCAATTAATAAAAGACAGCAAGAATCCTTTTGCAAGTCTTCATAGTCAGCTTAACTCTCTGAACAGCTGTGTCAGCTGCAAACATTGCAACTTCTTTCTTTACCTTTTTGCTACATAACTTGCAAACATCTGGTACAGCTCAAGCGCCATCATTTATCTCTGTGGTAATATCTGGTAACCAGCCCCAGCTACAAAATGTTGTCATTAATTCCTGTGCTTTATTTCCTACCTTTTGACTGAGGCTCAGTTTCTGAGGACACCTTCTCTCCTCTCAAGAAGCTTAGCTAATTTAAGAAGCTTGTTGAAACTTTGGCAGTCAAAGTATACTATATCAAATAAATCTCCTTTGTTCACATGCTTATTGATTTTTAAAAAGAACCCTAATAAACTGGTAACTCGTAAATTTGGCTTCCAAGAAGCACCTCAGCCTTTTCCCAGTGTGTCATACTTTGGCTTTATGCCTCTTAAATGTATTCATTATCTTAGTGTCTACTAGTTTGCCTTTTACTGACAGACATAGAGATTGGTTGGAGGGGATTTTTGCAGCAGAATTTGGATGACCACTAATGTCTGTGTGACTTGAGACTGACAAAAGTATATATTCCTGGAAATAAGCACTTGGGAAGCTCATATGCAAGTGGTCTTATTGCTTCTGATTATTTATGAGGAATTATTTTTTTTTTAATGAAAATTTTAATGATTTTTTTATTATTTATTACTTATGATTGATTCTGAATGAGCTACTACAACTGCATTGCATGCTGCCATGAAGAGGCAGCCAATCCTAAGGGTTGCCCACCCACAGAAAGTTAGACACAGCTCTGCAAAAATGGTATTCCCCATTTTCAGCACGCACCGTTTGGCTCCATACTCACCCACTGAGTTTAGAAATGAAAGGACTATTCCTCTGCTAAGTCTCATGGCCCGCTATGTTGATTAATAGTAATGAGAGTCTGCTTGGGAAAGACTGTGAGTGAATGTTCATAAATTGTTATCCGTTTTCCCCAGTGAAAACTTAAAAAAAATGAAGTCGTTTTCCAATGTGGTTAGCAGTATGAACATAAATGCAGTTAGTATTTCACTTCTTATCCTCCTACAGTCATGGTTAAGGAACCCTTTCATTGGACGAAAGAAAAATAACCCCGATGTCACCATTATTCAAGCATCGGCAGCGTGACAGTAGGCTTTCTCTTTAGGAGGTGGAACAGCAGGCACTGAACAGACAGCCCGAGATATCCAAGCTATATGTGCTTTGAATTATAATCGAATGCTATGCCCTGCATAATGACCAAAGGTTAGAGCTCAAGGTTGCTGGACAGAGGTTCAGAGACTTACAGGACAGGTTGATCAGCCCTCAGGATGCCCTCCTGAGCACCAGCTGCCAGCAGCGCATGATCAGAGATGGCTGGTGCACCTGCCCCGAAGAGGGAACATGTTGTTTTTGAAACACTACTTGGAATTTTTTAGTTGTGAAGCATTCGTTTTGTGTGCTCTGTGTGTCTGTATGAGTGGTAAAATGAAATAGTGCATGTCAGCCCTCACGGTGCGGGAGGGCTCTGTGTGATGGATCCCAGGGACCATTTTGCAGCCGGCGTGTGCTTTCATGAATGTTGATGGTTGTTTACCTGTAGCACGGAGTGGGTGATCTATGTGAGAGGCCCAGGAAGGTTCTCTGTACATTGCCTGGATTTTTTTCCCCCAGTAAGGTTTTACTCTTCTTTCAGAGTGTGTTCTCAGTGTGAATGCTTCGGTTTTCAGACTTAGCAGCTTCGTTATATGGATCTGTTGTGAATTTTAAAATCACCTGATGAGAAAAAAGAGCAGAAGATGCTCAATCAGTAAACAAGATGTGGCTTTACCAAGTAAATAAAATAAGTCTCTGTTGTACTTAAGGTGCACCAAAATAAATATCACCAGAAGTGCATACAGAAATAATTTTGAGACCTTTTTGAACTATACAAAGAGGGAGATGAAAAGAGATAGCAATATAGTTTTGTAGTTAAGGATGAGTTAATGTAATAAGAGCTTTTTGTGGGAAGGCTTAGAGACTCGGTGAATAATCTTTCTTTTGGGGGTTCACCCGTATGTTGAGGGTCTTCATCAGACTCATAGTAACTTTGGGAGCAGTTCAGTCTATGTCAGATGTAGCTATGTTGTGGCAGGGGAGCCAACTGCTGTCTGTCTTTTCCTGGTAGGACAGGTATTAGGGACTGGTAGTGTCTGGGCTGGCAAAGCTAGGTGACACTTTGCAGATATGTCTTTCTTCAGATTCTCTCTGAGGTTTCTTCACATGGATACTCTTGCCTGGCTTGAGGTTCATGTCGGTCTGTGATATGGGAACAGGGAAAAGGTGACCCTACTCTACAGCAAGGAACTTTTCAGCAGCACTTGCTCTGTGGTGTGCCGTGCTGGCTATTTTGTGCTTTGGAATCATCATAGGAGGTATGTGCTTTGTGCTTGCACAGAGTATTGCCTGCTTCTATTTTGGATGTGACCACCACACAATACCCTAAAAATTCAATTATGAAGGCCTGGCTACTGCAAAAACCACCAGCAACTATTTAAGATTCCTGCTAAGTCTAAGAAGGAAAAAATAATATTTTTGGCTGTTTTAAAATAAAAGATCAAAACATTTTTAAATAAAATCACAACTACTTTTAAATAAAAGACAACTACTAAAAATAATTTGGACCCTTTGTTATCTCTGAACTAAAGACTACAAAGGAAAGAAAATCATTGATGCTAAAATAGAAGACTATGATTTCTGTTTCCATAAAAACACCCCCAAAACATTACTTGAAATTGACATGATGATGTAAGAAGCCAGCACTAATTTTTGGTATCAGTACCCTCCTGACGGAATATATGTGCTCTAAGATAGAATAATAATCATACATGGGTTACTCCTGATAATTTCAGGTAAGAAACCTGGGAAGTAATTTGATATAATGAGCAATGGAGTAGGTGTCATGGGGGACTGAGATCCAGGACAGCCTCCTCTGTTGAAAAAGACTTGAAGCCAGTGATATATACACATGTGATGGGGATATGGATTTAAGGCGTGTTTGGTCAGGGAAATGGGAGCAAATGAGGGATTTTCTTGACTGTAATCAAGCATTTTGAAGACTCAAAGACTCATGCTGAAACATGGGGGTAGCAAGCAGCCAAGGAGGAATAAAACCCTCAACTGTGTTGCTGGTGACCTGAATGCTCGAGCAGCAGAGATGCAGGGCTGAGTACGCAGGCTGGTGTGGAAGGAAATTGGGTCACAGTTCTGGGAAACAGGGAATGCCTGCATAGCTGAATGAGCTCTCAGAAGACATCATGGTCTCTTTGATGTCCTAAACTCTTGCCATGTCACTGCCAGAGCACCATGTCAGGAATCTATCCTATCTTCTACACCACCTTTTCCCATAAGTCAAGGGGATTCTAGTAGGGAAGATGCATCCCATCAGAAATATGGTCAAGAGGTAGGTGGGCAAAATGCTCTGCTGGGCTGGCAAGGGAGTGATTTGAGGGCTTGGGAGTGCACACCTGGAAAAGAAATGAGCATAAATGGACAGAAACAACTAAATGCTGGCATGATAGAGAAGGATGAATAGAGAAGCCAGAAAGCAAGGAACACCAAAACATTGCAGCCACATTTTTTTTTTCTCATTGTTCATGGGCCTCAATGGCTGTCAAGATTTCTAAAATCAGTAATGTACAAAGCCATTCAAATAAATAGAAGGGTAAACTATAGGTAACCAGCTTGGTTAACTATACTGTAAACTCTGTGCTGAGGGAATGTGTGTCCAGGTGGCCAAGAAGGCCAACGGCATCCTGGCTTGTATCAGAAATGGTGTAGCCAGCAGGACCAGGGAGGTGATTGTCCCCCTATGCTCTGCTCTGGTGAGGCCGCACCTCGAGTGCTGTGTTCAGCTTTGGGCCCCTCAGTACAAGAAGGACATCGAGGCCCTGGAACATGTCCAGAGAAGGGCTGTGAAGCTGGTGAAGGGCCTGGAGCACAAGTCCTGTGAGGAGCGGCTGAGGGAACTGGGGGTGTTTAGTCTGGAGAAGAGGAGGCTCAGGGGAGACCTTATTGCTCTCTACAGCTACCTGAAAGGAAGGTGTGGGGAGATGGGGGTCAGCCTCTTCTCACAGGTAACCAGTGATAGGACTAGAGGGAATGGCCTCAAGTTGCACCAGGGGAGATTCAGGTTGGACATGAGGAGACATTTCTTCTCAGAAAGAGCAGTCAGGCATTGGGACGGGTTGCCCAGGGAGGTGGTGGAGTCACTGTCCCTGGGGGTGTTCAAGGAAAGGTTGGATGTGGTGCTTACAGACATGGTTTAGTGGGTGACATTGGTAGTAGGGTGATGGTTGGACCAGATGATCTTGGAGGTCTTTTCCAACCTTTATGATTCTATGATTCTATGAATTAATTCTCGATGCATGTGCCTATTCATTTTTACATTATTGAAATGAAAACCAATCCAGTTTTAAGCAACAAACCAAGCAAAGGATTTAGACAATGAGAGTCTTGAGATGATTGCTCGAAATCAGTAACAGTGGCTGAGCAGCAAAGAGCAGTCCCTCTGCTGTTGTAGACTGGCATATCTCCACTGAAACTCATGTTGTTTTGCTAACTATTAATTTTTGCATGACAAAAGAAAAAAAATTAACTGAAAACTCATGATTCACAATTCAATAATAGACTTCCTAGGGTTTGGTTTATTCGTGTGCTAACACAATTGGTATATATTTGAAGATTGCCTCATCCAGCAGGATGCATGTATTACCTTTAAAAATATGTTTAATATGCAGAATGGGGCTTTTGTAGGCAGCAGTTCACTAGATTAAGAGTCTGAATGTCCCAGCCAATGCACAGCAGCAATTGCTCATCTTGCTCTATGAAGTTGCAGGAAAGTCCCCTTTCTTCTGAACCAGGTATCACCAGGGATTACCAGACAGGTAAGGGTACAGTAGGTTATACCACAGAATTGGAGTTAGTATCACTCATTTGATATAGGAAATGGGAGTTTACAGTACAGATGACAAAGGGCTGAGGCACCCAGCACCAATATTAACCATCCTGACTTTTTCTGACAGCTCCTTTTCTTCATTTCCAGAAGAGCATTTTCAAGACACACAATTTGTATCTCACTGCTACATGCTTTCTACACACAGTGCTTAAGGGATAATCCCAAATGCACTGTAGTATATGAAGCAATAAATGGCTGCTGAGATTAATAGACTGAGCAAAGCTGAAGCATTTAATCAATCTCAAAAAAAAAAAAAAATACTCATCGCCAGAATATTACAGGCAAGAGAATTTCCTCTTCGTGTATAACAAACCCTAGCAGGGAACAGCAAAATTTCTATTCACCAGTGAGGATTTAAATTCATGAACTGTCCCCTTTCTTAAGACGACACCTCAGTACAGGTGGAGGTGAGGGCACAGAATGCAGTCATAACTGAGTGGGCAACGTGTATGGTCTTAGACCTGTCTGGATAAATATGCTGCAGGTAAGGGTTTCTGTGCTTTGTATGGAAAGGATAACGATGCCCTATTTCTCTGTGCTGTGATATCTTTGTTTAAGACAGAAGAATATTAACAAGTGTATTTCTTGGTGAAAGAAAGAGCAAAATACAAGGAGACCTTGGATCCTATTGATCCAGCCAAACTTAGATAAAAGTTACAGCAAGGGCCAAACTGCTGCAATTTGAGGCATTGGTTTAAAGTTCTTAACCTCGCATCAGCAGGGATTACTGAAATGAGGTTTGATTGGATAGGATTTCATGGACCACTTACAACATTGAGGAGGTAGAACTCTAACAAGAGTAAGGAGCTCCTGTCCAACAGGGAGCTCTCATTTGAACACACGGCCTACGTCCATCTTACCAGGACAGAAGTTAGTGGACAAGCCTTCTGGCTTCAAAAGTTGTCTGTAGGCTCTCAGTTCCCTGTAAAAACGCATAGAGTGACCTGCTTCAGAGGACATCACACTCCTCTTCCTGTTCTGAGCTACCAGAACAATCCACAAAGGGGTCAGCAAGCGTCTCTCAAAAGAAAGTCATATTTCCTGGTGATGGTTAAGGAAGCGATGTGAGTCCTGATGGGACAGGAAGAGGATAGGAATTCCTTCCCTTACACCTCCTCTCTTGAATCACACTTTTTCTCCTGTATGATACTTTTATTTGTACTTTACCAATATCTGATCAAATGAAAAGTTATGTTTTTCACCGTGAAATCATTTACTTGTTATTCAACCTTCTCACAGGGATGCTGGTACATGCACAGGATGCTCTGAGAAGTGCTGGTAGTGCACGCCATCTCACACGAGACTCTTACCTCTGCTTGCACCTCTTCCCTAGCTGCAAAACATTTTCCTTCCCCTTTCCTTCTCCAGGCTGTTGGTCTGGGTTGTTCCAGTTCTATGTGTCCCCTACCACAGTCTCTTCCAGCCCTTCTTTCTTTTGATTTTATAGTTTTCAGAGTCCATGCTAAACACTTTCTGAAAAATCATACATTTGGAAGCAAATAGATGATCAGTGGCCACTTCTGAAAATCTTGTCTCACGTGACCAGCTGAAGCTTCTTAGAGGTTGTGTAAGAATGCAGGTGAAGAAGCTTCCCTGCTTCAAGCTCAGGTGTTTGACAAAGCAGATTGATAGGCTGGATCAGACCTGAATCAGCTTTCTAATACTGATCTTCTATTTTTAACTTCGCAGAGAGGAGTAAACTACAAAAGCAGAACAAAGAAGATAATGGATGTTCATTTGCAAGGACTTTGAAAACAAACAAACAGACAAATAAACAAAACCAGATTTACCTTGCCATAAATCCAAGGTAATCTGCTTTTCTCTAGTATCTTTGTAATGAATTCTCATTAGCTTACAGATGGAGTAGTGGCACTTAAGTGGATAATGTAACATGCCATCTTTTATCTTTCTTCACTTATCTGATGGATGCCCACAGTGCCTCTAGGATGTTCTTACTTTTGAAGTCCAAACAATAAGAAAGTCTTTCATATAATTTTGTAAAGTCATGATGATTTTGAATGAGTGTAATTTAGAAATATGTTATTCAAACAATACACTAACTAATCTGAACTGAATGCTAATAGAGAATTTTCCTAGCAGTTTAGATGGGAGGAAGGACTTCCTGGCTTAGCTCCAGACTTCATTTAGACAGGGATTATGCTATCCTCCTGAATTGTATTTCCATTAGCATAAGTTTGGAGTAAGCGTAGTATCAGGTACTTTATGTTTCTATCCTCCTTTCCAGAATTTGCTCCTTTCCAGAGCAGAAGGAACCCTGGATGTAGTCATCATTCAGGAATGTAGCATGATAGGAATAGTTATGAATGTTTTGTATATTTTACACAAGAAACATCTGAAAGACTTTGGGAATTTTCTGGTGACAATTAAGTTCTTCAATCCTTACCACTTCCACTTCCAAGATTTTAAGGACAAGTTACAGCAATTTGCATCGCTAACTTCAAGACAATGGTCTAATGTTACACTTTTATTTTCTATTTCTGATAAACAGTTTAAGACTCAGATATGTATTTTACAGGGTTTCTAACAAATTCTGTCATCAGTGTTCATGTACATTCCCTTGAGAACTTAGGGAATGGAAAATGTCATGCTAATACAAACACAATTCAACTGTGACAATCCATAACTGGATTGTTAAAAAAATCTATAATTTGAAGGAATACCACCAATTAGTTTGAACTCAAAGCTTGACCAGTCTTAGAATTATTTTTCCCCAGCAAGATATCTTAAAATCACATTTTACTTTTTTTTTTTTCTTTAAAAAAAAAAAATCGACTACTTTTTCTCTGAGAAATAGAATAAGCTCTAATAGAGTAACCATTTAAATGCATGATATTTGAAGTGCTGTTGCAAAGAGAAGAGCTACCCAAGTGGAGAAAACAAATTAACAAACTGGAATTCCATCCAATTCTTTGTTCAGTTGATGAGTAAAGATATTTAGAAGAGACTGTATGTCCTATTTCCAGAGTACTGTTGACTTTACTGATTACATTGCAGATATTCATAAAAACAACAACAACAACCAAGCAACAAAGTAAATCTCATTATATGCTTTTGGCATATGATCCATATTGACTGCAGTGGGAAGAGGAATTAAGTACTTGAAAGAGCAGCTAGCGGTGTCAGAACTCAGGTCAGCCAGTCCTGTCCACCTTATTTAAGAGGATAGTCTTGCCTTCTCACAAAGATATTGTTATTCTGACTGACTTCTTTAAACTGTACTTGTATATCTACAGCAAGAGAAGCTGATTTGTCATTGCCATATGCAGAAATTTACAATGTAGTAACAAAAATGTGAAGCACACTGCACCCAGGATAATAGCATTTTACTCTGACTGTGTATTAGCATTTTATGCCTACTTTGCTAAAGATGCAATACATCAACTACAGGGCGATGCAGAAAACAGAGATATTTTCCAGTTAGTGGTCTTTACTAATTCAGTGAACCTAGAGCACGTCCCATTCTGTGCTACTGCAGCCTATTTTCAGTATGAGTTTGCTCTGACGTTGTTACTGTAATGGGAACTTTTATAAACTCAAAGCACATCTTTCCCAACTTTTTTTTAGGTATGTGTACAATCATCTAATTGTTCCACAGAGAACTTTTTGCAATCTAAGCTTTCCCATTTTTAGCTTGAGGCCCTTTGCCCTTGACCTGCTATTTTCTGAGACTAAATGATTGCTTTCTTTAATTTATAATGTTGGTTTGATAGTATTTATAAACTGCTTGTTTCTCCCTTGACATTTTTCTATGCTACACAATGCTAATTCTCCTCTTACATTCTACATGTACTACAACTTGCTTTCCAGGTCTAATATATTTTTTTCTAATGTAATTTTTGTTTTCCTGGATTATACAAACACATACACACACACAATACTTACATGGTATTATATTTATCATATATCATTTATCACATATGTGTCATATATCACATATCACATACAATATATGTTATATATTATATGTTATATATTATACATTATATATTATACCCTATATATTATGTATGTATGCGTGTGTGTATATATACATATACCTTTAATGGATGCTTAGATTTTTACAGTGTGTGATTTGCAAATATTCGTAATTCCAGGTGTGGCTGCTACCTGAGCCGTGCATAATCATCTTAACTCTAGATTTACATATATTCCTCCTTTGATATATAGCCATGGATACCTTTGAACTTTGTGGTAATGGAGCTGCATTGCAAATTTTATTTGGTTTCTTAATGTTCAGGAAAGTCCTAATCTAGCCCCAAAGAAGGCTTGGTATTAGAGCTACTTAGGAGGGAAACAGAACTGAATTGTGCTATACTTAAAATGGTGTAGAGGAGTCAAAAGAGAAGGGAAACAGAGTGCAGGGAAAATATGTAGAAGGAAAATGACAGGGCTATAAAGGGATTCCATCAGGTGTTACCATGTGAATGGGAGCCTTCCCTGCCAAGTGAACTCAGTTTCCCAGCAGTTCAGGCCTTGCCACCACAAGGCTGGGAGGCATGCCCCTGTCAGAGTAAAGGGGGATTATTGCATCTGGGATGCCATGTGTTGGGTAGGGACAAGGAGAGACAGCTTCTGGGTTCTTCCTCTCCCCTTTCGTTATTCCTCCAGCAGAAGCTGCTGCCTCAGGCACCCTTACACCTCCCACAGCAGCACCTACACTGGGCCCAAAGCTCGTGGTTTGCAGGTCTTTTGCCATTTCTAGTTTACTAGAGATGTGGCAGCTTTGCCTAGAGCTGGCCATGCTTCTTCATGCATTAGAGCTCAGAAGAGCAATACAGACGTGTTCATGTCTGACCATTCAAAGACATGCATACTGGGGAGATTTTCCAGGCTGCTCTTTGTTTCCCTTCAAGCTCCCATACCTGAGCTTGAAAAATTGGTTTGGGCAGAGCATACCCTATCAGCACAGCTCCAGCACCATGCCCTTTCTACACATCAGGTCAGATTTTTGTGGGTTTCTTTTTGTAGCTTAGGTAACCTTTATCAGAAAAGCAAGAGGAAAATAAAATCTAAGATAATAGGAAGTAAAGTTGTTTTAGTAATTTCTGTAAATCAGTGGAGTTTCATATGCAGAAAATACAGAGAGGGAGCAGGAGTACATGGCTGAGTCATGCTGTTATTGCATTCTGTAAAAACACAGTATGGAAAAAGATCTTCCTGACCTACATATGTGCAATATATACACTTTTTTCAAAGTGTATCTTCGGTATTTCCTGCAAATCTGGCACTGAAAATCAGCCCTCGCCCAGGCTGGAACACAGTGACTGTCTCTCCACTCACCCATTGGCAACCAGCAGCAGACCTCAATTGAGGACAAAACAGGCATTCTGGAATAAACTATTTCTAATGAGCATGAACTGGAAATCACACAAAACGTGTCCTAACATTTGCAAACTGCATTACAAATGATATAATTAAGTTAGCAATGGAAAAAAAAATATTTTAGTGGGCTTTTTAAAAGAGATGCACATTTTACACACACGCTACTGGGAGGTTTGTCCCCAGAAAATAACGAGAAAAATGCTCTAAGTGTTCTTAGGGAAAAATTCTTATGAACATGTTCTCTACACTGTAACCAAGGATATTGCTCTGAGTAATTATTTTTTAATAATTATTATAATTTATTTAGTAATTTTTTTTTTTTTTTTTGTCATGAGGCGTTATAGTTTCTTGCATGTTTTCAAACCATGGAAAAAAAAGAGCAACACAAGATCTTTCACCTCTCCTTCGTTGGGAGATTGGCCTGTTCCCCTCAGCCACCAAGCAATGTTTCTCTAACAGCCCTTACGTTCTTTACCTTTGCACTTCTTTCCATTTAACCCTTTTAGAAGTCTCCTTCAGAACCTGCTACTTGCAGGGCAGGTGATAGGATGCTTTCCAACCTCATCAGACATCCAGCTGTTGCCATTTAATGCCTTCAGGCCCTCAGGAGACAGGAATCTAGCTGTTTCAGAGCAGATTCCCCAAATTATCTCTCTTAATCTTATTATTGCTTGCCAAGGTCCGCTGATCTTCTACAGGTTAGGCAGAGATTCCTGCAGCATGTAGCAGTGCAGCTGAGTGCCTGCTGTGGGACAGAGGTATGGGGAACTGAAATAAATGCTAAATTTCTCATACTTCTTATCTGGTATTGTTTTCTACAAGGCTGCAACCCACCCCTTAATGGCCTGTGCTGGCCCAGCCCAAGCCTGCCACTTCTATATTTATTGGCACAACCCCACCAACCTGCCGGTTGAACCCACAAGGGCACAGGGGTGCATGTTAAGTCTGTCTCTACCCAGGGGTGATGTCAGTGCCTTACAGCCAACATTGCAGCCCCATTGGTGGCGATGTTAAAGGTTTTTCCCTCAACTGGTTAGAGGCAGAGCTGCAGTTACAAATAGCAGCTCCAGCAGTCAGCTCCAATTAAAGAGTAATTCAGGGAGAAATAAAACTCCAGGCATTACTGAGCTCCTATTCTGGTGGAAGAAAAAAAAAAAAAAGGCTTTCAAGTAAATCTGATCTACTTACATTATTTCATTATTATTATTAATTAGGATACTCAAGCAGAGCAGACCAAGCCTTTATTAGCTGAAGCAGCAGTTTGGTGGGGACTGGAGTTTTATGTCCCATTGATTAAGCAATAGATATGAGCCAAACCAAGAACCTCGTGTGAGGGCTATTGCAGCTGAATGCCTGGAAGATTTGTATGAAGTCTGGTGGCCACAGGACAGATAGAGCTATAGATGTTGTCCAGGGTGAAACTGCACAAATGACTGAGAGGAGAAGGCTGCTGTATCACATCACAGCAAACAGTTGTCAGTTCATCTTAATGTGAAATGTTTTTGCACCTCATGAAAAATAAGACCCTTTTGTGGGAGGGTTGATACAAGAATATCACCCTTCAGTGCACTGATGGGGCTAAGTGCCTTCCTTTGCATGGAAAGGATGGACAGTTCTTCAGTGGGCCTCAGAGAATAAAACTGATGTTTCTCTGCTGCTCCCACTCTGCCAGAAATACCGTGTGGTCCTCTGAGGAAACGTCCACAGGCTGCATGGCACCTGAAGAGGAGCAAATCCATTCCCGGTAGGTTTGGGCTCTGCCATCCTCAGTGCCTGGGACTAGCACTGCTGTGGAGGAGCTGAAAGACGAAAAGGCTTGTTCACGATCTGGTGGGGGCATTCTGGCTTAAATCTCTGATGAAAACGAACATAGAGTGATGGGTCTGCTCTGGCCTTGCAGCTGCTTGAAGTGCAAGTGTATGGCTTTTTTATTGCTGTCACTGCTGTGGGAAAGCTGATCTCGCAGATGCAGTCAGAGCATCCTAAGCCACCTCAGCTCGTCGCCTCAGGGAGCGTGAGCCAGGGTGCTCAGATTGCTCTGGTTTCTGTTAATTGCCTACTTTGCTCCAAAGAGCCCAGCGTGGCTATTTCACTTCAACTTACTTTTTCACTGACTTAAAAATAGAATAAAATATAGGTTATAGTGAGAGTTGCCTAAAAACTCATTAGATTTCATTTCCCCTCATTGTCATGTGATATGAAAATGAAATGATGGCAGATGGGGAACGACATGTATAAAAGAACCTCTCCTGAACATTGCTTTTGCCCAATATTCAGGCCTTAAATTTGACATGAATGTCGTGGTCTTCACAGAAAAGATCTGCCCAAAGGGCTCAAAGCCTGACTTGCATAAACATACCAATGAATTGTAACAAACACTTCATAAGCTAGAGAGCCTAAACTGCATCCTGCTTCATTTCCTAAAAAGCCAGGAATGCAAGTACCCACCTGGATGTAAAGAGGGTTTGAAATAGCTACAGGAGAAGTTTTCCAGGCAAACAAGGTCATACCATTTATACATGGCTTGTGAATTTTTGCCTCACATTTTGTGCCAGCTATAACTGGAAACAGTTTTTAAAATCTGTTTCATATTTCAGACAATGCATGATCTTGGGCTGCAACACATGGGACTTTCTTGTAGTGGATGCACATGAACTGTTGAGGCAGAAAGCAGGAGTTTTCTCAGTCTCTGATATCTGATTGTCACATGGTAGTCAGTGGATCCCATTTGCCTTACGATGGCCAAGTGAAATTCCCCTTGAGTGGAGTCTAATCTGTGCTTGGGTAACGTGTGCAAACACGGGCTAAATTTGGCACTACAAAAAAGAGCCTCCCATGTGCAGTTGTTGCAAACAAACACTGGAAGCAGTTTCTGAATGTCCGAAGATGCATCATGCAGACTTTAAAAGCCCTTCTTCACTAAAATGTAGCATAACCACTGACTATCGCAGTGCTGTGCAAAAATGCAGAACATTTCTCTGAAAAATTGCAGCTTCTGGTCTGAACAGAGACTCTCCAGTGCACTTGTTTCCCAGAGTTTTGGGGATTTTGCCTGGGAGCAGCACAGGGTCTGTTCTTCACTTCCTTCAGGCAGAGATTGAAACAATATAGGAGCAGACTGCCCTGGCCTGGAGGAAACTCGCAGTGTTGTTTTTAACACTGCCTGCCAAAGCCCGAGATGGTCCAACTTCACCCCAACAGGGAGACAGAGGAAGGAGAGGGAGATGTAATGGCAGATGGCAACCCACGAGGAGGTGAGAGAGACACGCAGCACTTTGGCAACTGGTGACAAGGACAACTTTACAGTAACCTAGTTTGCCTACAAAGGGATGAGGATTATTTGACACTTCTTTTTCTCCCCCCATCTTCAGTCAGATCATTGCTTAAAAAAAAATAAAAATTAAAAAATGAATTGACTTAGCTTTGGGAAGCTGTACTTCTAGATTCTAACAGAACATAAGAGAACTGATTTTGAAATAATTAAAATGGACATTGGTTATGTGTCCATAACCAATACAGCGCCACCCATGTAGATGAGCTGGGGGATGAGTTTTCCTTATCCTGCAAATCACCAATGGGTTGTTTGGTCTTCACTGTTACGTGGCCCGAGCGCCCCAGCTAAAGACCGAAATCTGCAGAAATTCAGCGGAGATTTTGTTGTGCTTTCTGTGTGTCTTTGCCTTCAAACAAGGATGCATTTTTTTTGAGGTGAGCAACAGACAAGGGGAAAGAAAACTTGATTTCTCAAAATTTTTCTTTTCTTTTTTTTTTTTTTTTTAAATAGTGCTCCTGTCTCTGCTTCTATCCATTAAAATTGTCTTGCTATCTTAATGGATCTTGTCTAAATTAATTGTGCTGTCTCTATGTAGTGTTTCCCCAAGGAACGTCTGTTCTTGGCTGATTGAGATATTAATTAATTATATGAAGAACCCTAGGAAAATAAAAGTAGGATTCTGTCTTAACTCAGGTGAATGTCAGGGTCCATGCCTCACACGCAGAGCTCACCAGTGGCCACTTTGCTGCGTGCCCTCCACTGCTCCCCTGCCAGAGCTGGGTCTCCTTGGTGGCGTTCACCTTCACCACAGCCTGCGTGGTCGGGGCAGTTGCAAAGAAGACGCCAAGTCCCATGGGGACGTGGTGGGAGGCACCGTGGGTGGCTGCCAGGCAGGATGGGCGCTGGTGCCCTCTCTGGTCCTCACCACCAGGTGACCCTGCCCCATTACATTCACATATGAAATCATAAATATTTTGTTGGAACAAGGAATGAGTACTTAGTGTCATTTAAGAATACTAAAATTGCAAACTTGGTAGCTGCAACTGCTGTTTTGTGTTGCACAGTGGTGAACACTTCACACTCCTGCAATGTGTCTATTGCCAGTGTGCCCATTAAAAAAATAAAAGAAGCATTTAAGGATTTGAAAAACAGAATTTTCTTTATAATCTAACTGTGACCACTAACATTTACATTTCAAAACTCAGACTTGACTTGAAAATAACCATATTTCAGGAGAGCAGGTGTTAAAATTGCTCCTATGCTTGTTCCAAAACTTTCTGTGTGCTTTACTAGACCAGAAGTCAGATGAGTACTCTTAGAAGAGTCCAGGTGCTTGCTTTCCCCGTGAGGAATTATTCAGAGGTGGATGGGGTTTATGAAGCCCCTGTGCTCCCCACGGCAGAGTTGGTGGAGCCCAGAACTCGCTGCAGGGAAACAGCACCACCTGTTACACCTGGAGGGACTGGAAACTGTTCCTGTTCCTCTGAATTAAGTGCAAAGTACCTCCTTGATTAGGATGCTTGTGCCTTGTATTTTCTATGACTGTCTGAGAAGACAACATGGTTTTCTTGTCACCTCGCTGGTTTGGTGCAATTGTTTTGCTCAAAATGATGAACGATGCCTGGGTAGTGTCAGTTCTCCAAGGGTCATAGCAGACGCTCTGCCAGTGGTATTGTAGCATCCAGGAAATATTTTTATTTCCATACCTAAGAAATCTAGAAAGCTTTAAGAACTTTGAAACTTGATTGCAAAGGAGTTTGCTTTAAGATCTTGCAATTTCCAGAAGACAGGTAGATAGCGCTGAAGGTTTCTCAAACAATTAATGATAAAATTGCAGAGCCTCGAGACAAAAAGGAAGGATATTCTCCTGTCTGTAGTCTCCTGCATACGGAAAAAACACATCTGATTCAGTATTAGCATACAATGTCCATTTTTCATATGCCACCTATTGATCGTGGCAGGGAGATCCTAACTTTGAGCCTGACGTGCACGTTCTGCAAGGAGCACTAATTCTTGTGAAGAGCAAAACCCAGTTCAGACCACTCTGTAACTCTACATGGCAGTGCTGTGATTAGAGTTTGTGTCTCTTTCCTCAGAGTTTCAAGTGTGCCTCAGCAAACCTGGAGGCTTGGAAATGAAACCAGCCTTCCCTTTGAGATGCTCTGCTAGTCGCACCCGAGATTTGTCAAAACAATCTAAACATCTCTGATTGGAAGCCGGAGACAAGAAGGAAAAATTTGGCCAAATTCCTATATCCAAATATTTTTACAGCATGAGAAATTGAGCTAATAATGCTTCTGTCTGGTTAACAGCTGTCAAAGGAAGAAAAATAAGCTACTGTGAATGCAGTCAATCACTCGCTCCTTTTAATGTGGTGTGAAATCCATAAAGGCATTTATACTGAATCTTAATGTGTTTTATGGAAAAATAACTGGTAGCTCTGTTGAAGAGATGCCAAATTTTAACAAGCAACGTCTGGTGCTCACGGAGACTTTCTACGCATGTGTGTTCTGCAGGAAAAGATGAGTTTGCATTCTGTCTGCGCCTGTGAATTCGTGTTTAGTAACATCTCCTCTGCTCCCCCCCTGCTTGAGGTGGGTCACCGTGACATCAGCTTTCATTCACAAAACCGTGCCTGAGCTCCTTCCGATCCCTCCCTCCCTGTGCCTGCAGCCTGGCACCTGCACAGAGCACCGTGCACGCTGCGGCACCACCAGCACAACAGCTCTCGGGGACAGGAACATGCTGGGTCCTGCTGGTTTTGTGACACCTCACACCATGCACAGCGTTGTGCCCTCCATCACGTGCTATATCCTTTAACCAGTGGGTAACGGTACCGCTTCTCTGCATGATACAACGCAATGTTAATGTGTGATGAGCTCGGCACAAAGCAGCCTATACACAGCTGGAGACGGCAGCTTCCGAAATCAGGACGGCAATTTTTGTGACCTGCAGCACTGGGAAGTGAAGGGCTCAGCAACAGCACACAGCAAGTGCAGAGCTCAGGTTGTGAAGGCTTTGTGTATCCCCATGGCCCTGCTGTCCAGTGGGGTTTGTCGGATGGATACAGCTGGATACATGGTCACAAAAAGCGGCATCTTCCTCATCCTGCCCCAGAGGACACATCCTGGATGAGGCGGTGTTAATGCATGGCCTCAGCCCCCTTTGGCCACCCTCCTCCTCCCCATGGCAAACCCACTGAATCTTTTATGTTAGCGACTGTGGGGAGACTGCAGGGAAGCACGTCCTGCCCAAAGCACTCATTCATGAGAAGAGCGCCAGTCCCAAGGTTTTTTGTCATTGCTTAAGGTGAAAGCAGCGAGGGAAACATAACTCATGGCATTCCTTCATACCTCCACCTGTTCGTGTGGCTATCAAAATCAGGCTAGCCACAGGGCTGTTCCTGACAGTAGTTTTCCACTATATAAATCTACAGTCCTAGGGAGCTGAGCAGGTGACAGCTCATTTCCCCTAAACTCAACACCACTTGAACCTCGCTCCCTGTTCTCATTACATAGGCTCACTGTGTGGCACGAAGCTGACGTTTTCAATAAATTTTATCAAAAAAAAAAACAACACAACAAAACAGGAACAGAAACAAGGCAGCACCCCAGCTATAAACTGGCTCATAAGATCCATGGATAAGAACGGTAGAAACCTAGAAAGATACTTAATAGAGACTTGCTGTTTTCCTTTCCATTGGTTAACTTTACCTAATGATCTACAGAGGTGAACAGTTGATATTCCTCAAATCAATCATTTACTTATATTCCATAATGTCTCTCTCACATGCAAGTCAAGGCAGTGATCCACGCCCTCTCACAGCTCCACAGAACAAATGAGACAAACCCACACAACCAAAACCCTCAGCAGCGGGATTACACTCCACATCTTACTGTTTTGTCACACTGAGTTCTCCTCTCCAGACTGGGAAGGGCCTGTGCACGGCCACACAGGTTGTTCCAAAATAGCAAGTGCCTCCGGATGACTGCAGGGCTAACTCTGGTTCGTGTCCAGCCTGATGCTATCAGTTTTGATGAAAGCTGTGGTTTCAGCTGAGCTGCTTGCAGATGTTAGTTCAGAGCACAAAAACCATCCCATGGAGGATATGACCAGGGCTGAACGAGCACAATGGTGAACCCCATTCAAGAAGAAGGCCACCTGTAAAGGTAATTCGCACTGCACAGCTGTCTGCAGCCTGCCGAGCCCATGAACCATCAGGGGTGTTGGGCTTCCAGTCCCCCAGCTCCCAGAACACAAATGTTTCTGAGTTGGTCTTGAATTTATGTAGTGCGTAACATGCAACTGCTGCTAAATGTGTCACACTAAACCATCATTTGTACTTTCTTTTCTCTGTGTATTCATTTTCCTCTTTTAATTTAGATCAGCTACCAGCCTCCAGAATTTCTCTCTTGCAGCAAGATTGTATATTAGTGATATAAAAAATTTGGAGGCTTTCCTAATATAACCCCTGTGTTCCAGTGTGGCACTCTTTTTTTTTCTTTTTTTTTTTCTTTTTTTTTTTTTTTTTTTCAGCTAAATATACTATCGCCACATGCTTTTCCATTTCACTTGAGTCAGGAAGGATATACATTTGTTTAATTAAGATCATACCTCATAAAATACTTTTTTTTTTTTTTTTTTTTTTTTCCTGCTGGATGACAAGTTTCCCCAGCTTCCACTGAATTCAGTAATGATGGGGGATGCTTATGAGACTGAGCCTTAATTCTCAGCTAAGCAAAGCATTTCTTTTTTATTTCAGTCTCACTGAAATCAGTAGGACATAAATATAATTTTAAACAGACATGTAAGCTATTTGCCAAATGCAGTTAGACTGCTGAACCTAGATTTCAACAAGTAACTGTTCTCTATTTCTCACCATAAGAACATATTTTGACACGCTGTTATGGTACTAAGCCAGTCATATCATCTTTAACGCATTACAACCAAGAGAGAAGAGAAGTCAGCCTTGTGTACTGAAAATCATGAATATTTTTCTGAACATCAGCTGTACCCCTTTGTACACAGGAAGCGCAATGCCCCTGTTTGCTGAGATCTTTCACTTGTGCATCTCCAGGGAAGCTCAAACCAAGAGCTAGACAGCCAGTGAAGGCACAGGATGCACACATGCTTCCAGACAGATGCTCTGTCCATGCCAAGAGAAGGAAATATTATGCATGAGATGCATATTAGGCAAAACGTTGGGTGCCCAAGGGCACTGAGCGTTCCTCAGGAGCACGTTTTGTTGCACTTACATACAACAAAAACTCCTGGAGACCTCTATGTCATTGACCAGAAGTTTTATACAATTAAGTGTATCTGCCTCCAAATGTATCCTTTTAATGTTTGTTTTTAATTAGTATTTTTAGTATATGGTTTCTCTTTCCTTTAACTCAATGCAGCTTTGTGTCTGTTACAGCATTACAGCTACAGTACTGAGCATTTCCTTGTTGTTCTTGCAGTTACTTCTCTTTTCCCACTTCTGAATATTTTCTGGAATTTATCTAAATATTCCTTAGAGCCATTGTGGTAGTAAATCATCACGAGTTACTGGCTCTCCCCACCTCAACTTCAGGCACTAAAGCAGTAGGGCTGTAGAAATGTCTGTGAAAGTTAATAGTTGTGATGCGTGGACATGGACTTGTCCTGCCAGTGATCATCAGCACGGGCTTACCAAATCCAGGACAATTAACCTGATTTCAGAGCTCGAAGCTCTTCCCAAGGCCCTGAATCACAGAATAGCTGTGTCTGTAAGGGATCCCCGGGGGCCAGCGGGCCTAAGCCCCTACTCAAGCAGGGCCACCTGGAGCAGGTCACCCAGGGGGATTCACACACAGCCACCTGGAGGGAAAATCTTCCCCAAATGCTCTATCCTGCAGAAGTCCTGTAAAGAGAAGAGCACAAAGAGGAAGGAACACAGCAGGGAGAGATACCATTATGCTACTGACTCGGACGCATCTCCTCTATCAGACCCTGACAATACCCCAGATGTTAGCCCCTGGTTCCCACCACCTCCCCGGTTCCGCCTGAGCGGGCAGGGGAAGGTTTCCTCCTGCCAGAGCTCTTCCCTTCTGGCCAGCAGAGGGAGCAGGGATCTGCACGGCCCCCGGAGCTTTGGCTAAACCTCCCCCATGGGCTCCTAAAGCCCAGCGTTTTCTTGACTACAGGCTGCTGAACGTGGTGGCTTTAAGGCTTTTTCTCTCTCACACACACGTGGCTTTTAAGCAGATCTTAATTTTCCGTGTGATTTTGCACCTGTGAGTCATTAGACCTGCCCTCCTTACTTATAATCCCTTGTTTCACCAAATAAATAAATAAATAATAAATCCCAGGGTGCTTTCTCTTAAAAAAAAAAATATAATAAATAAGTTGTGGCATGAAAGGCGGCAGAGGTAGGCTGCCCGGAGCATGCAGTGGATGTTGGATGCGTCGCACATCCTTAGCTTCAGCACACAGAAGGCAAGGCACCCAGTTCAGGAAAGAAACCAGAAGGAGAAACTGGAATGCATTTGAAAGAGCATGAACAAACACGACCTGCAAGATGCAGTGAGGAAAAGCTGGGCTCAGACAGCAATGCAGCAAACTGGAACACAGACGCCTGTGCTGCTGTCTGCAGTACCAAATGCTGTGTTGTGTGACTCCAATTAAACACAATGCAGAACACATTATTCTCTTTTCAGATGTGAAAGGTGTACAGCTTTTGTTGTTCTAGGGTCCAACACTGCACAGAAGACACTGTCTGAAAGGGAAGCTATTACGGCTGGCAGTGCTCCCACACACGCAGGCAGAGCAGTGTTCACTGGCCAAGTAATTCCTAATCACACCCTGGAAAGTAATAGCGTGAAAGACACTAAAAACTTAGACAACTTCATGAGCCCACAACAAATGCATTTCAGAAAGTAAGTTGTCTCTGTATTGTCTACATGCCATGTAAAAGCACCCAGGCTGTGATTACAGCGTTACCATTTCTTTTTGATTCATAATCAGTCCAATGTGCTGGGAGATGCCAGCATTATCATGCATCTTTTCTGTCTTGTGACCGGGACAATTTCATCTGCAAATACTTCATCTTCTAGGCAGACTGTGCCCAGGAGTCTGCAGGGGAGGCAGCTCCATTCCCAGACCTTTTGTGCTCTTGGCAAGTTCACGCCCATGCCCAGAAACTGCAGCAGCAGCTCCAGCACTGCTCTGTGGCCAACCCTGCTTGGGAGAGTTGCATTCCCTAAAGCAGCTGTTTTTCACAGCAAGCCATGAAGTGGGACCACCCGATGCACCAGGCCACCTCAGGTAATCTAGGCAGCACTGCAAGGGCAGGAAAACAGAAAGGCTTCCACCTGTCCTCTTCGATTTCCTAGTGATATAGTGACAGTTCCTCCAAAGCTGTTGGGCTATGTTTCTGTATTGCACAGAATCACAGGATGGTTTGGGTTGGAAGGGACTGTAAAGATCCCCAAGTTCCAACCCCTTGCCATGGGCAGGGACACCTCCCACCGGACCAGGTTGCCCAAAGCCCCATCCAGCCTGGCCTTGAACACTTCCAGGGATCAGGCAACCACAGTTTCTTTGGGTAGCCTGTTCCTGTGCCTCACCGCCCCCTGAGTAAAGAATTTCTTACAAATATCTAGTTTAAACCTGTCCTCTTTTAGTTTAAAGCCACTCCCACTCCCTCCTATCACTCCACCCCCTGACACAGAGTCCCTCCCCAGCTTTCCTGTAGGCCCCCTTTAGGTAGTGGCAGGCTGCTGTAAGGCCTCCCCATGGCCTTCTCTTCTCCAGGCTGAACACCCCCAACTCCCTCAGCCTGTCTTCATAGGAGAGGTGTCCCAGCCCCTTGACCATCTTTGTGGCCCTCCTCTGGACTTGCTCCAACAGCTGCAGGCCTTCCTTATGCTGGGGGCCCCAGAGTGAGTCACGAGAGCAGAGCAGAGGGTCACAGTCACCTCCCTCGCTTTGCTGGCCTTGCTGCTTTTCATGCAGCCCAGGACATGGTTGGCTTTCTGAGCTTCAAGTGCACAGTGCTGGCTCATGTCAAGTTTCTCATGCACCAACACCGCCAGGCCCTTCTCCTCAGGGCTGCTCCCAATCCATTCTCCTCCCAGCCTGTATTTGTGCTTGGGATTGCCCCAGCCCTGCTGCAGGACCTTGCAGTTGGCCTTGTTGAACCTCATGAAATTCTCACAGGCCCACCTCTCCAGCCTGTCCAGGTCTGTCTGGATGGCATCCCTTCCCTCCAGTGTGTTGTCCAACCACTCAGCTTGGTGTGGTCTATGTTTGGACTTCCATCTTCAGAAATCCTGTCTGTGCAAGATCTGCCTCAGTGACTGCAAGGATGTCTACACAGCTTTTTGTAGGATGTTATGCTCTGAGCTGAATGTAAGCAATACTGTAGGAATACCTGTACCAGTAGGAATAAAATGACCCTGGAGACATGGCCTGAGTCAGTCACAGCAGTTAGAAACCAGAGATAAGCAGAAGGCAGAGCAACTGCTGCGGAAATAGGTGACACACTGGCTGTTTGAGGGAAAGCTTTGCATTTTCTTCTTCATGGAGCCAAAACTGGAACAGGGGCTAAGCAGTGGTACTCATCCTGACATTTCTGCCCTCTTAAGCATCTTCTACCCATCTGTCCAGCTTCCCAGTTTTGCAGAAAGCCATGCCCAGGGCTGAGAGAAGAAAGGCCCTCGTAAGCACCAGCTGTGATTTCCCAGCATACATGTAGACCAAGATCCCAAGCCAGTGCCACCTCCTTGGTGTGCATCCCTTCTCCTCTGCAGAAGACAGGATGGCAAGGGCAGTGCCTGCAACAATCTCTCCTAAATCCAGCATTTGGCCTAATTCTTGGTTTTAATACTCCTGCTAGGAAGGAAAATCAAAGCTGGGTGTTAAAGAACTGCCAGCAAGCAAATGGGTTAAATGTGGCTGTTGGCCCGTGAACGCAGATGGACGGTGGCACAGCCTGTTTATAAACTGCAGTGGCTGTGCTGCCTGGAGATGACTTCATGCCTGAAGAACTCTAGTAACCTTTTTCAATCGATGCCTCTCTTTTTCTGTCACGTAAATGTCATGTAAGGACATACACTACATTATACGAATGTCAAAGATAACTGCCCGGCAATTGGGCTTTCCTGTTACTATCCTTTTCCCTCAAAAGCGAGCCCTTCCTTTCTGCTGCATGTGAACGAAAATGGGACTTGACAACAAGATCAAGTCTTGCTTTACTGGGAAAATCTTCAGAAGAGTTGATAAGCAGACACACATGCACAGTTCTTTGCTGTGATGATCACAGGGGAGTATAATGAAGATTAATCATCACTTTATCAAACTGTATCAGTGTTTTTAAGCACATTGATTAAACAACAGCTTAAATCCTGCAGAAGTGGCCAAGCCAAAGATGCACCATGGTGACACACTAGTATTTTCTCTTCGCTGGGAGCCTGAGGACAAATTCTTGCCTGCGCTCTGCAGAGGAGCCAGGAGCAGTTGCACAGCAGTTAGCCTCATTCCCACGTCTATGCTAAGGGCTTTGCTGCACGGGGAGTTATCCCTAATTAACTACCTCCAATTAATTTCCTGAGTAGATGTTCTTATTTAGGACCAAGTGCTCCTAATTAGGATTCTACATAGCTCATTTTGCACACAAATATAAAATAGATATTCCTATGTAATACACATGAAGTCTTGTATCACTTGTGCACAGGTCTGGGCGAGTTGGTGGCTGCAGATAGGACTGGGCGCCTGGTGAAATTAGGGCAGGCTGCTCAGGCCAAAGAGATTTCTGAGGCTGGGCAGCATCTGCAGCAGCCTCTTATCCTCACTCCCACATCGTTTGTGAAATCAGCTGGATGTGGAGGAAGGGAAGCAGCTGGGTCCCAGGGAGCTCTGATCCGATGTCATTTCCCATGCCACCCCTTCTGCCTGGCTCTGCAGCACCACGTAATGGATGCTCCTAGCCCCACACCACCGAGCCTTTCTCCTGCTTTTATTTCTTCTGCCTTTATTTCAGGCAGTGGGTGTCTCCCCAGGGTGAGGAAGGCTCCTGCTGCACTCCTGCACCCCAGCAGGGCCTTGCTGCAGCCAGGGTGCCGCAGCAGCTGGCCTGCCCCAGTCAGTATCTCATGAAAAGGAAGACGTATTTGGAGCTATGAGCTTAAAAATATCTTGGTTGAAGAAGATGGGTTGATTCTCGAGTGCAACAGGCTATAAAATCTTAAACCACCATTGCCATTGATTCTTACAGTCTTTCCACTGGGAAACACACAGTTCTCGTGGTCTCCCTGTAAATGGCTTGGCTGGTGGGTAACACCTTCAAGACATGAGTTTTCGGTTCCTCAGCATTTTTTTACCATCACTATGTATAGGTTGTAAATGTCTTAAGGATGTTTCTGGAATAAAGCCCTGAGGAGCTGGGTGAGGCATGGTCAGCACTTGAATGAGAATATCCACTCCACCCAACAAGATGTGGGCAAAAGAGTAAGTCCTCATTGTGTAGCACCAGTAAGAATGAAGAGCTTTCATGTATAGATTGACTATAGATTCTAAACTGAAAAAGTAGATTTTAGGCAGATTTAAATTGGATATTTTGAAGAAATTCTTTGTTCAGAGAGTGGTGAAGCACTGTCACAGGTTGTCCAGAGAAGCTGTGGGTGCCCCATCCCTGGAGGTGTTCAAGGCCAGGCTGGATGGGGCTTTGGGCAACCTGGTCTGGTGGGAGGTGTCTCTGCCCATGGCAGGGTGGTTGGACTGAATGATCTTTGAGGTTTCTTCCAACCCAAATCATGCTATGGTTCTGTGGTTCTATGATAGATGCCTTTTTTTTTTCTTTTTTCTTCTCTATTTTTATTTATTTATTTATTTATTTTTTCTGGAGGCCTCAGTTTGATGGTTCTTAAGGGATGGAAGCAGTGAAAGACTCATTGTGTTGTGTTTGTACCTTTCTGGTGTTCTTGGAGCATCTGCTATGACCTCTTAGGAGATGGGGTCCTTGCATTAAGCCTGAGTGGCTGCCCTGTTCTCTTCTCACCAACGAGAATGGGATAGGTTCCTGCAATAAATATCTTTCTACCAGTTGTGGGATGTCTTGGTCCACTCTCCCCTGTTTTGCTTTGAAATAATTTCTGCAGCTAAACAGTCAACCTAGAAGTATTTGGAAAATTGCTGGACAGAACTGACTTAAGAAAGGATGGCTTTGCCCCCCTTTCCCATTCCCCCCCCACCCCCCCCTTCATTTTTTTTAGCCTCTAATAAATCATTTAACTAATTTGTATTCCTGTGTCTCTCTCTGATCATACACTACAATTGGACATATAAAAATAAAAAGGATAAGGTGATGTGAGGAATTTCTATGCCTTCTGGCATGGTCATTTTCAGATACTATTTGGAGACAACAGGAAAAATAATCATTAACTACCTGAGAGTGATGTCAGACCTTTTGTTCTTTAGGGTTAATGTACGATTTAATCACCACAAATGGAGCTCTTCAGTATGCCCTTTTGTTGGGATTAAGTTTTGGTTGTGTTTTGACAGCCATAAAGGCTACAAATAAATAGTGATCTATATGCATAATACAGTAACTGTGACAACTTGAAATCAAGGACATTGATAATTACATATCGTGAGAACTGCTAATGTGAACCACCTGATATCATTGCATGATTCAGTGATTAACAGCACTAGTTCACAAAACTGCAGACTTAAATCTTACCCAGTCCTTATTTTATGATACACAGAGAAAAATGAAATTGATAATGTTCTGTGTTGCAAATATAGCACAGCTGGCTGGCATTCTGGCATGATATCTGTGTGGACACATCACAGAACAGCCAAAATTATCACAAAGCCCAGGGCTGCACACATTGCATGCTAAAAGAACGACTAAACCCTTTATGCTCTGACTCCATAGCCACTGAAAATTACCATATTTTATCCTACAGTTTTCTTTCTTTAGTCCACCCTTACCTAAAATATAGTCTACCAAATGGGCGCTGTTGTCTCTCATTTGTGACACTCTAGAAACAACAGGGAATCTAAACCTTGAATAAACTCACTGTTTTACTGCTATTTTTATTTATGTGAAAATGCAGCTTGTGCCTGTGGAACTGGTGGTCCTGCAGACACAATTGAGCTTGGCCACCAGCGATCCTGTCCAGCCCCTTGCCCCATGAGCATCCTTGCCCCTGACCCCCTGGACCCCTGCCGTGGAGCGAGATGGCAGCTTGATCTGGTCTATCCTCCCTTCTTTGGCTAATTGTGGTGTAGATGCTTGTCAGCAGGACTTCAAGAAAGAGCTTCAACTCCTTTTTCCTAGGTTAGTGATTTACAGCCAGATAACAACTCTTTTTGACAAGGATCAGAGGTGAAGCAGTGACCCAGAGTTGAAAGGTAACGCATCCTATTACCAATACACATCTGACTGCTGCCTTACAAGCCTCTCCTCACACTCACTAGGGGAAAGCAGATGTCTTATTAGCTGCCATCCTTAAGTGGCTTTTGTCATCATGTCAACCTTGAAATAACACGGGGGCAACTGGGGAAACAATAGCCAAAAATGAGCTGCTAGACACTTTAACTAGAATGAGGAAAGACACCTGTGTTTAGAAAAAGCAAAATGTGAAAACGCACAGACTTATTTTTCTATGCTATGGATAGTGAAAGAATAAGTCTTGCACCCACTTATCACGAAATATTGTGATACTGAAGATTTGCTTCCAGTAAGGATGGACTAAAGAAAGCAAGAAGCAGAAAAAAAAATATGGTAATGTTTGGCACCTGTCTCTCTTTTTCATTTGGGAAATGTACATTTAGTGTACATAAGTGTGCCTTATCTGACAGGTAGCCTACCCTCCCAACACCTAATTTGATGCTTTAGAAACGTGGGTGCTCATAGAGACTTCTTACTTGGCAGCTGGAGAGAAAGATATTCTTCACAGAATATGGGATTAATTTACTGGGGCCAAGATAAAACTATTGACCCCTCTTTTCTGACCAAGGGAAGGAAGGCAGGTGAAGCACAGGCAGCATCATTTCCAGCTCCCTTGGTGCCACATAGATTTCAAAGCTGAGGAGGAGCATGCTCAGCTCACAGCAGTGTTAGGATGCTGTGAGGACTCCCATTGAGATGGGAAATGGGAGCAACCATAGCACAGGCCACGTCCTTACCAATGTGACACAGCCCTGTATGGTGGTACCATACCATGATAGCCCCTGAGCCCACAGGAGGGAGTGTTGAGGAGACCCTGGGAGAGGTTGGGCAGGACCACTGAGGCCTCTTGGTGCTCTCAGGGCTGAGACACAGGAGCTGGAGAAAGCTGCAGTCACATCCCCAGCTCTTGAGGACCTGCTGCTGGCCATACTGCAATATGTCCCCCTGAAATAACCCACAGACTCTAATCCCTGCGGTGGCCCTCTGAGTGTACAAGGAAATCTGTGCCACCCTGGGAGGAAATAAGGGCAGGGGGCAAGGAAAGAAGTGTAACTGTGATTGCCACTTGCCAATTTTTGTCACCCACAGAAGATGTTGTGTTCATGTTGTTGTGTGTTAGAGAGAGGGAGGCTCACGTTCACTGGACTGGTTGTTCCTCTGGCTCCAGGGAGGGTAATGGTTGTGCATGCTCTTGGGGGGCAAGCTATCAGCAAGAAAGGCAATTAGCAATGGAGTTGCTTTAGGCTCAGACTTAATGCTGGTTTTGCTTTGTTTTGGTGTTAGAGTGCAAGGAAGGAGATAAAGAAGTACATTGTGGACACCAGACTGGTGCCAGCAATGCCAGCAGAAGGGGGGCTGGAATATGAAGGGAAAGCACAATGTAATGAGCATGCACATCAGTGTAGTAGAAATGGAAATTTATTTAATAGCAAAGTAAAGTCTCCTTGCTTCGGGATTAATCATGGAAATTTCTTTGAGATCATCAGCTATGAATGACAGAGGAGGAGTAAGTCTTGGTTTTATTATTCACAAGATGACAATGAACCACTAAGAAGTGTCGGCTGTGAAGAAAAAACAGGTGACCAAAAATCTATTAGGCAAGATGCTTCCTACAGAGATAAGAATTATTAATGCTGTCATAGAAGTCTCTGGAGAGATGTCATTCCCCCTTTATACTGGTGGCTATGAATTAGGAAAGACTTGGTCAGCCTGGAGCAGAGGTAAAGCTGATGGCCAGGGGCAGCCACTCTCTGATAAGGGAATACATGCAAGAATAATTAGCTCAGCAAAAGACTGAGAGCTTATATGATCTCTCTTCATAAGTAATTCAGGAGAGTTAGTTGCAGGAAGGGGAAAGGGCTATTTAAGTTAAGCTAAAGAGCAGTTTTGGCTCAAGTGCGAGTGGTGTGAGAGGCTGTGGGAATCCCACTGTGCCAGGGATGGAGCTGGAGGAAGTGAGAAATGCCATTAACCTTCCCGGATGCCCTTGGCTGTGGGCTGAATAAACCGCCTCAGCTGCAAAGGACTTGCAGGGCTTTAAAAGGAGGATGGGAGTGATGAAGTAACAAAGAGAAATCCAAGGGCAATCAGAAGGGACTTCAGGACCTTAGGGCAATTGGTTAAATTGCCACAGGTAGTGTTTTCATCTACCCTTCCAACAGCAGGGAATAATATTGAAAGGAGCAGGCAGACCCTGCTGATCAATACGTGACTGCAAGGCTGGTGCTACCGGTAGATTTTTGGGTTTCTCAGTCATGGAATTGTCTATACAACACCTGGCCTGTTGGTGCCTGATAGGATGCACCTTTCTCAGAGTGGGTAAAGGATTTTTGCACAGGGGTTAGCAGGACTTATTGATAGAATTATATGCTGAGTTTGAAGGGGGAAAGGGATAAAAACAGGCTCACCAGTGATAAACTGTGAGGTGGCATGACAAAATTTGAGGGACTGCGTTCTAGTGAGATCCTTCGGTCTGCTCCACAAGGTGCTGAGTACATTGAAACATGTTTGAAATGCTTCTACACAGGTGCATGCAGCATAAGGAGCAAGCAAGAGGAGCTAGAAACCTTGGCTCAGTCCCAGAGCTATGATATCATTGGCATAAGTGAGGCATGGTGAGAAGGGTCCTCCAAGTGGAGCGTTATGGTGGACACACGATAAACTCTTCAGAGGGGAGAGGCAGGGCAGGTGGTGCTGTATGTAATGGTGCTGTATGTGATGGAGGGGATGGGCTGTACAGAGCTTGCAGTTTGGTGATGACATTTTGGTTGAGAGCTTCTGGGTGAGGATTAAGGAACAAGAAAATTAAGTAGATGTCATTGTGTGCTGTTCTGTACTGTAAGGAGAAAATCTGTGTGGCCAGTGCTCAATTAGAGCCAGAGCTCAATCAGAATGAAGCTGGCTAATACTGTAGGGGATATATACATGTGTATATATATAAATGTTAACAGCAAAAGGAGGACCACAGATCACATCGATCCATTACTTAAGGATGGTCACCTCACAAACAGGGATGTAGACAAAGCAGAGACAATTAATGCCTTCTTCACCTCTGTCTTCAGCACTGATGATGGGCTGGTGAGTTGGAGGACTGTGACTGAGGGAATGAAAAAATCCCAGCTAACTCCAAACTTGTGTGGGATTTTCTGCTCCAGCAGGATTCATAGAAGCCTATGGGGCCCAATGAGTCTCATCCCAGGGTACTCGGAGAGATGGCTGATATTGTAAGATCTCTCTCAATAATTTTTAGTCTGTCTTGGGAATCTGGAGAGGTTCCAATCAACCGGAAGCTGGCTAATGTCCCAGTTTTCAAGAAGGGCAAGGAAGAAGACCTTAGTAATTACAGACCTGTCAGTATCACTTCAGTGCCTGGTAAAATTATGGAGAAGATTATTCTGGGAGTTACTGAAAAGCACCTGGAAGACAACACAGTCATTGGTCACAGCCAACATGGATTCAGGAGGGAAAAGTCCTGCTTAACTTTCCTTTTATGACAAGGTTGCCCACCCAGTTGACCAAGGTGGCGAGGCCTTGTAGAGAGATTAGAGGCCGGACAATCACCAAAAATATGAAGTTTAACAAGAGCAAGTGCTGCATTCTGCACCTGGGAAAGGGCAAACCTGGCTATATGTACAGACTGGGGGAGAAGAGGCTGGAGAACAGTCCCACAGAAAGGGATCTGGGGGTTCTGGATAACAGAAAGTTGAACATGAGCCAGCAGTGTGCCCTGGCAGCCAAAAGTACCAACCATATCCTGGGGTGCATCAGGCATGGTACTGCTATTTAGTCAAGAGGAGGGATTGTCCTCTCTGCTCTGTGCTGGTGAGGCCTCACCTCAAGTGTTGTGTGCAGTTTGGGGAGCCACTGTATAAAAAGGACATAAAACTAGTCCAAAGGAGGGCTACAAAGATGTTGAAGGGTCCAGCAGAGAAGATGCATGAGGAGTGGCTGAGGTCCCTGGGTTTGTTTATCCCAGAGCAGAGCAGGCTGAGGAGAGGCCTCGTGGCGGCCTGCAGCTCCCTCACGAGGGGAGCGGAGGGGCAGGCGCTGAGCTCTGCTCTCTGGGGACAGCGACAGGACCCGAGGGAATGGCAGGGAGCTGGGACAGGGGAGGGTCAGGCTGGGGGCTAGGGAAAGGGTCTGCACCCAGAGAGTGGTCGGGCACTGGGACAGGCTCCCCAGGGCAGTGGTCACAGCACTGAGCCTGCTGGAGTTCAAGAAGTGTTTGGACAACGCTCTCAGACACATGGTCTGATTTTTGTGTGGTCCTGTGTGGAGCCAGGAGTTGGACTCAGTGATCCTCGTGGGTCCCTTACAACTCAGGACATAGTTCTATGATTCTGTAGTTAACCAGGGGCTTTGGGCTGGGGTGATTAGCACATAATATAAGCTGATACTTGCTTTTCTAATGGGGTATAGCTGTTTAAAGATGCTGAGAAGTTTGGGATATTGAAAAGGGTGAAAACCAGTTGGGCCTTTGCGGAAGAACAAGGTTATAAAGCTGAAGGTGGGAGGTGACAGCAAGCACAAAAGCTCCATTTCTGAGTCTGGGCTCTCCTGCTGTTGTGCCTTTGTGGCTGAATGCTGGAAAGGGTGGGGGAAAAGTGATGAAATGAGTATATATGCTGAGAGCAAAGAAGAAGAGTTTTTCATCTACGCTTTCAAGGAAGTAGCTGAAGCACAGTTCAGCTATTGATAACTTCAGGCATGTATAGGCTTGAAATCTTTCATCCCTATCAGAAACTACCTGGGCAAAATACTTTACTGCAAGAGCAGAAGCTCTGTTGTACAGCAGCATAGAGGGCAACAAGTACTCTGCAAATCTTTGTGCAAGTCCTCCACCTGTCCAAAATATGGCGTTCTGAAACAGTGAAACTGTTAGAAGGTGAGCCCAGGAAATCTGGCCTGTGCCCTTTTTGAGCGATATCTCTTCAGTGTCATTGTAACTGCTCTCAGAAGAGTCCTGGAGAATATCTGTGCTTACAGAAGCACCCTCCTGACATGTGCCACAGAACGAACACCAGATAAGTTGCTTTTTTCATCCTCTCTACTATTACACACACTGTACCCATCAGGATTGCTTATCCAAAACTCCATGCAGCTCCCTCCTAGGTGCCAAAAGCAAACCCGGCACTTTGTGCCACCACCAGCAGCACAGCCTTCACAGTGCAGTACAAATGGGAATCTGTTTCCCAGTCTCCCCCTTCTCCCCTCCCTCCCAGGGCATTTGTTGGGGCTCACACCACCTTGGCACAGAGGGCATGTGTCACTGTCGCAGCTCCAGCTCGTCCTCCCACCATTAACCGGAGGCAATCCCGGCTGCGAGTGTGGTGTTAGCTCTGATGTCCTAACATGAAAATGTTCTAACATAGGATGGGAGAGTGGCAGCAGGTGATGAAGGACAAGCCACCCCAGTGAATGAGCATTAAAGGCTGATGGAGAAGCATGAACATGATAGAGGCGGGGGAGGAAGGAGTTTGAAGAAACACTGATTGAGGTCAAGAAGATTTCTATTTTAAAAGGAGACAGAGGAACATTAAACAGGTAATGACAAAGTCAATGAAGGAATGTTACTGCACAGTACAGCTGCATGATAATCAGGAGAGGTTATACAAGTATTCACTAGCTATTTACACTGATCAGCCCAGGGACTTGGATCATGATGGAACCTGAGCATGCAACAATAAAAGGAGATTTCCCAGGTGATTGCAGGCACGATCCAAAATGAACTACCTGCAGCTTTGTGGCCATGTGGTAATGGCAGCTACAGAACACCAAATAAAATGCCCAGGAGTTCAAAGGCATACTCTGCACCCTGTCCACCTCTGTTCCCCGGGAAGCTGAGGAAACAACATTTAAAGGGAATAATCATGTGAAAATGAGAGTCTGTACAGTTCTCCTTCACAGGGACAAAGAACTTCTGAGATCCATGGGACCTAGTCATAAGGGGTTTGAACTGAATAAATAAGAGTCCATAGCCCTTCTATTTGCTTTAGCAGGTTTTTGTTTGTTTGTTTTGTTTTGTTCATGGTTTTTATTTTTATTTTTCCCCTGAGCCAGGAAAACAAGATTGCTGTTACTTAAGGTAAGGTCTGGAGAGAAGTTTTATTCATGTTTCTATTAATGTTAAAATTGCATCCTTCTTTTAGTGTAGAAAAAAAAAATTCTTGCAAACTATACTTCTGAAAAACTGCCTTTTGGAGTAGGCAGGACTAGACAAGTCTACCTGGATGAGGCAAGACAAGCTCATTAATGCCACTGTTTGTGAAAAAAACAAACACCCCAAACACCACCAAAAACAAAACAACAACAACACAACAAAGCAAAAACAACCATCGAACCATCTTCCAGTGCTTTAACATGAAAGTAGGCTGCCCAGGAATATATATCTGCATCCTCTCATCTGCACAACCATACTACAGTAGCGCCTGGCAAATTTAATTACAACACAGCATTCTGTTTTCCCCCAACGAGAAGAGGAATTTGTTTGCCTCTTGCCCTGGGCTTTCACATGTTGTTCAGAAAGCTCATATGCACCAGCACGGTCTGGGTGAGAGCTCTGCAAATGCAGGCCAGCTGCCAGCAAAGCTGCCTCCAGCTCTGCTGCTCTCCTCGCGGAGCTGTCAGCCCCGTGCTTCCAGGGGAGCAGAGCTGTCAGGGGGCAGCCAGCGCTGCACCGTGCTGCTGCCCTGCTTGTAATCACAGCACATCGAGCATGCAGGCTGCTAGGAATACCTTTATTAAACATGTGCTGCTGCTGTGGCTTTTGCTGGTGCTGTGTAACAGCGCTGGGCTTTGAGCCTTACTGTTTCTGAAGCATCAGCAACTGCATCAGTTGCTGTTCCTGTTAGCAGGGCAGGTGGAAGGGTGGGAAAGAGCCTGAAGCTGATCCAGAAGAAGGCCTGCACCAATAGTGCTTTTCCTGTCTATGTGATGTGGGAGTTGTCGGGATGCCAACAATTCTGCTCCTTTTGAACATCTTTTAGCAGAAGAGGCTTCTGATTTCTGTTCCAGTTGAAATGCTTCCATTGGTTTCTCTTGGTTCCACCTGAAAAAATAGGATTTAGATCAGATCCTTTGGGCAACAGATTTTCTGCGCAAGTTATTGATCGCTGGAGCCGTGGTTCATCCACAAAAACCCCAGAAAGACCCCAGTGGAATGCCGTCACAGAAAGGTGAACTTGACCTGAAAATGGATTTCAACTTCAAACATCAAAGTTAACCAACATGATTTAACTTCCTGGCAAATACTCTGCCTTTGCGATGATCATGAAGAAGCAGGAGATGCTAGCCAGAGCTTTTTGCAGCCTCTAAACCTACCTCGATCCTTCAGCTTCCACCCATTTATTAGGCCCACATCCAGCTGGTGCTCTCTGCCCACGGCCCTGGAACGAATGCAGTTAGGCCAGCTACTGTGTTTCCATAGCAGTGCCTCACACCGGGCAGAGGGTACCGAATGGCATGAATCCTGCAGTGGCCTCACACTTTCTGGAGGTTCTCCAGGGCTGAAGAACCCTCGCTAGATTAGTTAAACACACATCAGGGTTGCTTCTCCCTGTCATAACACAGATCACCATGACCAGACTTGAGGATGTGCTCCACGTCCTTCATAGAGCCCCAACCCATCACATTTCCAAGTGCAGTCCATTACGAGTGCAGTCCAAGCACAAAATGAGGCTCAGAGTACTTCTGGGTAGTACAGTTATGATTCAAAGAATAATAAACTTTTTTATTAGTTTGATTTTTTTTTTTTAATAAATCCAGTAAGGCGAGTAAGATGGCCACTGTTTAATTCTCAGCTTACAAGGAACCTGCTGGTTTCTGCTGCGTCACAATGCTTCACACAGAAATGACTGTTCAAAATCAAAATGCCAAATTACTTTCCCATGTATAGGTAATAAGTACATTTCACAAAGGGCAGAAAGTCTGTTAGGACATTTCTGGTTCTAGGAATTTGCAGGCTAAGGAATTAGTGGAGATATAAAATGAATGAGCTTAGATAGGATGAGACGCTCCAGTTACTTTTACCATTATTAATGCGATCTGGTGGACTCAGCCACTTTACTGGAGCCTTTTTCTCCTTATACAGGAAAATGTGAGTTGGGACTTTTTTCTGACCTGGGACACACGACAAGCCCTTGTCCAAGAAGGCTGCATAGGGTGGCTCTGCCTCCCGCCTGCAGTGAGCACAGGTCAGGGACAGCACCGAGCAGCTTGCTGCAGGCAGCATTTAACTTGTAGAAGTGTATGCAGGGTTTTCTGTATACATCTGCTACACCTGCTGTGATTTAAGGCAGTGTCTGCCATAAGGAGGAAGTCACTGGGCACACTGTACTTTGTGGGGATGACCCACTAGGTTCTGGTCACCCTCGACACCCACACAAGTGAATACAAGGCTACTCCAAGTCCAACACCTTGGACTTGTGGATCCCTTCACTCCCAGGGGCTTTGCCACAGCAGGCTCCAGTCTTGCCAGTAAACTTAATGGACAGCCAGCCCTATGAAATCAACGGGACAACATGTGCATTCACAGCTACGGACATGTGCATGTGTTTGCAGAATCAGTGTCTTCTACACCCCCACACCTTTCTTCCATCTCACTGTATTACAGCAAGTGTGTATGTGTGTGGCAGGCTGCTTTTCTCTGCACCATTTAGATGAGAGCCCCAAGATAGGGCTGAATATCTGAGCAGAGTGACTTCAAATGAGCTTGGTTCAGACCCAGGGACTGTTTTGCTTTCCACAAAGTAGCAGGGTCTCTGTGCTCTCTCCAAGTGTTGTTGATCATCTGCACAAGCAGCAGCACTCTCCCTCAATTTCTAGCCTTTACTAAGGAAACCATTGATCTAACTAACAGCCCGAATTTATCAAATACTGATCAGATGCACCTTTGCTGGAGACAAAGATCTTTTTCATCAATTGCATTGGGAATTTTACATGGAATTCAATATGTGTATGGTCTCTGAAGGCAAAGATTTTCACCAAGTTTTATTCTGAAGTATAAATAGCCTTTGACTAAACTTGTTTTATTAATTTGCAGTCATGTCTCTTCTGTATGTAGACAGGATTTCCAAGTAAGGGCAGATTATCGAAATCAGATTCTAGCAATGATTATGCTGTTGGTTACTTCCCTGCTTGCAGCATGTAGCTGTATTTCTCTTCCCTCCTCAAAGAGACTTAGACCCTTTGATACTGAAATACTAATTACTCTGTTGTTCACTTATTAATGCAGCTAATTCTTTTCAGGCATATTTTCCTCTTTTTGGTTGCTGCCTTTAACACTTCATTCTGTAATTTGTTTGCTGCTTTTTCTAACCTTTTTTTTTTTTTTTTTTTTCAGACTAGATTCATAATGTTGGGGTTGCTGGATAAAAATCATTTTTTTTTTTAAGTAAAAAAATAAGAGATTTTATAGTTTATTTGATATTTAGAACTCAAAAATTCAAGAGACTGGAGAATGCTTACCGTTAATTAAAATTAGGTTTTAAATTTTCTTTGTTATTTAGAATAAGTATTATAGAGGTTTACTTGATTTGCAGGAGCTCTTCACACCAGATGCATTAAAATGCAGCCAAATCTAATTTACATACCCAGAACAGAGGAAGGGAAACTGGGGGTGGTGTCAGACCTACAGAGTGTGTGGTCACAACAGCATGGAAGAAAATATGAAGATCCTAAGAAATAAGAAGTTGGCAGGAGCTCCTGGTGCCTTGTCTTTGTACGGAGCATGGTGTGTGAACTGGTGACTTGTGCAGAGAAAGGATTTAACCACTAAATGGCTCATTGGCATCACAGGTATTGGAGTATTTCATGTCCTTCTGCTGCTGGTGCTTTAAAAAGTAAACGTGGCAAACAAACAGAAAGAATCTGGAACCAAAAAGGGCAAAGATAGGGTTTGGACGAATGCTTCAAAGGCTGGAAGAAAAGCCTTGCAGTGGGAGACAGGGAACTGAATCTGCTTGGCTTGTCAAGGAGAGGATTGAGAAGTGACCTGATTGCACTGTGAGGCACCTTCACAGAGGAGGAAAACAAATTCAAAAGGCTTTTTAATCCAGCTGAGAAGGCAGAACAAGAAACGAGGCTGATGGAAAAAGGGAAGCCAAAGACAGGCAAATCCCAAACCAGGCATGTTTTTAATGTTGCAGAAAATTAACTCTTTGAACAAAGAGTCAAGGGGCATGGCTGATTGTTCTTTTTCTGTCTCCAGTCTTCTCTGGGAGATAATGCTCAGTTAATCATCAGTAATTTTGTGCAATACAGTCTTAACGGGGTAACAGTCCACGTCCTCTGACATACCAGGGGTTAGCCTACACAACCTCAACACTTCTGGTGGCAAACGTTATGCTGCTGTGAAAGAAGTGCTGCTTCAAGTGAAGTGTGAGTCTCAAAGGGTTTAAAGTCTGTTTTGTAACGTCCTACTGGCTTGAGCAGGGATGACAGGCATGTCTTTTTCTCCTATTTTATTTATTTATTTTTTGCTTTTCCTTTCTCAAATAGTGAACAATGTCACAAGTTTCCAATCACATCTGTGGAACAGACTTGATATTGAAGTCCAGTGTGTTTTGAGATCCTTGGATCACTTCAGTACTCCTTCAGAAGTACTGAAAGTTTCGTATTCGCTCTGGTATAAACCTATGTGTACTTGCAGCTGTGGTGGAGCTGAAGAAAGATGGAAATATTTGCTTCCTGAAGTCTTCTGCTGCATGCCTTCAGGGTACCATTCTGGGGGAGAAGAGGTGCCCACTTCTATTTGTACATCAGGGAATTATTTTCACCATAGGAATAATCGTAGGAGTGGGGCAAGCCATCACTGAAACTTACTCTCTTGACAGTCTTCCTAGGAAATGCACCCATTTCACAAGATTCTGTAAAAAAAAACAAAAAGTTTATGTAATGATGTAACTGCTGTAACAGTAGTGCTAGACCATTGTTTCTAAGAGAACAGTGACTACGAGATCTCTTGGCCAAGAATTGCCACGATGTAGACTTGAGGTCCTTTGGATGTGTAACTGATGTCAGATTTGCTGCTAGTTTTTTCTCGGCTGTTTACTCTGGTAAATTCTGGTTTCATCCGAGTCCTAGCTAATGGAAGAGCCAAGAGCTACGAAGTTATTTTCTCTTTCACCTTGATGATTTTGCATTGAGGGAATATTCCCCAAGGGGAGGTGAAATCATGGCAACAGTTTATGGGTGGACATTTATTGCTTTTGGTTTATTGCAGGTAGGAGTTCCCACCTACACTACAATCAAGTGTGCAGAAGCTTGCAGGAAGTGCTGTTGCTTTTGAGTTCATGTAAAAAGGCTTCTCTGCTAAGACATAATCTACAGAAGAGTATTCCTGTGCTGTTATACTAAAAAGAAGCATGTTTTCAAGCTTTGAAAAGCTGCAGGTTGTAATATTTTTATTTTTCTTAATGAGAATTGCCTGTAATGCACACAGTCAGTGACTTGGCTAGTGAGCCAAGTGATTTTCCTGGGCTTCACCAGCACAAGCTGGTCAGAAGGACTGCAGAAAGAAAGGTTTAAACAATTCAGGAAGTTCAAAAGCAGCATAAAATTTCATATTGCTGGCACACGTGGTTTAAAACTTTGCAGACATGGTGACAGCTGGTTATGATGAAAAATTTTTGTAATGATCCCCTTGAACCTTGAGGCTGGGGATATGTATCAATGGTGAATTAGGTTGCTACTGGTTTTGTGAGGAGAAGTTTCCTCTGATTTGACAATCCATAAATACCAGAAAAAAAAGGTAGGTCTAGCAAATATGCATTGCACTATACTTCAAAGTAGTTCAAAAACCCTACTGCAGTAAAAATCTCAGGATGGGCCCTTCTTATTTGCATAATTAGTTTAATTTTGTCACCTTCCTAAAGTTTAGTCATTGTAGTTTTAGCACAGACAAGTGTTACATCGGTTTCGGTGCTGCAGTGAAGCATTTCTTATTGGATCAGCTTTGTTTCAGCCAACACGTGGAGGTGTTTGCAACTTGCTGAGCAAACTGCTGCTGTTCTGCGTGTGTTTGCAACTTTTCAGCTCAACGAGAGTCACAGGCTGAGCACCAAGGGAAAGAGAGCCAGTGAAAAACATCTGACTGAGGCCAGGTCAACACGCAAAAGGTTCCTGCTAAGGCCTCAAATACCTACCTGCAACTAGGTGTTGAGTTTGGATTTTGCATTTAGGTTCCTGTTCCTGTTTTATTGGGCTAGGCTAGACTGAAAGGTTTACTCATGTTTTCAGCTATTTTATGACACTTCAAAATATCCAGATGAATCACGTTTGAAACCTCTAAGATGCAGGTTCTCATTACTTTGTTTCATCTTTATTTTCGTAGTCACAAGGAACTTTTTGTGCATGGCTCCCAAGGGGACCGTATACTTGTAAATGTTTCTAAAGCAGGTATGAAAATTGTGGCTAAAAAAAAAAAAAAAAAAAAAAAGCAAGTTGAGAATTGTAATGTTCTGGATGCTAGAATCCATTCTGATGGATTAGTAGAAAGAAGAACTAGAGAAGGTTACTTCTATTACTGCTTTGGTACTTCAATAACCCTAATTTTCCTGCCTGTAAAATGAGCATTAACCTTCCTCTGAGGATGCTAGAAAAATGAAGTTTAGACCTTTGAGAAGCTGACAGGAACATGTGCAAAGTGTGTTACAGTTTACAACTAGCATCCTTTCTTTTTTTTCTCTCTCCAATTCACAAAATGGAAACCACTTCAGTAACACCAATACACCAGTCACCTGGTAGGAATCCCACTCCAAACAGGTTTCAATAATTCAAAGCCATTTGCTGTGTGGACATAAACTGTGAATGGATAACATCCGATCCATAAACACCCTTGACTGTCCCTCCTCTCTGCCTTACAAAACTGCCATGTTGAATTAAATTTGCTGCATTTCATGAGGAGGAGAGGAAGCAGATGAGCAGCCTGAGCCTCGATGGCCAGCAGTACTGCATTTGCTTCATTCTGCCAAATTCCAGTTTCAGCAGGTTGCCCTCTTCTGTTGCATGGAGCTCGCTGCACATACACACAACGTGAGTGAAAGTCGGAGGTGAGAATATCAGCAGTTGAAACCATATTGCTCATTTCTTTATTATTTGTGATTTGCATACAACACGTGTGCTTTCCTGTACAGCCAGAGATAATGCTGACAGCAACCAAGTCACTACCCACAAAGCAGCAGTATGACCACCACGCTGGGGCACAGCCTCAGTGCCTTTGCAGAATGACAAATCTATTTCTCTCTTGTTCAGGTTTTGTTGCACAAGCAGAGGTGACAGAAGAGCTACTGAGGTTCAAAGCTTATTCCTCCAGGCAGGAGGCAGCCTGCAGCCCACTGCCAAGCCCGAAGAGGGGTTGCAGAAGAGCAGAGCAGACCCTCAGGGCACCTCACTGCTAGGCTTGGTGGTGGTTTCCACATGACAGCGTCTGCTTCTCAAGCTGATGGAGCATGGCCCAGCCTAGCTTTTCTGTATGCCATCTCTGTATCCTGTGCAAGATGCTAGGATACTTAAAATAGCAAATATGAGCATCTGAAAGGAAGAAAACATTAAGGAGAGTGCTATTCCCACAACTAACAAACGTGACACTCGTTATGTGCTCCATCTCCCTCTCTCCTCCACCTGCACATTTAGACACAGAGCAAGGAAGGGAGAAAAATGAAAAAGCAACATTAAGACCACCAAAACAGTCAGTACTCAGACTTCTTACACATATGCCTGCCAACCATTTGTATGCAATGACACATTTGGAAGAAGGATCTTATGAAACGTGCAGCCTCTGGCAGCAAGTGCCTGAAAAGCATTCGTTATGCCTATTTCTCATTTAGTGCATACTCTTGGTTTTGTGAATGCATTTAACTAAGACCACTGCCCTCTTAATAGCCATCACAGAGAAGACATACAGATGATGACTGAGGCTGTGCATATTTTTTTTAAGTGCAAGTTCCTTCTCACACTAGAAGTTGATGCCCTTCAGGGGATAGCTGTGAAATCCTGCTTTAACTCTTCTTTCCTTTTTAATTTTCAGTCTCCGTGCTGTAGAGCATCCTAATATATGTAGGTAGCTAGCATTGTATTTTATGACTTCGTAATTTAGAACTTTTAATTTTTGTAAACTGATCTTTGAACGTTGAGCTTACATTTCCTCAAAAAATCATTTGGAAATGAATCAAAGAAAATAGACCAAAATGAAAAAATAAAATAAAATCAAACCATACTGATTCGCATTAACATTTATTGAAGTTACTGTGGCCAAAACAAAACCAGAAAACAATACTTTTCAGTATGAGAAGTGTCCAAGTAAATTGTAGAATTTACAGAAAACTACAAGTATTAAGAGCTTCATGTAGGAAATACTCTACAGAATTTGACCACATGATCAGCTCTCAAAGTTATTCTTCTAAGAGGCCAGAAGACCTTTGAAACTTATTTTCCATGTGAACGTGATCTCTGTTGCTTAGGTGAAATGCACATGAGTAAGAAAACCTCATCACCAAGCCAAGATTAATTATTTCATTTTGCAGCTAATAAATAAAGTTAACTTTGGGCATTGTAAATAAAACAGATGTACCTTTGCACCAAAAATCAGCAATATTTCCATCATTAAAGTAGATTTCATGAAAAGTGTTTAGCATTATTTGTGCCAATTCAGACAAGAGCTCAAATTATTGAATCACAATGTTTCAGTATCCAGCTTGTGTTATGATCGTACATGACAAAACCAATTTGAGGTGCTGAGAAGCAGCATTGCCTATTTGCAGCACCTCGGTGTGTAGTGCTTCCCATCCAATTGTTTCCTTGTTGCAGAGCAGCCTCCAAGCAGGCAGGAGCAGACATTTGGCTGGAGAAGCAGGAGGGGGTCCTTTAACAATTCAGTTTTTCAGAAGCACAATAATATCAAGAAAAAATGTGAAATCTTTAGGTCTGTTTCCACTGAGTCTCCATCAGAACAACATTTGTTCTTCGGCACAGTTACCTTGGTGAGTTTGGATGGCAGTAACTCTGCAGAAATAGAAGTTTCATAACAGCAAATGTAGGCTGTAAAAAAAACCTCAGACAATACATATCTTTCTGCACATGGGCTGAAGCTACGGGGCAGATTTTTAAAGTACATTGATCACTTTGGCAAAAAAAAGAAAAAGTTTGATTTCCAATTGGATTTACAGCTGTAAGTCTTCTAGGGAGAGATTTTGAAAATCTGTTTCAAGATTGAAATAGGGAGGTTATATTCCCAAGGGCTCTGTGGCATTTGCAGAGGCCAGCATCTTGCCACTCTGCCACCTGGTGCAGCCCTCAGTCAGCACAGGGCTACCCCCACGGGGATGTGCACTGAGTCGGGGCACTTGGGACTGGGAGTGCAAGAGAACAAAGAGCAAGCAGAGGAAAGGAAGCCCCTACCCGAAACACCAGTGAGATGCCCCCCTTGCTATCCACAACACAATCATCTTTTTATAAGAAACAGGGGACAATGACATGAAAGACAAAATGTTTTCTTTTTAAAATGGCTTTTCAAGGAAACATGATTTCTTTTGAATATTCCCCACTTCTCTTTCAAGTATACACTCCTACCATCTTCAAATGCAACTGTTATGTCTCAGTTTATTGTGTAAAATGGCACTTAATGTTGATTGAAACATATTTTCAAATCCACCTATAACACTTATTATACATGGAATTAAAATTTATTTGTACCTGATCTTCAAATTAAGGTTTAGCATGTTTCTGTCATCTGTCCAACAACGTTTATACAACCAAAAAGCTCTTTGCAGTGCTGCATTGGACATAAACTCCACAACCATTAAAGAATCTGACAAAAACAGAGTTTCAAAATAGATGATTAGTCCATTTCCTAACACGAGACTCCTTAAGTATCCTCTTATACCTCTTAAATCCTCTAGTTCGCAAGACTCTCATACAAACAATTCACATCCAACTTGTCAGTTTAATCACATGCTGGGACTTTATGTTGAAAAAAAAATCAACATTTTATTCAGGAAAAAAATGAATTGGAAGAAAGTCTGGTAAAAACAAAAGGATGAAAACTTTTTCAGATTTAACACGAGATGACTCCATGTTTCATCTCCTTTGCCATGTTATGATTAAGGAATGTGAAGCTTTGTGTTGGCAAAATTAAGTATGACAGAAATCCGATACTCCTTTGGCAAACCAAAAACTTAACACATCTTTCTCTATTAAATGATTCCAGTCTGCAGTTGTTTTCTGAATCATGAATGTGATGAGTGGTCCCATATCAATATTATTCAGCCTTTTTCAACTTGAACATCCCTGAACATTTTCAGTGGAGGAGTAAAAACCAATACAATGAGATGATGTAGTACCAATATATACAGGTATGTAATGTAAAGCATATGTATATTCTAGATCAGTTATGTTGCACATTTAATAGTAACTTTCATTTAAAAATGTGTCTGTAATAGAAAAAAAATACAGAAAGGCGTTATCTAGTCCCTCTCATTGGATCAAGGCAGGATTCGCTATACCTCCTATAGTTCATGACAGTTCTTGCCAACATCCTCTTATTTCATCTTAAAGCTCATCCTGATGGTAACTCCACAGCTCTCTCAGGCATCCAACATTTGAGAGCTTTAACTTGCATCAAACCCTAATCTTTCTTACACTATTTCAAAGCCTTTGTTCTTATTTACCATACTTTAAGAGATTATTCCCTTCCTCTCTGAAACAGCATGCGCTTGAAAATTGTGATTCCTTTCCTACCAATCCCATATTCTTATTCATTAATTTAAATAATTAAAAATATATTTTCCTCATAGGTTATATTCTTCACTAAGGGAGGCCATGTAATTCTCCTCTGGATGCTCTCCAAGTGTGCCACATTGCTCTTGAAGAGCAATATCCGAAACCAGCCACAGTGCTCCAGCTGAGGTTTGATCAATGATGGGTGGAAAAAGGATTTTTCCATGTGTCTTGCAATCTATATATGTCTGTATCTCCCACTCTTATGAGATTTAGGGGGAGTGTTGGCAACTGCACAGTTGAGATTTATGTTTAGCTATACTCTCAGGACTTATCTGGAAAAAATTCCTCACCACTTGTCTTTCATCCTCTTTTGGAGGGGAATGATCCACTAACCAACATATTGCATCTTATTTGTCCTTATTGAATCCCAGCCAGTATTTTTAAATCATTTTTCCCCCCCGCAAAATATTTTAAATTCTACTCTAATCCTTGGGCACACTTGCAGCCCCTTCCACCTCGAGTCATCTTCAGGTTTAGATCTCACTTCCATTGCCTAAGTCAGAGACCAAATGGATCGGCATGAAAACATCCAAGAAGTCTCTGATGCTCCGTCACACCTAAGAGGCCTACTTCTATGCCAGAGGAACTAAGGTGGCCTGAGACATGAGGAACCAGAAGAACTTATTCATTATCTTGCAGTTCCCACAATTACTTACCAGTCTATTTCTGCTCTTCCTAGGATCTGGCATCAGGCTGGCCACTCTACAGCTACCAGTCCTCTGCTTTCACCATTTTTCTGAGGGTACTATCCCATTTTAAACTCTCTAGAACTTCACCCATCTTTAGAAATAATCCACAGTACTCTAAACATATTCTGTTTTTAACCTTCCAGGCCCAGATGATTTCAAACCATCTGGCATAGGGTAGGAGCACTTTGTTGCCTCCTTACTGCTGGAGATCTGTGCATGAACTAATAGTTGCTTTTATAAAACATTTTGGAAGAATCATGCAAAAGCTATACACTACTCATCAGTTTTAATGAGTGACTTTCTGAAAATATAGTGCATGCCTACAAAGGACACAAAAATACTAGAACTCCATGCTTTCACATTTTAGGTGCATTCAGCAGTTAATTAGTGAGTAAAGGGCACAATATAAGATTGTTATCTGAAAGTTAGGAGCTCAACAGAATTCCTAAATTTTGATCAGACCCTCCTTGTAAGAAACAATATGCAAAATTAGCTGAACACTATTCTGAAAGCAGGAACCCAGCTGCTTATTGCCAAATCTATAGCATATTGATGAGAGCAAAGAGTTCTGTTATCCCACAGATTATTCTCCCCCATGCCTATTGATCTAACAGCTGTATTATCACTCATATTTCTTCCTTGGTATGATAACCAATGTCTGCAGCAATTCTGTCAATGCCCTGTATTCCATTTATGAAAGAAGTAAGACTGGAGTTGTTAACAAGAGTCAAAGGTAACATCAAAACTCAGCTTTTGGTTAATTACTAAAACCCTCTGCTTTGCCTGTTCACTAGAGTAAAGTGATATAGCCAGCATAAGTTTCTAATGTCCATTACTGCTTCCTTGCTCCATGACTGCCCTGAATCACTCCCCACAGGTGACCCCATTGCCTGCCACCACAGAGCACTGGTGGAAGTCCAAAGACGCTGCAGCTACAGGATGCTCCAGATGCAGGGAGCCCACAGAGCAAAACGTGAGTATTAAGCAGTGCCATCTAGTGTAGTGCAGGGACTCATTCGCAGGGAAGGAAAGCAGCCTCCAGGCATTGTTATCCTTTAACTGGGCAAGAACCACAGGGTGAAACCCATGTGCACCACACAAGGGCTTTGGTGGTAAGTGAGACCAAAGGATAAGAGGGGTTTCATGCCTTTTAAGTCTTGCCTGATTTGTGCCCTGGATACCCAGACACCCTCCTCCCCCCTTCTTCTTTTTTTTGGATCTTTGCCTGAACTGCAAATGGGAGAGGGCATCTGCATAAGCCTCTCTATAGATTTGAGCATTCGTACTGCCGGATTAAGGGACCCATTTCAGCAGCACAATGACAGATGGCAAGAACTTGGTTGGAGGGAGCTACCAAACCAATTTGTGTGTAGCACCTGGTACTGCAAGGCTTTAATGCATGCTCCAGCAGGATCTGAAGTCCATGATAGTAAAGATGCTTTCAATACTGAACTAGCAGAATCAGTACAGAAGGGGTTGACATGCTCCCTAGTAGTTTCACACACTACCCATCCTATGCAGAGTGATAAACTCTTCATCTTCCTTGTAAGAATTTATAGTTATAGCATAGTTCAGAGATAAAAATATAGATAAAACACTGCATAAAAAACACATCAATTGCTGTTACAAGACAATAGACATACCACAATCAAGTATCTCACAGAGATCTGTAACAATTGCTGTAACAAAACAGCCTTTTTATCAGCTGAATGTTTTCCTCTCAGCCCTCAGTTTCCCTTGAGTAGGCTGGAAGGCTAGGTAGCCAAACTGAACACCAGCAGCATTTACCTGAGACTCTTCCTAAAGAGACTGAACCAGTCAGAAGCATAAATCAAAGCCATGTAGGCCAAATCTTACCACCTGACTCTTCCCAGCTCTCTACCACCACCAGATAGCAGGCAGATCACCCAGGTTTGCATAACAGAGCCTTATCCTTAACATGACCCAGTCTCTTTAACCCCAGAGCAGCTCCCTCCCTTAAGTAAGCTGCTTGTTAGCCTTATCTCATCAGCTGGGAGACAGCTGATTAGGTACAGGTAGAGGCTAAGCCCATCTCCTTAAAACCCCATCTCACATGTGACCAGAAGAATATATATATTTTTTAAACTTGCAGAGAATGTCAGTCTTCCTAGGCACATGCCTAGAGAATTACAGGTTACTAAGAAACCAGATGAAATTACGTGACCTGTATTACACAGAACAATGAATTAGATGAGAAATTGGCTTCTCTCTTCTTGAAATCCGTGAATGCATTTTGGTTTAAGCAGCATGAAAAATGCTTTTACTTGTGTCTGATTTGTAAAACTATATCCCCTACTACATGAGAACATTTATGTCACAGAAAAATCTGACTCTTTAAAGGAAATAATTTCTTTGGTAATGGTTATCTACAGAAACTGACAAATTAAAGCTTTCAAAAGTTTTCACTTCTCAGTTGGGCTTCTAAAATAGTCACCTCTGCAGATAAATGTAACCGTGTATGTCTGTCACTATTTACAAAACAAATATTTAGAAGTGTACTAAAAAGTTGAAAAAAGTGGCAGTGTGACACCCAAGCCAAGACAAAGGGAAAGGGGAGGGAGAAGTGTGTGGTGACCCGATGCTACTGACTGCTGCCCTAGCAAAGGCCACCTGCAGAAGACATTTCTTCTCGCACCTCTGCTCTGCTCCGCTGCTTGGTAACTTTGCAGATTTGCCTGGTCTCCAGGGGGCCTAATCTCCAGGTTGGGCAATGTTGTGATAACACTTCTCCAGCGACAGGAAGGGGATCAACAACCTCATGCAGAGGGTTTTCCAGCAGACCCCATGTGGTGGCATGCGACCTGCCTACCTGCCCTGCCAGTGCACAGAAAGACACATCCTCGCCTCCTTGTTCAGCTCTGAAATGGCAGGAGAGGAATAGGCCGCGTGGCTCCCCAGCGTCGGGCTAATTACAACCAGCTCTTGCTGAGGCTCACATCAATAATACAAAACCCCGGAACAGAGTGGCACAAATTTATGCTGTACGCTTGTTAAATTCTCCCTCCTTTGCAGCAAGATCTCAGAAAGGCACGTGGAAATACTTTTGGCAATGTGTCATTTATTCAGGAACCTGGAAAAAACATCCCATATTACTCCATCATGGATCCCCCATCAATAACCTCATGACAAAGATATGGGGTCGATTGTCCCACCGTGGGTTCTGCTGCGGCTGGAGGCTGCTGCTAGCAGCAGGCAGCTGTGGAAGTCCTGGTGCCTCGGGACCGCCTGGTAGCCGTGCCCCTGGATTTGTCCCTGTGTGTGTGGACCCAAGGTGCATGCTAAATGAGGTGCTGATTTTTACATTTTGTTGCTGTGCAATTTCAGAATGCTTTTTCAGAGTTTGTGTAAGGCAGCCAGGCGTAGCATTCCCCCGAGAAACTTCTCTGGACAATGAACGATTTTTTACCGATATGTGCTAGCAGCAACTGAGTTCCCAAAGTAGGTACCATAGTGGAGGTGGAGGTCTCAAAACAGGCAAACCACTCATACCCAGTACATCTCCCATAGCTAAAGTGCAGGTTTATCCAGTAACAATGATTTGCATTAAAAACTGGAGCAAGCTATTCACTGGTGAGTTTGATTGCAGAATTACCATATTGAAAAATGTTTTTAAAAGTTAATTGGTAACTGCTTTAGTGTTAGCAATGCCAGATGATAGCCTAGAAGTGGTCTGCCAGTATTGCCCTGAGTGGTTGCTTTTTTCCACCAACAGAAGAGTTCTTCGTGAGGTTATCTTGAACCTCCAGTTCACCCTACTGGGCACCTTTCTCAAAGGGATGGTTGTTCCTTGCTATTAGCAAAATTTCTGAGTATATAGGTAGTGATCGCTATCAACAAAATTCAGCTGGACAGACAAAATACTAGGCCATTGTGTATGTCCTGAGCAACATTAGCCAGGAAGTCATGTCAAAAGCAGGAACTGTCCCAACAGTGTGCTAATCGGGGATCACTCTGTAATCACCTAATTGACCCACTATTTCAAATAGGTGAGGCTCTGATAGCTTTTTTATTCTTCCGAAGTTGCTGTTACCTGTTAAATTATACCACAGATAGCAGCAATTTTCCCTCCTTCTACCTCATCCTCCAAAAAAACACTAATGCTTTCCAATGTGTTGCCATTTATTGCTCATTTTGCCACATGAACACTCGCACAGAGCTGACTGACTAATCTCTGCTGTTAATGCACATAAACGCTAGGCAGATCTCTCTGTATCTGAATCATTCTTACCCTGTGCACACCGAGTCTCATTCAGGTGTTCAACACGTTAGTCTAAGTGTAGCTCTACATTAAAGTCATTTAGTAAATGAGTGATTGTTTCAGTCTTCGGAAAGGAAGGTAGGAGAGGGAAGTATTTTTATTTTCTGTTACAGTGTTGCTGCCACCTAACTTGTGCAGAAAAAGCTTATGGTACCTGGTGTCTGAACTCTTTCTGTTGACTTTGTTCTTGGTTGGTTACAACTAAAGATTAATTTTTTTTAAAAAAAGTCTCCATTATATTTTGATAAGAAGTTAAGAAAGTGATTATGAATTGATCTTTCTTCAGAATGAGATAAAATCTCTCCCTGCACATAATCATGTGCCATCTCTTTCTGAAGAAAGATCAACTTATAATCACCTGATCATGGATAAAAAAAATCATAAAGGGATATCTTCTGTGAAATGAGTAACTGGCATGAATAGTTCAGCCTGTGGATTCTTTAACTCTTATTACTGCTACTTCTACAACATTTGAACTTCTGGATCTAGTGTGGAGGGAGAGGGCATTATTTTTATAAAGCAAATATGTCATTTCACTTTGTTGAAAAAACAACAAAAAGCACCATTGAACAAACAGGAAGAAGATCAATTGGTTTTCTCACCTTTGCTTTAGAGTGCATGTTTAACTGTGTACAATCATTACTTTTGTTTTATTTCTCAGCTCAAGTACATTGTGCTGCATGTAAGACCAGTTCTGTCACCAACACTGTGTATGCAGAAAGAGCAGCAGCATTGTAGCCACAGTAGTTCAAAGACATGAGAGACAAAGTTTGCAGGAAAAAGTAATTAACCTCTTTGATTAGAACAACTGTATTCATTTTTCCAGCTGTAATAAAAGACATTACTCCCCTACTCTTTTATATAGCTATGTGTGTTGTAATGGCTTCACATGAGCTGTACATAACTGCCTCAAGCTATGTTTTTGAGCAATGTTTATTTAAAGTTCTCCATCAAGTTGGTCTCCATGACTTACCATCAAAATATTGAAAGGCTTCTCCTTTTCCTTGTAAGCTCTCATTTTCTTGGTCAAGTAACATTTGTATTGAGCCCTGCATTGCTCCAAGACAAACACGCTGCTGGGTTTGGGCAGTCTTGTTCAATGCAGTGGCTGGGAAGACCTCACTTCTTATTTCATACACCTAAGTGAGAGGTGATCAGGAATAGAGAAGTCCTGGTCAGACAGGTCCACTGGCATCTTATTTAACATTTAGTTTTGCACAACAAAATCCATAGCGAGTTATTAATTGAACTCCTGAGTATATTCATTATGGCAAATGCCGCATCGTTTTGGCTCATCCAGTGGAATTCATTGAAATCCAAGTCAAGGTGGTTGGTGGCTTCAGCGGTGGCAAAACCTCTGAAAAAACTGTGGAGGGAAATGCCGTGCTCTGGGCTAGAGGTATCCAGGCTAGATAAAGCCGTAACATTTGTGAATCCCTATGCCAGACAAAATATCCTAGACAGTAAACATGTAGTTTGTGTTATAGTCCTTCACTGTACATTTCCCAAGCAAATATAAATAAAGGCAAAATATTTGAATCATACTTACTAGGTATACTAAGAGAATATAAGATATAGGCAGCTATGCATTAGCTACTTGGTGTAAATTCATAGATCACAAAGCTGGAAAGACTATTTGTGATCATCTACCTTTTTTTTTTTTTTTTTTTTTTTTTTTTGTCTTCTGTATTACACAGGTTACAGGATATTCTTGAATTAACTCCTGTACGAAGTGGAGAATTTCTCTGAGAAAATCAATTAATTTCAACTTCAAATGTCTAGGCATGGGGAATCCATTACAGTCCTCGGTAAATTGTTCTGATAATTAATTACCTTCCATGGTAAAATGCCTAGTTTCAGATTTCACTGGTTCTTGTCAGACAGTTTTCCACTTGACTGAAATGACATATATTATCAAATTCTTAGTCCTCTACTCCATGACTACAGGGAGAGTGGAAATTTATAAGCTATAACCAACTCTCCCCTTAACCTTGTCTGTGTTAAGCTGAATAGATCGATCTACTCAAGTCTCCCACTGAAATACCTCCCTTCCCCTCTTGTAGCCCTCCTGTGAACCTCTCTCTGTTCCCCACCGGTCCCTGATGGTGGGCACCAGAACTGAGCACTGCTTCAGTCACAGCTGCTCCTCTGCAAGTACAGGGGCAACATGACTTTACCCAGAGGTATGCTTCAGTGCATATGGGGCACTCACCCTGTGACTCATATCCTTGCATTGAGGTTTATCAGATTATTTATTATTATTTTTAAAATCTCTCTATATATACTTAGAGAGCTTTTATATGTACAGACAAAATCCCAATACCATAAATACATATACTAAGCCCTGAAATGAGCCTGGAGATCCTGAGCGTAGCTGTGTTCAGTCTGAAAGGGGGTGGATCTGGCAGGAGTGGTGTGCAGCAGAGAACTGGATTTATTTGAAGAAGAACACGTCAGCTACTTCTCTAGAATTGTGCCTACTCTATTTCTCTCTAAATTGTGCCTAAGAGAGGGAGAACAAAATGCAGCAAACCCCCTAATAAACAGATTTTATTTTATGTGTGTTCCAACATCTTGCAATCGTTGCTTGTTTTTCTGGCCAGAATTAAGGTATCTGGATTTTTCTACAAGGCCCCAGGTAGCTTCCTTGGATGTGTCCCCTTCTGTTTTTTTTTTTTTTTGTTTTGTTTTTTTGGGGGGGGGGAATGGTACCCACCATAGCCAGGACACCCAGCAATATCAGAGAAATACAGACAGAAGGATATCTGTAAAGGCCTTTTCCCTGTAGTTATCCTTTAGGATGTATTTCAAGCTCACTTTTTAAAGTGGCCTGAGGAGGGGACACTTAATGTTGGATCTTTGCTTTGGGATGGATTTGAGAGCAGAAAAGAAGTGATACAGTTTGTCTTCAGCACACCATGATTATTTCCTGCAGTATGTCTGTAAACCAGCTCCTTGTTTTCTATGGTTATTGCATCCACTGGTGCAATTGTATTTGCATTCATTCTCAGAGGCCTGTAGCAAGTGATATACTATCAAGGTAATAAAGATGATAGAAAAGAGCAGGATGAACAAATGGGCCAGCCTGTATGAGCTAACTGTATGATGGACAAATTTTGGCTCTAGCATGTATTCTTTATCTGTTACATCTTGCTGATTGGTTAACAAAATGAATACGAAAAGTAGAAAGTCAGTAATTTGACAGCAGGTTTCTTTCTGCCTATGTTATGTACAACGACAGAGTGGGTGGTCACAGAACCAGACTTCCCGCAAGTTTGGAGGCAAAGGCCAAAATGGCATTTTCCTTCTAATCAGGGACTGGGAACACCATGGCAGTACTTGATCTTACAGAAAAATTAAATGCAATTTTAATGTGTTTCCTGCCCTCCACCCCAAAACAAAACAAAACAAACAAACAAAACAACCTAGTAAAACCATTAGAATGGCTTTCTGAGCTCTCCCGTGTATGTCCATGCACATCTCTACCTCTCTCTGATATCTGGCATGACCAAGAGCAGTGAAGGCAAGATTTTGCTTCTGGAGTTTAGTGTATGAAATGATGAGTAAAATTCCCCCACTGAGTCATCATTTCTCCAGCATGTAATATCTGTATAACAAGTTGGCCAGAATTTCAACACTGCATATGGCTTTTTCACACATGAACACGTTTCTTATTGCATATTTGTTTGAAAGGGGGTATCAATTTCAGAAAACAAAGTACACCTCCAGTTTAAAAAATGGCTGTGTGAAGTACAAAGAGCTCTGGTTTTACTTTCTTCCATAAAAACCATTATGCAAAGTTCAATAGGTAAAACATGAAATATATAGAGCTTAACAACGCAAAGTTCAGTTTTGTGTTAAACGGAGTGTGGACTTTGCTAAGGCAGCATTGTTCTCTATAGGTTAGTGGTGATAAATACAAATACTCATGCGATCCTTCAAATTTCAGGTGTACTGCTGCCATTATTGAGGTTTTGCACTAGGCAGTTTTTCAGTTGCAGAGCCTTGAAGCACTATCCAATGAGCTATTTATTTATTTATTTATTTTTCAGATGGTCTTTCCTTTGGGGAGAGAGAAATCAAATTTATACAAGAGAACATGCTGGTTCAGGTGAATCACTCAGTCTTTAGCAGCAATGGTCAAGCCTCAAAGGTACCTTGGAGACTTGCCTTGGGTTAGCATCTGAAAGATAAGGCATTGGGATCATTTTAGCAAAACTGCTTTTGCATTTCTAGTGTTTTAGAGTAGGGTCAATAAATGGTAGTGGATAGCAAGTGGAGAAATCTCACTGCTCTTAAAAAAAGACTTTCCTGAAAAAACACGGGCATTTTTGCTATTTCTCTTTCCACATACTAGCTCAAAGTGAGGGGCCATATCAAAGAGGTGCATGGCAGAGTGCCCATGATGATGCCCGGTTCCATCATATCTAAAACTTCACTGTCAGATGACTTTGATTTTGGCCTTTGTTCTATGTACTATGAATATGGGTTAAAGAAACACACCGTCATTCCGAGGTCTAAATAAACCTGCTTCTTACAACAATATCCCTCAAGGTCTTGGTATAGATAAATGTGGTGATTCTGGCAGAACTCCGGAGATAGAGCATAGAGGACAGTCCTCAGCTCATACCTCGTTTCATTCCCGAGTGCTGTCGTCTTTCACCGTTAGTGCCTCCTTGTTGCATTGCTTAGTGCGGGGCACAGCTGGTTAGAAATCAGAGAGCCACAACAGTTTCCCTGTTGTTGTAAATTACTGCAGATTTCAGTCTCTTTCTGCAGGTTTCCAGACTGACATAAGGTGTTGGGAGAGTCTTGTAGTGATGGGAAAATGTGAAGTAGGAATTTTGTAGCCCCTCCTTGACTACTTATAATAGATAGAACCTGAGAGGAGGTCTCCTCCAGAACTGCATTCCTAAACTGGGAGATCTGCAGGACACAACAATACAACAATACCTCCCATTCCCTATCTTGGGCATCTTCCACAAATAATGAATCAAAATTCTCTGCCGCCTTTGATTTGTGGCAGTGTCCTGCTCCCCTACAGGTGACAGGGACATACCTTGGTCAGAGGTCCTCTGAAATAGTGCAAGGAGCAGCAGCAGGACGTGGTAACCTTTACTACAGCCTCCTCTTCTACAACTGATGCCACATGGGAAGTTTTGGCCATGTATGCCTTGCAGGTGGTGCCTCAGGCAATAGCAAAATAATACGGCCAGCAGTGCAACTATGGAGCAGTTAGAGGATATTGCATTAAGAGACAATGCAATTATCTGAACTTTGCTAACAGTTATGATCATATAGCAATTCAGGGGTACTAGCTGTATCCATACCTCTAGTTCTGATGATGTCTGTGACCAGAAAAACTGTGCTTTTGCTGCAATAGTTTATTCCAGGCTGTTCTTTTCCCTGAGTAACCGCAACCAGAATCAGAGTTTGCTGGTGTAATGGTATCTGTAACAGCTGATTTTGTCAGGATAACCCCATCAGAGCACACACAGACAGCAGGCCAACCAACAAGCAAACAACCAAGAGAACCCTCCAAAGCAAACAAAAATTTCTTCTTGCATCTGGACCAATTTTATTTTTGGTAAATTGAGATTTACACCCCACTTTAATATACAAATCCCCAGTTATTCTGAAAATACTTTCTTATTTAATCAGTTGTGTTGTTTGTGTTTCTTTCTTTCTTTTTTTTTTTTTTTTTTTTTTTAATTAATGATCTTTTGTTGTTATTGTTTGGAATGGGTTTATATTGAGTGAAATTTATTCAGTATTTTAACAGGAACAAGGAGACCAGCATAAGAAGTGTGCAATAGATGAGCTGCATTTGGTGAGCAGGGAAAAGTCACATGAGGGCACACACTATTTATATTCTTCTCTTGCTTAAAGTTAGTGTTAACAGCATTGATTCAGTGTGTTGATGATAGCTTTATTCAGGACTTTAAAATGGCATATACACATTACTGAGTCAAAAGCTGGCAGAACCAACAGTTTCTGAAAGGGCACTTTTTCAGGACCATTCTGTGACCCTGTCCATGGTGTTTTAGTTTAAAAATGCGGGCACCTTATATTAAGGCTACACCAGCACAAATCTGGGACCACTTTGAGCAGATCTCAACTATGAAGAAAGACCAATTAGATTAAGGGCCTGAAAACCACAAACTAGTGAAGGAAGTGATATTTGCAATGAAAAATGACACTCATTTCTCTGCTTTGGTCTTGAGCTAACAATCCCTTCAATGTCGTGAAGCGGCGGGAGGACCCCATGCTGCTCGCACTCTCTTCCACATCAGATGCAAAAGTGAAATTTGGATGATATTTTACCCTGGGGATGGATTAATGTTGTGTTCTGCCAGATATTTCAGATTGAGTAATTCTCTTCTTCTTTCTCCTTCCTCCACAGTTTCCTCCTGCTGTAAGGTGCAGAGTGCCAGCCGGTTAATCACACTCCACCCCATGGTTGGCTTTGCCTAGTAGTGCCTGAAACAGTCTTTGTGTAACCGTATCTGAAACTTTTTGGCAAAATTTCCAGTGATCACATCTTATTCCACAGTAAGAAAGTCGAGAATGCTAATAGAGAGAGGCTGCTAGCATTTTCAGCACTGCATTGTTAGTTCCAGCTTGGTTTAGACAATGTGCTAGGTGATGCTGTAAACCAGTAAGCTGGTTTATATCAGTATTGCTCTTGCTGAGAAAGATACATCACCCACGGAAAGAATAAAAAACCCTACACACACACAAAAAAACAACATTCTCAATTCTCTGAGCACACCTTCTCCTTTAGGATAAAAGTTGAATGTGAGGCATCATTATAACGTTAAAGAACATTTGATGCCCACATAGAAAACTCAACACATTTGAAACACTTTTCTTTTTTCAGCATGTGTCACATATTTACTCCCTTTTCCTCCCTTTATCCTTTATTACTAAGGAAATGAGGACATTTGCATGAAAACAAAGGCTTAGGTTCTTAAAAGTTTGTCTATTCCTGCCTGTATTTTCCTCCTCTGAAGGGATCGGAGCCTTCTGTAGAGAGTACTGTAATTGTTTCCAACCCAAAGAGCTGTGATGAATAAGAAGCAGTAACTTTTAAACAAAGACCCTGTTTTCATGCAAATATTCCTAGTAATAAAGCATAGAGTAAAAGGTATATGTGAAGTTATGTTTTGCAGAACTGCTATTTAAAGCAAAGTAGCTTTGTAGAATGAAGTCGAGTATGAATTTTTCTAACTGCAGTAAGGGAAAGGGAGTTTGTGTATTTTCCATAAGAGATTCCAAGTGTCTCCAAATGAGACTGTTAAAAGGCAAATACAGAATATATCTCAATATTATTCTCATCAGCATCATCAGCATCACTCTGTGTGAAAAAATCCTTACCAGAATTATGGCACACGTCTCATGGTTTCTATACAAGCCCAGGAACATACAGTCTTCTTCCCCCAAAGACTTAGCAATCCAGTTTGTTCTTCTAATCCATCTCTGAGTCATTGTCTTGGTCTACCTACTCTTTATCTTCCAAACTCAGGAATAACTGAACAAAACCTATTGAAAAAATACAGACATATAACGGATTTGGAGACAATACAGAATGGGTAGTATTTACATTCACATTTACATTACATTTACATAGATCATACATAAACCCACATACATACATTTACATTCAACAATAAGGCTTTAATAGTTCAGGCTTGGCTTCACCACAGGGGCCCCGATGGATAGATCAAACACCCAGAGGCATTCATTTGCTTGTGGTTTTCGTACATTTATACTAGTAAGAATCCACCCGTCTAATTTCTGATCTTCTCAGCAGCCAATGTCATGGATCACCTACATTTATTACAAACACCAGAGATGCCAGCAGGTGGAATGGTGGCTATTCCTCCTCGTGGACACTACCAGCAGCGGAGTCCTGCCTCCCCTGATATACCATGGTGCCAGATTGCCTAACTGTAGGGGATGCTGCCAGGCACCTGAGAGCAAAGCAAGACAGCAGAGGCAAACCCAGGCAGTGCGTGAACAATGACTTCTGCCTCCACAGAAACTAGGGCTGCCAGAGCTCATTGTTACTGCAATCACCGGGCTGTAAGAGACGCAACAATAGACCTCCACAGAAATTCCCTCCAGAGGAGAGGAAAGGCACTAGAAGACATGCAGTTAAAGGTAAATCATCTGGAGTTACAGTTTCTTTATTCCTAAGCATATCATCTCTTGGCTCTAAGAGGAAGATGTGCAGCCTGCACAGAAAGCAGGCTTTTCACTGGAGCTCATGCATATGGCAAGCTAGAAGTGTTAAAATAATTTTTCTATGTCCATGAATTAGAAAAAAAAACACAGAAGATATAAAATTCTTACCCTCAAAGGCTACACTTAACCATCCAGTAACTCCATATCAAACACAAACTGCTGGAATATTATGGTGAATAGTTTCAAAACACTCTTCCTTGGCAGAACGCGGATGATACTTTTCAACCAAAAGCCTTCTCTTCTCTCCCTCTCTCTCTCTCTCTCTTTTTTTTTTTTTCTTTTTTTTTTAGCAAGTTTTAAAAATTTGAAAATGTCTTCTCAGCCTTTTCTATGGAATCAGAGCTACGTCACCACAATGCTATAATTTCATCTTGAAACACTGGTGGTAACTTTAATGAGAGACATCAGGCCTCATTCTGCCTAAGTCTTCACTTTCTATTGCCAGTGGACTTGTTAGAGCTGATAATTCCAAAAATACAATATTTATAACTTATTCATGATTTATTTTAAACCTCTTTCACAGTCTGATGCATACGAGGCAATTTAAACCACCAAAACTCTGTTTTGCAACTAACACTTCATTACAATGAATGGAAAAGTTCACACATCTGTTGGTGTTGTATTGTTTCAGGCTGGCGGCAGAGCAAACAATACAGCAGTGCACTGATTTGCTGTGCTAAGGCTGTCTCCAAACCAGAGGACAGAAGCTTTCCTTTTCTGGAAAAGGGAAGAGAGTTCTGCAGAACATGGCAAAAGAGCCTCAGTCCATGGCTTCGAAGGACCAACACGGCCCCATTCCCCAAGGATGCTCAGGGGATTCCCTGAAGTTCAGCTGATTGATAATGGGGTGTCGCTAGAAGTCTTGACAGAAGGAGAATCTATGTCAGCTCCTTTCATTCATTCATTGCCAGCAGAGTCCCATCTGTACTATTAAACCCTGTCAGAGTTTTGATAAAGAAAAAGAAAGGTGAACCTAACCCCATGTAATTTTTTCTCATTTAAACTTTTATTTCTAATTTCAGATTCTTGGATGATTTAAAAATTAGAGATAAAAGATTCTCTATTATAAATTCACCAAATATATTCTGCTGAAATTACTGTATATTTAGGGTCCTACATAATGCCTATAGGTTCGTAGAGTCACATAATGGTTTGGGTTGTACGGGACTTTGAAGATCCCCAAATTCCAACCCCCCTGCCATAGGCAGGGACACCTCCCACCAGACCAGGTTGCCCAAAGCCCCATCCAGCCTGGTCTTGAACACCTCCAGGGATGGGGCATCGACAGCTTCTCTGGGCAGCCTGTGTCAGGGCCTCACTGCCCTCTGAGTGAAGAATTTCTTACAAATATCTAATCTAAATCTCCCCTCTTTTTGTTTATAGCCCCCCTGTGTCCTGTCACTATCTGCCCATCTAAAGAGTTGTTTTCCATCTTTTTTATAAGCCGCCTTTTAGTACTGGAAGGCTGCTATAAGGTCTCCCCAGAGCCTTCTCTTCTCCAGGCTGAACACCCCCAGCTCTCTCAGCCTTTCTCCATAGGAGAGGTGCTCCAGCGCTCTGAGCATTTTTCAGGCCCTCCTCTGGACCCGCTCTAACAGCCCCACGTCCTCCTTGTGTTGGAGGCCCCAGATCTGGACGCAGCACCCCAGGTGGGACCTCACAAGGGCAGAGCAGAGGGGCACAATCACCTCCCTCACCCTGCTGGCCTCTCCTCTGTTGGTGCAGCCCAGGACGCAGTTGGCCTTCTGCATAAGGTTATGGACGCTATGTAAATATATTCTACAAAGTACGTTTGGATGAGAGCAAAGTCATATACCACACACTTGACTTCATTCAGATCACCATTTTTTTATGATAGGCATCATTTTTGAGTCCCGTGCTGGTGCATTATTGGGGACAGTGGAGTTCCAGGATGCTCCTGGGACTTCTGCCCAATTAATTGATGGAACCACTCATAAAACATCCGCACCTTTCACCGTGAATCAAACCCCCAAACAGTAAAACAAAAAACCAAACCCAGCTGAGTATTATGCTAGTTTTGACTCTCCATCCCTACTCCACTCCACACTTGCTTTTCATCTGCTTTTATGTGTTCCCACTCCTACCATTTACCAGTTTCAAAAAAAAATAAAATAACGAGGGTTCCTGGTTTTATTAAGGCATGGTCCCAACTCGACTGAATTTAGGAATTTGTGTCTGCTGGGAAGGGGATGAGGCTCTTTATGTGATCCAGAGCAGCGCTCCTGGGCATGGAATTATTTTCTGATGTGCCAGAGTGCTCCTGCCTGTTTCCAGCAGCCCATGCGTGCTATAACCCTGTGTATCACCGCTCAGGGTGTGTGGCTCCCTCCTTCCCCCCTCGGTTTGTGACTGGCTTTGGATTCCGGCTCTGCCGGCATGGAAGTTGCCGGGAGCCCCCCGGCTGGCTGGGATGAGCACCATTACACGCCAGCCCCTTTCAGCAGAGCAGCCTTCTCCATGCCCCGACCCCTTCCCAAATATAACAGCACCCTGAAATAACCCCCCACACACACACCCCACAGAACCTCCTGGGCGGGCGGGGGGCCGGGGGTGGGCTCCCCCGACCCCTCCCTGCACAGCGCATCCTTTGTGAGCGCCCCCGGCTCCTCCAGCGCCGGATTGGGGCCGCCGCGCTCATTTCCCGGCCACACAAAGCCTCAGCCCCCCCCCCGGGGCCGGTCCCGGGGGCTTTGGTGGTGGTGGTGGTGATGGGGGGGGCACCGCCGTGCACCTGCACGGGAACCACCGGGGCGAGAGGGGGGCGCTGCGGGCGGGGACCGGGGGTGGGGACCCAGGGGGGGGGACCCGGGGACGCCCCCGCGGGGATGCCCGGACGCGAAGAGCGCGGTGCCTCCTCCTCCTCTTCTTCCTCCTCCTTCTCCTCCTCCTCCTCCTCGTCCCCCACGCCCCGCGGCGGTGCGGAGAGGGGGGTACGGGGTTTGGGGGGGGGGGTCTCCCGCCGGGGTCGCGGAAGCCTCGAGCCCCCCGCCGCGGCGCCGCGCGCGCTCCGTGCTCCAATAAGCGCTAATTAGCTCCCAGCCTAATGATGTGTCAGCTGAGCCGGGTGCGCGCGGGGAAAGGGGGTGGCGGTGCGGTGATGGGGTGGGGGGGGGGGGGGAGAGAGACACGGCATCGCCATGGAAACGCTCCCCCCTCTTCCACACCCCCCCCTTTCCCCATCCCCCCCTGGCTGGGGGGGGGGGTCTCCCGTCTCCATCCCGGCCCGGGACAGCGCCGCCCGCCGCCCGCCGCCGCCGTCGCCACCGAAACTTTTGTCCCGGCGGCCAATCAGGGCGAGGGGGGGGGTCCGGGGGGGGGCGCGGGGGGGCGCGGAGCCCCGCGGGGCACGGCCCGGTGCGGCGCCGCCGCGGAGCGGAGCGGGGAGGGGAGGAAGCACCGGCCCGGCTGGGAGCAGCGCGGCTCGGAGCAGCGCGGCTCGGAGCAGCCCGGATTAGCCCGGCCCGGCTCGGCTCAGCCCTGCTCAGCCCGGCCCGGCTCGGTTCAGCCCGGCCCGGCCCGGCCCTGGATGCGGGAGGCTCGGGCGGGCGCGGCCGCGGAGAGGCGACGCGGAGAGGAAGCGCAGGGGATGTCCTGCCCGGCGTGAGCTGAAACTGTGGCAAAACGGGAAAAAAAAAAAAAAAAATCAAGATTTTTTTTTTTTTCTTCGCCCCCCTCCTTTATAATAATAATAATAAAAAAGGGGGTCTGCTCTGCATCCGCACGCAAACTTACTTGGAAGCCTCGCAGCCGGCTGAGCACGGAGAGCAGAGGATCCCCCGCAGCCGAGGAGTCCTGCATGGGAGCACCATCACTGCCCTGGCACAGCACCCGAGAGCCGCCTCCTTGCCTTCAGCATCCTCCTGGGACTGAGCTCGCTCTCCTCCGGTCCGACACCCGAGCCTGTCTCCTAGATATCTGGCTGTTTGTTTTTTTCCTTTTTTTTTTTTTTTTTTTTTTTTTCCTCCTCCATCTGCTGGGATGGCAGAGTAAATAAATTGAAGAAAATTCCTAAAAAGGCATCGAAAATTCAATGGGACTGAACAGGAGGAAGTGAGATGCTCACAGACCGTTACAAAAAAAAAAAAAATTACAAAAAAAAATAATATTAAAAATAGAAATATATGCACTTAAAACGTGGATCGGATGTATTAGGCTTAGAAAATAGCAGGTAAGAACTTTCTTTCTTTCCAGCACCTTCATGCCCGGAGCAGGGAGATGTAAGGCGGTTTTGCCCAGCCCTGGAATAAAGGGGGAGCGAGGAGAGCAGCTTGCCCTTCAGTGCTGCCTCCATCCTGCGCGGCGGGGCTGCTTTAGGGAGAGGCACAGCCCGCCAGGACAGAGACAGAAAGCCTTCCAGAAGGCTGCCGGGCTGGAGGAGGAGGGTGGGATTTTTTTTTTTTTCTTCTTGCTATTTTTTTTTTTATATATATATATCTATATTTTATTTTTTCCCCTTCACCTGCGCTATCCAGGGTGAATCCGGGCGCAGCTGATGCGTGGAGAAGAAGAAGGACCCGAGTCAATATTTCCTTTTCTCCTCGCTGAGCCGAGGGATGGGATTTTAATTATTTATCCGCCCGAACCCTCTCCGGGTGAGGAGAGGCTGCCGGAGCCAGCGGGATAGTCCTGCCTCGCGCGATTATTGAAGGGACTGAGCACGTACCGGGGGAGGAAGGAGAAGAGGAGCCTCCACCAGCCAGCCCCGCTTCAGTCCAATAATAGCAATTATAATAAAAAAAATCAAAAAACACACAAAAAAAGAGGAGAACCTCGCCACTCCACCGAACCGACCGCTGCCCCCCACCCCCCTCCCGGCCCCCCCGGCTCTCCCCCGCCCGGAGCAGCCCCACCACACACACACACACACAAAAAAAAAAAAAAGAAAAAAAAGAAAAGCAGCCGGGCTCTGCCTGCCTGCGCCGGGACCTCGGTGCCGTCCCTCCCCCGGCGGGGGCTGCGCGCTGCGGGGCGCACACAGGTGCCGAGCGCGGCCGGGCCCGGCCCGCGGGGGGCGCGCGTGTCCGCGGGGGTGCGCGGGGGCGCGCGCGGGCACCGGGAGACGATGGAGAGCGGCGAGCGGGACATGTACCGGCAGTTTCAGGACTGGTGCCTCAGGACTTACGGGGACTCGGGGAAAACCAAGACGGTGACCCGTAAAAAATACGAGCGGATCGTCCAGCTCCTGAACGGCTCCGAGTCGAGCTCGACGGATAACGCCAAATTCAAATTCTGGGTCAAATCTAAAGGCTTCCAGCTCGGCAACTCGGACGAGGTCAGTGGTGGTGCTGGAGGAGGGAAGCAAGTGCTGTACGTGCCAGTCAAAACCACGGTTAGTAGAGAATTGTCTTCCTTGTTCTATGTCGGCCGCTGCAGCCCGCTCCGGGAGCGAGAGGCAAAGGGGGAGCCGCAGCCACAGTTGGCTCCTTCCTCCCTCTTCCCCCAAGTCATCATCACCATGTTGCGTTTGCCTGTCACATTAGACACCGCCGAGCTCTTTGTGGTCCTTTTATTTAAAGCGAGCGCGCACCAAACACACCCCGCCGGCTCGCCGCCGCCGGTGCCCGGTGGTGTCCCCGCTGGTGTCCCCGCTGGTGTCCCGGTGCCCCCGGTGGCCGTGCGGGTCGGGGCTGCGGGCCCGGCCCCGGCTTTTGTCCCGCCGCCGGCCCCGGCCATTGTGCGGGGCAGGCAGCTGGCACAAAGCCCCTCTGCCTGCTCCGGGGGGGTTTCCCCGGGAGAGCGGGGCTTTCGCCTGCTTTTTTTTTTTTTTTTTTTTCCTTCCCTTTATATATATATATATATATATATATATATATATAATTTATTTATTGTTAGACCGCAGCCCTCGAGACGCCGAGCAGGGGGGAACGCGCCTCGCTGGCTCCGGAGCGCGGCTCGGATGCTGGCGGCGGCGGGGAGAGGATGCTCAACAAAGGGAGATGGGCTCGCACATGACCGCACGCTCTATTTTGTTACTCTTCCTGGGATTGCGCGAGTCTCGCAGCCATAAAGCCCAAACTCCACCGATGCCATACGGTAGCGTGGCATCCCCCGGCAGGCTCCGGAGCTGCGGAGCCCGGCGCGGGTCTGACAGCGGCAGGGTTATTATGCTCGGCGGTGGCAGAGGCTACAGATTCTCCTATGTGAGAAGATGGGAACTGTTGGCTCCAAGTAGGTTTTGCCTATTGAACTCGTTATTCTTACTTCTTGTGCTCCGGGTCACGCAAGCTAAGCTTCTTTTGTCTGTGTCTGGGGAGGTGGGGGGGTAGGGGGGGAGCAGCTGAGAAAGGAAACCCGGCAATTAAAAATATTCCGGCTTGGGCGCTGGGCTCGGGTGAGCACCGCTCTCTTTTTTATTTGCAGTGGCAGCTTATCCTGACCCGCCGGGGAGGCTGGTGGGTGGCGCAGCGAAGGGGGCTGCTCGGGAAAGCGTTCTGGGCCTGGCCGTGACGTAGGCTGCTGGGGAAATCTGCTGCTGCCTGCTTCGCCCAGGGCACCGAGCTGGGCATTCCCTGGGCCTGGTGAGATGGGGCCCCTCGCCACCATCACCTCCTGGCCATGGGTAGGCTGAGGTGCGGGATCCCTTTGGAGGAGGTTATGAATATGAAGACCGAGAGCGAAGGGGAAGCGCTGGAGGGAGCTTGTCCCCCTTCTGTGGCTTTGATTCGCCAAGGCGTTCTAGGTGTGCCTATAGAGCCAGGTAATTCGGCGGGTGTCTGTCTGACAGTTAGGTGACTGATGGTTAATCTTGGACCCCAGCAGGTACCCTAGACCAAATTTATTTTTCCTTGCAATTTGACAACAAACGGAAGTTACGTAAAAGTTGTCCAAAACAAAAAGTCTCCATTTAGGTTGGAATTTTTTAATATCTCCTCTGCTTCCTGGGATAATAATTGCAAGGAGCCAGCAGGCAAGACCTTTTATTCCTAAGACTGTTCTTTTCACTGCAAGTTCAAAACTGTAAGCAAATTCAGTGTTTTTATGAGTGAAATTATGCTCACTACCCTGCTAAATAAAAAGGCTATCGTTACTTTTATGAGGAAGAATTTAAAAATTAAGGGCTCTTCTGGGTCTCTGAGACACAAGACTCACTGATGATCAACCTATTTATTTTCTCCCACCTTTGCCTGGCCATGAGAGCTTGGAGTACCTCCTTGAATTCCTTTTTAAATTTCATTTTCAGGTCTTTTTTTTTTCTTTTTTTCTTTTTTTTTTTTTTTTTCTTTTCCCATTATTCCATTGGAGATTTCAGTGAGAGGTTGAGTGCCTTGCTGGTCCTACCTTTGTTCATTTGGAGGATCATACCCTCAACTGTGAATATTAGTGAATGTCCCTATAAATGCATATATGTATTCGTATTTGTATAGAAATAATTGTCTTAGATATTTAAAGCAACCAAGCAGGCATCATCGTAAATACAAGGAAGGAAAGTTAGCATGAAATATTTGTAAGCATTTTCAGAATACAAGCACATTAGTTGAACAAGGACATAAAACTCGTTATGGGAATGGTCTTGTATTTAGGAAAAAACTCTCTCTTTCCTTCTGCTGTCCAGCACAGATCCTTTGTCCAGCAGAAATGAGAAGAGGCTGTACTCAGCACTCTTACACCGCAGGTAGCTCTGAGAAACAAATGCCCTCCTGGAAACATGAAGCTGGTGTTGCTATCCAAAAAGGCAGAGGAGGTATTTCTGTTGATCTGTAGCGTGGCAATTACGTGTGTGAACTGCTGCTAGGGCAGGGGCAATGTGTGCCAGGTGCTGGGTGCTCTGAAATGCCCCATGGTATGGAGCAGGGGTGCAGCCCCTCTCCCAGTGGCAAAGCTCCTACTGACTTAGGCAGGGGCAGGATTTCACCCAGCCTGAAATGGTGTTACTGGGGGAAACACTGGCTTTTCACAGGACAGCAACTGTTGGTAAGCCTTTAAAGCCCGTTCTCTCATTTCTTTGACTCTTACTAATTAGTTAAGAGTTTATTAATTTATGATCATTTAGAGACATCCCCACATACCGGGTCTGTTATTTTTTTTTCTTGCTGTTATCACGTACAGTTGAGCTTGTCTGGAGAGAGACGCAACTGGTAACAGGTCCCCAAACTGTGATTCCCTCCCTTGTCCTCTCCCTCTTCTGTGCATCACTTGATCTCACCATAGAGGTAAAAGTAATTTCAATTTAAAATTAATCACTGCTGGCAGCATGAGCGCTCCCTCTGCAATAACAGGACGGATGAAATTACAAGTTGGACTCTAAAGTCACAAGCTGGTCAAAAACAAGCAAATAATATTCAAATACTTTGGTAGGAATTATTCTCTCCTTGAAGCTTTAAGATTTGCTGCTCAGCTTTGCTGTCAGCCAGAGAGATTTGCTCCTGATGGTGCTGTAATCCACTGCTGCTGGTAATTAGACATCATTACTGCTGCGTTAAAGGGAAAGAGAGAAGGAGAGAGGACAGGCTGGGGCTAATTAACTACTTGATTCTAATGAAAGGAAGAGAGCCTGATAGCAACTGGGAGGTTGCACCGGAACAGGCTAGATGTACAACACAGACTTAATTGAAGCAAGGGTATCTTGCATCCTCACACTAGCTGAGGCTTGGTCTACTTTCCTGTTCTGTGGACAGTAGCATGCTAGGTTTTGTTCTGCTTTTTCCTTGCCCGGATGGTAAGTAAGTCAAAATCAAAGGCCTGCCTTAAATATGAAGTTTAAGCATGCCAGCAAGGAGAGTGCATAGATGATTATGTGCCGGCTTAATCTATTTTTGGGTATGGTCTCCTCAAGAGCAACAGGAACAAATCAATTCCTGAATGTTCACATCCCTCTGTGGCCTAGGAGATGCACTGTTGGTCACCAAGCAACAACATCCCCTGCAAAACAGCCATTTTAGGTCCAGAGTGGGACAGCACACAGCACGCTATTTGTATGTGCAACTTGGTGAACATCTCACTTCTGCAACTTTTCAGATCTCTACTGTTACTGCCGCGCGTTTTCTTTCATTATGCCCAAGCTCTGCTGTATGCGAATCGTGAGCTGATGCCTAGCCTAGACACGCTGTATAAATGTGCTAAGCCAACAAATATGCCAAATGGCTGACAGCAATTGCTATCGAGTTTTGCTGGTTGGTACCCACAACCCATGAGGAGGTGTGGAGCTAATATTACCAGCATAGTATCTTTTCAAACTGTATAGACGATTTTTATGGTGGATTTTTTTTTGTGTGTGTATTTTCTGCATAGTTCTTTAACTGGAATTATTTTTTGATTGCCAACTGGAAAACAAATTTATTCTCACCACTGCTTTTTTCTCTTGCTTTATGTCTTCAATGGATATCAATATGGCTCCTAAAATCAAGCTTGACTTAAACATAAGTTACAAAATAATGGCCCAAGCTGTATCGGCAGGTGCTAGGCAGAACTTTTCTTTAAAAAAGAAGGACTAAACTGATTGTGAGATATGGCTCTGATAAAGAATGTGCAATGAGCAAACTAGCAGAATATAACTTCAAATGCCATGCTTAGATTGCTTTTATGTCGTTTTTAATTTGGAACAACTCCGCAGACCTTAATGAAATCCCAAGCCTAATGTACGATTTTTCCCATGCCTTCTTTTATATTTTCCAACTATAAGCATAGAATGGACTTCCATTCAGAAAACAAATTTTGTTCAGTTTAGTTCAATCTTCAGATCCCCCAGCAGGATCTGGTACCTCTCGGATAGCCGCGAGCAGAACAGGGAGGCTCTCTACGCATGTAGGGCTGTACCACTCAATCTGATTACAGGATTTAGGGCTTACAAATTATAGGCCAGTCAGTTCTGAGGAACAGGGTGTATCCCAGCCTGTCTCTTGTTCTGTTAGTGGTGAAGAATTGTGGATGGGCGTATGAGTTTATGGTTCATTTGATTTTATATAAATTACTTTGCTTATGAACAATAAAATATAAGAAACAGATCACTCTATAAAATAGCTATATGTCAAAATATGGTGCTTTAAATTATCTTGCATTTTAAATTATGGTCATTATTTGGGGGCATTTTATAGCAACCTGAAAATACAAAGCTTTGTCTCGTTGCATTTCTCTCTGCTTTTGTAGCCAACAATATCAAAAATGAATAAAAGGCTTTCTCGAATATATATTGGTAGTTCTGTAGCCTGCTGAACTGCCAATGCATAATGGGAGCAAGCACCACAGAAAGGTGATGTGAGGGTGAGCAGTAATTTGTCCCAGGGTACGGTTCTGCAGTAGTTTACAGTCGTGTTAAATGCACCTTCCAGGCTCAGCAGCTGTATTCAAGCCCTGCAGTATCCGTCCCGTTTATCTGCCAGCCGCATTTTCCCAGTTCAGGTCTCCAGAGCTTCGCCTTCCCCGGTTACCCGCAGCCTCTGTCCTGCTGTTTTCAGATCTCCCAATGGACTCCGTGGGGAAGGAGGCTGGTGAATCAGACAGATAGTGCTGGAAAATGGTCATAGCAGATGGAACAAAACCGGTTTAGTTGGCAACTCTTAATGTAGGCATTCAGCTCAGTGTTCCTGAATAAGGAGAATAGCTCCGTCCTGAAACTGAAAAAAATGTTAGTGGCCATATGTAAGATGCTATCTCCACACACGTGTTTTTGTGTGACAGAGAGGCAAGGAGAGAGGAGGATTTGAGATTTCATGGTAACAATGTTGAGCAAGAATTTTCCAAAGAAACGTGAGCAAAAGAGAGCAAATTTTTAAAAAGGGATTATTTTGAAATGCTTCTTCTGTAACGCTAGTAAATACCAAAACAGAAACTGCTACTGATATATCCACCCTGTACAGTAATGCATACAGTGAGGGAGAGGACAACAGATTCACCATAGCTATCACCTGCTAATGGCCAGGGTTGTAGCGTGAAAACCCAAGGAGTTAGACTCAATGATCCTTAAGGGTCCCTTCCAACTAGAGATATTCTATGATTTTATGATTCCAAGTCTCCCGAGTGATCCAGAATAAACGCTTCTAGTTTAATATTCATGCTGCTGTGGAACCTTGCTGAGAAGACTGAGGTGACAATGGACTTGCATCTTTTCTGTACTTCAGTAGCCTCTTGCTAGGGAAGCTGCACTGGATTCAGCCTCTATGCAACGTGGTAGAGACTGTTTCAGACACTTGCATGGTGACTGTCTTCAAAGGTAGCAAGTATTTTTTCTGTAGCTGCATGGCTGTGTGATCAGTGAGTGGTAAGAAGACACTTTTCAGCAGGCTACTGCTCAAATGGGCTGATACGCATAGGTACAACATAATGGTGTGTCATCTGATCTTTTAATGCTGATAGTTTGTTTCTTTCCCTAACTTCTGGGGTGTTCAGCATTGTCCTTGTTCAATGCTCCAGAAAGAGAGGAGATGCAATCTGGAGAGACTATACATAAATACCCAGAAAGACTCCATATAGAGAGCGCTTATCATGAACATTGGAAGAAGGCTCTGTCAGAGTTAATGATTCAAATTTAATTTCACTCAATGGAAACAAATTAAAATGGGCTCAAATCAAACCATGAGGTTTGGTCTGCTGTTGGAGGAGGCAACTAGCAGCTGTTGGTCTTGGTCTAATGGAAGTGATTTGGGTCCTGATTTTCCCCAGTACACATGATACAGCTGTTGAGAGCTTGCTGGTAAAAGAGGAACAACACAATCAGGGCAGATATTGAAGAGAGATGTAAATGAGTTAAATTTGGAGAAAGATCATGAGATTGCGTGCCAGAAAACATGAATCTCCAGGCGGATCCTACCAGATTCTGCAGCCTCCCATGCACTGCAGAGCATCACAGGAATCCTTTTTTCCTTTGTTGAGGAGGTGACCCTGGTCAACACAGCACCCCAAATGAGTAGAGTTTTACAGGATGTAAAAGGTGTTTTGCTCATGTATATGTTATTTTTGATCTGCCAGAAGTCTCTCTGGCTTTAAAAACTCATGAGGAGATGATATTTGCTGGTGCATGGGAGTTTTTGGCATTGCCCTGCAGAATCAGTGAATGTGATTCCTGTAGCTTTCTTAAATTACCTTTCTGTTCTGCTTAAATAGATGATCCAAACAATTTTACATTTCCACTAGCGAGGTATACTTTAATCGCTTGTGAACATAAAATATCCAGGTAGGCAAGAAAGACTTGCTACAAGTTATGGCATTGGACATTCTTCCAGATACAATGGATTTCCTTACAGATGATCACCTTAAGCAAAGGTAGTTGTTCAGGCTTCTAACTGCTTATTCAATGATTTTGCAACCTGCACGACCTCACATTTACTGTGTGCATGTGCAGGGATTAGAGCTAGTTGCTGAAATTGAATTGTAGGATTTGAACCATTTAGTTGTATTTGTGGATGCTTGTCAATTTAAGGGCTATCTGTAGTGAACATTTTACACAATAAATCTGATCTATGGCAGACTGAACCTCAAGGAAAGACTTAAAGACTTAGGAATAAATATTCTTTGTAGACTCGGAAGGGCAATTTTTATTAAATGACCTATTTGAGCCTAGGATGAAACTTATTCAGCCTTTTTGACTTGAGAAGCTGTAATTAGGCTTCTCTAGGAAACGAGAGGTTATATATCTTATATTCTAACAAGGCCCGTGTGTCTGAAGGTTTTGTAAATTTTCTTACCCCAAAGATTTTAATACAACAAGGGATGGATACTATAATATTTTGACTGTATTAAAAAGAAAAAAAAAGCAGTTGAGATCACTTGTGCTTAAATAACATACAGCTGTAACTCACCATACAAATTTTAAATTAATAAGTCTCTCATAGTTGCCTACAGACTTATACATAGCACTAGCAGTACAACCAACTGATTTTGTAGAGGACTTTTGTTTAAGGCAGACTCAGATCTGAAGTGGCTACCACTAAATCATGACCTATTTGTAGGGTAAAGAAGCATTGTCTTGGCACGTGAGAAATCAGACTTTTGAATTAATTAATGGTTATTACCCTGACCCAATAGATAAATAACAAGTAAGTAATTACACGACTATTTGATACACCAAGAGAAGAACAGCTAAGGCATGGCCAAAGGTTTCAGCAGACAGAAAAGACAATCAAACAGGATGAAAAGTTTTCACAAAATTTCATTATTCAGTTGATATCTTCTCTGACGAAATACCTATTCTGGGTTTACATTTCTTCAGTGATGAAACTGAATAATTGTCAGAAACAAAGAAAAGAAATAAAGAAAAAGATGACGGTGAATTGAGACACTAAATTGCAGTACATCACCAGAATTAATAATTAATTCAAGAATGAAATAACCAAAATATTATGAAAATATATAATTTCCCACTATACATGGTGATGATGTTGGAATAATTAGAAAAATCTATTAGAAAGAGGAAAAAAAATTGGGGAATATAGTTGGTAGAAATAACAGACCAGTGAAACATATTTCAACACCAGAAAAATAAATCATTAAGAAAATCATTGAAATTAGAGTTGTTAAGTGTCGATATGAACTATCTGATTGGTGTAACTAGTTTAGATTTTGGAAGGGTCCGTTACATTCCTCTTACCCATCATATTTGGAAGTCTTTTAAAAATCATTTTCAAATTAAAATTTTCTTCTGGTTTCTTTCTGAAATGAAAATAGTCTGATAGTGACTTTACTTTGGCAGTGATGACAACCTAAAGCTGGTGAAAAGTTGTGAAACCATAGGAAGAGAGCAAGAACTATACAAATGCAGTCCAATGTGCATACACACACACATGGATATATATGAAGTATACAGATAAAACCCAGACAAATAAAGAGGTTTCAACACTGGACAGAGATGCAAATTAATCAGGTTAAGCAAGTCAAGGAAGGATTGGGAAGGAAAATAGAAATATCATAACAAAGGACAAAAGGAGAAATCATGGCAGGCAGAGCTCCCTGCAGACCATTGCCAGATAATTTACATTTTATGCCATTGTAACACTAGCTTTTTGAAAGGAGTGGAAGATTTCAAGCTTTTCAATCACATTTAAACTGTATAGATTTAGCATAACATCTCAAGGGAAATATTTAGGAATAATTTCAAACAAATCAATAAGCGAATATCTTCAATAAGCATAGCAGGGGCAATGAAAATCATCATTGGGAAAAGTATAGAGAATGATATTGAAAACTTATTCTTCTCATTAATTAAATGATATGTCCTTGCCTTTAATAACATACTTAGTGCATTTGATTCATCTCCAAAAGGTCAAGACAGATGAAAGGTCCGGGGAAGGTAACCGAGCTAATTAAAGAAAAGGGGTACTTCTGAATGAAATGCATTTTAATTGGTTATACCACACAGAAAGATGAACATTAAGAAAAAAATACACAATAGAAAAATAGAAAAAAAATAGAAAAATAGAATGCACAGAAAAGATACAAAAAGGTAGAGAAAAGTTGAGAGAAGTGGTGCGGTGTAAACACTGATGAACAACAGAAAGAAAATTCTGCACCCACCCTTTTTAATCCTATTCCATTCTAGTAAGATTTTTGACAACTATCTTAAAAGGGAAATTCAAGGCTAGGCCATTGTTTTACTGCCTTTAGTATTGGGGTTGGAAGGTCACTGCAGCCTCAGGAGAAACTCTGACCACTTCAGCCAAAATCTCTTCCAAGGATTTTACAAGAGAGTGATAGCTCCATGATTCTTGTAAGGATGCAGTATGCTCTTTATGTCCATTCAGCTTTGCTGGCCCCAGCAGAAGTGAGGACAAGGTCCTGTTTCTGCCCTTCTTCTGTTCCCCTGGGAGCACCAGCACTGCTGATGGCACTTACCTGCAGCAAAGCACCTTGCAGTTACCTGGTGTTATGCTGCAGCTCTCTGTGCATGGTCCCATACAGAATTTATCGGGGTTAATCACGTTCCAGCCCATATGGTCAACACGAGAAAAGACCCGTAGAGTGCAGTGAAATCCCAGCATTTTCCCATGCCCTTCCCCTTTGTACTGAATTTTCGTATTGCTGATGGTCTCAACTTTTCTGCTCTTGCTTCATGTCTAGTTGTATTAGCAAGTTTTAGGCATGTTTTCTTATGTTGGTTGAAGCTAGCAGAGGAAAATAATTTGGTTATTATTGTACAATGCAATTAGATGCATCGTATTTTGCTTAGGGATTTATTTGTTTATTTGCTGATTACTCTGAAACATCTTTTATGGATTCCCTTGGAGACTTGGACTAGATGGTTTGTTGGTCACTTTGACAGCAGCATTTTCTATGGCTCGTTGCTGTAGGGATGTTACTACCCTGGAAGAAGGAAGGAGATGGTCAAATTTCAGAGCTCCAGCACTATCCTGTGTGGATCAGTGCATGAGATTACAGTGATTTGGATGGCAAGTTTACAATCAACTGCCTCCATTTTCCATTTTACCCTACCTGTGATGAGCAGAAACATGTTGATTTCACCTCCATATTTTTGCCTACTTGTGCAAGCATTTTTTTTTAGTTATTGTTGCAATTATTAGCAAACTCTTACTGTAGTGGGAAGAAAAGTGGAAGGAAAAAAAAAAAAACACAACAAAATTATTAGAGAATTAATTGCAAACATGAGAGGAATTGGCTCATTCAGGTGAATAAAATTTCTGAAAGATTTTGCTTTTGACCAGCCTGACCGGTAAGAATGACATACAGCTAATTAGGTGACTCGTCCCACTGCAAGTCTCAAGAAGCAGCAGTGGAAGAAAATAAAGAACGTAACTCATTTTCTTCTTCCTTAATCTACACAGTCATATATATATATTTAATGACATTTTTGGATAACCTTTATCTTTTTATATTCTGAGAGTTCAGTAAAGGCCCACAGCCACAGTTGTCATAATACTGAAGAACTCTGTCTGGAGTGAGCAAACAGCTCAGCCTTCTTTTGCTGAATACTCTATTCCAATGCCAGGCATCCATCTAAAACCTGTAGTTCAGACAGACCCCATTCTAGTTACCCCTTTTTGTCTCAAATCTGGACTATCCCACAAGGAGTCAGAGTAGTAAGTTCTGCATGGATACATCAGCAAAAAACAGAACTTCTCAAAGAGATGTATATTGTAAACTCAGTGGACTGTGACACTTTTTTATTTTTTTTTGGAAAACCTATCCAAATCCTCCACTTTGTTCCACCAGTGCAAAACGCCTGGTTATCATTGTTTTGGTGTAACTCAGAGATAGGTTTGGCATATGGTGAGCTGTCAGGGAGTTATATTTATGCCAAAGCAAATAACAAAACAATAGAAATTAAGCTAGTTCTAGAACTAAATAAAGATGATTAAAATAAAATTACTTCCTTTCTTTTTTGTTGCCTTTCAGTATAGCAAATTCTAATGTTATTCTCTTCAAATCAGCCCAATTTTGGCAAGATTGACATTGAGGAAAAGGTGGAACTGAAAATATTCTTTCACCTGTATTCCTACTTGAATCCTACATTTTCAGCTTGAACCAAAAGAGCTGCTTTCAAAAATGGTGTTAAAACAAATAAACAAAAAGCATTCTTAAATAGGAGAAAGCAGGTCAAATTTTATTAGTAGCAGTAAGTAGAACATGTTAATTAATAGAATTCTAATGAACTGTGCCTTCTCTGCTATTTACCTTTGAACATTAATAAATTTACAGGTAATTACCTGATTTTTATTATTTATTTATTTATTTATTTTTAATATAAATTTGATTCTTAATAGATGTTAAGTCAGGAAAATTTTCAGTTAAACAAACTTCAAAAATTTTGACAAATTTGCTTTTATCATGTTTGCTTGAAAGCAGGCAAATAAACAATGCTCAGTGTAGAAGGTTGTGTGAAAATATTCAAAGTGAATTAGCAATTTGTCTGGTGGATCCAAAGAGTGATCTACCAGACCTACAAAAGAGCTGAAAAACTGTAGCTGTAGGAAGCTAGAAGGAGTCAAGCTGGTGAAATCCAAGAGCTATGAAGGAGCAATTATGTCATCCTAAATGGCACAGGATAAAATCCCCTTGTGGGACATGACAAGCAGAAGGCCTGTGAAACATATTTTTGTCACAAAGACAATGCCCCTGTTTCAAAGGCACAATGCAGTCCTTCAGTGATGCTTAGGCTTTATAGTGGCTGGTGCCCGGGGAAGGAACCCACCCAAAAAGCACCTGCCTTGTGTGCTCAATGCCCTCTCCAGTCCATACCTCTGGGCTGGGTGGCAGTGGCTGGGTTTGCAACAGGATATGCCCAAACAAAGCTCCTCCATTTTTAAATAATAATTTACCTATGCCAGCTAACCGTTTATACCATAACATATTTCAATATTATGGACCAGTGTTTGATAAATGTATAAATGTGTTTCTAAAGCTTATAAAAGTATATATGAAGGCTTAATTCCAGCAAGGCCAATGCCAGATGTAAATACTGCTAGAAACAAGCTACCCCTACTTCCTTGGTTGTGATACAACCTTCTGCAATGCTGGGGCTGTGCTCATCACCCCAGACAGCTCTCCACTGCAGAAATCAGGGAAGGAGCCTGTTCTTAGACTTTTAAACTCTCCATATATTTAAGAACATTACAAGTGTGTATCTCTCATCCTTTCCCCTCCCCAACTAAACATATGCAACCCATATGCTTATCCTCAGTCATGCTGTTGAGGTAGTTTGTTTGATTGTTTTTAAATATTCTCCCGTTTCTATGGATTTTGCATTAGGACAAGTACTATGGGGAGAATTCAGATCTCTTTCCCTTTTCTGTGTCTCTTTGAACTATATTTACATTAGAGAAGAGCTGCTTCTAATAAGACTGAAAGAAAAGCGAGATGAGAGAACAAATGTGGTAAAGTGTTAAAGCAAATAGCGGATAAACAAACTTTCACTTAATAGCTCCCTGTGAGCTCATCCTAATGAAAGTAAGTCAGCTTTGGGAGAGGTGGAGGCTGGGGAAAGTAAAATCAGCTTGGATAATGCGTATTACAAATTTCACAATAGCAATAATAAAACTAATGAAATAAACTAGGTAAAATAAGGATGATGCTTCCTGTTAATTTGGTAATAAGACAACTACTGATATTTAAAATCAGTATTTATGTCACTAAGCATACCTGTTGACCACCTATAAATACAGAACAACCTTAAGATACTAATCGCCTAACAAGTCAAACTGCCTGGAAAATGTGTCGAAGATGAATCAGATTACTTTTTTATTGCATTTTTTCACTGAAATTTCATTTCAGCAGAATTTAAAACAAATTCTGTGTTTTTTCCCCAGTATTCATTTCAAATTGGATCTTATTAGTCAACATTTAATTTAATGAGTATCACAGAAATGATATAGTAGAAAGTAGCTAAACAGAATGTTACTAGACTCTAAAAAGCTTGTCTTTATACAAATATGCAACTAATGAATAGGTGCTGGCTATTCCTCGCAATGTTAATGTGAGTATGTTCACCATTGTACAATAGCCCCAATATCTATCTAATGTCTGCAGAGCTACACATTTTCGTCAATCCTTATCATTTGTCTCTGCTGCTGGAGATTATTATTTACTAATAGGCACAGAACATTTTTTTTCCTTATGTTGCCTTTATTTCCAGACGTCAAGGCCTGCTGTTTCTCATTCTGAATTCCAATCTGATGGCAGGTGCCAAGATTCAAATGTATATTATCTATGGGCAGTAGGATCAGCACATTTGTGTAACATCAGCTGAACTGAACCACTCACTGTGCTGGCTGCATTTTAATATTTTTAATCTTTCTTTGGAAGGCACACTATTTTGGTGAGCAACCAAATGCAGTCTAAGCTGTGTACAAGAGGAGATCTACAAATGGGTTTCTAAATGTAGGCTTCTGTAAAATCAGAATAAATAAATAAATAAATAAATAAATAAAAACTCAAAAACATGTAACTGGAGAACCTATTAGGTTCAATCCACCCACAACCATCTGGAGCAATAAGTTATCTATCTTATTTATCTAAACAAAACTTTGGACATGACATGAGCAGAAATGTGGTGAATAAGTTGAGCTGAAATAATTTGTAGCTTAATGTTTTCAAATGTCCGAGACCAGGAAGACTGATTTTAAGAATTACTGAATGTCTTTGCTATAATAACGTGAAATAGACCATTTTAAAGGCAAAAACTGTTCCTGCTACAGTCAATATCAAAATCCCACTGACTACAATAGTAACGGGATCGGTCTTTTAAGTAGCAAACCATGCTGTAAAAAAATAAATACTTCCGTTTCACAAGGTAATATGGATAGCAGTATAGTTGGATATTCTCAGACACTGTAGTTTGTGGATTTTCTCTCTCTAATAATACAGAGGTTCAGCACCTGTCTTATGAATCGCAGAGAGAAAGGCATAAGCTGTTTCAAAGCCATTCCACTGGCCCCGGCCAAGAAAGCTCTCCAGAGACAGGATGCACCCTGTGTGCCTCCGAAATGAAGTGCTGCCTCACGGGAGAAACTGTGTTCATCAGCGCAGGTCTCTCTGTGGCACCGATGGCAGGAACTGCCCATTGTGACCCATCCCTCTCTTCTGCAATGCCCTGAGATGGATCAGCTTTTCACCCTGAAACAAACTGAAAAATACACTGGCAGCATTTTTTTTTTTTTCATTTTCCTTTTACGTTTCATGTATGGCAGCGTGGATTCAAAACCGAGCTGCATCCCATGCATCACACAAACAAAAGATCTGCACAGGTTTTGGCAGAGAGAGGCACAGGCTTCGGGGAAGGGAGAGCATTTGTACCGCTGGTGTGCCCGCTCTCCAGGAGCCGCCAGCTCGCTGTGTCTCGCTCCTGGTGAGGCCCTGCAGCTTGCACTGATGCTCGAAGCAGAGCCTCTGGGGCTTTGGGGCACGCCGTACCCCAAAATCTCTGTCTCTGGTGGTGGCTGAGAGGAAGAGTTACCATGCCCCAAATCGGGGCTGGCATTTTGGGGGAAACTGGGGGGGAAAGCTTTGATATTGTGCACTGGCGAGGCGAGGCGCGACACGAGTGACTGTGACTCCATCGGACACAATGAGTGCACCGGTTCAGCAACCGGCAGACATTTCCTCCACCCCTCCCCCTGCAGCCATATGGTACAGTAAACAACCACCACAGGGTGTTTTTTTTTGTTTGTTTGTTTTTATTATTTTATTTTTTATGTTATTATTATTATTTTTTTCTTCTTCTCGCCCACCCCCCCCACCCCGGCTGCCCCTCGGGGCTGGGGGGAGGCATTTTCTTCCTCTTCATCGCCCTCCTCCTCCTTCTCCTCCTCTTCCTCCTCCTCCTCCTCCATCCCCGGCTCCGTGCCTGGATCCATGGCCGGGGCTGGCATCGAGGGCACGGGGAGGGGGGGGGAGAGCAGGGAGAGGGCGCGGCCGCCCCGCCACCGCTCCCCCCGCTCTATCCCTGCCGGTTCCTATAGTAACAGTGCAATACCTCCGGGACACGCTCACACACACACTCACACACACTCATGCACACCCGCCCCTCACGCCCACTCGCGGCAGGCAGGGAGGGGGGGAGCAGCGGGCACGGCCGCGGCGCCCTCCGCCATCTCCCTCCCTCCCTCCCGTTCCCATGGCGACGGGCTGCGGCTGCACCTGGGCGGCCTCTCAGCCCCCCCCGCCGGGCTCCGCAGGGTGCTGTGGGGTGCTGTAGGGTGCCAGCAGGGCCCCAGCTGCCATCCCCCAGACCCAAAGGTCACGGCTGGGCCCCTGCTGCCTGTTAGCTGCAGGGCCAGCTGCCAGCAGCCGAGCGGCTGAGGGAAAATGTCAGCTCAGATGGCTGCTCTGAGGGACCCCGGCTGCCCCCGGGGGGCTTGGTTCTCCTCCTCGCACCCGCAGACATCCAGGGGCCAGCGGTTTGATGTCGGGAAGCCCTTGTCTTTCGCAGCAAGGCCTGCATCCCCTAGTAAATCCACCGTACCGTGGCGTGATGCCACATGAGACCTTGCTGGCAGATGTCTGGCTGCCCAGCGGTGCGGCAGCTACAAATACTCCCTGTCGGCAGTGATGTGCTGTGGCTGGCATGGCTAGAGGTGCAGGGGGTGACCACCTTGCACCACTGTCACTGCCGGTGTTTGCTCTCGCTTGCTGCTTTTGCTCAAACCTGGCACTCGGGACACCTCTTAGCTACAAACCCTGGTGGTCTTTTGCAGTGTGTACATAGCTGTATGGCATATAGCACAGGATGGAGTTACACCTATTGCTGAAGGGTAGTGTTGCTGAACTTATGGCCCTCGAGGTGCTAAATGGGCTGTTATGGGCAATAAAAATGCTTGCATGTGGTTGAGATGTGAAAATGCGATCTCAAGTCTCTGACGTGCAGTTATTAATCAGTCTGAAGTCAGGTCTGCCCCTCTGCAAGTCCCTTCCTCCACACAGCTGGATGGGGCAGCCCAGAGGGGATGGGTAGCAGGAATGGCCATAGCCCTGGGTACCAGAGAGGTTTCTCTTCCAGCAGTAGTATACAGAAACTATTTTTTATCAGCTTCAATAAATGGTGGTTTGTGTGTCATCAAATACAGCTGGAGGACTCCCATTGTCTTCAATGGAGCACAGCTGAGACCTAAAAGGATAGTAAAGCACCTGACCAATAATAGCATCACCCGTGAAAATAACATTGAATTCCTTTGTGAGAAACTAACCACAAAACCCCATCTGTATCCTAAAGATGTTCATCTACAAAAGAGCAGGAAGCTTTCTCTTCCTTTACAGTTGTTAAAATAGCTTTAAAAGGGAGTGTTATCAACTGTTACAATTTCTTTGTGAGTCCCATGGTGTTTGTCATTTTTCTTGAAAAATCACATCTACAGTCAAATGCTCATGTGAAAATTCTACTTTTGTGTTAAAAAAAAAAAAAAAAGGGAAAAGAGGAAAACAGGCAAAAATCTTTTAGTAATCCTCCTAGCTGTATAGAAGAGATTGTCAATCTTAGCAACAGCTTCCTGTCAGTTCTCAAGATCTCTCAAGGACCCGGGGTATTTCATTATCAGTCTTTTGACTGATGAGTGTATAACCTGCTAGTGGATAGCACGGTTCCAGAATTCTACCAATACTGTGGTATCAGTAGAAACTGATACTGTTGGTTTGTAAACCATGAATGGTCAGCAGGCTGCTGTTAGGGAAATTTGACTTTAAAGCCTGCAAAAGTCCCAAGTGGGCCCTGTATACTTAGAAATCAACAATTTGTTTCCTAAATCAGAAGATTTTTCAGACCAATTTCAGGATTTTCCTTACCCTATCTCAATAATTTTTAATGCTTCAAATACAAGTTAAATAATTATTCTTATAGCAAAGGCCATCAGCATGAAAGATGAGAAAACAAAGGATATAATTTCAGTCAAATTATTTCAACATAATGCTTAGTAAGCTGTTTGAAAAAAAGATTCAGAAGGTGTTCAAATTAACAAAAACAGTCTAAAATTTAATTACATAGATAGGAACACTGAATGCATCTTAAATTATGTAAAGCTCAGCTTCATAATAGGAGAGTCTAGAAGCTTCAGGTTTTGAAGTTTACAAATCAGATTGTAAAAGCATTATTTGAAAAAAGTTGCATGACTACGCTGCATACTGAAAGGCTCTGGAGAAGGAGAGCACTCTGGTAAATGACTTATTGAAGAGCATACTTCTCAGGTGCCATCTCAACCAAGTTCCTTCTGCTGCAACCCTGGGATCATGGGAGGATCAAATATGAAAGCAACATCACTGCTTTACTTCTTGGGCTTTGTAGTTCTAATAACTTGACTTGTGAGGGACCAAAAAATCCAAATAAATTGCTACAATACCTACATCAATAGCACACGAGAATTAATTCAGAGAATTTATGCAGCTTGAGTTATATGTAGTATTAGAGTCAAGATGAACATAATGGTTCTTTTTCGCTAATAACTCATGAAACCCAATATAACTGATGTCTAGAAAGGATGAAGACAAACAATAGGACACTAGACTAGATGCTGTATCATCTTAATAGTTTTATTTATTTATTGTATTTTGGTGAATAATCAGAGCAGAGGCAGGTACGCTGAGTGAAAAAGGAATGCCCATGACCTAGAAGTGGAAACACAAGGAGACAGAAAAAGAAAAAAGAAAAAAGAAAACAACAAAGCAAAGCAAACTAACCAACCAACCAACCAAAAACCAAAACAAAACAGCAACAACAAATAGAAAAAGAGAGAAGGGAGCAGCTGAGCAGAAAATTTAACAGGAAGAAATGAAATGAAGCAGCCCTTTTTGTTTCATCATCCAAAATGTGACGGAGTTTCAGAAAGATATTTTTTTTTTAATATCAGAAATCATAAAATAAGTCTCTCAAAAAGCCTGATGAGAAAGATCTCCTGACCCTGGGAGAAAGAGAGTGAAATGATGGCATTGTGTTGTGAAGTACCTTCAGATGGTAGATTCCTGTTAAAAATGACTGAGCAAGATAGGAAATGTTGGCAAATAGATAGAAGGGATAAAACCCCAGATACAGAATGAAACCCCATCCTAAACGCATTGTACCAGCTGCTGACAGCTACCTCAAGGGTCTGTTAGCTCTTCTTAGGCAATGGCTAGCCAGCCTGCCATGCCAGTAACATATTATTAAATCAGATTGAATTTAATTTCACACACACGCATACATAAAAAACAAATACACATATTTACCAGACGTGCAGCTGTGCCTGATGTCTCCCCAGAAAACAAATGCCAGGATACATGCAGAATACCCCCAATGAAAAGTTATGCTGGAAATGATTTGATTTGATGGGAAATTACTGTGTCATTTCCTTTTAAAATCTGTAGCACTCAACATGTAGTACCGTAATAGGCTATTTGCAAGAGCAGAGCAGGGCTTGTCTGTGTGGTCTTTTTAACGTCTTTTTGGTGACCCATGCCTCTTTGGCCACTGTAGAAGTAGGATTTTGCATTTAGTTTTCTTAGCGAGGGAGATCTGGCCTTGTATGTGGCTTGGGTAGCAGGTGTGATTCATCAGTAACATAACAGCGTATTTCTTAGAGCAGACAGGGCATAAGTGATGTAGATACAGTACATATTCAGTCCACACAGCTGACTCCATCTGTTGGTGCAAGTGCTGCAAAGCCTTTTAGGATATTTGAAGTTAGTGATTGCTATAAAGTGCAAGCAAATGAGTGGGCGCAATGTATTTACAAAGAGAGGGATGTGATACAAAATTTCCTACTACATTGGCATCCTTGATTTTACTAAATGTTTCAGGATACACATGATCTCCTTCTGCAATGTGTCTTGGGAAACGTAGTCCAGGAAGGAGCAAGCCTGATTAAAGGAGAAGGTGAAGGTTTGAAGAAAGCAAGCTACAGCTTTCTGTAGGCGCAGCAGTGTCTCAGAACATGAAGTTTAATGTTGAATTGTTGCAGAAAGAAACAAAAGGTCTCACTTTCAAATTCCATTCTTGATAACATTTTGCTCTACAGAATAAAAAATGTTATCGTTTATGTTGTCACCAAGACGAAAATAGATGTTGGCTCTCCTTGATTTGAAGCCTTAAACCCTTTGCCATCTCGAACATGGGTGTGAAACTGTGATCTCCCTTTTTATTTGTATCAGCTTTGCTGAGAGGCTGAAAGTGCTGACAGTGTGTCCCTAGTCCTTTGCAGACAGAGCAAGATTTTAGAAAGAATAGAACAACTTGGGAGCTTGAGTCATAGTATATTACAATCAATGTGAGTCTTCAATGGGATTTTGAATTATGTTATTATATTCTAGAAGAAATAATTAGTAATTTTCTGGACCCCTTACAAGGGAAGTTTTTTGTTTTTTTTTTTTTTTTTTTGTTTTTTTTTTTTTTTTTTTTTTGGCAGCTGTAGGAGCACAGCAGGGATTGGGAGCTGTGGCAGAGCCCTGGGGAGGTGATCACTGATTTCTCACTGCCACCGAGAGGCCCTTGCTGACTTTCTCCGTGGATGTGATCTTGTATGACACTGAGACTGCCCCCGAATGAGTCCTAGGGAGTGTTCTTATAGTGTCTGTCTTCCAAGTGAACGTAACTAAGGGATGGTGGCACAGCAGTTTGCAAACATTTTGTAGCAGGCTGTTGTTGTAGGCTCAGCCAACGATTCTGCATTTACCTCTGCTGGTCTGTAAGACAGCCTCTCAGATGAAGTGACGAATGTTACCTCAGAAAAGACATTTAAAACATGACTGAAGAAAGTAGATCATAAACAGTAGGAGACAATCCCTATACCGTAGGGGAATGGGCCAATTGACCAGATGATTTTTCTTTCATCTGTAATATCCCTGAGTTTGTATAGTACTATTCAATTCAAGAAATCCCATAGCACATTGCAAGCTAAACCACGAATTACAGCCGGCTCTAGGGTGGATGGCTGTATCAATCAGTCAGGCTGTACACAACATGTGTACATAATGAGAGGAAGAGAAACATTATTATCATTATTATTATTGAACACATCCGAGCGCTGTATCCCATTATCTTAATATTGCCAGTATACACAGAAGAGCGAGAAAATGGGCAAGTTACTTAATATTGGTGAATTATGGTTTTGCTTCAGTTTGAACAGACTAGTTTAAACTAAGATATTAGGAGACAGAGCACTGAATTCTAGTGAACCTGATGAATAATATAATCATTATACTGTATTTAATACATAATTGAATTCTAATGCTATGTTTCAACTTTTTCTTCCTGTTCTGGTAAACAGCTGAGAAATTTATAACTTTATTCTTTTTGTATAAAGAAAGCAAATGCAGTTAAGGATACATGCTCGAAGAAAAAAAAAAGTTAATATAGTGCTGGGTTTGTGTTTTGTTGCACAGAGTTGTACTAATAATTATGAAGATCCTTATAGTTTGCATATTAACTGTTACAGATTTGAAAGAATAATCATGAACTTTAATTATACAGAGCAGACTGTTTCATCTGCATCTTTCCTTTTCTTTCATCAGCTGTGCTTTACGTATACTAACATCAGCATACAAAGCAATACTTACAATAGTAAATTCGTGGGCATGCGTAGATTAGGGCAGAGACTTTCAAGCGTTTGATTAATAGGGAGTCTTTAACTTGCAAATACTCCAATTTCCTATCTTCTCTCATGCATCAAATATTGGGGAAATCTGGTTACCTGCTTATTCGATTGAATATTTAGAAGTACTGTTGAGGAAGTAATGTTTTCCTTCATTATCTACATATTTCTTTAATTCTCTTTAAAAAAGAAAAGGGATGGTGCTCAGTATTGTTAGTGATCAGAGCTGGGGTGTACCTCTTGTCTTCACTAAAAAAAAAAAAAAAAGAGAGGAAAAAACCCACTCTTTACCCAGTAAAACAGCATTTACAAATTCAAGGTTTCAATTTGCAATTACTGATGTTTTGAACTGTTTGCTGCTTAGAATTGTTCCAGATTCAATGCAGGAAATGTTCTGAGGAAAATTCATGTAACTGAAAATACAACCCCTTTCTACTTAGAATTTGCAGTTCAGAGATCTATGTCCATTTCAGAATCAAAGGAAAAAAAAAAATACTTCCAGTCAACTCTCCTGTTTTTACAGGCGATGATACCTGTGCATATTAGGTAAGGTTACCAAATATATACAAGAAAATTCATATAGAGGCATGTCATTTCAAGCCTAGGCTTTCGAAGAAGGCGACTGCATTGGAATAAAGGCCTGAAGGAAGGACAGAGCAAGCATGAACCCACTGAATTTCATTGCCAGTGGCAGAACAGACACGGCTTTTGATTCCCTGCCCTCCGATGAGTGGTGCCTGAGCATGCCTGAGAGAACATGCACACAGTCCCTGTGGAAATTGCTGACCATAAATCTGTTTTAAGCCCTGAAAAATAGTGTTTGGAGTGCATGAGGTGCAGCAGCTAGACTAAGAGAAGAACAAGGGGGAGAAACAGCAAAAAATAGTGGGGAAAATGCATTTTATCTTAAAGCTTCTCTAAGAAGAACTGATATCACTCCCACTAACATTAAGTAGAGTAATCTCACTGCTTTCAGAAGGACATTAAGTAAGGCGAGGAAGGCTTATATTCTTATAGTGATTATTGATGAAATTGTTCAAAGAGTTTATTTGGAGAAAAACTGAGTCTTCTGGGTCTTGAAAGAAGTTAGGGAGACCGTTTTATGTGGTTGTATTCTCCTAGTGCATAACCCCACCGGCCAAAGAGAATTTGGTGGGCTTTCGTGAAGGTTCATCATTGGCAAGTGTTATTCTAATACCCAAACAGCTTCAAGATAACATTTGATACAGAAGAATGTTCTTTAAACAGGATTACCAAAAGGGGTTGTAAAGGCTCCATTTTTCAGTCAGTGCCACTATTTTTTTCTTAGTTTCTTTTTAGATATATATTTCGCATGTGTAGCTGTAGCAAAAATTAATCGACGTGGTGATATTGCAGGCCAGTGCTGAGCATTTATCCTGAACAAAGTCTGGCTAACATTGACTTCAGTGTACAGTAGCAGCATGTTTCTGCTGAATGGTGATATGAACCCTCCATCTGCAGATGTCAGCCTCCTAACGATCGTGCTGGTCAGGGCTGAACATATGGCTGCGCAGTGTTTTTCAAAACTTGCTTCTGCTGGCAAGGATTGGCCTCTTCATGCTGTAGATTTTGTTTACAGTTAGGGAATGGAGGAGGAAAAAAAGGAGAAAAATTGGTGTAAATGATCTGTCTGCAGCAGTGCTTCCTCACAGAAACGTAGGGTTTTGCATCTGGCGCCTGCTCTTGCCTAGGTTACCCAGGAGAGAAAAGTGCTGTTGTAGGAGTAAAAAAAAGAATTGAATTAGGCAAATGTAATTTAATTGAAGATCAAGCCTACAAATAAGTTGTTATAGAGCCCCATGCAAATCTGCTGAGGTCATTTCATTTTGTAAAATCTGATCTGCACACACAAATGCACACACATTAACAACTATTATAAAAACAGCAATATTCTCTATTTACCAACTAATTTAGTCTGATGTGCACTTTTGAGTGCACAAGCCCTCCCTCAGGTCTGACACAGGAGTAGAGTTTTATAAATGCATTTTTGGAGCGGTAACTTTTGCAACCCTCATAATGAATTTTCCTGAAAATCATTGTTGGATATTTGTTCACGACATTTGCTGGCTACACTGAAAACTTATTGCCAATATCTGACATGACATTTGCTACTTCTGTTTCAGACCTGGTGGGAGCCTAATTCTCCCTACAGTTCCTTGCTTGTGCTTCTAGCTCATCAGGGCTGTAACACTGCTACCGCTAAAACTGTCTGTGTGCAGACAGAAATAGAGTGTCATGCACAGCCCCGTGAATTCAGTTTTGCACTAACCTGACAGCTGAGTGAGTGAAGGCCTGTATCCCTGATCAGGTAACATTACCTGCGTAATTACAGCAAGCCCTTCATAATCCCTGGCCATTAGTCCTTGCAGAAATCTACGGGCACCTCCAGCAGAACCTGTTAGCTTGTACTCCAAAAGTCCTATCTCAGAAATATCTCTTTGCTCCCCGCAAGCAAGCAGCTTTCCCCTAGTGTGGGCAGTGTATTGGTAATGCAAACAGAGCAACAGCCCCTGCGTGGAGCATGATGTATGCTGGAGGCTCCTGTCCCCTTAGGCACTGGGGCTGGGGACAGCTCTCCTTATTCTGTGCTTTGCCTTGCGAATGAACTTGCTGAATCGGCGCCTGGGTTGTACCAGAACCAAGGTTTTGTGTGGGTGATGTAAAGCTGCTAATGTTTTCTCATCCGTCCCTACCATAAACTGCCTGTGCAGCACCAGTGCAGCTGAAAATCTGATCCCCAGTGCCTTTACTGATGTTGCTAATGAGGTTACCAATTAATGGCACCTAATGGTCTGTTGTAGCGGTGGTTTTGGTGATGGAGACAGCTGTCCTCTGGGAGCTGCGCTGAGACCATGAACTCATTTTGTATAAGCAAGTGAACAGCTGTTGCAGAAACATAGATGGGAGAGATTAGGTCACCCACTTCATCTCCCAGCCACCCCAGGGTTATTCCTTGCAGTACAGAGCAGGTGGAAACAAGTTTAAGGGACAAAAGCCCTTGCTGGAGTTGAACCCAGAGATCCAGACACAATAACACTATATCCTATTAGCAGTCTTCTGATCCATCTCATTCCCCTGACTTTTTGAAGTATTTTAGCCAGGCTTTTAAAGCAATTTATTATTATTATTATTTTAAGTTTTGTCACTAAACAATGTTGATCTGTGGTGTGGTATCCTCCTGGAACCTGATTACAGTATGTAACTCTTGGCACATACATATCACATTATTTATTTAAAAAGCTCCCCCTGGGAACACCCTTATATCAGACAATTATGAGTATTTGGAATATAATTCAAAAATACACATTTAATTTCACAGGCAGCACTTTTGGGTAATGAGTTGTCATCATTTAAACTTCACTTCAGTGTTAGGTTACTTTTGGCATACAGTAGTTGCATTTCATCAGTCTGAAAAAAGGTGGCATTATAGATCTACATTGCATTCCCCTACTGCTTGAATACCTGTAGCACATTTTAAAATATAATTATGCAATTTTTGAAACATCAAAGGAAAGTTAAAAGTTAATATTCAGTTAGTAGCTTTACCATTTCTTTTTGCTGAGCTGATGACAATGCCAGAGTTTGTAATTTAGAAAAATAAAAAAAAAAACAAAACAAAACATATCAAACAGGACCAATCTAGGACCAAACCCCATTAATTTTAATATCCCCTAAAGTCAAAAAATATTAGAAGAGAATTAGTTGTTTTATCCTGGTAAACTTATTTGGGACAAACAATCATTACTATTCTCACAGAAGTGCTATATAGATACCAAGAACTGCTCCAAGACAAAAATAAAGCTAAGTTTTGCATATACTGTCATTTCTAGTAACTTTTAGAAACAAAGTCTGATAGAAATTAGTATGCAATGTGCTGAACTGTCAGACTGGGGAGCTGAAGTCCCCTATCTTCAAAATATCCACAAGTAGCAGATGACCCTTCCAGCTTCAGTGTAAGACTGAGACGGCAGTTACCCTGCTAAACTTCTAGCTATCTACTCTGTAAAAGTCTTCAGGTAGCTGTTAACAGTTTGTTAACAATTTATAATTGTTACATAAAACATATGAAGAGCACATACACATGAAAAAGTGTTTAAAGAGACTGTCATTTCAGTATTTGTACTACTCATGGTCACTTCTGCTTTGATAGCTTGCTGTCCTTCTCTTTTGGGCCTTTAGCCTGATGATATATTTACTTTTTTTTTTTTTTTTTTTTTTTTTTTTTTTTTGTTGCTTCACTAGGAGAAATCATATTTTATAGCTATCCTAATAATTACCTCTATGTTCAGTTTTACTTTCAGTCAAAGAATAACAGATTAGTGTAATAGGACAAATTTTCACACACTTTCATCATGTTTCTTGGTAGAACTGAAGCCTGGGCTGTTTTTTAAGCTTAAAAAGAGCCATTTCTTAGAATTCACACAATTATAGAAAATTCTGTTCCTCATTAGTCCTCTAATGAATCACCAAGAGGGAATAAGTGTATTAAAACTTTGATCATGAATGTGAGCTCAGGCAAAAAGTTCAGATGATATTTGGCTATGTTACTCTCCTCCTCTGTTTGGTTATCCTTCCTGTCCTAGCTAAATGTAGTACCTCTCAGCTGCTTACAGAACAAAGGGTTTGTAAAGGGCAAGTGAAATCTATTGAATATTTTCAGAAATGTAATGAAGATAAAAAGAAAAGAAAAAAAAAAAAGATTTCAAAGACAAAACTTAATTAGCTCTAATAGAAAACTAACTCACTAGAAAACAGACAGCATCCTTCAGAGAACAGGAAATAATACAATCTGGTAAATATTACATGTATATAAAAAAGAAATGGTTGTCACTTTGTCGTTTTAAATATAGACTTCTGCACAAACTACTTGGAAGCAGTGTAAGATCAGGAATTCTCCTCTATAAGGATAATATAATAATCTATAATTCTCTTGTTTAAAATGAAGAATTCATTGGTGAATTATAGCTAAATTCAAATCTATCACAAAAAAATTGCAATTTGCTGAGTTAATTTGCTTTCCCAGTGTTAGAAATAACCAAAAGTGCAAAGTTCAGTCTTCCTGGAGGTGTTATATTTTATCTTCCTTTCTTTCTGTATAGTTCTAGCTTTGGTTTAATTGGAAATTTTCCATACTTTTCACTAAAAGTGATGCATATGGGTTTATTGTTCCTATATTAAATATACCACCTCCAGATAGTTCTATAGACAGAATACAGCACTAACTTGCTTTCTCTGTCAGGAAACAAATAAAAGCAAAAGAGGCAAGCTGTAATAAGACTAGTGATGAAGGCTTCATCTTTCATTTCAGCAGGCTAAGCAGGCAGGAATTTGCTAGATGGGAGGCAGGTGGAGGGAGTAACGTGTCAAATATGGCCTCCATGTTAGAATATGTGTTTGTTCAGCTTCTTTCCTTCTGCTCTCCCTGATCACACTGGGGCAGTGTGTGCCCTTCAGCTAGATATGTAAGTGACTTCCTCATCTATTTGGGTAATGTTCATCACATTACCCAAAGTGCAAATGTGAAAAATGGTGGTTGTACTAAAGAAGCTATGGCTGCATCTGCACTAGGATTTTGGTTTGAAAAAGGAACATGCACTTGAAACAGATCTCCTGATCTCACTCACTGCCTGTGCTTTGTTTTACCTCCAGTGCTTTTTCAGTGCATGAACTGGATACTTTCAGTACAAGAAAACTGGCATTTTTAACACATGTGCACCCGGGTTGCAACCAGTGGTGGGAGTCCACAGGGACAAGCCAGGGACCAGACTAATGCTAGGCTGAAATACATGCAGGATGGAATCAGCTCCTTGGTATCAATTGCTTTGCTTTACAGATCTGCTCCTCTGGAGTTGCTCTGCTTGCTTATACAGATATCACTCATGGTCTTTGGTTATCCTGGATCAAGAGACTTAACAAATAGTCATGAAATCATTCTGTCATGAAATCATTCCCTTTCCCATGTTACTACATTTCAGGGAAATAAAGGTGACAGACCTTCCTTTTGCTGTTTGGCAAGCTGGTTTTCACAATCCATTATCTGTAACTGCTAGAGCTTAATTTAATACGGTGAATGATTCATACCAAAAAGATGACCTCTTACTAGGACAGTCCTTTTAAGTGAGATCTTTTACATTCATTTGGCACTCAGCATTTCCTGTGTTATGATTTGTTGACAGAGATTTTGCTTTGGTGTTTTCCCATAATCTGGACCAGTCCAAGAGACAAAGGAATACAGGATTTATACTCAGAAATTATTTGGTCTCTCTTAGTATTTATTGGGTCTTTTAAGCTTCCCCATCAGGACAACAGAGGACTTTTTTTTTTTTTTTTTTTTTTTTTTTTTTTTTTTTTTTTTTTTTTTTTTTTTTTTTTTTTTTTTTTTTTTCCCACCTAAAACTTCCATAAAACTTCTGTTCAGAAGAAATTCATAAGCTTTGTGTCCATTGTTTAGTTTTAGTCTCTCATCTCAAATGACGTATTAATTTGCCATTTTACTTCACTTAATTCTTTTAATTTTCAAGATTTATTTCCACAATAAAATTTGACTTGATAATGTCACATCCAAGCTTTTAGGTTTATACTTTATAGGGCTTATTACTCTAAAAGTTCCAGATAGAGGACTTGTCAGGTGGTAATGGTGTACATCTGCCTTAATGTAACTTTGATTTTTCTTGTCTCCATCTGCTGGTAGAAGATGATATTAGCTGTTCAAATGGATCATATAACGAGTAGCAGAAACAATACATTTCAAATAATAAATGCCCCTTTTACTGTTATAGACACCTCCCATTAGGAACTGGATAGAAATGATCAATTTATTTATTTTTACACCACTTAACAGCTAGAAAATGCTATTTTTTTTGATCTATTGTAGATTTACGCTGCGTTGACAGGAGAGTTAGATATTCAAGTGGATATACTAATAACCTGAGAATTCAAATCAGTGTGCTGATGAAAATAGATTTGTTCGTTTCTATGGGAGCAAGAGATGGTCATCACTCTTCTTAAATATTAATATTTAATATTTTTACAGTTACTGAGCAAGCAGATAAAGGCAGTAACAAATAACGGGGTTTTCAGTGTGATCATTTAACTTATTTCTGCAGACAGATATGTAAGGATTATGTTATACATAAACTATTGGTTCCTGCTAATGCTTATGATACAAATTTTTTCTGTATTCAGTTCAAAAGGAATGAAATACCTGCATACAATCACGTTGTTATGTATGAGCTAACAAGGAGTCTATGTTATATGCAGAAATTTTTGTAAGGATATATAGTGCACTCAGGGTACAGTGTTTCAGTCAGCAAAAGACTGCTGTCTATTCAATGAAAATGCGTATGAAAGACAGAAAAACGTGATACTAGGCAGCAGAGGTGTGATGGCATGAATGTGCTTCGCCTCTTCTGTAATCTAAACTGGTATGTGTCAGAAAAATGTTACACAAGTATTGCAGCATTCAAAGGAGTCTTACATTTGTGTGTGATTTACTTAATGTAATTAAATATTTAGGTTGATTGTTATTTCCATCTACCCCTAATGATTTGTAGATGTTTCTGACTTTGATGTTTTTACAAGAGGTTTTTATAGATCTGCACATTTTATAAAACCACCAACCAAGCCTTTACTTTTATTTTCCATTTCCTTTTATCATGTGTTTATAGGAAGATTTTTCAAACATTGTAAAGATGCCAATAGTTATATTCATTCATGAAACAAGAGGATGTTTATGAGACATATTTCCCCCATGAAATTTCAACATGAGATGGTGCCAGGTATTCTCAAGCAAGAAACTACAAGCACTTTTGTTTTGGTGCTTTTAATTTTAAAGGCTTGTGTTAAATCCTCTGCAAAGTAACTGCTAAAATGACGGCCTTTTATTTAATAGATGTTTTTGCAGTTTGCACTAAGATTTTTATATGTTTGCATCATTGGCAAACTTTTTTTCCTCGTTTCTACTCTTGCTAGCCCTGCAGGTTCCACCTCAGTAAAAGAGATGCAAACATCATTGTTCAAAGGGATCCTTAGCAGTTTGCGAGAGGTGAACAACTGTCAGTAAAAGTCAATTCTGTCCAGAAATGTATTATTTATGTCGATGACTAGAAACAAATAAACAACCTAAATCTCAGTGCAAATACAATTTGTAGGGCTGAAAAGGAAAAGAAACATCTATTTATTTGTATCCTAAGCACATAGGAAGATGACTGACTAAAGATAGAAACAAGAAAAACCTGCAATGTAAAGAGTAAAATAAACTTTTTCACTGGTAGAGACTAAGCGTATTCCGGCTCCTATAAGGATGAATTGCATTTTGGCAGCACCTGCTACATTGATAACCACAGAGGAACATTGGAAACTGATTTAGAATAGGGGCATAACTCTGTGATGGCTGAAACAAATGAGATGACAGTCAACCTAAAAGATTTAAGAGTCTAAGTCCAAGTTTTGAAGAGAAACATTCAGTGAGGATTCTATCCTTAAGTCATTTTTGAAAGTGGGACTTGGGCTCATGCCATGATGAAAAAAAAAAAAAAAAAAGCCTTAAAATACCCCAGTGATTTATAAATGTCCTTCTTACTCTCTTAGAGCTGTTAGTACCCAAGTTGCTTTGAACGTGGTCTTTGAGCTTCTCTGTCATGGAGTTATCAAGAAGGGACTCAATTAATATCTGGTCTATCCAAGAGAGGATTTACTCAAACCATCCCTGACAGATACTTGTCTAACCTGGTCTCAAAATTCTCCTGTGACAGAGATCCCATAACCTCCCCAGGCAAATTGTTACTGTACTTGACTATCCACGTCTATAGTAAGTTTTTCATAATGTATAATGTAAATCTCCCTTGCCGTGGTCTAAGCCTATTACTTGTCCTGTCCCTTGTGGACATTTCATAGCCTTTCAGACATCTGAATAACATTATCATGTATTCCCTCATTCATCTCTTTTTAGACTTAGTTGAGGCTAAAAAAATGTCCCCTTAGGCACTGTGAAAATTTTACCCAAAGCCAGCTTATAAAGTAGAGCGGCTTTGTTAATGCCTTTATAAAATACCAATTTCAGGATAAAAGTGTAGTGTAATGGCACGTGGTATGAAAGTAATACAACTGCATCCACTTCATAGACATTATAGTTTAAATGGAGATTTGTGGTTGTATCATTTGCCCAGCTTTTTCCTTGCTGGGATGTCAGGACTGGGATATCAAAAGTCTTAGTAAATAGCTATCTCATTCTCATTCAAGCTACTCATCTGGTGTATTGGTTCTGCATTTAAAGTTGTCTCTGCAGAGTATTGCATTGTGCCAGATGTACTTCACAGCTTACTTGCAGCAGTTCAGCACCTTTTAAACACTGCAGACTTTCTGAAACAGGGTCTACCTTATGCAGCACCATGCGGAACGAAGCCTGACCTACTCATTGCCCAGGCCCAACCAGACATATTTATGATGAAGTTAGGAGTATAGTTGCTAAGTAATAGTTCTGTCTTACCCTGAAGGAGTTTCCACTCAGTGTACATCATTTTTTCCTACCCTATTTGACTGACAAGATTTTAAAAGTTTGTATACATTTTCTGGCATTTCAATTAGAAGGCATGACATAGGGTTGTGCACATTTTATTTTTATTTTATTATTTTTTTTTGGAAAGGAGTAGTGACGTTTGTTGTTTTATTCATCTGAAAGGAGAAACACAACTTGAAGAGCACATCCACATCATGTCTACCTGCCTCTTTGTGTCCAGTGAGGGGACAGATGGGACTACCAAAAAAGGGCACTGCACAGTATGGACACCAATAGCAGCAAAAATAATTTTCTTTTTGAGGTTCTTCTTTGAATATGTTCTTAATGTTTATGTGTCAGTTCTGCTGATGTGGCATCTCAGGTTTTAAATTAATATCGTTGTAATGCCTTTCTCTTTAATTAAAAAAGAGAGCTCCCCTGTAGGAAATTTCCTAAAACAAAACTCATTAGTAATAAACAGATTAAATCTTTATCAGTTAATCAACACTATAAACTTCTGAGTGTTCTGAGAGTGGTGTGAGATAACACTGTCGTCATAATAAGAGCGTTTGAAATCATTAGGGATCCCACCGAGCTGTTTGGGTGCTGAGAAAATAATGATTGAGGATGGGTCCCCCTGCAGAGCTCACGTGTGAATTCCCCTAAAGATTAAAACTGCAAAAATCTGGATTTCGTGTTGCCCCATCTCTCTCTTTTTTTTTTTTTTTTTTTTTTAATACACAGCAGTGGTGGGCAGTATCCAACAAATTCTTACTGATGCTGATAACAGAACCTGCCGCGGTGCCACAGAATTGTCATGCAGGTGGTTAGTGAAATTTTAGGAACTGCTTATGGGATGGGAGTCTCTCCATAAGGGCTAGGTGACACTGTTGCTTCCTGAGGTCTAAATACAAAGACTGAACTGGACTGCAAGTGAATTGGCCATTCTCACTTTATTCCTCAAAAACTTATTTTGTACTGCAAAACACAGCCTGCTTCATAGCTGTTTGCCCTGGAAAAAAAGATTCCCAGTTCTTTCCCCTTCATTAGAACTGAATCCATAGACAGCTGTAAAACAAAAAGCCCTCATATAGATGGTCCAAATTGAACTATGCTGATTAATCTCAGAGCCATGGGGGACTCTTTCTATTTAGAAGCCTTTAGCTACTATGGCACTGTCAGTTTTGGAAATCAGTTGGTAGATGTCCTCACTTTTCTGTCATTCATTCCAATCTGACATCCGTGTTCAAAAGCACAAATCTCAGAAATACCTCTTTCTTTTCCTCTTATTGTGGTATGTCTTCATGCAGTACATTTTCAAGCAGGTTTTCTGGGGCTAAATTGTTTATAACAACTTCCTTTGTATTCATAATTACAGTCAGCTCTGTCACCTGTGAATTAAAACCTTTTATTAAATACCTTTATGAAATGCTAGGTACAGATTTACTGGGAGGGGAATGAGAGGATGAAAGAGCTGTTGCATTCTTATTAACAGCCACATAATGCATTTGTGTGCTATGACTGGGACTGCTTCTGCCTTTGAATGTCATTTGTGCATTTGGAGAAACAAACACGGATACTTTTTGTTTCATTTTTGAAATAATGAAAGATCACTTTCTGTCAAGAAACCAAATGCCCTGGCTTGGCAAAATGGACCATTTGCAAGGGATAGTGTCATATGATCCTTCTGATCATACAACTTTTTTACCTTACTATTTCTGTCATTCACAGACATGTCTGGGTGACCTTCAGATCTCAGAGGAAGGTCTTTAACTCCTTGCTGAAAAAGGAGAATGTGTTCCATGATTATCACCACTTACCTATTCCTCCTCTCCTCCTTACTTTTTCCTTTCTCTTTTTTTTTTTCTTTTCAGGATGGAGTAGGTGTAGATGAGAAGCTGTCTTTACGGCGGGTAGCCGTGGTAGAAGATTTCTTTGACATTATCTATTCCATGCATGTTGAAACTGGGCCTAATGGAGAACAAATCAGAAAACATGCTGGACAAAAGAGAACGTATAAAGCAGTAAGTAAAAAAAAGACAACAACCGATCAACTAAAAGTAAACAATAGTCTCTAAAAGTGTGAGTTATTTGGGCTTAGTCACATGGCTTGCAATTTGTGTTTTCTGTTTTTTGTTTTATTTCTTTCTTCCAGCTGGATTAGTACCGCAGCCTTCACCTTCAAATTTATGTCTGAGATCTTTCAATACTGCACGACAACATACAGTTTAGAAATCAGGAGGGCCACACATCCTGTGCTATAAGGGCCAGATGCATTGGCTTCAGTAGAGATGTTCTTACTGGTACAAGCAGAGATTTTATGCTTTCTATAATGGTTTGACAATTTCTCTAATAGCTCAATATTAATTCATTGCTATTAATAGGATGTATTCTGAAAGAAGACTTATAAGGTATTGTCACAACTTTGCTAAATGAGGTGCTGTACTTCAGCATATGAATGAGGTTTCCTTATAGTTTCTTGCTGCTGACTAAGTATTGTTTTTGGCTTAATGGTATGAAAACTTGTAACTTGCTGAAGTTGAAAAGGCCAGACAGCTACTAGGTACAACGAGAGGAGTGTTGAGAGGGCAGCTGCCAAATCTGTATACACTGGCTGAGTAGAAAAAAAAAGTATTATTTCTAAGATTTTTAATTGTGTTTTATTGCTTGAACTAAACAGTTTGGCCACTGCCATAAAATATTGGTAAGTAGCTTTTGTGTTTAGTGGCACAAATATAAACACTTTGCTTATGGAGAACTGACAAAACATGTACTACTCCTTCCCATGGTGCCTGAGATATGCATGCTTCCTTAGACTCCAATGGCCGATCCTTCATGCACAGGGATGTGATAGTGCCAGGCAAACTGAATGACTGAACCTGGTCCACCTGCCCAGCTGTTTACAGCTGCTGGACCTTTTCCCTCAGCTCCAGAGGGATGGAGCTGGCAGGGGACTGTGCATGGGGTCCTAAGGTGATCTGTCACCCTGAATACAGTGTTCTTAACCTTACAATCAACTTGCAGTCATGCCAACTATTTTTAGAGAAATGCAACCAAAATGTATTGGCACTCCATGTTTTTCTATCCATATCTCAACATTTAGCTACAAGAAATAGCTTTCTTTCCATTACTGTCTCTCTCCCCGATGCTCCCCCCCTCCCCCCCCCCCCCCCCCCAGGTATATAACAATCTTTACTATGTATCTCTGAATCCCTTTACAAATATTTTATTTATAGGCTATTTCAGACAGTTTGTTGTGTGATAAGCTCTTGGCAATGCTCTTTATAATTTGTTCCCGGCAGTATTGACCTGAAAGTAGATGTATGAAGGAAGACACCAGTCATCTGGGTGTGCTTTGTAAGGCTTGGAGTGATATTTCAGGATGAACACAAACTGTCTAAATTAATTTTCATCTAACACCTCAGCCATTTTTATACTTGGCACTGTGTTTTAGAAAGCATTAGAAAAGTAATATTTTCATTGACTTTCTATTTTGTTTTACTTCAGTAAGCTGTTCAGAGATATAGATCTCAAACTTTGTAGAATAACATATAAGTGTAAGGAATGTTGCCAAGTATAAATAGAGTGCTTCAAGTCATAATCCTACCAATGCATAGGACATGTATAATATTTACTATTATAGATATTTATAAATAATATTTACTAATGTATAATATATACTAAGTATAATATTTACTGCTATAAGAATCTCATAATTCCAGGACAGATAAGAAATTTTTTTATTGTGGACAGCATGAAAGACAAGTAGTGTAATTTTCATGAGAACAATTTGTGCAGATTCAATAGCCTACACCACACTCTTCATGTGATGTTAACTTTTATTGTAATTGAGACATGGGTTTACTACATTTCTATGAGCAGATAATCAAGGTGCCCAAATAGAAATTTCTATATCATTACCAAAGTCTGTAATATTTTTTTATTCATTTTATTGCTTATTTGTTTGCTATGGGCATTGAGTCATATTTCCCAAAGATAGGATTTACATATATAATTTTAAAACATTTCCATAGATTAAAAAGAAAAAAAAAAAGAGAGAGAAAAAAAAAAGAGAAGAAAAAATGACTCTGGAATTCCATGCAGTATCTCTTTCTGTGATGATGCTGCAGGAAAGAGGTAGCGTCTTGGGCAACTGTCTTACAAACATTGTACCCTAAGAGCTTTATAAATCAAACTAAAGTACTTTGGCGGGGTTTAATTTTATTAAGTGAATTGGAAACAAGATTAATTTAGTCTTGTTTCTTTATTCACAAGTCAAAAATGAATCATCCTTAACATCTGTAAATGTATATAACATGCATAAGCCTTCACCAAACAGTTTGAGTTAACAGTTTTTACAGGAAGGGTTGTTTGCAACTGTATACTATAACTGCTATTTGTTATTCATAATTCCTGGCATGGAATTCCTGGCATTCCTCATATTTGTAATTCCTGTATCACATTGCCTCTGCTCTCTGACTGGATAACTGGAATGTTTTATCAGAAAAACAATTGGGAGAAACCCACCCCACTTTTTATACAAAATTGCTAAACTTTCAAAATTCATAAATACTGTCATGGATTTTCAGTACCTGGATATTTCTAAAAATATAGATGGCACAGCCCTAAGAGTTGCAACATAGTAATTTCAAGTAATTAATTTGCTTATATATGTATGGATCTCTATTTTCAATTGTGAACCTGCTCCATTCAAAATTTTGAACAGTACTCAAGCATGATTAAAAAGGTAATGAAATTGTCAAAGGTAACTTAATTAACCACTGCATTTATATGGACTAACACATTTGGAATTGGTAGCGTCTTCTCATTTTTGATAAAGTGTCACCCCAGGTGTTGGAGTGCTCAAATTTGTCAGTATTTCTCTCTGAAAACATGTTCAGAACAGCTACAGGCTCAATTACAAATCTCTATTCTATAGCGACTTGTTTATATTAACTGTGTGGAAATGGATTGTGTTTTTGCAACTTATTTCTGTGGACTTCCTCCAGTGGTGCTGCACAGGAAGGTAAATAGTTTGTGGTGCTTGGTACCTCTAAAGGAGCAGTATATTGGAAGGGAGCTTATAAAATTTTCATGGTACAGAGATGTACCAAACTCAAACTTTAGGATTTATTGGCACAAATTTTAAAAAATATTAGGAAGGCATTTGTTATTCAAACTTAATCTTAAGTTAATTCAATTTAAGATTAGAATAAGGTCCATTTTTTTCTTCTCTGTACACTAATACAAGAGAAGGGAATTGTACATACTCTGTGTGGAAGACGTGGTAGGGTAACCTTGAAAATATATGACAAAGGGTGAACTTCCCATTTAGCTAGCAGGTTTCATGCTCATTTCAAGTGCTTGACTTGCATACGATACAAAACTGATGGGCTATGTTCCTTGCCAGAATAACTGTACTTGTAGGTAGACTTACACCAGCAAAAATAAAGACCTGACTTTGATACGTAAAATGAAATCAAGAGTTGTTATGCTTTTAAATTACATCCAGAGTGTTGCAATATTGACATTCATCAAACTGAAGGAGTACTTAATATGCATTTATAATTTTGGTTAGTTCTGTGGTTCCCAGGGAGGGCCTTGTCTGGGAGATGATTCCCTCACAAAGGCAGGATATGAGACACAAGGCCAGGCCAAGTCTGCGGCTCAGCAGGAGGACAGGTGACTAGGAAGGTGGAAGGAGAGTGGCCCTTGGTGCCAAGGATAACAGCAGTGCTCAAACAAGTGCCTTGCCTGTCCTGTTTTCCCCAGATCTTCTGGGCTACCATGCTCCACAGATGGCGGAGTGAAACACATGGCCTAGAAGAGCTGGTTGAGCAGTCAGGAAAAAGTGCAGAGGATCCTCAGATGGGTGGCTCTGCTCACACTCACGTACAGCTCAGTGTCCTAGAGGAACTACTTTGCTTTGGGATAGAACATTTTTCTCTCTGTCCAAAAGGACTGTTTGGATGTGTGTAGGCATCAGACCCTGAGTGGAAGGGTGCGGTGTTGGAGCGGAGACAGGAATATACAGAAAAGAAATGTTCAGGTGAAGAATTTGTAGGGCTTGGTGGGAAAGATGTGCAACAAGTGCATAGCTAGCTTCTCTGTGTCTTTGCTGAGCTACATATCTTGATTTACACTATTCATATGTATCTAAATTTTAAATTCAAGTTTTGAGGAATTGGAAGTGGCAGCAAATGGGAAAGTTGTGGCTGCAGTAGTAGCAGAGTGTAAAAGTCTCAAGCTGTTAGGACAACTCTTTGTCACTCACTGCAAACCAGGAAAAAACGGTAGCCTTATTATTTTTTTCAAGAAATGCTGTTGTCTCTATTCTGAAGAATGGAAATATCTCTGCCTCCTCCCAGGTCCAGCTCTGAGGACAGTTAGGCCAGACTTAGTGGTCAAGCACTGTTTTTAAGAGTAGATTTTACTTTTCTACAGTATTCTTAAAACAAAACAAAACAAAACAAAAATAGATTTTTATGTTATTTAAACAATAAACTATGAATAATAAATCCCTCACCTTACCGTATTACATCTCGACAAAGCTTCCTATCACTAAGTGAAACGTCTACCTGAGAACAGATAGTGCAAGTTTTGCAGCCACCTTAAACACCTGAAATTCTATGCACTTGAATACTTTTACCTGTGAATCTGATATCTGCCTGTTGAACCAGCATAGCCACAGTGCAAAGCCTTGAAACATTGCAGCAGTGAACTTGAGTTGTGAATGAGGGTTGCGATGTCTGAGCAGGGGAAATAGGTCGGTTAATAAAATTCCCAGCCCATGAATGAAAAAAGAGCACTAAGATGATGAGCTGGAAGGGAAGTAGGCATGCAAAACATGTGGGAGATATTTATGTGTCAAGGGAAAGTAGCTAGAGGCAAGACTCTGATCAGAAAGGTAGTACATAAATATATATCATCTGAGGAATAACAGGACTCTCTTAGGTGTGGGGCAATATCTGGGGTCCTGTTCTCCATCTTGCTCTTACAGTAATAAATATTTTTCTGTCAACCTAAGAAAAACCTTGAAATCGTGAAACATGACATGACTTTTTTCCACCCTCAAACCAAGAATGTGCTTGTGAGTCCCCTCTAATTACCACACTGAACATGTTTTCCTTGGGGAAAAAAAATAAAAATCACAGGTTGCATTCCCTTCAAGTCCTTCCTTCCCTTCATCAAACAGGGTTAAAGCAGGTTTGTGCCCTAGCTGGTCTCCATCCAAGGCAAACTCTATATGTGGGAAAGCAGAAGACTGTGAGGTTTGTGTAGGGCCTTAGCACACTAAAATACTTGGATCCACACTACTCCTTTGTGCAAGGCGAAACATCCAAGCCCTGTTCACTTTTTTTCTTCTGACTTGTTCCTGCTTTCTTGCAAAGGGCAAGCTTTGAGTGTCCTGGCAAGGAACCAGCTAACATGTGCCTCCCTCTCAGAAAGCTGGTCTTTTTACATGGGAAGGGAGTGGAGCTGCGAAGTAGAAGTTGAGTATGAGAGGGACCAGCATTTTCCACAATATAGCAGGGTAGTGAGCTCTTGATAAAACCCCCAGCAGTACTATATCTGCTTTCTTACATCAGTCTTCTATTCTGACCTCTTGCTTAGGAAAGGAGATGACTTTCCTTGGCTGGTTTGCCCTCCTGTCATCAAGAAACCAGTTTCTGCCACCTGGTTTGATGGCTTTGGGCCCAGGACAGATTTCCATCCTCTCTCTCTCTCTGTCTCTCTCTCCTCTTTGAATTCTTCTTTGAGTCATCTCCCTTCACCTCATTACCCTTAATTAAAAAAATATACATGCACACCAAAAATTCTCTCTGTTCTGACACATCGTATCATCCAGACTACACATACATTCTCCATGTTAATGCTTTAGGGGTTAATAGGTTCACTTGCAAAATTTCACTCTCTTTCCTCACACTTGTCTTTCTGACTATGCCATATGTGTCCTAAAATCTGCCTTTCAGTTTAGTGCTCATTAATTTTCCAAATAAAAATGGAGCTCTGAAAACTACATCATCACAACGTCCTGCAATTAAATCATCTGGACTTTGGGGAGAAAAAAGTTAATTTTGCCCATTTTCTCTGCCAGCAGTAACACAAGGGGAAGGCAACATAGTTCTCATAGACATAGGCATACTTCACTTAGCTCCAGTGTAAAACAGATTACATGGTCAGGTACTGGATTACTTCCCTCATAGTAGTTGTGTTCTGCATAGAATCCAATAGATAGCACATAGACCAATTCCAGATTTAGAAGGACTTTTTTGCTGGGTGAAGTTTTGGAAGGCTTGATATATGTCAAAATCTGTTGGACTGTAGACTTCTTATGAACAGTGGAATAAAGTCATAAAAGTTTTAACTCTTATTCTACTGATGTCAACTATGTTTTTATTGTCCTTTGTGTTCAGAGTTAAAACAAAATATATCTAGGCCTGCATGGACTATATTGTTAGGGAATGTTTTGCTTCTTAACCTGTAACTTTTGGGGGTAAACTAAACACTTATTATTTTGGCACTCTTTGCTTAATGCCCCAGAAGTCTAGTTTCTTCTTCATATTTTTTTCCCCTTTACAATATTAAAAGCATTCAGCTGTAGCAGCTATACCTAGCACACAACACCTAAACATCGGCCTGCTCGAATCTGCGTATTTTCTGGTTTGTCCATGAACTGGAATACATCCAGATACAACGCATTTCTACAAAGGAACAGAAGATGTACTAATGTGCAATAAAACCTCCAGTAAGAATAAGGAATTATATAAGGCTACTTCTAAAGCATCACATTTGAAGAAAGCATGTGTATAATTTGTTTTTTAATCAATCCAAGTCGTATTTCCCTCTTTGGATGTACCTTGGGATACTTTATCAATACGGTAAATTGGATGCAATCTGGGATGTTATATCAGCATGACAAATCAGCGCTGCATGTTCTGTGGTTGGTAGAGACATATGCATGACCAGTTTCCCGTAAATGATAGCAAATATATGCCTGTCTGCATCATGAGTGTGTGGATATAAACAATGTAATATCCCCCAATTCAATTAACTTTTCTGCCTTTTTTTTTCTTAAAATGTAAAAGCACTTTTTTTGTTGTTGTTGTTGCTTGTTTGTTTGTTTTGTTTTTAATAATTGCATTATGATAGTATTATTTTATTACAGGGCATCACTGAATGATATGGCCTGGCTATATTTTTGTTAGCTAACGGCCTTGAGAAGAGAACTAGGAGCAGTGCTACAGAAGGCAGTGAGAATAGGACTGAGTCATTATTGCTTTCATTCAGACAGAATAGAGGATAGAAACATTTTTTTTTCTGATGAAGTCAGACCACTATTTCAGTGTAGTTACTTACAAAGTGTCATAGGCCTCCCCATTTTGCTCTGAAAAACATGCAAGCCAGCTCCATGAACTACATCAGTCCAACCTTGAGCTCAAGCTGATAAACTCCACTTAGAGGTAAAATACAATATTTTATGTTCAACCTAGTGTTGATTTTATTAGAGATCTTCTAGGCCACTTTTGGTGCTAAGCCAGCTGGTTCAGAGCATAGCCAGAGCTAGCAAGCTGATATCTCCATCTTATGGAGTAGATGTGCCCTTCTTCAGTGAGAAAAGCAAACAGGAGTCTGCACTGCTGGGGGGTGTGAGTTGTTTTTTTTTTTTTTTTTTTTGTTTTTTTAAACTTTCTGCCACTGAAAATTGAAAAGAGATTTTTTAGATATATTCAAGAAGCAAGATTAAGGAAAATTGTAGGTCATGTCCTCTACATATCTCTTTTAACTTGATACTTATTGTGTTATGGCAATTTACACAAGCTGAAGTCTTGGCCTGAAAGTGATTAAAGTGATTGATTCAAACTACAAAGTAAACAGGGGAGGAAGTTGGTAAAAACTGATGTTATTTAGGGAAGGGCATCCTTAAAACTGTGTTGCAGTGGGAGGCTGGAGACACAAGCATCTGCTGTGTGGAAAATTTAGTTATAAAACCTGGTTCCTTTATAGTCAGTAGAGCATACCTATCAAATCTGGGACTTAGCTCACTTGCTTTCCATGAAGGATTTTCATCTTTTCTGAGCAGAAATGGAATTTCGACAGAGATGTTTGATTAGACTAAATGGAGCATTCCTATCAAATGCAGGCAACTAATGAATCCATGGGTAAGCTCCATTAATTTCAATACAGTGTTAAATGTGTTAAATGTTATGAGAGAGAGCTTGCTGCATATGTGCACTTAGCAATTTTCTTAATGCTAAGTTCCATCTGATTTTAAGTAAGTTCTTTCATTTTATATTCCATAAAGTCTGAGTATAACCAATGTTTTCAAATCTAGAAAGGTAAATAGGCATTTGTTCAGTGGCACAAAAAAACAAAAACAAAAACAAAACACAGGTAAAATGATCTGAAATATGTTTGGCAGGATTTCTCATTCAGAAGGGATTTCATTTAGTGCCTGCATTTTCAGATAAATTGTTTTTGGCCCAAGGAAAATCGATACCAGTTCTTCTCACAGAACAAATTTTGCTTTTAAAATAATCCCCTTCTTTTCCCCCCAAATGCACTGATCTCTGTGGTGACCAGTGACAGGACCCAAGGGAACTGCATGGAGCTGGGACATGGGAGTGTCAGGCTGGGGGTTAGGGGAAGGTTCTGCACCCAGAGGGTGGTTGGGCACTGGGACAGGCTCCCCAGGGCAGTGGTCACAGCACTGAGCTGCCAGAGTTAAAGAAGCGTTTGGACAATGCTTTCAGACACAGGTCTGATTTTGGGGTGGTCCTGTGTGGAGTTGGGAGTTCAGCTCAATGGCTCTCGTGTGTCCCTTTCCAATTATAGAACCATATTCTATGGTTCTATAATTCTATGAAGATTTCTGTTATATATTAAACAAACAAACAAACAAACAAACCAAACAAACAAAAGCAATAAACAGCCTGAACAACAATACCATGAACAGGATGGAATAATTCTTATTTTACAATGCGTAATTTCCCATGTTTTTCCAGACCAAACTCATGTCACATCAGGAAAGCACTAATTTAAATTCCACCTATATTTCAAAATACAATGTCACTGACGAATTTGGTCCATGGGGTTTCAGGAAATTAGACTTTCAACACAGACTAAATAGGTGACAAACAGGTCAAGAGGAGTGTAAGAGGGACAAAGTAGATCATTCACCCTGCTCTTAACATCCTTGTGAAGAGCACAAGCTTTTTGCACAATATTTAATCCCATTTACATCCAGTTAAAGGAAAGTATCTTGTCCTTTCTGTATGCACACTTTCATACAGTCCACCTCCATCTTTCTGCACTTCCTACGTAGACTTGGATCAACATAGCCTCTTGATAGGAAACTGAATCCTGCTGCAGGTTTTGCAGTTAAGGAATACAAGTAGATATCAGTTGATTCTTCTTTTAACCTCTCTTGCTGGGACTTTGTCTTTTTGGGGGAAACATCTCTATTGCAAAACAGTCACCTTGGTCGGGAAAAGAAGGACTAGAGATTCTTCACACTCGCATTGTTCTGTATATATATACATCCTGTAAAATGCGAGTGTGTAATAGAATCACAAAAAAGCCATGGCTTTGCCTGGCAATGTCTTGAAAACATCTAAGGTTGGAGATTCTCCTGTCCATCTGATAAACCTGTACCCTGGCCTGTTAATGGAAAAGTTTTTCCTCATGTCCTGTCTGAATGTCCCAAGCCACAATTGGTGGTGGTTGTCAATGAAGTTGGTGGCTAAAACTCTGAAGGGTTTCTCTCCACAGTTCTTGTAACTCCAGTTCAGGTAGTTGTGGGCTGCAATTAGATCTTTCTCTGCCTCATAACTTACTCTTTGTCACACAAAATAAATCTACCCCCCTCAAATCAAATCCAAGCCAGTTGCTTTGGGCTTCAGCTTCTGTGGTGGTCTGCCACAGGGCCTTCTCCTGCTTCTGAGCCACCTTCTTGAACTGTGGAGGGGCAAACCAGACATGACATTCCAGCTGCTGCTTTACCAGCACTGAGTAAAGAAGTATAATAACTTTTTTTGATCTGCTGGCCATATGCTTTATGTAGCCAGTACGAAATTTGTTTTATCTGTGATCAGAGTTTGCTGTTGGCTCATTTTCAACTTGGCACCAACCATCACCAAGTCCTTTTCAGCAAGGCAAAAGTGTCTATAAAGATATATGCATTCCTAGAGAGAAAGTGGGAAAAATGCAATCTTTCAAAACAGCAATAAGTCCTTCCAAGTCCTTCCTCCTCTCCTTTCTCTCTCTCTCTTTTTTTTTTTTTTTTTAATAAAAATAAAAATTCCTCTGACCCTCTGACACACGTGAGTATGTGGTTGGAAAGAATGATTGTATTGAAAGAAGGAGACAACCAAAATATATTGTTTCAAAGTATCTCCAGGTGATGCAGAATCTCTAAATTTGAGTGACTCCCAAATTCTATAACTGTTAATAAAAATAATTTATTTGCCCTGCAATATAAGTCACAAGCTTTCCAATACTATCTTCACAAATATTCAAATCATCACTGCTAATGCACTGAATCCTGTATCTGTCTACATATTGTTACAGTCAAAACAAATAGAGCATATAAGCCAAGCTTATCTAACTATCTATCTATTTATTTATTTATTTTGTATTGGTTATAAGAAAAATAATGGTTTTCAGCTTTCTTTTTTAAAAATAGCCCCTCAGCAGGAAGCCAGTTATGTATGAATCTATTTGCTGAAAGAAATTGAAAAAAACTATAAACAGAAAAGGAAGCCCCTATTGATAGGAGTGAAATTTTGTTCAGTATCTACTATTATTAGCCACTAAATGAGAAGTAGGCAGATTGGATAGATGTTTATTGAAATTCTGTATAGTACGCAGAACACTCTTTTATTGTACTTCCTGGCATTATATGAAAATAAGCCTTATTTGGAAATATAATGATCAGTTCTGTTAAATCATGTTCAATCATCTTATATAATAACACCTATATTTTGTTATTCATTTCAGATTTCAGAGACCTATGCCTTCCTACCGAGAGAAGCGGTGACACGATTTCTAATGAGCTGCTCAGAGTGCCAGAAAAGAATGCATTTAAACCCAGATGGAGCAGATCATAAAGGTAGTTTTAGTGTCAAATAGCGGAATGTAAAGTAATTTTATTTCTAATACCCATTTATATTTGCCTAGCTTAAGTGAGGGTTCATAAAAATTTGGTAGACTGGAACAGTTCAATAAGTCAGATCATCTCGTTTACTTAAGCTGGAAGGTAGTGAATCTTCTGCTTTTGCTTAAGGACAGAGTGTAATACCATATGCACCCTCAATAGAAAGATAATTCTATCTGGAGGAAATCATTTATTTTGCTAGGAAAATGTTTATATGGAGGCTTAAACATAAGGAACAGATAGACTGCATGTGCTGTAGTCATTTGGGATAGAGGTACTCATCACTTTCCAGGTTTCAAACTTGATTTCCATTTTTCTTCAGGAGATTTCCATCTGCACAGCCCACAAGCAATTGAAAATGCCAAAGTTAGAACTAAATGACATAACTGTCTGACTTTGACTGCCGAGTAGGCTGAAGTAGCCTCCACAACTAACATATAATGCATAATAAATATTTTTATTACAGATAATGGAAAACCTCCAACTTTGGTGACCAGTATGATTGATTACAATATGCCAATTACCATGGCCTATATGAAACACATGAAGCTGCAGCTACTAAATTCACAGCAAGATGAGGTACAAAATGAAACCGTTTAAGTTTTTTGTTGTTGTTGTTGTCCTGTATTCTTTGTTGCTTGTCTTTGTGGTAGCCAAGGAACTGAACTGAAGATTGATGTGGATCCTGTCTTTATGATTCATTGCTAGAATAGTAACTCTGAAATCAAACCAAGGCTGTCTGCAAGTAATCAGTTTGAGAGAAAGTGTCATGACTTAGTGCCCTTCCATGGCTGGGGGTAATATTTTGTACTGCTTCAAAGAACCCGAAGGTGCCCTCTTACTGTCTGAACCACTGGAAACGATAAGGGGGGCAGCATGTTTTCCTCAGACTTAGCGCTATGCTCAGCAGTGACTTTCATTGTCCGCTTCTGGAGAGCAATACCATCGACAGCTGAAATGAATGCCATGATGTTCTCAAGGTTAGTAGCCAGGATGCAACATGTTACGGTGAGATAGATGGAAACCTTAGCAACATCAGCTGATATCTTCAAGGCAAAAAGCTTGATAAATAAGAGTAGGGGGTTCTTTTGAAACCTCAAATAAAAAGACAGTGAAAAAAAAAAAAAGAAGAAGAGCTGTAGCCTGAGAATCAAGCTCCTTAGAGAGAACTGGAGTTGAATTGCATTTAATTCATTTCAAGAATTATTTCTGTGATGTATTCAGATTTTTCTCAGATATTAAGAGATACTTTGTCAATTGGAGGGCACCTACCAAATCTTTTGCAGTACACTAATTTTCCTAGAAATATGTTCATTTACCATTTGAACTGCCAAATATTTAGAAGCCCAGCCATTTGCCAGCCAAATAGCAGTCCTGCGTGCTGTGTCCTTCTGCTTGACTACAAGACTTTTTTAATTATTATTATTTTTTATAAAGAGAACCTCCCAAAACTACCTTAGCAGCTGCATTATCCCAAAGACCCTGAGTGACCCTTGACTTTTGTGGAGTCAGCCAGATTTGGTTTCATAATAAGTAGCTATCAGCTACAACTAGAGATGTATGAATTATTCAGCACCCCATAGAATGAGGATTTTGTCACTCTTGCAGAAATATCAGGATCCTTGTTTCACTTTTGCCTGATTTTTTTTGGTTTGTTTTTGAAAAAAAAAAAAGTATTTATTTTTATTGGGAAGGGTGTGTGGAGAGATCCTTGACTCTGGGTTCTTCACACACACAAATGCAGCCTAGTGTGCTGGCCCTTTTTAGGAATCTGACAGCAGGATTTCAAGCAGCAGGAGGTAAGAGGCTTTATCCCTGCAGTAGCCTTAGGAGTTAAAGGACTCTTTGGTTTCCCCACTTCCCCTCTTTCAGTATTACTCAGCCCACAGTAGGGTCAGGCACTCATGATGGATCAGGGCCATCTGCCACAGTTTCTCTATAGCCTGAATGTTTTGGTGTTGTCATTCTGGTCTGATGACTGATATTTTCATTAAACCATTTTTTCATCTGGATGAACCAGCGGCAATGATACATGGGCAGCAGGAAGCAGCATTGCTTGGTATCTCTGTGCCCAGCTCAGTTTTGTAGCTCTAATGTTACTGAGTATGAAATGTTGGCAATGTTGGATTTATAAAAAGAAAAGTAGTTTTTGATATGTTTTAGTCATAACGTGTTTGCCAGAGCAGAGTGGACACAAGGAGAGTTCTCAAGATAATCTTTACATCCTTTCTCAAAGAATTGTGGCTAAGAAATTCTTTTTAAATACAGGCTGTACATTTCTTACACAGAAAAAAAAAAAATGGCAGTGAAATGTTACAGTACAAAGCAGGAAGATTCCTGGTGCATATATTCAGATTATGTCATGCACTTAAAAACATGCTTGGGTTTATAAGAAGGTTCTGTTTCCAAGGTTTTATCAATCATATCTGTGTTCTTATGGAGGGGGTGGAATTGAGACAGGAGTGAACTGAGATGCCACAACTAGCTAGCACAGTGATTGAAAGCCTCCAAGTTCTCTCATCCTCAGTTCATCATTTTTCATCTGAGGCCATTGATGAAAGGGAAACAAGCTTGATCTAACTGGAGAACTCATTCACATGTGGGAATTTACATTTGTGCTGCAACTGGTACAAAGGCCAGCAGCTACCAGCTCATGCTCCCCACGTGGGTACATCCAAATTCAGAAAATGTTTTACACAACGTGTACAGTGAGTTGGAGATCTTCTACAGAGGCAAACACAGGCTGCCCATGTGTGTTGTTGTTTTTTTATACCTATGCAAGTAGCAGATAACCATAATTGCGTTATTGGGAGCCCATATAGATTGCCCAGCCTCAGAAATAGAAAATGTAAGCTGCTACTTGCTGATCCCTGCAGGGATCAATGAGAAATACCACTGTGCCTTAACACTAGCATAATGTTCCAGAAGATCTTAGGGAATTCGTGTCTTGATCTTGCTTTATGAAAAAGCAGCATGCATTTTCCCTAAATCCCAGAACCAGCTTGTTGTGTACCTCAGCCCCATCTGTCTGAGGCACAAGGCTGGTGGACACCAGCTCCCGATGCCCAGCTCACACAAGGGCATAGCTCTTTTATTTGCTGTTGCCTTATCTGGGGTGCTTAACACCCTGCCTGGGCAAAGGTAGAGAGGTACCGACTATAGAAGGCCTCACTTTTCCATTTCGTTTTTTTTTTTTTTTTTTTTTTTTTTAATAATACTTTGAGAACAAGCTGTGTTTGTGCCATTACATGACATTGTCTTGCTGTGATGGTGCAGAACAATATCACCTTGCATGTTCTTCTCTAGCCCCTGGATGGCATTTGGTAGTGCCATCCTGGTTCAACAAGAAATACCTATACAAGCTGGAAAAATCACCAAGATCCAAGAGAGGAGTTGATCTAAGGGCCAAGTGCTTAGAAAGAAGAAAGCAATGGTAGCATCTGTAGAAACTAGTTCACAGTAAATACATGGTAAATCAAATTGTAAACTTTGCTGTTTTATAGGTTACTTCTGGTAAGCAACCCAAAAAACAGTCTGTTATTTGTTAAAACAAAGTTTTAATTTTGTTCATTTTTTGTTTGTTTTGATTTTAAAACAAAAAGGCTTATGTTAATTGGAAAAGTATTTTAAACTAATCTTTAAGGGATACAAAGTTATCTGCCTTATTTTTCTGTATGCACTTGAAGTGGCTTTTCTTCACAACAGGAGTAATTATCTCAGAAAAATTGTTACTGAAAATGTAGCACTGTAGGTTTGTATGTTGCCTCCACAGCTTACAGAATAAGACTTGTGAATGCTAAATTTTTAATCCATAAATGGTTGCATGAATTTCAGTGGGACTGAAACAAGTGAAATCAAACACATATTATACACATATTAAACATGTATGTGAACACTCATGGGACTAGATACAAAACTGTTTTACCTGTGTAACTGGGGACAAACTTTCCAATTGTGACTTTTTGTACTCTATTACCATCACTAGAAGAGTCTCTGTATTTGGACTTGATGGATAAGTCATATTAAAGATATATGAGGTGGAATAAATTCCAAGTGATTTTCATGTGATTATATTACTTTGGTTTGCCATTGACTGTCGTTTGAGCATGGTAAACAATCTTCCTCATTTTCATAGATGCTTCTGTAAACACAATGGCAATGTAAAGGTGATGTCATGATAAGAGAATTTGGTTGTGGTTTCTTATTAGGTCAAGTTGCAATTTAGAAATATTTTACTGTAAGTGGTAAGCACAGGGTTACCTGCCTTGCTTCAGAAAGGTAGAAAATTCAGGCATGTAATGTGGAGAGCTTTCCCCAGCCATGCCTGAGTAACAAGGACTTTGCATGGGGTCTCTAGTTAAAACCCTGTTTTACAAAATGCTATGGAAACAGATATGAGTGTGATTATGCAGTATCATCATAGTTGATCAAATTGCATTTGTCAGACTATCATATCACATAAATGTTGTGTGTTCCTTGCTCTTTATGTGCTTTGCTTGTTCACTTATATACATGAAGTATTACTATGTGAATGTATTCCATGTCAGGTATAAGTGAAATGAATTAGAGTGGGTAAGCTCCACATATAATGTGAACAGCATACAATATTTTCTGACATGTCTCTGAAACTTTCAATTTGCAGGATGAAAGCTCTATAGAAAGTGATGAGTTTGATATGAGTGACTCTACTAGGATGTCAGCTGTGAACTCCGACCTCAGCTCAAATCTCGAAGAGAGAATGCAAAGTCCTCAGAATCTCCAAGGCCAGCAGGATGGTAAGGTTCTCTTTTCATACAGAAAATGTGGTATTGTCTTGTCTCTCTCCCATTCTGTGCCTTCATTTAGTACCTGCTGTGTCCTTTTCTTCATGGTGAGTTTCATTAGGTAATTTGAAATGTATGTTCCCTTTGTATCAGCATGAAGAGGATGAAGTTGGTTGTGTTTTTCCTTTCCTTTCCTTTCCTTTCCTTTCCTTTCCTTTCCTTTCCTTTCCTTTCCTTTCCTTTCCTTTCCTTTCCTTTCCTTTCCTTTCCTTTCCTTTCCTTTCCTTTCCTTTCCTTTCCTTTCCTTTCCTTTCCTTTCCTTTCCTTTCCTTTCCTTTCCTTTCCTTTCCTTTCCTTTCCTTTCCTTTCCTTTCCTTTCCTTTCCTTTCCTTTCCTTTCCTTTCCTTTCCTTTCCTTTCCCTCTTTTTTTTTTTTTTTTTTTTTTTTTCAAGTTAATTTACTTGTTGCTTAGGCAACAAGTGAGTGCTTAGATCACTATATGTAAAGTGTTATTATTTTATTATTTTTATATATGAAATGTGACCATACGCAGGCATAAAATGATATGAAACTCAAACCTTTCCAGGGCAATCCAGAAAGCTGAGAAAGTTGGTTTTGGTAGTTGAAATGAGAGAGAAGAGAGAAGAAGTATGTAACAGAAGAGTAGTTGTTTGAGAGCTAGGAACAGGATGCAATATTCAGAAAATAGGATTGAAAAGACAAACTCCAACAGAGAAATAGAGGTAATAGAAGAGAAAATGCAACCAGCAGCATTGTAACTGAATGTTAGTTATTTCTAGGTTAGTTGCAAGATGAAGCTAATTTGTTGTTGAAAGAGATAGAAGTTTTACTTTGCACAGAAGGAGCACAAATGAGTACTCTGATTTCGGCCCTTGTTACAGAATGAGTTAGATAGGCCTGGTTTGAAGTGAAATTTCTCCTTGGGGATGGAGCTCATGCACAGCCTCTGTTATACAGCATGTTAAGGTGGCCCATGGGTGGCACATGAATGTGCAACACCCAAAGTGCAGGTGTTTTCTGTGGCTATCAAAATCAACATATTGGTATTCTGTACTGTGTAATTTCCTGAACATGTGTGCCAATTCAGAAGGGCTTCTTATATTTCTCCTGAACACTATATATATGGAATTTGATGGTTAAGCTGGATTCTTTCCACTTTTTGCATCATCACCGGTTGTTAGCTTGTAAGCTATGTATGTTAGAAGGTGTGTGTGTTACACAGTGGCTGATAGGATCTGGTTATGGGCATGACCTTCTGCTGTGTTGCTCTCCAGACAAATAAAGGAGAAGGACGTTCATTATAATTTCCTAGGCAATTCTGCACAAGAAGCAGGGGAAGCCAGTTCGCTTTCCTGCTGAAGTCTGACTTTTCAGGGCTAATATGTAATAATACAGTTAACTTAGAGTTTTCAGGGATTCTTTGGAAGGTGTCTGTTTTATGTGTCTGTCTTTCGGTGAAAACTGTGCTTTAGAGGTTATCACTTACACATATACTCAATCTATTTCACATATGAAGTATTTCTTAATAGTAATTGCGTGCACGTGTAACTCTGAAGTAAAACTCACAGCTCAGTGCCACAACTTGGAGAAATGCCTATCATACATGTCTTAATACATTCTGCTACCAGAGTAACGCTCCACATCTGATCATAGAAGAACATATGTACGAAAGATAAAACGCTGCTAATCTGTCACTTGCTATTTAAAATCTGTGGCAAATAAATGCACTATGGTCTTTGAACTACAGGTAGTATAATCTTACAGAATTGCTTTAAGTCTCTCTGCTTTCCCTCCTCTCCTCCCAGATGGCAGTTGCTCACCTTCTTAAGGCAATACTATTTTTTTGTTACTTCTTCTGGCTAAAGCATCTGCTGATAGAGAGATTTGAAATAACAGCTCTGCCTGTCTCATGGTTTTCCTGTGTTAGATGCTATCAGGTAGCAAACCTGAGTGTGTCCAGTTATAACAATTCTGTGTTTCAAGGTATTGGAGAAGAGGCTGAAGGAGAAACTGGAAGACATTAGAGAAGGGAAGAAGGGGCAGGAAAGAAGAATGATAGGAGAGGGCAGGAAAAAAAAAAAAAAGATTAGAGGAAATTAATGAACAATGGAACATAGGGAAAGAAGCAGAACAGGAAGGAAAGACAAAGGGGAGCTTAAGTGAACCTAACAGTAACATTCCTTTTGCTGTCACAGCTTCTACTGTAAAATTTCACAAATTTAATACTTAATTATAGTGTATGCCCACCCAAATTATCACTTAAGCATAAATGTGTGTCTGAAGCGATTCCTTCTCCTTTCCCTTGAACTATTTTGTATGTCCATGAGAGTTTATGTCAGCCACCACATACAGTCTACTGGTAAAGACACCTGACGTGTGGTTTATCTGGAATGTGTTTGCTGCATTCTGGCAGGTGGAAACTTACTGCTGTGTGTGATAGCCCACGCACACCTGGCTGGGAATGGTGCCTGTGGTGGAACGGGACGGCTGCCACAAACGTACTCTTGCTGGTAGAATAATTTGCTAATGGGAATCGTTTGCTAACGGGAGTTACTGCTGTCTGGGTTGGATTAGTGACAGATCCAGAAGTGGTGTGTTCTGCCACTGGACATTTGCATGGCTTTCCATACAAGCTGGTGTAAGAATATTTTGCGATATCTAGCATTCTTTTCCCATGTATTTCCACTGATTAATGCTACGATATAAACAGTCAGTGTACCCTAGAGGAACGCAGTAGTGGGTCTGGCCATGCTAACAAGGGATAGATGGAGACACTTCCAGTTCAGTTTGTCAGAGCACCATGAAACATCAGCCCTACATTAAGGGAACAAAATGCTTTCATACCCTCTTATCTGCGGCTATACCTGTATTGTATTCAATCATGTATGTGGCTTTGGAACGCCATTGCAGAGATCATGCTAGAAAATTTGGCCTGCAGTTTCTCAACATCTTCTAGTCTAGTACCCTGTGTTCTCTGTTTCTTATGGTTACATCATTTGAACCTGAGCAGAATTAAGAAAATATGAGAGCAACCCACAGTGTTGGGTGAAAGCACTGAAAGCAATTGACTTCTTCATCGAGGAATACCATGGTCAGCAGGAAACTGCTGAGGAGGAGGACACAGAGAGGGAAGGTGTGTGTTTGCTTGCAGTGGATGCGTGTTGGTACTGCACAAGAGTCCAGGGCTCAGCAAACGTACCAAGGCTTTGTATAATTCCCTGCATAAAGAATATTAGATTGAAATGGAAAGAAGAACTGAGGAAAAAAAAAAAAAGTAGAGAGAGATGGTGAATTCTGTCCATAGCAGTGAAACCACCACAGCACTGTGAAGGACAGTTCCCACTTTAAAATTAGCCTTTGTGTGCTTTTAAATAACAGGGCCTTGAGTCACACCTGCTGGTGGATGGCTGAAAATAGCATTGTGAGCACCTGCAGGGCTGCTGCAACTATGGGGGAGGAGTTGGAAAAGAGCTGCTGCTCTTCCCTGGGGAGTTAGAATAGGAAAGCATCTCTAATATGCAGTTGGTTTGTTCCCCAGCTGGGAATGGGGTAGGGCTATCTGGTTACCAGTCCCTGGGAGCTGCTTTTTCTAGCAGCAAGCTGGATAATAGGGCTGGAAATTGCCGAAGTGTTCCTTTCTCTTTTGTACCCCCTCCTCTTGTTCACCCCTGTTTTCTTGTTTACCTACTCTGGGAGTCTTGTCTGTGTCCTGTCTGTTTCCTTATAGGTATAAATGCTACAGCTCCCTTGTCCTAAGCTGGTTCTTGGGGTGAGTGCTGCACACTGCTCATCTGCAGGCAAAGCTCCCACATGACAGATGTCTTTGATTCTCCTTTTTTCTAATAATGCTCTAGGGACTTGGATGCGAGTGAATCAAAACCTTTTGCTCTTGTCTCAAACTGCAAGCAGCATGCAAGGTTTGCCAACTGAGTCTGAAACAAAGGAGATACACTTTTTTTTTTTTATATATATATAATTAGGAATTCAGTGCTTCAACCTGTACAAAATGATTTCTGTAGCAAAAAAAAAAAAAAAAGGATCTCTAGACAGGTCTGTCTGAAGGGCAACAAGATGATCTGCCCAGAGGCAAAACAGGAGTCTGGTTGCCCTTGCCTGCTAGCTGGAGCTCTGTGCAGAACAGCTGAGTGTGCTTTGTTCACTTGTGGTGGTGGTTCATTGGTGACTAAGGCACAGGAGCAGAGCAGGGGGGCTCTAGTTAGAGGAAACAAGAAACACGCACAGTTCTGTCCCTAGAAGTAACAAGGGGCTAAATTGGATACCTCACCAGGTGAACTATCAAATAAAAATCAGAGATGAGGCTATTTGTAAGTCCATGCAAGATGGAGAATTCTCCTATTTGCAGTTTTTCTCACTCTACTGAGGTGCAGCAAAACATTTGAATGCTTTGTTTGGATTTGGGTCAAGGGATTATGTTCTCTTCAGTCCAGTTTGTAGAAAATGATAGTTATGTGTGTATACATATTTATATAGAAATACCCCTCACAGACATTGTATGGAGACTGTGCTTATGGAGTCTAGTTATGACAAAATGTGTCATGATTTAACCTTTGACAGGGGTTGTAATATAACCTTAGACATGGAGATCAGTAATAAGCTTTTCCCATTTTCTTTTTCAATTTACAGAAAATTGGGCAATAGTACTGTAATGTAGTGGAGGAGTATTCCTTCAAGTAGCTTGTGAGCATTTGGATGGTGCCAATTCTTTTTTCCATAGCATGCTTAAGTTGCCAGGCTTTACACAGCGTATATTTAGGAAGTGCTTGAGGTTTACTTTAGCTGTTCCCTTCACTCATATGGTGTTTGTGGTAGATGGAAGTTTTGGATCATCTAAATACCTGTTTTCTACATCAAAGATGTAATCTTTAGTCAACAGCTTGACTTGAAACAAGTAGCCAATTAAATTGTTAAATCTGTTTGTCTGTGCAAGAGTGCAGAGTTTATTAGACCCGTGCTTGCCATTGTTTTGTTGTCTCTGAACTGAACCCTAGCCAAGTTTTTAATCCATCTTCCCCTTCTGAATTGGTTATACTGTAGCAGTTCTTTCTGCTTTTATCTTTATTCCACTAAACCTGGACTCTCTATCTTACAATACTGACTTTTTTTTTTTCACAATGTAATTTAAATGAGATGCATGGGTTCAAACACCAAGTGAGATGTATGGGTTCAGGCCAAAGTGAAGACAGATTGGCAAAGGAGCATACTGGTGTAAATCCTCCCTGCTGTTGCCTATGTTTTGACTGTGCTATTGATGTAGAGTAAAGTGAGTGGTAACAAAGCCAACATGAGAGCAGAAGATTCTCAGCACTAAACCCATTGCAATCTTTTTGTTGCTATTTAAGAAGTCTCTGTGGAAACTTATTGTAAAATAATTTTGTAAATTAATTTTAAATTAAGGGGTATTGTGCCTTTAACTTCTGTTCAAACATTGAAAGGTTTTCCAGATAGGCTTGTTGTATATGAGGTCTAGTTGTGCTCAGTTTCAGCAATGGACCACAGAAGATTAGCCCAAATGTTTGCAGGGTTTGCTCGTCTTTTACTTAGAATCTTGACATCTTTAGGCTTCAAAACAAAGCACCTGACATTTCTATAGTGCATAGGATGGACTGAAATTACCACCCAAAGTCATAAAGCTGTAATAGCTTGTGCTATTAAACATAAAATGAAAAGCAGCCTGCTAGTTTTCCTTCATGCAACCTCATGTACTTGTAGAAAGCCTTTTAATGTGGGGGATTTTCTGTGGCTTGACTGGTTTTATTTGCAATTTGTAGATCATACCAACACAGCTATAATGCTATAAAAGTTGCTTATTATGCTTGTATTTTATACAGGACATTAGGTTAATAAGCATTTTACTCTAAAGCACAAGGTAATTTTTGCTTAATAGTGTGGGTTTGGGCTGATTAAGAGTGGAGGATGTAGCACTGTTAGCTTATAAAAAGCATAGAAAAACAACTGCTACTTTACTGTTTTTTGTTCATTTTCAAAATGGCAGAGCATATAAACTTGCATTCAAGTTGGGGCCAGGAGAGATTCTTAATTTTTAGATATATTCAGACTTTCTGGTCTTGCTCAAGCCAGTGACACCTGTGACATTTTGGGCAACAATTTCTATTCATATAATGAGTAAGGATGAAACAATAAATACTAGCATTCTGAATGAGATCTATGATACCTGTCTGTCTCATGGAAATGGAAAAGAAGAGACACATAGCATCAAAGCAGTGCTGATAATATAGTACCTTATGCACAGTGTTTTGCGATCTTGCTCTAATTTCGCTGGAGAGGAAAGATCTCCTGTATGGACAGGTTTTACCTTTCCCTTATTCTGGGAGGTTGAGCAGATGCAGCAGAGGATGAATGAGGGCAACAAACACATAGCACGTCCCAAAGATGAGGGCTGAGACAAACTTGCAAGAGGGAATGAGGAAGGTCTCTGCTTCTGCTGCCCAGCAATCTGTTCTGAGGATAAGCAAAGGTCTCCTGTGTCTGCAGTTGTCAATCTGCTGCCTCTCACAAGCACCAGCTTCATTACCAAATAAAGCACGAGATAGCAGAGTCACATATGCATGTTGCTGAATAAGTCTTTGGGCTGCACTGAAGTGTTATCTTACTCTTGTCAAAATTACAGAGGTTTTTTTACACAGGGAATCAGGTATAATACATGGCTCTATTTGAGAAAATTAATATCATTTTCACCTAAGCAGAGTTAAAGTGGACCTGAGAACTTGGCATACAATAATACTATTATTTTGTTTCAGTGAAGCTACACCTGGGGTGATTTGGCCCATCAGGTTTGCTTTGATGTAACTTGATTTGCACAAATACGTTTAAGAGAGTTTTTTTTTTTTAAAAAAAAAAAAAAAAAAAGCTGAAACAAGAACAGAAATCCAGACAATTGTACAAATCTCATTCCACTGGCACTTTAATGACTTCTTTGGAGATGACACGTTATCAGTGTGAATGGTGCTACAAGTGACACTGAAAGGACTCCTGAACACTGTTACGATGTCAGTGATAATGCATTGTACTGAGCCTGTGCAATGGCTTGATGTATGAATGGCGCTGCTGTATTAGAAACTTTCAGTCCTTGGGATTATTAAGGGTTCTCTGGAGTACTGGATGGACTTTTCAACAAATGAAGTATGTTAATGTACTGGCTACTTCTTACAAGGCAGCTGATACTTGCACTGTCATCAGAGGGCTGAGTAGATTGATGAGGCTCTTCTACAGTCTGATAGATAAAAGCCTGCCTTTGACTCCTTGTACAACTATATATGTTAAGTATTAAGCAACAGTGTTTCTCCGTGCAGATTAATGATAAATGAATACATGGCTAAGACCAGAACTTCAATAACTGGGTGGACCTGCCTAATTCATTTGCTGATTGCAGCTTCATAGTCATCTTGTGAGTTGGTTGGGCTGAATGTCTTTCCCTGTACATTTTAATTCTAACTGTCTTTTCTTATTTATTTTTTATAACGTGCTCTTTTTTTTTTTTTTTTTTTTTTTTTTTTTTTTTTTAAGATCTTATACTGTAATTAGTTGCAGAGACTAAAATATTATTAAATGTGAATTATGCATTTCATAGGCTCTCAGCTACAGTGTGACTGGTCTGTTGCAAGCAGGGAACAATTCCATTTCCCGCACCACCCTCCCAGCTGCACAACTGTCACTTTCCATTACGCTTGCCTTGAACAATTGAGTGTGGCTTGTAATGACAATAATTGCCTCAAAATTGTTTGTCATGTTTGGCTTGTTAGCAACAAACTACTAACTGTTGGTTACAATCAAGTTCTCAGCTATTATTCCATAATTACATAAGGGAATACTTTCAGCCAATAATAGTTCTGAAATGAGAATTATCTTCTCACAAATAATGCTAAAATGCTTGCAGGCCATTCACTCTATTCACAGCCACATTTTTTTTTTTTTAACGTGAGCAATCTAGTGTTAAGTGAAGCCTACTCCTGTGTAAAAGGCTTGCCTCAGACCTGTATCCATTTACATCTTCAAAACACGTCTGCAGGTTACATCAGTGTTGTACAAGTCCTCTGTTAATAGATGTCTCACTTTGGCAACAGTGCTAACCCATCAAGCTCTCTCTTCCTTACGTAGGTACTAAAAAGAGCCAATTTGCTTTTAATTTCAATATGCAACTCATTGTAACTAAGCTTAGAAGGATTTCTGAAAATGCTAGTTTGGTTTTGGTTGATTTTTTTTTTTCCCCTTAACTTAGCATTCTTCAGGCTTTTTCTTCCCATTTAATTTTGCTTTCCACTTTATCCTTTTGTAGGTAACAGTTGACTTTAGTAGGAGCTATGTACAGAGATGGTTTGATTGAATTTGGTTTGCTTCATTACAGTATAGTTAGAGTTTTTTTGATAATTATGATTAAAATATATGGTAGACATTGATTCCACATTTTTTTTCCCAATTACATTTAATGTAGAAAAATATTTTTTTTTCAGTTAAAGTAATATACTTTAAAGAGGATTAAATATAGCCATTATTTCTTTACTTAGCTATATTTTATTTAAGAAAGAAAGTTTGTTGTTGTTGTTGTTTTTTTTTTTTTTTTTTTTTTTTTTTTTTCTGAACAGGAAATTCCCTGAAGACACTGGGCTATCTTGCAATTTTTTTAATGGAAATTTAAAATGTATCTTACTTGATTTTTTTTTTTCATGCTGAAAGTTTAAAATTAGAAGTCATTTGCTAACTAAACACAAATACTTCATCTGCAAAAAGAGAGCAGTACTTTTTCAGCACTACAGAACTTTGTAATATTTAACACAGAGTAAGTAGATATATAAATTTTCCTGAGATCTGTGAAGCAGTGTTTTCAAATAATTGATTTCATCTTGCTAAATAGTAACCACATTCATTATTCTGAGGCAGAGAGACAACCTATTTTTAACACTTCTTAATAACAGGAAGGAAGAAATATATAATCTTTCCAGAATTTTCAGGATAGGCTGAACTTTAACAATCTCTTCCAAGTACTCGTGAATTCTAATAACCTGGTTACTGAGAGAAAGCAAAAAGTGATAGTTTGCAGGTTGACTGGAAACAGAAAAAAAAATACACAAATAATTAGACAACATCAAGACAGATTAAAATGCAGACAGGCTTTTTTACAAATTCATTTAGCAGTTGGTGACTGGCTTGCAGCTTACTGGGGGGAGTTTGAGGCTCAAGCAGTCTCTTGCATGCCAGGTGGGCACTGGAGGAACACCCAGACAGACAGACAGACAGGCAGACTTCATCAGCTACTCAACCCACCTGGGGAAATGCTGTGGAGGAAGACACCTCGTTTGTGTGTTTTGTGAATTGCATTTAAGTGATGCTGAGAAATCAATCCAGAGCCTCAACATTAAGCGTTGGCATTCCCATTAGAATATATTCAGATAAAAGGTAGCAGCATAAAGGAAGAATCCAAATTTATGTTATTTACAATTTTCAGACTTAGGTGCACAGAAAGGAAAGGAAATTAATGCATTATGTCAGCTCCGAGAAACTTTTCTCCATTTCCATCATTAAGCAACTCATTAGTGCACTTCGTTGCAACTAGAATATGGCTCTCCAGCAGAAGCATTTCCCTGAGATCAGTCTCTACTGCAGACTTCCTTGGTCATAGGTGTATTTGCATCTTTACCTCTTATGTCCTTCCTCAGATCTTCAGTTTCATTTCAGTTTTTACAAACCAATTTCTCATGAACTGAATCAAGGAGTCAGCTTAACATGTCTGAGAGAACTAGTGACGGCATCTACCAAGCTTCTAGAAGTCCTGATGTCCCATGTGCTTTACTGGGTGGGGCTGTTCCCTAAGAAGATGGTAGAGTGATTCCTGTTAGTAACTGTTCCAGGTCCCTGCTGTAAACAAAAGTTTAAACTTGTGTATGAAGCAATAATTATATCTGACTGGAAGGTGCAGTTCAAACCTTTCTCTTTAGCTTTTCATACTCTGAAACTTGGATTTCACATCACTATAGACATGGGCAAGGATATTTGAAAGAGATCATAAACAAGGAAAAATGATGTCGTTCATTAGCAGCTTTTAAATAAGGCAAGAGTAATGAGTACTTTGGGGTGATAATTGATTAGAAAATTTGATTCTGTGCTTTGAGAAAGGGTGTGATAAAACCGTGATATCAATGGACTGGTTTGAATTCTTAGTAATGATAATTGCTATTATTGGTTAGATGGGAAAATAGGAGATAGAGCAGGGAATATTTTTATTTTTTCTTTGCAAAGACAACAAATGACATTTCAGTTACATGTAGTTACTCTTCCAAGAAGAACCAAAATAAGAACTGTACTAAAAATTTTAGTGACTTAATTGGTAAAGACATGCAGTGGGTTTGTTATGTCGCACTGTTTAAGTGTCTCTTGGATGATTATCCTGAAGGCAGCTGAAGCTGCAGCCTATCAAAGAGAGGATGAAGAGACAGAACTACAAGATGTGAGGACTCTCAATGTGAATTACCTGCAATGGGGAAAATAGACCCTCTTCAAGAGGTGTGATGCAAATAGTGAGAGCAGCCAGATGGTCTAGAGAGGCTGAGAGTAAATGTAAGCAAAAAATGTTGTGAAGTGTCTTTTAAAAAGACTCCTTGTTTGTGTATAAAGAACCTATAAATAATATTGAATACTTTACAGGTCTATATCTATCTTCTTGATCAAGGATTTCTATCTGTCTAAAAAAAATAAAAACTGGTCTGAAAATTGGTAACTTTTTCTAAATAACCCTTTCAGTTAACTCTCCAAAGACCATATTTTAATGAAATGTTCAAAAGAACTTTCACCCCTAGTGACCTGACTTTTGGAAATTGCATCCTGCATGATCATGTCAAAAAAATAAGTGTGCAACTAAAACCTTACTAAAGTCAACAGTAAGAATTTCTACAAAGTCCAGTGCAGAAAAGGTTTTGTTTTTCACATTTTCATAGTAGGTTCCAAGCAGCTGAAGAGATCCTGTAGTAGTTAATGTGGATGACAAAATTGTCAATGGTTCTTTAATTAAACCATCAATGCAGTTTATGTGGAGATGATAAGCTTGAGATGATATTTAGTGAGTTAGCCAGGCTCTGCCTGTGTTCCTGTATCTTCCTTTCTTCTTTCTGCTACATTTCTGCAATTCTGCACTGGGTGTTATGTGTGCTTTCTAGGAACTATGCAACTGCTTAGATTCCTGGCTCAGACTATAATCCCTGCTACAATTGTAATCACAGACTTGTAGTTGCACATATTGTTATATCTCCTGCAAATAGGCTCTATTTTAATTAAAAGCATGGATGTTGTAAAGCCTGTTAACAAGGACAAATATTTTTCTGTTCTCTGAATCAGCTACTCAGCAGCATGCTTCCTTTCATTCCCTGGAAAAAAAAAAAAAAAAAAAAAAAAGAACCTAAGATTGCTTACCAAAGAAATAGGGAAATGGTGGTGAAAACATTAAAAGGCATCTGCTATTGGTAGATTTTGAAAAACAAGATGACAGCCTGGCCAAGTTCTCCCTGTTGATTTAAAAAAGAGGGTTCTGAGTGATTTTTGAACATAATTTTCTCTGTTGGCATTGTACAGTGTTGATTTCAGTAGAACCTTACTTAAATGCAGCTTTGGAAAGGAGAGGGTGGACAAGGTAAAACAATTGTTTTTCTGATAAATAATTCTTCACCAGCTAGGAAACCATGTATACCGCTGGCCTTCCAGCCTTTTACAAGCAGCTCAGACACTGCTATGGCCACACAGAAGAACAAGTTTCTGTGCAAAAGAGCTTCTACTGCATAGATAATTTACTTGAGTGGGTAGCAGTAGATTATTAGTCTTTTCTGTTTCTGTTTTTTAGTAATGTGATTGGTAGTCTGGGGGGCGGTGATGTTCAATCTATTCAGGCTGGATTTGATTTTGCTTTCTGCTGTTTCTGTTGTTGCTTAGTATGATCCTCTGTTAGTAGAAGAGGATGCTGCAATAACACTTCAGAAGGGAAGGCTGGAGGGGGTTCCATATCTGATAAGTGTCCCACCAAACAGGAATGCTATAATAGAAATAAAGCCCATTGCTTCTTAGTTGAAGCAATGAATGAAGGTTGTAGGATCTTGTATAACACAAGGGCTGGCTAATTCATGCGGATAAACAGACTAGCTAGTAAGACCCCAAACCTACCTTATCATCAAGCACATATATATGATGGAGGGAGCAAGTGTTGGTGTTACTAGTATCTTTCCCTTTTTTCTTTGTATACAGATAGATGGTCAATAACTTTGTTTTTTAAACCATTTATGCCCTGCACTGGACTACAATTTTGCCCTGAACTGTTATTTCTCTGAATAACAATGAGTTTCTGAGACATTCCTGTCTTGTGGATCAGAAAGAAATCCAGTTTGACTACTTCTTAGGAATGGTGGAATTAGCTACGCTTTGACTATAAATGAAAAAATAAGGAGAAAACCACCCTCCAGACTTTTCCATTGTTTCTGCTCAGACTGAAAACTGTCCTCCTTCAGCACCTTTCAAGGCAGTAAAATGTTATTTATTCTTCTTTCCTATGTAAGCATGTGGTGGATACCTTCTCATATGTTTCTGCTTGGCTGTATGCACAAGTGTGAACAGGAATCAGTTCTGAGGAAAAATCCAGAGAGCAAAGGGTTGAAAAGACTGCTTAGGGAGTGGCAGAAATTGAGCTAGCCAACTTGACAAGGTTATTTTTCCAGCAGTGTTTATTAAAAATGTCTATTAAAAATAAAGTTAGTATCGAACCTCTGGCCCTCTTGTATATTCCATTACACAGTATGGAACAAGAACAAAACTAATTCAAATATACACAGAAGTATCAATTTCTGTGAATAGATTTTATGTTTATACATTCTATACCCCTATTTATAAATCTGTGTTACCCTTATCAAATATATATCTCTTTCTGTACTCATCTATTTCAACAAAATGAAATGATCACTGAAAAGAGATAGATCTTTATGATATGGGAATCTGTTATTAAGCAGATGCTACATTTTTCTGTGCTCTAGAGACCATCCCAGACTGTTCAGAAATACCACAGACTTGAATTTCTGGAAGGGTCAGTTCTGTGAATGCCAAATCCAATCAGAGCCAAACACTTCTTGAATTTCCAAGACACGCACACACACAAAAAAATTATATATATATATATATATCTTTCTTGTTGTTCTGATGTGAGTGGAAAAGATTTTGATTGAATGCATTTTCAGACAAGTCACAAGGTGTGTGCCATCTCAGACAGCTTGTGTTTTCCTGTTCAACAGAAGCAACAGCAAGAAATAGTGGCTGTCAGCATCTGAAGCTCTTATCACAATATTGCAGGTTGTACCTGAGAGGCAGCTGTAGCTACAACAGCTTAACAGTGCATTCTTCTTCCAGGGAAGAAATGTCAAAAATAAATCTGGATGACTATCTTGTAGAAGGTTCCATAGCGAAGCCCATGTGAAACCTATCTACGCATATATGAAACCTATTGTGAAACCCTTTCCTTCCCTCAAAATTCTTTCCTATTATAGGATGGTACCCATATTAAGGGTTTCCTCCTGGAACTGTTTCTGATGGTGCTTTGCAGGTCAGGTCAGAAGTCTCATGGGGAACACAAAGATGGTGTGCACTTGATAATTGGTACTGGTGAGTAAATGCTCTCCTGAGGTTTAGCCAGAGCAATTCTTTAGGTGTTTTTGTATGATCATAGAACCATAGAACATCCTCAGCTTCTTGAACTCCAGCAGGCTCCATGCCATGACCACTGCCCTGGGGAGCCTGTCCCAGTGCCCAATGATGACAGTGGTAATCAAGGCAAGGACTCATAAACTCCATACCTTTTAAGGCCTGTGCCAAAAAGGAAAGGAGACTTCTGGCTCATTACAGGTGGAAGATTATTAGTTTATTTTTGCTGCTGTAGCAAAGTGCCCAAGTGGGCAGCCACTAATATAGCATTTTGAAAGGTCCTAAAATTTAGACTGGGTTGAGTAATTTAATGTTGGATGTTTTTGTTACAGGGAGACCATCAGGAATCAATTCCTTCCTCCTACCACCTTTCATTTGTTCACTTTCATTTTTTAAAGACCATTTTTCCATCATGTAAACATCAAGACAGATAGGGAGAGAGATGGACTGGGGACTGAAAGAGTTTTTGCATTAGTGTCAGGGTGATAAAGAACATTTTTTTTTTCATAGCTTCCTGTAGTTATTGGTGAAGAACTTCAAGGTTTTTTCTCTCCAGGGTGAGAGTTATTGCAGGAAAGAAATAATTTTCAAAGTAATCCTTAGCTCACAGTCTAAGGAATATTTTTCCTCAGTACTGCGTATTTGGTTATTTGCCAACAGTAACCATGTAGTATCAAAGAAGAATGGTAGTAAAGGATGGGGACTGGTGGTTGTAAGACATGAGATCAGAATGAGGTAGAGCAAATAAAAAGGTAAGATCTCTTTGTGCTGATTTCTGCTTGGGATTCCGAGTATGAGAAGAGAAGGGCAGTTTTAGAAGCAAGCAAAAACAGTTTTCCAAAGAGTTGTCCAGAAGACAGGAAGAGAGGCAGCAGTGAGGGTCTGGCAGAGGCATAACTGGTAGTTAGACATCTAACTGCTGCAGAGATGTAGCAGGAGAGAGAGCGCTTTTCTGCCATTTATGCCTTTGAAAGTGCTGCTCTTGGTGAAGGTTTGCAAGTTCTCTTGCAGTGACTCCATGAAGAAGCTGTATAACAGAGAATTACTTGTCAGTGTGTGAAAGAAAAATGTCAGTGCAGGCAAATGTCTTGCATCATATTCTCAGTGGGCCTACACTACTTTAGAGCAAATGAGGTTCCGACCTTGTTTAAAAACAGCTGTTATTTTCTGTCCACAATATTGATTTCTGCGATAGCTGATAGTTGGTTGTCCTTACATCCTTGTAAGTATGAAAAATGTAATGTTAACCTAAGTATTAGGCACATTTTATAAGTCCAGTGTACTGGGGTAATACAAAAATCTGCTGAAGTTCACTTGCTTTCCCTTCTGATCTTCAAATGGTGAAGAAACCAAATAGATGTTTGTGGTAAATGCTTGCTTGATTTCAGTACAACAAAATCTGTTCGGGAATGCCAGCTAGTCAGTAACACAGCATAAATGGCATGCTGCATTATGTTGTCTAAATTCCAGAAGAGATGCTGTCACCTCTTCCACCCACCCTGTACATGTGGAATATCTTTTCAAAGCAATCTGAGGGTGTTTGCCTGTGCATTTAAATTGAAGCCCTGATTCAGTAGTTTTATTGTTCTAAGTAGTAATACTAAAGGAAGTGTTTTCAGTTGGGAACATTTGGGGGAATATTACCATCTTTGTCAAATGTACCCATCCATACAACAAGAGTGGCAGCAATTTCTAATGACTCAGAACATCATTAATCCAGAATGTTTAGAGATATTAGCTGGGATAGCAAAACTTAGAAAGGTTACTTTCCCATCTCCCTAGTTAAATCTGAAGGCCAATGGAGCTGAGGAAATGAAGTAAGGATGAGATTTAGAAGAATGTCTGCTGCCTTGAGTCACAGTACTATATATCTTTTAGAACCTGGAGGTATCAGAAATTGCCACTAATATGACTGAAGGACAGAACATAGATTGCAAAAATTAAAAAAAAAAAAAAAAAAAAAAAAAGCTGTAAAATAATTTAAAGACAATACTCCAAAGGGTACATTTCAGATTATAAACTGAGTTACCAGTTTGGGGAATTTATTGATACTTTAAGAAATGTGCCAAAGGACTCTGGTGAATGAGTAAAGAAAAGGGAGAATGTTAGTATCATATTGCTCACATGAGAGTGAATGGAGGTGTTGGAGTTTTTTTGACATCTATAATCTGTAATAGGAGTGAGTTACAGAGTCAGTGGAAAAAGTTCTATCCTATGTTAAATCTGCACTATTCTTTAACAAAATTTGACAAGCTTTCAGAAGAAGGGATTTTTTTGGCCCTGAAAACTACAAATAACTTGTATTCATTTTTTTTTTTTTTTTTCCTGGATGTTCATACTGATTCAGCACTGACTATATATAGATTTTTCTTTTCTTTTGACAAATCCACTCCTCTGATGTTACTGAGGAGCAGCTTTCAGACTACGCTGGAAATCTGAATGGTATTTTAAGATCCACCTACATCTTATGAGATAGTCTTTACTACTCTAAATTAGATTCTGTAAACATGTCAAATATGAGAATGGGTGGATTGGCCAAAGGTGTCTGAAGTAGAAGCCTTTTCTTTCTGCATGCTACAGCTCAGCTCAGCCTGAAGCATGATAGGCACTTTTAGTGACACATTCACACAGGAAAGAAGAGGATAGCTGTGAAGATAGGCCAGAAACTTCCTCTGCTTGTTGTATGACATGGTTACATAAAAAGCCATATGGAAGCTGTTAGATGTTAGAGTCCTCAAGGTAGGGCTGAGGCCTTGCTTTTGCATTTTGAGTCATGACATTTCTCCTTATATCTAACTAGATCCCGGGCAAACAAGTTTTGACTATAAACACAAAACACCAGTGAGTTCCTTTGTTCTTTGTTTTAAGCACAGTCATTGATAAACCCTTTGAAGTACTCATTAAAAAAATAAACATCTGTGAGGTTTAGGTTTGAAATCTGGGCCCAGAAAATGCCTCGAACTCATAGCTCTTTACTACTAGCTTTTAAAAGAGTTGCTGACACTCTTAGCATTCTTGTTCCATTTCAGGAACATTCAAAGAAGTATATAAAAGAGTTCAAACTTAGTTTCTATTGAGTTTTCAACTTCATTACTAGCACAGATAGAGATGTGATCATCCCATGCTACTCTGGTTTTCAAGCCACACCTAGAGTATTGTGTCTAATGCTAGGCCCCACAATTCAAAAAGATGCAGACAGAGGGTCCAAAGGAGGACCAAAAAGATGATCGAAGGGCTGGAGAACCTGCACTGTAAGGAAGTAGGTCTTTTCACCCTGGAGAAGAGAAGGCTCAGGGGGACTTCATCACAGTTTTTCAGTACTTAAAGGCTGGTAATAACGAGGACAGAAGCTCTCTCTTCACATGGAGAAGACCATGGGTAACAGGTACAAGTTGTACCAAGAGAGGTTTCATCTTGATACAAGAAAGAAATTTTTTATAGTGAAGACAATCAATCTTTGGAACAACTAAAGATTGTACCTGGTGATCTTCTGAAGTCCCTTCCAACCTGGGCTGTTCTGTGATTCAATTGAAATTATGCTGAAGTTAAATGAAGCTGTTCCCTACTGTGTGCCTTTCCACTATTCTGTTTCCAAAGATTCCATAACCAGGAACATACAGGAAGAGCTGAAGGTTGTGCAAAGGCTGGCTCTCCAGCTCTTTTGGCTCTGAGAAAGCTTCAGAGCAGTGGAGTAAGGAACAGGAATTTGAAGTGTTTGGATGAAGGTTTGTCTTGGCAGGGTGTGTCAAGAATCATCAGAGCTGCAAACTCGTCTCATTTACAGACAGCATTCTTCCTGGGTTTGGAGGATCTGGCTGATACACTGCCAAAGGAAAATGCTATTTGAACAGAGAATAAAGAAAAATAAATGGTGCACATCCAAAGTATGTTCAGATCCTGAGAAGTGTTAAATACTGGGAACTAGGATATTAAAGTTTCCAATTTGAGGCTGTGTATACATTCAATAATGCAAAGAATCCTTGTAAATAAAATAACCAAATCATGTGGGACTCTTTCCATTTAAAATAGAAGATATGTATCTTTTTTTTTTTTTTTTTTTTTTTTTTCCCATCGCCTAAACAGCCTTGCAATGGCAGGTTATCACTGCTGGCACAAAACACAGTTTTTACAAAGTAATATTGCTTCCACTGTTATCCAGGTTGCTCAGCCAAACTTATCATTAACAAGTTTGGCAACACCCTTAGGCAAAGAGATGATTTGATAATGAACAGCCATCATCCTATCTGAATAGACAGCTATTGGACACAGACTGCCAAGAGATCATCTGCTGAACTCTTTGAAACTATGAATGCTTAGCTGCAAATATTTTAAATGCTCTCTTTTTGAACTGCTCAGCCTAAAATAATAAGTCAAAAATAGCTTCAATGAGTATGTATTGGAAGTTCTTCCTCAAGGGAGAGATTTTGACTCTGGCACACATTTGAAAACATTGTGCTTCCGTGTGTGTGCTCAGATCTCTTTGGACTCATTTCTAGAGTGTTTCATTCATTAAGATGATCTATCTTTGATTATAAAGGCTTTAAATTCTTTTTAAAAATCCAGTGGCATGGTAAAGGTTCAACATTTTGAGTGTTGTATGTTCTGCCTTTGTGTACACTAAGGTGTGTAACATTATACATAGAAGATATTTTCTAGGTACTGCTTAGGTTCTAAAATTAAATACATGGTGCAGAATTACATTTTTGTGATAATTTTAGGTGATTAAGTCACCTTGGCACAAAGGTCCATCAAAAGGCAGTGTTTTCATGCATGGATGCCAGGAGTGTCCTTTAAACAAGATTCAGCTTTTCTGATTGTGCTTGATTAATCGGTTCTTCACCAGCATTCTAAGGAGATCTCAGCAAAAATCTGTTGAACCCAATGAACAACTTTTACTTAGCTGAGTTCTTTTGATTTGATATTTTCTTGAAGATACAACACTGTGAAGAAAACAAAATGATAGCTATTCTGAATCTGAAATATATCTGAGAGAAATAGTATATGGAAACCGACTAAAGTGGAACCTCTTATACGGTAAAATGGGAGGCACTCTGGCAATGAAAGTTTAAATTTCACACCGCTTTCTAACTGATGGTGCAAGATGCCAAGTGTATCTGCTTAGGAATCAAATTCTTTTGGATTCCCATAGAGAAAAAAGTAGTTAATGGTATCTACACCAGCAATTAAGTGTTTGTTAAACCTAAATATCACCAAAGCCTTTTAACTTGTCACATGAGAAGAGCATGATAGCCAACGTCTGGACACAGATTTTTCTCTTCATCTCTTTGCCTTTCTGCATTTTGCTGAAAGCCTGAAACTTTCATTTTGGGAAATGAGAAAAATAAAAATTATACATGTGTAGTCAGGTCTCTGTTTATCTGAACCACCTGGTCAGATAATGTAGGGAAATTTCATGTTATGCCAAAAGTTCTAAATAGGCAGTTTGAATAAACAAATTATTAAACTTTTAGGCTTGAGAGTCTTATATTCAGGTATCAAATCTATGTCTTTGAAATTGTGTTAAGCTAATGAAGTCTGATTTTTTCAAAGATCATCAGGGCTTGTCATTTACTAGTTCCTTTACTACAAACCATTGAAGGGAATCTTATCTGTTTTACATCTGCTTACAGACACTGCAGTGCGATAACTATGCCAAAATGAATAAAGAATAGCTAAAATTTTTATTTATTTATTTTTAACCAAATACCAGCTATGTGACTATTTATGGCTAGATTAGAGTCACAGCTAACTCTAGCACATGATAACATTGTCCTGTTCCCCAGTTCCTTCTCCAAACTAGGGACCTGACCCAAGCCATCTGAAGATGACTTCTGACTTGCAGGTCCAGGTTTCTTTCTACCAGTGAGCAAAGTGAGGAGGGACAGTGTATGTGCAGCTGGGACACATGCCCAGACTGGAGAGGGTGGAAGTGCTTTCATGTCCCTTTTGAGAGTCAACCTGTAAACACCTCTCTCAGAGCGTTTGACAAATATTTTTTAATTAATCTCAGGAAATTTTAAAGCGTCCACTGCTGACTCAACTCAGATTTTGGTTTTGATGGCTAGATTTATAAAGGTATTTAGCTGTGTAACTTTATTAAAACCAATGAGAACCAGGCCTCTAAATACTTGCTGAATAACAGTTATGGAATTAAATATTATTTTTTTTATACTCTAATAAAATTTTGCTTCACTTTTGCTCCTTATTTTATATTTTATTTTATTTTATTTTATTTTATTTTATTTTATTTTATTTTATTTTATTTTATTTTATTTTATTTTATTTTATTTTATTTTATTTTTTTCTCTATTAATTTCAGAAAAAAATATTGGGGAAAAAAAAAGTAATCACCAATTACTGTAATAGCCACTAGAGGTCTACTGATATCAAAATTCTGCCAACATCAATTATTTCTGCAAGTATTAAAAATGCTTCATCCAAAAGAAAGTGCTTCTCATTAAGGCTTGGTTGTTTGTTTTGTGAGGTGTATCATTTAATTCTCGGAATACTTAACCTCTTAGTGTTGTTTTTAATCACGCAGTATTTTGTTGAAGTAGGGAAGAGTTACAGTGTAAAACCTACAACTGAAAGGAAACTGAGACTAAAAAGATCTCCAAGTATATTCACCAAGTGAGTATATTATAATGTAAATCACTGGGCAGAATATTTCTTAGTGGTAGACCTTGCAGCTAACAGTGTTTTAATGAAATTGTTCTACAGTTAATGGCTTTTATAGCATTATTGGTTTCCATCTGCCTTGGAGGATTATATTTATATTTTAAAAAGTAAAAGAATCTTCAAACCCTCTTTTAAATGATCTTAGTATGATGCTTTTTAAATTTCTATCAACAAGCGGGAATTAGATTACTGTATTTCCTGTAGGCCTAGTTATTCATCACAAGAACAGGAATGTATTTGTTGGAACAAAAGGGTTGATGCATTACATTAATGACTTTCCTCCAGAGACTTCTCTGAAATCAGGTGACAAATATTGCTTCTCAGCCAAAAAACAACAACAACAACAACAACAACAACAACAACAACAACAAAAAACACACACACAAAACAAACAACAACAAAAAGGTTGATCATAGTTGCCCTGTGATTCCTGAGTTCCTTACGTAGAGTTTGTAGGGAATCTGTCCAGGCCATGAGAAGACCCATATGAGACCTAACTGATGCATAGAATTAAACATGACTTTATCTGTTCCTGTTCAGCAAAATGTTTTTACATCCTCTTTGTCATGGCACAATCCAGACACAAAACAGCAGCCTGTTTGCCTCAACTTGTTAATGCATGGATAACATGCAAAATTTTCATCCCTCACTGAAGGATGAAGGCTGTAACTGTGTGCTGATTTCAATTAGCTGTCTAAGGCAGTGGCAGGTGGCTGGTAGCTAAAGAAAAGCCTATAAAATCTGCCTTTCTTTCAGACTATTTATTATAACAGAAAAAAATCTGATGGCCACATCTGTCAGTCCATGTTTATGAAGGTATCCACACATTCCTCCTAGTGGTCAGAGTGCTTGGTGTGAGAAATTTCTTTAATAGGACGGGAAGTCATGAGTGTGACAGCAGAACAACTCAGAGGAAATCTTCTTACTATGGGATTTGTAAAACCCTTGTATAAACAGCCACTGTATATACATCAGTCATGCCCAAGGCAGTTCTCACTTATTGCCCTTCATGGAAATCTTTCATTTGTCTCCCTCTTCACTTTGAAGTGAAAATACTACATGAAGAGGGCAATGCTTTTCCCTACCTGAAGAAAGACCTGTGAAATGAGTTCTTTTGAGAATATCCTTGCTTTCCTCGTTGAACAAGGAGAGAACCAGCCAGGTCCTTTGTGCAGAAAGCGGACGAGCAGATTTATTCAAGGCAGTGCTGGGAGGTGTAATCACGTCTCACTGCACCCGTCCAGACCCAGCACCCCGGCAGGGATTCCCCTCCTGGGAGAGCAGGTGGTGGAGCTGCTATGCCCTCCCTTATGTTATGGGGGGAAGGGTAATTTTAAGTTGCTGTCAGGGCTCTGAAGGAGTCTTGCCAGTGAGGCTGGATGGAGCAAAAGAGATATGGCCAGAGTAGCTGGGATGTGTGAGGACAAAGGGTATGCTCTCCAGCCATTTTCTGTCCTAGTCATTATCATCCATTCATCACCTCCTATCTCTGCTTCTGAATGATTTGATCTATTTTCATCTCAGTGCTGAAAGCTGGAGATTATTATTATTACTGTATTTCTATTATTAGTAGTGTTTCTTTCCATAGTGGCCAGGCATTTCTGTGGTGCTAGGTCCCTGATTCCCCATATGGAATTTGTGATGACCATAGCTTCTGTACAACCCTGAGTAGTTCTCTGAGCACCAGGCAGTGGGAAAAATGCTGGAACTCTCTGATTTTCCCTCTGAGCATCCCATACTTGAGAGGAATGTATACTGAAAATGATTAGTGTGAGGGAGCGAAAAGGTATAAGATATATCATGAGCATGGGCCATTATGTTTTTCGTATTTAAGTGAAAACAGATGTAAACTATATGAGGCTAATGGGGCATTGCTTCCAGAGTCTCAATGTAGCAAAACAAATGGAAACATTTTTTTTCTTTTTATCTATAAAATATAGTGTTTAAATGGGCTTATATGGCAGAAAGGGTGGAGCCAGTATGGCATTTTTTCCAGATGTTTGAATTCCTAGTTATCCTTGCCCCAGAACTGGTGATTCACCTTTTCAAAGCTTTATTCCCTCTATCTGTGCCAACAATATGTGAGCACCTCCACAATTTTTGTTGTTGTTTAGTATGCTTGAGGGAAAAAGGAAAGGGCAACTTATTTCTCCTTCCCTTGGGTAAAATGTGGCAAATTTTCCACTATCTGCCTTCCTTTCCTTGTGAGGAAAAGATGAGAAGTCAAATGACAGTTTATTAGCACTAGCTATGCTCACCCCTGTCTCAGGCTGGGACCTCAGCCAGAAACATGATTCAAGCATTAGGAGTAAATGAGAGGAATATTGTTCACTGCAAGATTCCCAGCTCTTCCTCAAACTCACAGATAAACCCAACAGATTTGACTGAAATCACAATGAAAGCATCCTGAGGACCTTAAAAGATTCATTTTAGCTTTCATCTATTTTATTTAATTTTTCCAGAAAATGTGGTTGGTTTTAAGAGAACTGTAAGCAGAAATGTTTATTCAAGCAAGACCCGAAGAAACCTAAATGAAATGCAAAAGCCCAATTTGGTAAACAAAATATAGCTTTCAGGATTTACCCGTATGTACATATATAAGTATAGCTTAGTAATGATTTTGAGAATTCTGAGCTTCTAATTTGAGGACTCGATACCATGAGAGTGGAACTTATGGATAAATAACAGTTTCTGGAGTACTTTTCACTTTATGTGTGGGACCAGAAATCCTGGCAACATGAAATATTTAAATGTTGTGTTCATATTAACTGCATTAATTAAATATCAGAGATTCAGTGAACTGGATATGGATAACATGCTGGTGAAAGCCATCTATGGTGCTGGTTTTATTAACTGAATCAGTGCACTGTATATTCAATTAAGGGTAGGGTATCTATAGATAGAAAGCCCTCAGGCCTGTAACTTACAGAGAGGAGTTGGGTTAGTGTGCTGCAAGCTGGGTGAAAGCAAGTCTTGGAAAAGGTTTCTCCACGGTATTGAGTAATATACATATAAATACGCACAGGGAAAAAAATGGCTTTCATATGTACCATAGATGCAGTGTCTGGAATATTAATATCCCTGCATTTGAAGCCTTTACTTCTTGTGACAGCCTAATGAGCCACTGACAGTGGCTGCCTGCTTGTCCTGAGCGAGTGTCCAGCATGATGTTGTTTGTGTTGTACTGCAGGATGCTGAAGTGAGGTTGTCTGACTTCCGTCCCCTCGGGAACCTCAGGAAGAGATGTATTGAATCTCCCATAAGGCTATCCTGAGAAACTGTTTTCTATCTAAATAAATACCATCTCCTGGGGATCTTTCAGAATAGTAACCACACTATGACTGCCAACATCTTTCCCTAGAGTCAAAATCTAAAAACCTAAACTACAGCATCTTTAATATGAAGGCACAGTTAAGATGCATTCCCTTTTTGATGTTTTGTTACTTACTGACTGAACAACACTGGCTTCCTACCTGTTTCTATGTGTAAGTTAATTTGTATACATTTTGTATTGTTTGGGACTAACCTTCCTTAGGGACTTTTGTTCTACTTATTTGCTATACAAAAGCGAGGGTCATCTGTGATGTTTTTTCTGAAGTTTCTTAGAGTTACATGCTAAACAGAGGAGGGAGGAGGTTAAGGCGTACTTCTGTATTCCTGTATGAGATTTCTTAGCTGGAAATATATATGTGTGGCCTGTAGTGTAAGTCTATTCCATCAGCCCCAATGATGTAAGCTGCACAAACTGTTTGTGTGTGCACAGTAAGTGGGATACAACCCAAGTACACCAAGTTTATCATTAATGCAGCAGACATTGTGCAGTAAGTTCAGTGTGTTCTGGCATCACTACTCTTTTTGCACACTGCTGCACAATTGATGTGTGCATAACAAATTATACCAGAAAGCCTGATTTTTTTTTCACCTATGTGCAAAACAGTTATCACTGCTGTACCTATCCAGTTTGAATGATGCCTTCTAAACATGTTGGGTTCACTATGTATGCCAGAGTATGTTGGTTTCCAGCAGTTTGGCAGTCCAGAATGGACAAACGTCCAGAGTTCTCTGGCTCTGTATAGACAAAACTCTTCTGCAGTAGAAATTTCATAAAAAGCCTTTGTGTTTGATAGTTCTATACAGAAGAGTAGCAGATTTGAACTTTCAGGTCTACAGCTTCTGAATCTTTTATGCATAAACTGATCTCACTTTTGTATACTTATGAAGAAATGTTAGCTAAAAGTCTTAGTTGCTTCTGCAAACTCTGCTTAAACACTACAAAAATGTATAATACAGAATAAGAATTCATTATCATATTATGTTTCTTCCCTTTCCTTGAACTTTACTGCATTGCTATACCTTGAAAACTGATGTTAGAAAATAAAAACTGGTACAAGATGCTCTGGGCTTAGAGGAGACACAATGAAGAAAGACTAGAATGGAAGGCAGTGTGGAATGAAGAAACATCAAATAATCTCTTGGGCTCTTCAGTCAGAAAAAAAAAAGTTGTCTGAGAAAGAGGTATGACAGAGATTTGTACAATTGTAAGGGTTGTATAGAGATAAGCATGGTATTATTCTACATTTTCTTATACTGTAGAAAATTGGGGCACTTCATAAAATGAGCAGGCAGTGAAATCGTAAGAATCAAAAGATGGTTTTGGACACAGGACATTATTAAGTTGTGGTATTTACTGTCACAGAATGTTTCAGAAGCCAAAAATATGAACAGCTCAGAAGTGGAGTGAATGTAGTCCTGAAGCATAGATCCACTGATGACTATTCAGAACAGCTTCTGAAAATCTTAGAAGCTCATGAAGGATTGATAGCTTGAAGCAGCAAGGATGTACCAGAAGAAGGATTATCATATTTTATTGTTTGTATGGTCTTAACGTCTGTTTAGTATTTGGATACTTAGAAAAATGAATCTTTGCTTGGCCCACTGTGATTATGTATGCTTGCTTTTAGATATCCAGGCATCACCTCTGTATGTTAAATCCTTGATAGCACATGCGGCATAGTATCAAAGAATCAAAAAAAGTCCTGCAGATACGGGCAGTGAGAGGATTTGATTCCCCTAACAGATAGCAGAGAGAGAATCTGTAGCCAAACAGCAAGAAAAGGCAGTGCTCAGTTGCATGCAGTATTATGAGTCTGTTCTTTGATTTTGTGCATACATTGTGCTAATTATCATAATGAACCATATGAGTGTTACCTGAATCTCTATTTTACCATCCCTAATTGTTTAGTATACTTTTTTTGTTTGTTTTGTTTTGTTTTCTATCAGGTGAAATAGAATTCTTCTCTGAGAAGTATCTGATCACTTCGTAGAAAAATATTTAGTTCAACCATCCTAATGTTTTTTGGATTTTTTTTTTTATGTTGACAATCTTCCCTTCCCTTCCCTTCCCTTCCCTTCCCTTCCCTTCCCTTCCCTTCCCTTCCCTTCCCTTCCCTTCCCTTCCCTTCCCTTCCCTTCCCTTCCCTTCCCTTCCCTTCCCTTCCCTTCCCTTCCCTTCCCTTCCCTTCCCTTCCCTTCCCTTCCCTTCCCTTCCCTTCCCTTCCCTTCCCTTCCCTTCCCTTCCCTTCCCTTCCCTTCCCTTCCCTTCCCTTCCCTTCCCTTCCCTTCCCTTCCCTTCCCTTCCCTTCCCTTCCCATGCACCAATGGTTGCAGAAAAAAAGAGGTCAGACAGAAATGAAGTACCACTGAAAAATTAGCTTTTATAGGATGGTAGGACAAAATGGCTAAGCAGCCACTATGGAAGTGACCAGTGTGCTTGCCCTGCTCCAATACTGAAAGGAGGTCATGAGGAATTGGGGTTCAGTGGATTTGTGTATGTTTCCTAGTTACCTCTGCCCTGGTCACTTAATTTCTCTTTGTCTCGTTTCCTGTCTGGAGAGTGAAGGTGATAATATATCTTTAAATCCCTCTATTTTCTGTCTTGTTTGATTTAACTCTAAGCCTTTGGGCCAGGGTGTTTCTTAAGATGTATATGTGCAAAGCTGGCAAAATGGTGACCTGACAGCAGTCAGGGCATGCAAATGCTGGTGTGCTTTCTTACATGCATGAGTATGTTAAACAGAAATACTTAAACAAAAAGCTAGCCAACCAATAGAAAAACTACTTGAGAAAAAAAAAATATACATATATACATATATATATATATATATATAGGGAAGTCCTTAGCTATTCACTTCTGCCCTTTTTTTCTCTCTTCCTTTTTTGTACTCTGCTGCCATTCTCTCACTTTCTTTTCCTTAACCTTTCTCAGATGGTGAGAAGGCGGCGTTAAAACAAAAGCTTCCCTCTGTTTGATGGCATACTTTAAAAGAAAAAGTAAACTGTGAGGGAATCACTGCCTGAACTGAGTGTGCCTCCTCCTCCAAACACGCACTTGGGTGGGAACTAGAGCACTGCTTGATGGCTGCTCTGTGCTGCAGCTGGTCCCACCAGCTTGGCTGCTCGTGCCACCCTCGTTTCCCTCTTCTGTACTGTGAAGAGTGACACACTCGTATGTGCCTTGGAGGCAGAGCTCAGTGAGACGCAGGTGTCACGGGCAGCCTTGCAAGGCATGCCTACTGGCAGCGTCAAACCAGCATGCCAGCTTTGCAAAAACAAAGCAGAAGCACACAGCCATCCTTCTCATGGGGGAACCAGTACCCTCTAGCACATTCTGGCTCTAGGAAGTGGTACGTCCATGACCTTTTAGTGATATGGTTTCAGGAAATGTGGAAAGGAATTAAAAAATAAAATAAAAGAGGCTTTTTTTTTTTTTCCAGTGAAAATCATTTCCAGTTTTAAGCATGAGATGTGGAGGGAAAATGTTGTCATTCTCATTTTGATGTGATTGACTCTGAGTGTTGGTGGGTAACCATCCTCCTGAATCATGTTTCCTAGTGGGAGATTAGGAAGCGATGCCCAGATGGGAGCTAACAATACCCCACACATCTCACCACTTCTCTGCATGGGTGGGACTAGGCTGGTACCAAGACTAGATCTCAATGTTAGCCTCACCAATTTGGACTCATATAGGGGAATACTAGGCTTGTTAGCGTTTCTATTTTAGAGCTACCAGCCATGGGATGGATTGGGAAAGAAGTAGCACTTAAATTCCTCAAGATTTGTCTACCCCCCCTATGATGCATTTAGTATAACAGTGAATATTATTCATTTCTTAAATTAGAAGGTCACAATGCCATTTAAGTCACCTAGTGGAGACAAATTAAATCATGTAGGACCCACATAAACCACTGTGCATGTCTGGGATTCCAGCTCCTAGTCCTGGCCATCCATATCTCACTGAAATCAGTTTTGCACCATGGGACTCCAAAATGGTTTGTTTGGTCACTACTTAGCTAGACTTTGAGCAATTGTTTTATTGTTTGTCCAGTCTTAGCCCAGGTTGTAAATCTCAGTCCAACTACCCTTTATAGTCATTGTCATAGCATCTGTCCCTCTGTATCTGAAACAGCCAGACCCTGATGCAAGCCTGCATGACATCAGTGAGTACCAGACTAGGTCTTCATTAAACAAAAGTTAATCAAGGTATTCTGAAATCTCATACGCAGAATATATTTATATAGTCATGACTAGAGAATACAATTAAATGTGTATCTTTGCCTTTTTTCATGGTGAGCAAATTATTACCATTTAAAACATGGATGTTGCAAGATGCACTCTATGAAAAAAATGCTAAATCATTGCAATAATTCTCACAGACTTTAAATGACTTTGTCATAGGAATTTTCCTCATTATAAATGTAGTGCTTAATCTCATAATGTACTGCAGACCAACTGTATTTAGTCTTAGGGAATAAGCAATAAGGAAAATTTTCATGTGATCTGAGAGTTAGGGACTACATTTATATTTTTTATTTGATGTCTTAGGGTGGACAGTCCATGGAAGTTCATTCAGGTAGTGCTGTTTCCCTCTACTGTGCAACCTATTAGAAACTGGCTTTCACAAATTCACTATGTGAATGTTTGTTTTTCTCAAAGCAGGAAAGGGAAGAATATACATGTATCAATCATTGTCTTGACATGATATTTATGATTTTTTTTTTTTTTTCTGCTACCTCACTGTATACATGTCATGCTTTGAGCATTAGAATATCTTGTGTATCAATTTTTTCCCACTGTTCTCCTTTACAGTGTATATTCTTAGATCAGTTTTGCCATGCCATATCCATTCTGTCCCTGTTAATGGTTCCTCAAATTTTATGTCTATTTCTGAGAATTAGGTATCAGATGTAATAAGCAGCCAAGGTCCAGCTGCTATGGCCCAGGCAATGCTCTCACGTCTCAACTTTTGTTTATTTATTTTCCTTATCTATAACACATAAACCATTTATTGTAGGATTGGTGTCCCCTCAATAATTTCTTCATTTAATTCTTTGAGTCTAATGCCAGGTGAGATATTGAATCAGTCAACTGCTGTCTCTTCCAGTGAGAATGTAAAATAAAAAATTAAAGGATGGTTTCATAATTCCTGTCTGAGATTCCCACTCTGGAAACTGATTTTAGCTGTTGCTCCTACCACGCCACCAAAATTACTCTTTATATAGCTACCAGTGAAACTTAACAGAGCTTTGGAACCAGGTGGAAACCAGGTGGAGAAGTAAATTTTTCTTCATAATCTTCTCCATGTCCTCTTAACGTGCTGTTGCATCAGCATCTCATACTGTCTTCCTGTGATGCACTCTGCAGTAAAGTGGAGAACTGAAAGTATTTTGATACAGATCTTGGTACTTAAAGAATCTTAGATCTAACTGTGTTAGCGGATGTATGAAAAGCATCTGTCTTACAGCTTGCATGTTCTTTAGCTCCATTTTATTCTCTTCCCCAATTTTCATTCAAGCAGTCATGTGATATTATGGGTACATTTCTTACAAATATGATGACATTTACTGAACCAGAAAAAAAAAAAAAAAAAGAGTATTCAACATTTTTCCTGTACTATAAGTTCCCTGATTATGATGTTTTATCAAGCCAGAACTGTTTGGCATAGCTTTCTTGTCACTTTTTGTAGTTATGCAACAAAACATAAACTGCTTCTCTTTTAATTTTGTTACTCTTGGTCTTACACCAAATAGTCATCCACAGATTTTTAGAGATAAATAACAGATGATTTTTGTAACTTTGCTGGGCCATTAACATGGTACCACTTTTATTATTTTTCACTCATCTTGATTCCTCTGTGCGTCTGTCATAAATGGCAGCTCTTGGGGAAACATCATCAGCCAATGTGGTATATGTAAAAATTGTTATTTTCTGTGATCTTTAAGATAGAAATTACTTAAAATATTTTTCTCCAGTTCTGAATTAATAAAGCTATTCAGGGAGCATTAAATAGAACTTCTTGCCTGGCATGACTGGGAAATTGGCAGTTTTTGGTCTTTCAAAGCTATTTGTTTACAGAACTTTCAGTCATCTCACTGTGTTGTTGCATCCTATTTTCAGCTTATTTTTAACATCAGTGTCTTTATCCTGAACTGTAGATTAAAATGATAAATGGGAGAAGACACTAATTTTTCCTAAAAGATCCAATATTATATCAGGGAAAAACAGACTTCATGTTATATTGAAAACAGACCTAAGCACATTCAAACATAGAAATGCACAGTAGGTCGGTCATCCAAAGCACCGTAGTGACATGACTTGGAGTACCAGGAAGAAAATTTGATGCAACTTCTAAAATTAATTTCATATAAAACCATAAGGACTATAAAAAGCATCTACCGTACTGATAATATCTCTTGCAATTGCATTATACTGTGGGATTTTTTTTTTTGAAGTAATGGAAAAGAATTTATTCATTTAGAATGTATGTTCCAGTACAGCTATTTTGGCTGCTGGAAAGGAAATATGGGAGAAATATGCACTGACGAGTGGAGCAGGAGAAGAAAGTCCTACCATGTTTAGTGGTAATCCTTAAAATTTAACCAGTATTCTAATAATGTCATAAATATCAACAATGAAGCAGAAATTACTTTTATAAAGCTAATTAAGATTAATTTTTTTTCTTAACTAGTTGTACTACTTGATTTTTGTTTTCAATAACTAATACTTGTTTTTTTTTTTTTTTTTTTTTTTTTTTTTTTTTAAAAGACACTTGGATATTTAAAATTAGCTGATAAAGCTGGAGTGGGTAGTTTATACAGTTTAATGTAGAGATATTCCTTTCTGACCAAAGTTATGAGCATTAAAAGAAGAAAGCAATAAATACACTGGTCATTATGATATTTTATTTATTTGTTTACTTTCTGAGAAGTCCAGTCCGATGATAGCTGTTTGGGTAGATTATGCAAAAAGACAGGTTGTAGAGCAAAATTCACATGAATAAAGCTAAACAGAAATCAATGAGCATCTTTAATAGAGTTAAATGTAAATATTTGAAGTAACACATACAGAAAAGAAATTATATCAGAGAGTGTATTTTAACAGTGTATAAAAGAAAATAGCACTGAACTTGGAAAACAGATTTGGAAATGGACTCTCTTATTTCAGAATGTGAAGAAGTTTTCCTGTCTAAATTTACATTATGCTAAATGAGACTTTTTGTGATATTACCTAGATGACATTTAATTTAAATATTTTAAGTATCCATGCCCTGATTTTTTTCTGTTTGGGAATGTAGAATTTAAAGTTCACACTTATGTTTAGGTAGATACAAATGATCTGACCTTCAAAGTATCTTGTATTGAGAGGGAAGATAGGAAATGTGATTTTTTCAGTGTTACAGCTGGTATCCAGGGAACTGCACATGAAAAAAACAGAGGTCTTTGCAGGTCATGTTGGCAGAAACTACCCTGAAGAACAGGGTTACTATGCAGAAGTACAAAATAATGCAGTGTATAAATACAATGTACAAAGAAAGAGTCAAGAGCTCAAACACATTAAGAGCCCAAACTATTACTATGTGAAAGAGCCACTGAGCTTGTGGCTGTTGTAAAGTACATCTATCTGCTGCAAAGGAAAGAGTCAGGGCTACAAGTCTGAGCACTAGAATGCCCAAACATTCACTCAGTTTAGTAGTTAGGTCTCTTCAAAGCCTGTGTTGGGCCATTTCAACTTGCTTGCTTTGATGTGAATCTGTTGTACAGGAGGGTATCCCTCAGCAATGGGGATGAAAACGTGATCCACATGGGTTTCCTGAAGGCTTTTAACAAGGCCCCTCCTAAAGGCTCTGTAGTGTCTCAGTGACAGAAAAATCAAAAATGGCAAATACGAATAAATATTTATTTTTCTCAGTTGAAAGAGGTCATCAGTGGAGTCTAACTGGATTTGTGGAAGGATTCTTATTGTCCATAATATTCATAATTAGTTTAGAAAGAGGCTGGAGAACTAGGTGACAGTTGTTGTTGACAAGGCTAAATTACTCAGGATTAAAAACCGAATCCTGATTGTAAGGAGTACAGAAGAATCTCATGGTACTAGGTGATAAAATAGCATAACAAATTTGTCTGTAGTGAATGTAAAGTAAAAATAATGAAGAAATATGATTCTAAATTTATATACAGTTCACACTGGCTGTCAGCTGGCTGTTACCATTTTGGAGTAATATCTTTGTAAATATCAGCTCATTGCTCAGTAGTGGTTGACAAACATGTTGGTATGAATTGTTAGCAATAGCACTAAAGGTATGGGTTAAACAGGATTTGTAGTTAGATGTTAAATCAACTACTGCAGTTGGAGAAAGTAGATAAAATTTTTGTATACAAATCTTGATGAAAATGGGGATAGAAGGGAGAGACTAAAAACCTTAATACAGATGAAGAACAATGGGATCCAGCAAGAAAGAAGTAGACAACAAAACAGTGAACAGTAGCATCTGATTTTTCACCACCATAAAAGACAGAACGTTAGGCTAAAGAGACTTCCTCTGACCCAACATATACTCCTGTCACATCCCTGTATAAATTTATGTGCCTACAGGGCCATTCCAACCTCCTTTCAAAAAATGGTATTGAAGAAAAGGTACAGGGAAGGGTGACAAGGGAGATCAAACAAATGAAATTGTCTGCATGAGAGAATGGACTACACACTAAGACATTTTAACCCAGAAAGAAAGATATCTTAAGAGGACATGACTGATGTCTGTAAAGTCACAAATGGCAAGGAGAAGACTAAGAAGGACTGTTTATTTGTTGTCTTTCATAATAAAAAATGTATGACGAAATTACCAGAGGTCGTGACCAGAATAAATAAAACAAGTCACTATTTTGTGCATCAGAAACAGAGGTTGTAGATGCCAAATGCTTATACAGGGTCAAAGAACAGAGAAAGAAGACCAGAAGTCTTGAAGACCAGTCTTCAAGCTATTCATTGTCTTTTTGCATTTTTTATATGCAGATCTGATCTGTAGGTGATACACGTGATGTCCTTGCAGTTCACCTTCAGGCTTCTTTTGGGAACAAGTCAGCTAAGTCCCTCTGAGGTTTTGGACACCACAATAAAATGTCATTAGTGTGCTTTTTACAACCAGCACTATGGAGGATTGTTTCATTATGGTGGATAGTCGGCTGAATATGAGCCAGTAGTGTGCTCAGGTGGCCAAGAAGGCCAACGGCATCCTGGCTTGTATCAGAAACAGTGTGACCAGCAGGGCTAGGGAGGTGATCGTCCCCCTGTACTCAGCTCTGGTGAGGCCGCACCTCGAGTACTGTGTTCAGTTTTGGGCTCCTCGCTACAAGAAGGACATCGAGGTGCTTGAGCGGGTGCACAGAAGGGTGATGAAGCTGGTGAGGGGCCTGGAGAACAAGTCCTACGAGGAGCGGCTGAGGGAGCTGGGCTTGTTCAGCCTGGAGAAAAGGAGGCTCAGGGGCGACCTTATCGCTCTCTATAGGTACCTCAAGGGAGGCTGTAACGAGGTGGGGGTTGGTCTGTTCTCCCATGTGCTTGGTGACAGGACGAGGGGGAATGGGCTTAAGTTGAGCCAGGGGAGTTTTAGGTTAGATGTTAGGAAGAACTTCTTTACTGAAAGGGTTGTGAGGCACTGGAACAGGCTGCCCAGGGAAGTGGTGGAGTCACCATCCCTGGAAGTCTTCAAAAGACGTTTAGATGTAGAGCTTAGGGATATGGTTTAGTGGGGACTGCTAGCGTTAGGTCAGAGGTTGGACTCAATGATCTTGAGGTCTCTTCCAACCTAGAAATTCTGTGATTCTGTGATCATTTGGTTAATTTGAGTTTACCATGCAGATGAGAGGGTTTCAACATAATTCACTGTGGATGAAGCTAGTCTAGCCCTGAGCAGCATGGACAGAAGTCAGTCTGCTGTAGTTGGTCCAAAAGACAGAGCTCACTTCCTGGAGAGGTCCACAAGGCTAAGAATGTAGCCAAAGTATATTAGATTGGGTTTTGGAGGTGTCTGACCTAAACGTGGTAGGACTGTAAAAGGCATGCTTGCTCTGTTCTCACTCTTGTCTCTATTCTCTAGCTACTGCCTGGTATCAGGGTCAAAAAATTATGTTCTTATGCTCTTTTAGGAGAGTGGCAAGGGCTCATTTCCGGAAATAACAGCTTGTATTTTAAAGCCAGTCTTTATTTCTATCCTCTTTTTGAATAAGACTGCCTATCAGGCATAAGTATGGTGTAATCTTTTGTTTTTGGTTTCACTCATCAGAGTTTGTATTGCCTTAAACTAGCCTGTGAAATTCACAGAATCACAGAATCTTTGAGTTTGGAATGGAGCTCTGGAAATTGCCTAGTCCAACCCCATTGCCTGATTAAGAAACTGGGTAAATTATTTTTTACAAGACAGACATTTGAAAGCACATATTTATTTTTGCTAAGCCTCTCCACCACTCCCAGACTGATGAATTAATCCTACAGTCCTAGAAGAAAGAACATTTTACTGTATCTTAACTTCTGACCTTTTCTTCCATTTATAATTTCAATGTAGAAATAACTTTATTTAATGTTGTTAAATGTTGCCCAAGTCTCACAATAGGGTATCTTATCCTTTCAGTAAGTATTTCTACATTTGGTACTACATTCCCAAAACACAAAACATTGTTTTAAGAAGACATGATATTAGTTTTTTTTTTTTTTTTTTAACTGCAGGTTATTTTAGTTTTTGTTTGTAAATTACTTTGGCTATTTGAAAGAAATCACAATGATTTTTGCATATTTAAATATCATCTCTTGAAATGTTTCATCGCTTACTATGTCACTTGATTCAAACTTGACCCTAATTCTGTTAATACTTACTCCTACTTGTAAACCTTGAGTAAAGTCAGTGAATTGAGAGGAACCAGAGATGTATAAAAACAGTGTAAGTGTTACTGGAAATAGATCCTGATTGCTTAAATGAACTGGTGGATAGAACTACAGGAGGAAAATGCTAAATTATATGATACCTTTCCAAGAATGAGATTGTGTTTAAGAATAGTTTTGTTACCTTCTTGAAGTGCAAAAGCAACAACAACAAATTAAAACAGAAAACACCACCTTTTTAATTTATATATTTAGGTGTATTCTGATTATTCATTTTGCTCCTTTAGTGTTGTGTTTAAAATATTAAAACTGATGTTTGCTCTCAGAAGGTGGTGGTACAGTTTGCACTGGTGTAGACTTCTCATTCTTGATTTATCACTATATTAGGATTGAAATGTAGTCAGTGTTTCATATTAGGAATTCATCTGACAAACGCAGAATCTGAGTTACCAAGATATTTTTAAAGAGAGGAAGGAACAGATAGGGAATTAAGGGCTTTAAAACACCAAATCAAGGGTTTGATCCTGCAAAGTACTGGGTAATGTAGCTCTGTAGCTCTGTTCCAGTAAGACTTACATGTGCTTTTGTTCAGGCCCAGTATTTAGCACTGTTAAATTTCAAGTTAATAGTTCTTTAAAAAAAAAGTTTTTTTTTTTTTAAAATAAATATCTTTCTTCTTGAAAAAGACAATTCATATTCCCTTTTACCCACAGATTTCAAAGCACTCTGTGAATAGATATACGTACAGAAACTATAAAATAAGAATGAGAATTTAATGGTGAATTCTCAGTTAAACATAGTAAAGAAATAGAAAGGAAATCAAAACAGAAACCTTAATTTTCTTGTGTCAACTTTTCATATTGGACTCACATAATAGATTTATATTCCTTTCTTTTTTTTTTCTTGTTTATTTTCAACATAACACCCTCAGACTCCTCATTTGTGGCCAAAGCTGTGAATTCATGCAGAAATGAAGGACAGGATGCATCTTCTGAGCTCCCACATCTTTTCCTTAAATTGTGGGTGTCTTGTTGAGAGGAAATGTGCTTGCTGCATATTCACCTCTCATCCCCTTCCCAAACGAGAGGGTAGACAGAGGGCAAAATTCAGACTCCACCCTCGTTAAAGGGCAGACTGCTTTCAAAAAAGGTAGAGCAGTGGTAGCAGCTTATTTCTGCTAAGGACCGAGAGCTGGCTTATACACTTTTGAGCCTTACCAACATGTTTCTTTTCTCCCAGTAAGATACATATTGGTCCCTAGTCAGACTAGATTGCTTAAATACATGCCATCATCTTTAATTTTGTCTCATTCCTTGTTCTGGCAAGTTCTATCTGGTTTTATTAAAACAGTTGACTTTCCCTGGGTATGCATATGTGCATGTACATATGCAATAGAGATAGCTGTGAGTTCTTGGATGTTCCAGATCTCTGAACTTTGCAGAGTTAAAGTGCCACTGGTTCTCCATGTGTGTGTGAGACGGTGTGTTCCTGCTGAGGGAATGATATGGGTATCCACCAGAAATAAAGTCCGAGAAGTTTCAGCCTGAAATGGGAAGAAGATGTTCAGGATAAATTTGGACCCATTTTAGTAACTGGATATTATGAGTTTAGGGTGCTGGCAGGGGAATCCGTTTGTTACTCAATTGCTAAAGGAATACAGTACTTATATTTTGTGTTTGGTCAAAAGACTGAATTTCCAGAAGAGTAAGACTCAGTGTTATTAAATGTGAGTTCTTTACTTGAGCATTAAGAAATGCATGTTTGCATTCTAAGGGCAATATTTACTGGTTTCTACAGTTACAGTTTGTGAAAAAAAAAGAACCAGAACTTCACTTTCATTAGCCATAATAGTAGTTTAGCTATTTTCACTGCATTAATCTTGCTGCTAACTGTTTCTTTCACACTGTGAGAAGACAGTGTATGACAGGAAAAATCTGTAACATCATTCAACATTTGATTATGTGCCCTTTTTCCTCAAAACCAATTTGCATGCCTACAAATATCAGCGTTTCCCAGTGGAATTGAAGGTGTAAAATATTGTCTCTCGAGCTCAAAATCATTTAGCCAAAGATTCTTTAGTATTTGGGAATTCTGGCTGGATGATTTCAAAAGCAAAACCGTATGCCATTTACATGATTTGGAATTTCTCCAGTTGCATAGAACATGAGTGGAAAGTGAAAAAAAAAAAAAAAAAAGAATAAAGAAAAGAAAACTCATACTAATTAGATGTTAATAAATACAGGTGCTATACTGTGTAGTGTAATTCATCTTCACAGCAAGCTGTGTGATGAGTCAGAGACAGCAGATTCTGAGTGATACTATTTTGTACACAGGCATGTATATTCTCGATACACACTAAGATCCAAATTAAGGTAAAACTGAAAGGGTTGTGTAACAGATATTTTTCAAAATTCAAGAAGTGCAATTCTCTCTGGCCATGGAAAAATAATGTAATGCTTTTCATTTGGTTGGGTTTTGTCTGTTCACTCCTCACTGTAAATGCAACCAGGGTAGTAGCTGGATGGCAATTTGATTATAAATCTACCCAAGAAGATCCTGGCCTGACCATCCTTATCTCCCCATTCCCCCCAAGAATTCCCCCAAACTTCCTTAACCATCCCAGGCAGTGAGGTGCCTGTAACAAGAGGGCTCCTTCCCTCCCCAACCAAAACCTAATTCCTGGCCATACCTGGTCTGCTGAGACCAAGTTACGTTGGGACTAACCTGCCAGCTCTCCTGTATGACTTGCTGTACAGGGAAAGCTGTATGTCTGCACACTCCCCTCCCCTCCTCAGTAGGAGATCTGGCTCATTTGCAGCTTGTGGGCTCTTTCTCTTTCACGTGTGAGAAAACATTGTGGAGGCTCCTTGGTTTTAAAATTTCAGAGAGAGAAATGGATTCAGATAGTGTAGATTTGAGTCATCTACAGCTCTTTTAGTACTCAGATACAGCAAGACATTTCTGGGGCTGAGGGGTTGGTGTGTCCTATCTGCTGATGCTATGTTGTGTGTGTAGACACACATGCATACATCGCATGCTCAAGAGAGAAGGCACAAAGGAGTAAGGAATCAGTTCTGTGCAAATGGACGGATAAAAGCATGATTAAAGACTGGCCTTACATTCTCAGCTGATGCTTCTTTAACGTGACAGCTCACTGAGATGTGTTTGTGTCTGAAATAACACAAGAAGGCACAGTCATGCTCCAGCCTCCAGGAATTTACCATAATAATATGTTGTGTGGTGTTGTAGGAAAAATGAAAGCACAAAGAAAAACCCTTTGCATAAAAATTTGATTGGACAATTAAAAATGCATAAATAATTGAAGTGACTATAAAAGCTTTCTACTATTCTCATTGAGAAAAAATGCTTAAAGCATGGGATCCACACATTATTCTGGGGCAGCAAATAGCTGGTATTTACAGTATGGATTACTTGATTTTCTTTAGCCTGATGAGCAGGGCTCCCAAAGCTTATTGTGGCTGTTTTCTCGTTTATATGAGCCACGTGGCTGCTGTGATTTCCTTTTGTCAGCATCCCCTCCCCCCTCAGCATAACCCCCCGCGCCTCAAACACAGATGTTGTACCGTGCTCTTTGTGTGCATGCATGTCTACGAGTGTAAAACCGGGAAAGAAAGGCTGTGGCTAATGCACTGGAAAACCAAAGCTGAAGTGCAGGACTTGGCTTGAGACTTTATTCCTTTATTACAGTGAGATGTTAGCGTAGACTAAGTGTAGGACTAATGTGTATGAACGAGTAGTGTTTAATAGCAGCCACGCTGCTTAGAAAATCATCAATTTAACGTAAGCAGGGATGGCAGTTTCATTAAATAACACTACGATCTCTCAACCATATTCTTAACTAGTAATCTCCCCGTAGCAAAATACATAGATAATCAACCTCCTAGCCTGCCAGTAAACTTGCAGGGGAATTAAATCCTGGAGGAAGGAGCCTGTAGCCCCGGAGGAAGGCTGAGTGCATGTTTCGCTGTCGTCTTTTCAGCTCATCTCAGTGGTCCCACTGCTAGAATGTGCTCTGTTGTCATGGCAACCCCATCTCCTGCTTCCTACAGGAAAGATTAGCTCGTACTGTGCACTGGAGAGAATTTAGGGGAAGTCAAGCTAATCCCTGGGTGCACTGCGAGAGAAAGGTTGGACCTCGCCTGAGGGATGCTGTATCTGCAATGATAGAATTGGCCTGCCACAGACACTGGTATTTAAGTTGAAGAGCAGAATTCACAGTAAGTGTCAGATCCTCCAGAGAGGAATATTGAATGAGGTTTTCTAAGTCTTGCCGAAGACTGTCCCATGCCAACAGTGGAATGACAGCAGGAGGCTGTGTGTGGAATACCAATACGTTTCACCCGTTTAGGTGGTATTTCAAATACAGATTCAGAGCCTTAGTTCCCTGGAAACTAGGTGATAAAATTTTAAAACATCATCGTGAGACGCGCACCTAGGAACCTGGAGCATGTCTCATTTGGTGCATAACGCTGAACAAGTGATGATGAGCGTGACTTACAAATTGTGTATGCACTGTGCGGCGTGCTTAAGAATTCCTGTGTGCTGAAAAATAAGCGGGAAAGTGTGATTTGTGTGTGCTGCAAAGTCAACTGCAAAAGTGCTGAACTATCAATATTAAGCATGAAAATGTACAACTCTGATTCAACAGTGTTTTTTCTTCATATTAAAACCCAAACAGAGGGAACATGAGATTTTAAAGGTATAGTCATGATACAAGCTTTTATTTGAGGAAAACTCATTTTAATGTAGCTAAATTAAGGTGGTGTGTGACATGATGCAGCATGTGAAATGTGTGTCTGTTTTATTGCTTGTAGTACGTAAACAGAGAGTATTCTAGCTATTCAATTTCTGGTTATTTTAATGCTTTAGCTGTCTTTGATACAGTCCTGTATTTCACTTTAATAGATGCTCAAGTCTCCCAGCTTTAAACTAGATGATTTGCAATAAGGTTTGAACTGTCTGTTTGTTATTACTGTCAGCTTTTCCTAAGCTTATTATTTTTAACAGAGTTTTTATGTTCAGCCTATGTATTTTTACAATGTTAGTATGTATATTTTTCCTATTGAGTTTTTAAGTAAAAAAGTAACTTTATGATTATTTAATATATACAAATACTGTCTAATTTAGATCTATTTATGCATATGTTTTACATGTATAAAATGTATGTATGTGTGTGTGTGTTTCTGCAATACATACATGCATATACATATGCAGACAAATGGGGTCTTTGTTTTAATGAGGCCCGTTAGTGATTCATGATTATATATCACTGGGGAAGTAAAAGACCTGTTTTCACTTTGAAGGATAGGCAATTTTCGCATATCTAAAACCTTTCTTGTTGCAAAAACCTTATAAACACACTCAGTTTGCTTAAAGGAACAGCATATGTATGGTTCTCTGTGTGTCTGTAGAGTAAAAAGGGAGATCATCTGGACTGATATGATGAAAAAATACTGTGTTGCCTTTCCAGTGACCTGGGTCCATGAAATGGGTAGTGAAGAGACATTTGTTTTCTTCTACTCCCTTCCAGGGCAGCTTAGAAAGGGTCACACATAAGCCCCAGGTTGGTTAATATGCGTGATCTCAGAAAACTTTTTTTTTTTTTTTTGTCTCATTTACCAAATAGTAAAAGCACTGATAAACAAAGAGAATGTCTGTCTTCTCTGTAGATGATAAAATCAGTAGCCAGTGTATATCTATTATATAGAAGACTATAAAAAAAGCACAAAATGTACAGAAGATTTATGCCATTATTCAAGCTGGCCCTTGAATCTGTGGTAGACATATGGGTGACAGGGAATCCACACAACTGTCAAGCAAACTGGGGATGGGGGTAAGAGAAAATTTATCAAATGTTTTTCATTAGAGAGAGCACTCAGAAATTATTCTTCATTATCCTTCCAGTTAAAATATTGATTTTAAAAGCCTCTTCTGTGGTAAAATAACATACGTTTGCCAGATAATTCATTGTGTATTCTCACAACCTCTATGAGGCTATTTTAGTTACACCTTTTAATATAGCTATTTATACATTTTTAAAAATTGTAAGTGTTTAATTACACAAATTTTCTACCTTGTGTGTCATTTTCTTAAATTAACCCAGATGTTGGATTTTTTTCTCTCAAGGTCATGTTTTGTTACCTTTCTTTCTTTTCACACCCCTAGTGCTTAATTTTTGTATTGTATAAGGTTGGCTGGTCAAACACTGTCTCAACTTTTTCTGTGTTCTGCAAAATGTGGGATTTTAGGAAGTTGGTCCAAGTTTTATTACAGCTGAATTTTCATAAAGGGACTTGAACTCCTTATCTGTATTTTTGGACAATTTTAAGCACCAATTGTAAACAGGACTAATTACATGTGAGAAAGTGCAATAAGGTTCAAAGCATGCACCTAAACCCATAACCTGTGTTGCATTCTCTTCTAAGAAAAGGCTGCCAATATTTGTAACAGTGTGAGTGTATTACACACAAGGGCAGATCCAAGTAGTAGAGACAGTTCAGAATCAGGAGGCCAGGCCTCCAAACTTGAGGGAGTTCCTATATAATCTCTGTGCTTTGATTAAAGAGAACTCATTTCCTAGAGTTGCCAGAAACTAAGAAGTAGAGGCATCTCTGATTACTGTATATAAAAATAAACAAATAAATTATTTAATCAGAGTTCCTTAGCTCCTCAAAATTACAGATGTAGCCCCTTTTACCAGGTTTCCTCAACTGGACTTTTCCTGCTGTGAGAACTCTGCTTCCTTACTGCAGCAGGTTACTCCCCAGCCCAGCCTCTTCACTTCATTCCTGCTCCCTGCAGGTACTGCCCTCTGCCTGAACTGCCTCCTCCCTATGCCACCGTGTCCTAGCATTCAGGCTGTCTGCTGGTTAGAACTGACTAACATCATGCATCTGGTATGTCTTTTACATGCATAAAATTGGTGTGATTTAATGCATATACAGGATCACCAGATCAAATTTGAGAATTATGACACCAATCAGAAAAATATTATAATTAGTGCGTTACTCTCGTTCCTTGAAACATTTCTCACTGTTGCAAAAATTAAAATTATAATAACAATTAAAAACAAAAACAAAAACAAAAATATTTATAAAGCACAGCCCCCTCCTGCAACCTGAGATCTTCCTCCATTTGGAATTCAAGGATAAAAATTTGTCTCTTTCTCATTCAGGTATTAATTCAGGGAAAAGGAGGTAAGATGTTCAGCACTTCCCAGGTGGTGTGTTGCACCTCACAGAACCTGGCCGTCTGTTAACACCCAAAAATATGCTAAAATCACAAACTCTATTCTACCCCAGCAGGAATCTTGCTGCTGGTATTCTTATTAAATCAGTAACAGAAATCACATATTTATACTACATACAAACTTCACGCTACATTGCATCTTTATATACAATGTATGTGTCTTTCCATATTAGAGATTTATCCATCACATTTTAATAAGAAAACGGCAATAGTGATTATATGTTTTTCTTGGTTGCAAGGCATTTTATTTGCTGGGGCTTATTTGTCTCTTTAATTCCTTTTAAAATGTATGTATATATCTCATATTACCAAAGAGACCATAAACGGATTGAAGGTAGCAAAAGTGGCCTTCAATGAAAGAAGAGTATCTTCAACTGAAACAGAAAGTTTAAATTTATTGGGATTTTGTTTGTCTTTAAACATAAGCTCAGATCTTTTGATTTTTATTTGTATTTTTTTTTTTATTAAACAAATCTGCAAGGATTTAAAAATATTTTTGAGTTGAATTTGCCTTAATTCAAAAAAGTAATAGCAACATGGCAATATTTTGGATATTTTCAATCTCCTTTATCTTCCTTTTCTTCCCCAAAATAAAACTCTGAAGCCAGTAGTTGTATGTAAATTGCATTAATTTAATGGACTAAGTTATTTCCCAGGCAATGCACACTGGCTGCTATTGACTCTAGTGAGATTAAGAACATATATATCCAAAGGTAGATTTCAGCCATGTGTATGGTGTTCTTCTGGCCAGCTTTGTAGCAGTTAATTAAAAAATGTTTTCTCAGTGTTGTGTTTCTGGCTTTGCTGTAATAAGTATTTTATATTAGCTGAAGAATTGGGCAAAATAGCAATGCTAATTTTCAGCAAGGCCAAGTATAAGGGGTGAGAAAACAAGATTTCCTGGGAAAATTCTGTTTCTACTGGTAGATGAAATGCCATGTGTTGTCTGGATGTTGGCCCTAATTCTAATGTAAGTGGAATTGTTGTTGTGACCCTAGTGTTCTTGTAATTTTGTATGTTGCTAGCCATAGCAAAGTGAATTTTTCAGCCTTCTCCAGAGGCCATTTGTGAGACCATGACAGCAAGGGGCTACAAGGAGCATGAGGGGCATACAAGCCCCCTATTGAGCAATGCAAAGGTTTATTTTACTGGCAGAATATAAAAATGTAAAACACTAGTATGAATAATATGAAAATCACAGTTGAGGTAGAAATTTATACAATGGGAATTCAGGGTTTCTCCTGTTTTTTTACCAGAATCATCCACCTAGAATTTTACAGGAGTTAGGAGAGTAAGTGTGAACCCAAGATTTGAGTGATCAGTATTTTCACATGTAGTGCATTTTAATTTCTCATTGCACATTTATTCTTGATAATATATTAGTTATTGGTGTATTCCAGATAGACCTTTAATGGTCTGTGTATAGATAGATAAGTCATTTTGTGTTTGTCTTTCTCTGTTCGTTATAGTTCATAATGTTTTCTGAAACATGGAAAGTAGAGGAAGATAAGACAATTGTTTTTGTACTGTAGTAAGTTATGTGTTTCATTGTTTATGTACGAAAAAAAAATTGTGCATGAGTCAACTTTTAAAGTCCGGGGTTCTTTTTCCCTGTATTTCAGAGAATATCTATTCATGGTGGGATACTATCAACACCATAAATTCATTATCATTAAGAACAGTTACTATCCCTAAGTACTTTAAGCTGTTTATTTGCTTCAGGTTTCCATTGCCTTATGAGTTTCTTTTCAAAATATGTTTTGTGTATGTGAGTAGTTGAACTGAAGTTAGACATCAGGCAACTGAGATGTTTGGCCCTTGTAAGACCGCTATTTGTGTGGGTTGATGACAACATCAGCAGCAGTCCTGAAAGCATCTGTGATTTGTGAATGCTTTAAGCCAGCGGCAAACCAAATGGGATCTGATCAAAACTGTGTTTTGGAAATTCAGGTCCAAATGCAAGAGTGCCATGTTATTCACTAATGTAATTCCATTCTGCTCTTCATTGTTATGTAAACTACTGAAGATTGTTTTTAACGGCTCATATTGTGGTTACCACATGATGCAGAGATTGCATTAGTAGTACTAGTCCTTCTTCTATCTGCAAAGTGCTGTTAGCATGACTCTACTTCCACTACAAAAGTTAAGTCTCTACTCCCTGTATTTCATCTTAATTTCCTGCAGCAGCAGCAGCTGTATTATTGAGTTTGTCAGGTATTTGTAGTGTAGGAAACTCCAGACACTGCAGATTTCATTGCTGAAGTTAGAAAGAAATGTGTTTTGCAAAAACAGACTGTTTGAGAATCTGGTTGTAAAATCTACATAATAAGGACTTTCACGTCCATGATTTTCAGTACAATTATCAAGTATTTCTTGCCCTTTGTTAGAAATATGTTAAATTATGTCTGTCCCAAGTGTTCTTCAACAGAAGAAGATAACACTGAAATTAAAACAGCTCTCACTAAATTTTGATCGTGAAAGGCTTCTCAAGCTCAGCTTGAAAGCTTTTGGACCAAAAGTCCAAAAGCATTACAGGACATTTTAGCTAGGGTTAAGAGATGGAAGTTCAAACCTCTTATCTGAATCAAGTTGTGCAGCAACTGAAATTTAAGTATTTTCTGCATCACTGATAATTGCTCCATCTCCATCTATATGGATTTTTCTCATCTTTGCTCTGTTGATGTGTTTACAACAGCATATTTGTTGTGCAGGGGACAAGCACTGTCTTTGTATCGTGCTGTTCTAGGGCTTCATCTAATTTTGGGGAAACAGGAACTGAACTACTATACTTAGCTCTTTGCAGAAAGAGGAATGCTAAGAATATCTTTGAAGTATTACAAACTTTTCTGAAGAGGAAGACAATATTCTTAGAATGCTTTCTAAATGCTTCTCTATTGAAGCTGCTGTAGTTGACACAGGCTAATAAAGAGAGGTGTTTTCTTCTATGAAGATTGCCCTTTGGGTCCTCCAAAATGTCTTTGTTCATGTGTTGGAGAATCAAAGATGACAACTATTTCTTTGCTTAGACAGCTGAAACCTTTTTAAGTACCTGGACTAGTGTATGCAGTATGATTGGTCATTTTGTGTCAATATTTTTCTGTATGTTGGAGACTTGCACTCACTTAACCAGGGCTAATAAAATTATGCTTTCCCCAGATTGATTTGCAATTTTTGAATCAATTCAGCATCTAGCCTTGAAGTCTTCTTGTGATTCCAAAATGAAACAGTCTCAGAAGCTGCCAAACCTGGAGCACCTCTGGTGCTCTGGGTATTCTGTGATTCTGGATAACATCAGCAACAAGCTTTTCCATCCTAATTTGTGTTTGAAGTGGAAGTAACAGATTTGATCGGAGTACTTTTACTGTTGTCAACTTTACCTTAGATTATAATTTTTGTTGCATTGGTTGTATTATTTCTTCTGATGGCAGTTATTTACTACTGCAGAAAAGGAAAAATCTGTTCTGTGTAAGAGGACACTCTAGGCATTTCAAGCTGTTGAGTATCAACATTACTGTTTGCTTTTGCACTAAATACAAAAATAAGAGCCCTCCTGGACAGTAATAGTTATTGTAAATAGCATTCTATTCATGATCAAGATTGATACCATGTGTTCCACTTTGCAGCATGCATAACTTTTCTGCTTAATCCAATGGTAATAGCTTCCACCCAGAAGTAATAAGCTTACTCTGTTCTCAAACCCCGTTTCAGATCCATGTTCTGCTTCTAAATATTTTAGATAAGCTTCTGGAAGACACAATTCCTTCAGAATTGGTACATAATTATTATTTAGGAAGGAAGGAGATCTTTTTATGAAGGTGATGATAGAATTGTATAGCAATGATCTGGGATTTGAAAGAACTTCCCAGGAACCCTGTTGTTTTGATGGCCATTTTTATCTTAAGGAGGAGAAAGCAATGAAACTCATTGTTTTCATTGGTTTTGCAAACACTCTATATTGTCCAATTTCTCTGGAAGCTTTGGAACAGGTTTGTCATACGCTAATAAAAACAGTGCTGTTTCTGTTTCTAATGTGCATTTCAGTTAGATTGAAGTAGCCATACAAGAATGATCCCTTCAAGATGCAAAGTGTATTGTGGGCCAATCTTGTTCGCAAAAATATTTTAAAGAGAAAACAAATTATACAGAGGATTTTGCAGTATCATTGTCCTCTACTTTGTGCTTTAAAATAACACCAAGCATTTCCATGAGTGCTCTTGACCCAAGTTCCCCTTTCCTCTCCTAGCTAGCTTGAAAACAGCAGTCAGAATGCTTTGTTTACCAGGAGCAGCCTGCCACTTTCCACAGACAGGGCAGTTGGGCCGGCTCAACAAATGGTCATTTCTCACAATTTTATGCTGTCCTTCATTCTTACCCATTCTGATATTATAATGAGGCCGAGTAGGTACTGCGGTTGGGTATGGCTTTGTTATTTCCTTTTCTAAGGCATTGAGCTTTAACAACCACTTACACATTTTAGTAAGAATTGTAGTAAGAACAAGACTGATTCACTGTGATTAAAACTTTCTCAAATACTCCGTTTTCATTGTTAATAGTTCCTCATCAATGCTGTCAAGTGCAGGAAAAGCAGGTGCTACAAATATCTGGGTGGACTCCCCCACAGATGAATCCTGCAGTGACACCAGAAGCCTTTAGTTGCAGTAGAAATGGGGACCAGTTAGTTTCTTTCATAAGAAATATCTCCAGTCTGCAAAGAACTGCAAAACCATTCATGGATTCTCATGGAAGAATGGTATTTTTGCTCTACTTCCTGGCATTGTTGTTTATTCTGGTTTTGAGTCTAGGTCACGATGATATTTCAGCAAGGGCAAACTGGCTGTTTTTAAAAGGAAGAAAAGTTTTGAAAGTTACTGAAATAATATTATATCCAAGAACACATAAGAGTGTTTCTGCTGGCATTAGCTTCTCAGGGAGAAACTGAAATCATAGTCTTCATATAAAAGTTTTCAAGCTTGCTGTCTTTCATTCACACTTTTGTTCAAGACACTCTCTCATACTTGTTCCATTTCCCACCTAAGTGTACTCCATTGCATTGCAGAGTCCACGGGGAGGAAAAACTTTACTCAGGTGGCTTGACAGTTAAAATTTTGAGTCTGCAGATCTAGTGAGGAATAGCAGTGGATATACCAGAGCTATTTATCGGAGCCTTTGAGAGTTTGAATTTTTTGCTCATTGTATCATAGTAATTTGGTTTACCAGAGGTATTGTGCTGACACTATCTAGCAAAATCATTCTCTTTTGTCTTCAGATACCTGTTATTCTAGTTGATTTGTAGATGATGTGTGAGCAAGTGCTCAGCTATACTTTAGGAACTGTAAGAAAATATTGACTTTGATATCTCTGCTGAAAATATTTTCTGAAAATGAAGGAGCATGTTTTAATATTGCTAGTTAGATTGGAAGCCAACATGTCTATCTGTATCAGTAGTATGATGCAGTCAGGGTTTAAAAGTGGTGACTTTAATGAAGGCAGAAAAGACCTCACTTTAGTATTAACATCTCACAGAAAGTCCATGGTCTTCTGTCTGGTATCATCCAACTGATGATAGACCTCAAATCATGGATGTGGATTTATGGATGTAGTTTGCAAATATGATGTTTTTCAATGAATGTTACGTTATATGATTCAGGATTATACTGTCTTGAGTTATGTTATTGGAAAATGCTAGGATCTACGCCATGCTAGTAGGAAAAAATACTAGAAGTATACTGTCATATAACGCTTGTACATCTCTCAAGGCAATTCTGACATTCACTAAATGAGAGAGATTTTTCAGACTGATGAAGATAGGCTATCACTGGTTTTCTTCCTTCTGCTTGATGTTTATAATTGTAATCAACATGCTGGTGAGAATGATGATGTGGTTGTGTCACTTATCTCAGAGGCAATATTTTTGTGTTCAGGTAGAGCTTCCATAGCACTGGTGATTGTTGTCACCTTTTGCATTATTTTGCTGATTGGGCTGGTGTTTTAACTTTGTAGATGCTGAATATTTTTAACTTGTTTTTAACAGATATAGTGAAAAATAAAATTCAGAAGGCATAATGGATGCATCATTCAAAAATGATTGCATTCGAGTTGGAGAGAGGCCAACAAGTTTGGTATTAAGTGTTGTCCTGTGTGACCAGAATACTGCTTTCACTTAGGCAGTGAGGAGACCACTCACTGTAGTTTCCCAAGGAATGCTCAAATCAGGAAACAGTAACATAAATGCTGCCAGGGACATCCCTAAACATTTTGGAGTGACAGGATAAAAAGCAAACCAAATTCAAAGGAGACATGTAAACTATATCCCTCCAACATGCTTATTTACTCAGGTTTGTAACAGCATCTTCCCAGTCCCTGGAATTCTTTATTAAATTTCTGAACTGCAGTTTGTCTATAACAGGATCCTGCACTTGACTCACTGAGACTCTGTCTTGGCAAAAACATTAATTACATTTAAGTTGTTTAATAAGAAAAAAGCAACCCTAACAATTCACTAACATTCACTTTCCTAACATATCAAGGAAATTTTAGTTATTTGTTGATGATGCTAGAACTACAAAGCTTGTAATTTCCTACTTCCTATTTCATATCCTTTTGCACTAGTTTTTGTCAATTACATATTAATTACCTATTTTTAAACTGAATTTCAGTATATGAATATTAGAGGCATTTATTTTACTCTGTCTACTGAGTTAGAAAATTTTCCTGGAAGCCTATATATTAATGTGAATGGAGAGAAGCCTACATATCAATGTGATTGGAAAGGATGTGACTGAATTATTCTAAAGCAAAAAACAAGTATTTGGGGAAAAAAAAAAAAAAAAGTTGATTTTACCAATATTATCAAATAAAAATGAGAAAAAATATAAAAATGTTAGGAAATGAAACATTTTCTATGTCCTCGCTTTCATTGTACACTTGTGAATAACAATAAAATGTCTTTAACTTACTCAATACAAGTCTTTAAACTATACTTTCCTGTGTAAAAGCATCAAAAAATTTGATTAATATTTTGATATCCTGAGAGGTACAAACCTGATGGTGATATGTCCAGTCAGTCCGAACTATTTGTAGAAATATTTTTACTGAGAGCTATGCTATTAACTCTTTCTGTCTCTTTAATTTATTATAGAGAGACTCAAAATATAGGTCTGATTGGGTCAGAATGACATTTTGAACTTAGAACTATGCTTGTTTTCATTAACCTAAATAGCTACTTTATAGCCACTGAGACTGTAAAAATACAAAAATCAAGAAAAAAAAATTGTAAGTCTGCTCTAGAATGGTTCTAAAATAAAACTTAAAATATAATCACATTTGTTGAACTTCATCAATACTCTTGGTCTTCCTATATTCAGGCATGCACAGACATCTCTTCCCAATTCTCTTCTTTTTCACTGGATATGTAAGACTTAGTTTTACTTGTTATCTTCCAATGACAGGGAAAATGTTAAGAGACATATGACTTATTCATATTTCATGTGGAAACTTCTGCTCAGATTTCTACTAGAAACGCAAGCAGGCAGGCAGATCCAGAAATTTATACTGTAAGGTTTGGGGCCTCAAGTAAGAGTTTGGATTAAATGTTGCTAAGGCTGTATGAAGCTCAAAGCAGCCATTTGTGTTTGCTCTCCAGGCTTCTCTCCTCTTTCTCTCCTGGTTTTACTCACAGAGTGGGCTATAACAAGCTTTAGGTGTTTGGTCTTGTTGCCTTTATAGAAAAGAAGGCAGAGGTGGGGGGTGCAGAGCTGTCAAGTAATCACAGGTCTTGCTTGAGCTTGTGTTAAGGGCTTTACCCTTCCAGAATGAAGTGCAGACTGCTTTCTCTGTGTGAACCCACTCCACACACCAAAGCTGGCAAACTGAACTGATTTTTAAGGGCTTTATTGAAAACACCAGTATTTGGGGCAAGCAGTCTGTGGAGAATTTCCTCTACTGACTCCAACTTGATCTTTTGTCTTTGCTTTTGTCTTCTGGCAGATTCTGATAAAATAGAATCTGACATTGCACATGTGCACTAGATACAAGTGGCAGACAAGTTTAGCATAATTCCTTTCAGCCCCATTTGGGTTGATGCTTAGGAACCAAACTTGAACCTACATGTTACTCTTTGGTCTGTTGCTGGCACAGTACCACATTGTTTTTGATGTGGTAAACGGCTGCTGCTGCCACTGACTTTAGCTAGAAAAGCACAAGCCTCTTCCAGGCTTGGCAACTTTCTTTTCACTTTAAGGAAAAAAAAAAAAAAAAAAAATATATATATATATATATTTCTTAACACATTGTTGTCTCAAACTTCCTTTTTTGCAGATGTATTCTGTCTGTAGTTGGAATTTCCCTCAAAAATAAGAGATGATCTATCCCAAATCCTGCTTGCCTCCCTGCCTCCCAGCCTCCACCAGTCCCTAGTTTTGTATCAGTAAACTTTCTTAGCCTGTAATCCTGTTTAGGATGAGTGCAAGTCAATACATCTGGCACGACTCAAATGTTTGGCTGAGAACTTGTTCCTGCAATGCTTGTCCAGAGATGGAGCTCTAAGCCACAATTTTCAATGCCAGATGACATTTTGTATGTCAGATATACAGACTAAAAACTTTTAGAAGAATTGTAGGTTTTCTATATCAAGAACTGCTTGATAGAGCTTTCACCACAACAGTGCCCTAGAGGCTTCTCCAGAATAAAGAGAAAATTAGAAATTTTTCTCCCCAGATGCAGTGTGGGCCATGTCTTTTGATGTGGAAATGCCAAAGCACAAGTATGAACTAGATGCACAGTGATAATAAGACTACTGTGCACCCAGTGAGCTATTCAATTGCTTATTTACATGTGCAGTACCCTCCTAATAGCCATTCTGCTTCATCTCCTTGTGTGTATGCAGGAGCAGAGCTCTGCAGGCAAAGTAAGCTTGCAGCACTCAAGATTTATAAACGAGCCCTTCTCTAACACTTATCAGTGCTGTGACTGACAGGGAAGTATTATTTTGCTGATAGCTGTTGGTGCCATGGAGTGGCAGTTGTTCACCGTTCTCTTATTTAATGTTATAATTGAATAAAATGATCTGCCTGTTTTGTACCTGCACCAAGAAAATAGAGACATTTATCCACGGGAAACTTGTTAATTGCTGGTTTTGTTGCTGTTGCTGTTTTGTTTGTTTGTTTAATAACAAAATAAGATTTACAGCCTGGTGAAAGCTGATTCCACTGTGTATGTGCATGTGTACATCAAACCTATAAAACTTAACTTACTGTAGTCTCACTGAAAATGGCAAAGGATTAGTTTTGTAGTTTTAGTTATTATTATTATTTTTTTTAAGTTCATTTTTTTTTTTTCCCACCCTTTTCATAAACTGGTAGAGTGAGTGATCACAAAAAGTTACTGTTAACCTAATCTGCCACCACCGAAAACAGCAGTGAGGAGTACACTGATTGGCATCGCATTGGAACCGATGGAAATTGCAGGCTCAGATTCGAGTGCAGCAAGTTCCATAGTTGAATTCACAAAAGCCAGCCATGTCAGGAAAGCTACATGTATCAAAGGGAGGAAAGAAAATGTTAACGTTAGTAATGTTAGCTGAAGAGGATGACTAATACATATTCTTGCAATGAAGCAAATTCAGTCCCACTGAGTTCTTTGCACATCATCTGACTCCTGTCATGTGAAAGGCCCTTGCCCACCTCTTAATTCCGGCTCCTTGTTTCCTTGCCACAGTACTGACATTTCAGTGGAAACATGGTGGTAGTAACTTCTGTGAAGAGCAGAGAAGGGTACTTGAGATTCACACAGGTTCAAAGAGACACTGGGTATTTGCAAGGGAAATAAATCTGTTGAGTGTCAGTATGCTCACAGAGACCACCTCCAGCTTAGGAAGACCTTGAGTTGAAAATCATGACGGGCTGGGCAAGCCATAGGGGGAAGAATTCTATACACTTGCCTTATTCTCTTCCCTAAACATCTCCTAATAACCACTGCTGGAGATAGGATGTTGGACTAAGTGGATTTTTGATCTAACCATCTATGGCCATTCTTATACTTTTTGAAACAGGGAATAATAGAGGGTCTGAAATCACCTTTGTACCTCCAATAATTCACCTGCTGTTCTTTATCATAATATGAAAGGGAATGGAGAAGATGAATAGATATAGTTGATTTTGACTGGCTTTTAAGTTATGTATTGAACTCATGCTTGAAACATGACTTGTGATATAAATGAAGCATAACCGAATACATAACTGTGACAAATTGATATTAAACGGTCATTGTGAGAAGTGGTGGGAGTGAAATGTGACCTCGCTCTTTTGTTAGTTCCTTTAGAAAAGTCTCTATAATTATTTTGTAGTACAGAAGTTTCTGTGAGTCAGTAGTCTATGCTACCTTTTTTTCTGATTCACTGTGTTTCTCTCTCAAAATTGCCTGCCATTGGTTGCCACTAGTAGAGAGTTTTTTTCAATAGCTCCAGTTCTGAAGGATTGGTTGTGTGACCTGGGTTTGTGGAATTGCAGAAACAATGTAACTTACTTAGTTATAAATGTTTGCTTTTGTAGCTTATTATTTTAATCAAAGTTATATTTTAACATAGAAAAAGTTAAAGCATGTGCAATGCTGAAGCCAAAGGTTTAAAGAGAACAGCATCGTAACTCAAAACCGGTCTGGAGTCTGTCACTTTTTGGTCTGCAATATCGTCTGTTGCAAATGGTCCTGTTCAGATGAATCAAATTGCTAAGGGTGTAAGCTGTTGTTTACCAAGACCTGGGATGCTGGTATAAATCCCAGAGATTAAAGCAACTTTCATCATACTGGACATTGGTAGGCAATCTGTGAGAGTAGTTTTTATGACAGACAGCCTGCACTTGCACAGGCTTCAGTCTCACTCTTCCCACTTAGCTCACTCACATCCCACCTCCTCCTTTTAGAAAGAACCATTACCCACCTTACAGTAACTGCAGCTCTCAGAGATGCTCTGTCAACTGGCAACCCACTCAAAGTGTTCGTTTAACCTGTGTGCATGCTACCTTGGAGTCTGCAAGCATCAGGCTGTGTTTGGGCTGCATATGTGCCCTTATCCCATCTCCACTTCTTAGAGCAAGACGAGCAAAGTGGCCCCAACAATAGCCTTCTTAATTTAGTGTGATTAATTAGGCTCATTACCATCAGAAATGGTGCTAGCTTGTATGACCCCCACTCATATGGTTAAATTTGCCTCAAAAGAGCCAAAGCTGCTGTAAGGTTAATTTCCTTTCCCTGTGTTTTTGTCTGCTTCCTAAATAATCTGTCTGCTTTGCTTTATAGCAAAAAAGGGACCTGTGTTAGAGCTGCTTTGGTATCATGGGGTTCTCACTTCATTCTTGGTGTTAATGAGAGGGATCCTTAGCTCCTTGAACCATCACCATCCTTTCAGCAGATCTGAGCATCTGGGTGGTATATGGTCATGGGACTGTGCTGCACTGCTGCTGTAAGAGCTGAAGGCATACACTATGGATTTCTGGCTAGTAAAATAAGCAGTAAGTTTCAGGTAGTTGCCATTACAAATTTCAACTATAGAAACTAGTTAAGCATACTCTAAATATTAAGTGAATTCCAGCTTGACAAGTAATTTGAGGAAGAGAGATGATTTATTCAGAGATCTGCCTTTATATGGAATGATTTGTTGACTCTCTCCTTGAGTTACCTGCAAGGAATATGAAAAGTCTGGGTGAATTATAGTGCAAAATTGTTTATTAACAATAATGCAAGAGATCCTTTAAAACATCTGTAGATTTTTCTCTCAAGGAAATAAGCAACACTTGTATGCATGTACCTTAGTTTGAGGTTCACAGTAATTCAGTGATGTTTATATCAGAGTTTAGATCTTAAATTTGTGCTCTCAGAAAACTGGTGTTTGAGGGACTTGTTATTCTAGTCAGATTTCATGCACTCTTCAATTGGCTTTCCTTTAAGCGAGCTGAGAACAGTGTTGAGCATTTGACATGTCTGGTCTAAAGACAGTTCTTTCTGGGTAGAAGAAATCTACCCAGGAGAATCTGTAATCCTAGCAAAGTGTGTGTTTTGACCATTCATAAATCTACACATTGTGGCAGGAGAGCATAATCCTTTAAATTAAGACATGATTTCCTGCTCTAAATCAGTGTGTTCTTAAATTATCAACTGTCATGGAAATCACCTGCAGAATACAGGTGATTGTATGAAAATATGGAGAAACTGAATTTTGGCAAATGTTTAGGCCATGCTAATGAGAATGTTTGTGGTGAATAACTGAAGTGAAGAATGCAACAGTTCTGAGAATCAAATTCATATTCAGAGCACCTGTTTGAATGTATTGTTTGGGATTTCTGTCTTGGCATTGTCTTATCTTTCAAGTTTCCTTAGAAATCAGGGAGAGAATCTAACACAATGGTGACTGCAATGAACTTGGAAAGTTCTCAGGCATGACTCTAGGATTTGGAACTATACAAAAACAAAGCTGGTGTTGCTTTGTGTCTGATTGGCCTCATGACAATATAGAAGGATGAACTGGAAGCTCTGATGCAATGTGTTGAATAATGAGAAACTAACATGAGGTAGGAATATCACTGCAGTTTTTGTTTTGAGAGTTGTTCCTAACAAAGAGTACTTGGATTGATGATGCCCAGAGGTGCTGGTCAGAACAGGGGATCAGTGTGGAGCTCTGTGCAAGGCAGGAGCAGGAGACGTTGGCAACAGCAGATTTAAGAATTATCAGTATGTGGGAGAGAAGTTTGTGCTGAAGGCTGGACAGTGCTATTTGGCTCAGCAGGAGGCAGGTACTATTCCTTCCAAAGATACCTGCCCTCTGCAATTAGCATCACCCCTTTCTCTGAGGGGTGATGCTCTTTAATCCCTGGATGGGGTCTCTCTGTGTAGCTGAGGCACCCGCTGACTGTTTCTGAGAAGTGAAACACCTGTTTTGCAGACACTCTCCCTTTTCAGGCATCAGTAATAAAAACGGTCACAGATAGGCCTCCAGCCTTCCAGTGTGCTGGGGTACAGGTTTGAAAACTGCTGAGTTCCTAAAGACATCTCCTGCCTTGAGCAACAGTATTTGATGAAGCCATCATTCACTACCATGGCTGATTGATGCGATGCCTGTGGATGGTGGTGGCCTGGGGAAGAGATGAAGATGTGAGCTTGATGTTGGCAGGTCCCAGGGGTGCCACCGTGTTCTCTGCCTGCATCTCTCTACCACCCTGGGGCTGGACCTCTGGCTTCTCCCCTGTGGTGCCCACCATTAGTGGTGTCCTTCATGAAGCAACAGCTTTTGGTGAGCTACTCTGGAGAAACACTCTTGGGCAGCCATAGCTGAAAAAAGCCTCAGCTCCCTGAGCCCTCTTGACCCTCCAGGCCCCTGTTGTGCCCCTGCAAGATGTGATAAAACATATTTGGAAAGGGAACAGGCTTTCCTCCATTTCACCTTACTGTTGCTGAGGTGTGGTGATCAATAAAGGCGAGAAATCTGTGCAAGCGAACTCTGCGTGCAAGCCACTTCAGGGGTGCAGTGACAGGGTGAGATCTCGCCTCTTGCTCCCTTGAGAGTTGGTGTCCGCCAGTGAGATAGGTCTTCAGGACAAGTTCCCACCAAACTTGCATTGCCCCTTGGTGTCCATGCATCACCCATGTGCACTTGCAGGCCTTGTGGGCACAGGAGCAGAAGGTGTTGGGGCCCTCTCAGGAGAGCTGACCTGCCCTGGGGAAAGTGCTACTCCTCTCCCAGGCCAAACCCCCTTGCATTTTTTCCCCAAACCAATTAGTCCTGATGTGGTCTGTGTTTCTGTACCTCAGGCACAGAGTAACTACAGCTTTAGAGTAGCCTTGTTCTTGGCCAAAACAGACCACCTGCCCAGAAATGAGAAATGCACTAAACCATGTAATTTACTTACCTTGGTAATATCTGTAAGGAACTACCAGCACAAAACCAATATTTTTTTTTCTTGACCTTTTTTATAGCAATACATATTTATGTTTATTTGCAAAAGTGAGCTTTATAGCCCTTGCAACCATGCTCCTGAACATTTTCCTGACAGGCAATCTTTCCTGTTTCTAACAAGCAAGGTTAAAAGACTGTAAAAGCCAGTTATTTGACTTTAAAGTAGGACTGAGATTTACCATCAAGTAACAAAGCTTTTTCTAAGCAAAGCCAAAGTCATGTATCTACTGTGTTATTATTTCAAAGTAATATAATATGTGACGACATTTATTCAGCATAGGAGTTTTTCAGTGCTTGTATTTTAGAACAAGTATAAAAGGTCTGTTTATTTTTTTTGTTTCATTGTAATGGTCACACACAAACAAGTTTTAGTTGTCAACCATTCTTCATGTAGGGAAAAAAAAAAGGGGGGGGGGGAGGAAGAGAAAGCTTTATTGTTTATGATTACAAGCCAAAGCTAACAGCCTTGTTTTGGACTTCAGTGTTTCTGGATCTGGCTCCAGACACAGATCCCTTCCTACTCCATCATTCTCATTTAGCCATCTGTATCCTTTCAGTGGCTCCTCTGTGCTGTGTGATCCAGGACACTCAGATGCCAGCAGACAAAATTGTCCTAGGGGATCAGATTTGAGTGCTGCAGAGCAGGCAGTGCCCCCAGCTTTTAGTCAGATCTGTGCATCCTCTGGTCACTCACTTGTTTCTCCCATTGTTCCCTACCATAAGGAATATTCTGAATTCTTCAAAGGGAGGAGCATCCCCTACCTGGTGAACAATTCAGCAATTGCTTTAAATAATTTGCAACTAACTGTCACTTGTTAAACTGATAACCAAGAAGCCAATTATCTGCTAACTGTCCTAAATACGAATCAGCAGTAACCAAAATGTTTCTCTCTTAAATAAATATATATTTTCCTGATATTTCAGAGCTTTTAAAACGAGTAATAATAAGTACAGTTATTTGTTTTGAAAAAAATAATCCCCCATATTTAAATGCCATTTTCCACTCCTGAATTGTAAAATTGTGTATTTATTTCTGAAGCTGCATTTATAATTTTAACCTTTTTTTAAAGTGTTGTTATTTTTAATGTATTATTATTAAGGCTGTTTAAGACTTAAGTCACAGGGCATGGTAGAAAGTTTCTCTTTCTACCTCTTCACCTTATTCGTTTATGTCACTGAAGTCTTCATGTAGCCCCAGGTCTTAAAATGAAAATGTGATCTGTTGCAAGTTGTGTTGGTGCCTAGCAGATAAAGTCGTATGCATTTAAAAATCCTATTCTTGGAACACTATGTCTTTTACTGTATATACATTTATATTTACATGCAATGTGATCTAGAAGTGATACATACCAAAAGAGAACATGATTATTATATTTTGTTTTTAGCCATTAATTATAAAACATTTTGTAAACTCCAGAACTGTTCCAGAGCAAAAGCATATAAAGTATGCTTTTTATTATATATTTATTATATATTTTTATGAAACTAGATTTTTTTTACAGGTTTACAAAACAAAATCTTCAGAATTTATATCTTATGACATAGTACCATTGAATGAGTACAGCAAGCAAGACACTGATGTATGATGGCTCACCTATGGCTTTCTAAGTACTAAATTGAATTAGAACATTAACTATTTATACAATATTTTATTCACTTTTTAAATTCTGATCTGAATAGTTGTGAATAGTTGTTTTATGCTATATTAACTCTGCAGAGTCAACACTTTGGTCAATCATGGTTTCAAGTGTAAGTATTTCTGAGCACATCCTTTCAAGAATATATCCTGGTGTCTTTTTAAATTCCATGTGTATGTGAATGTGTTTGCTTCTTTTCCATGGAAGATAATTAGGAGGGCACAATAGCAGCTGGTGTATTCAGGTACTAATATATAAAGTTCCATTTCATCCTGTACCTCCAGTTTCAGTCTGTACACATTCCTGGCTACTAACCCCCCAGTTTTGATTCCAGCTTCACTGTCTGTGATAAACATAGGCTTGTAGAGCCCTGGGCAGGAGTTTGCACCATTAGCTAAACCATGTAAGTTGCCACACAAGAGATGCTTTGGAGAACAAGTAAGCAAGCTGAGGTCCAAATTCTGCAGTTGTTTCATCAGCTGAAGGATGAATTGTTTTATTAAATAGCCAAAGGACTGTTTAGCAGTAGAGTGGCTGAGAAAGTAGCACAGTTGGCAAATTCCAGTGCTTACAAACACCGGATACACAAACCCAGAAGCATGTCAAGACACATGGTAACCAGACAATTTATCTGCAAAATCTTAATGCTAACAACACCAAATCCAGAGTTTTCAGATGTAACTCTTAGGCTGATAATTTAAACCTTTATTAAGCACTATTTTAAAAATGTATCATGACACATAGCAAATGAGCAAAGTGAATAAACACATGGGCAAAATGAAGAGAGCATCACTGCTTCTGGATTTGACTTTCCCAGTATAATCACTACTGCCAGCAGTGAATACATAGATATATTTACATTGTATCTTTGTAAGAGGATGTTTATGGATATGACATATGCTGCTCTGCACCCTTAAAACCTGAGAGCTAGAGTCTCTCTCAATACCATGTGCATCTCTGTTCACTTCAGAAATATGCAATACTGCAGTAGTGAACATGGTAAAAGAATAAATAGATCCATAGACATATGGACAAACAGATGGGTTAAGACAGACTTTGTCACTTTTTCCCTAAAAATCCAGTGTGATACTTAGCTTTTGTGTACACAACGACACTAAGGTGTCAGCCCAGATCATTTCCCTTAACTTAGTAATATTTAATGGATTTACATAAAGTTTTCACTTGAAAATGTGGAGGGGTGTGTGTGCACATTTTGCAGAAATGTACTGGGGTTAGTAATATAAACTTCTATATTACTTCTTACTTCTATTTTGAAAAACATTGTGAAGGTATAAACTATGTTTGAACTGGACAGAGATGATGATGTGGCATGTGACTGAAAATATATATTTTTTAATAGATGATTCAGCCGCAGAGAGTTTTAATGGCAATGAGACCGTGGGACACAGTTCCAATGCTTCAGGGGGAACACACTGCAGGGAGATGGCAGAAACCAACAGTAATGGCAAAACAAATCTGGAGCAGGATGAGCAGCCTCTGAACCTGAGTGACAGTCCCCTCTCTGCTCAGCTGACTTCAGAATACAGACTAGATGATCACAACAGTAATGGAAAGAACAAATACAAGACTCTCCTAATTTCTGATCTCAAGATGGAACGGGAGGCAAGAGAAAATGGAAGCAAGGTAAGATGCTTCCACATGCTCCAGCTATGAAGTGTGTAGCTTAGAAAAGGAAAAGATGTGAGGCCAAACCAAAGATTATTCCCAAGTATGCGTTTATGCAATGTGTCTAATGTTTGTCACATCGTTGCTAAAATGCTATACACAGATGTGTATGCTCTGCTGCACACATATGATGCATAAGTACATTAAGGTGTGGGTGTATATGGGTGTGTACATATAGGCATATATAATGTGCTCACCCTGGAAAAAAATATCACTGCAGTTCTCCATCAGACACAAATTTTATCAGTTCATTAATGGAGAACTGTCTACATTATCCATTTTAAATATATATATATATATATAATATGTATGTAATGTAATACATATACATATGTATATGTACTGGGATACATATCTATATGTATATTTATAGATGACCATCTCATTACATGTATTATGTATCTGTAGAATGAATCCGCATGAATGTTAAGTGTGTATACCCAAACAAATTACTACATGTGAATTAACAACATCTGAAAGGAACTGATTTGGTTCCTTCCTGATTGTTTATATTATGCAGGCACCTAACCTGAATTAGAACTGACAAGTTTGCTTTAAGAAGCTGAAATCCCCCGAGGGCTTTTCTCTGTAGTTGCCATTATGTGGGTAAGGACAAGCGAGGGTGGTTATATTGTGAATAAAGACAGATCCTATGGACTAGACAGCTAGCTTGATACAAATATATTTGTCATGAGGGCATACTGTAGGGAGGGTGAAGAAATGACCTGCATCATAGCATCATAGAAATTATCCATTGATCTGCTCTGCTCTTATTGGTCACAAGTTCCTGTTTTCCCTTATTTATTATTTTTATTTATTTATTTATTTATTTATAACTCCCAACTGGATTACCTCTTTTACAGTGGCAGTTATGAGATGTTAGTACTGGATCCAAATACTATTAATGCTGGTCAGTAGCTTTCAGTAGCACACTACAAAATAACCTGAGAAGATATACTTTGAATTGCCACATTTTTTTTTGCAGAGCTTTGAAATAGGAATGATATGGAAAACCACTATTACTAGGTAATTCAGAAAGGGATTGTACATAACTGATGTCTAGAGAACAACAGTTATTTACACTAAAGTTTTAACTCCTGTCTTCATTGCTTGTGGAGTAAAAATAAAAACTTGAAATGTTAACTCAAGTGTCTGGTTTTGGTGGGTATAAAAAAGGGAGACAATATAGGTGATTGTTAGTCATTCTCTTTCTTGGCCATTCAAGTCGAGCAAATCATATATCCCCAAACTTTCTCCATCAAATATTAATGAAAACTCATTTATGACTTACTTAAGTGACTTTAAACTTATTTGAAACTTTAGTCTTAAATAAGTTATATTTAAGACATGACTTTAAACTCATTTAAGACTACAGCTATTCAGAACATTTTTAATAAAGTTAAAATTTGTAGAACAAGTATTCTGAATAGCTGTAGAGTGTGTATACTCTCCAGTGCTGGATTTACTCAGTACTTTGACTATTGCACAGTGAGTTCAAAATTGGTGCGTATGAATGGTATTTTCATTTGCTCTGGGGCACGTTGTTCCAGTGAACCTTCTACAAGCCAGTCACCCAAATACTGATAGACACACAGGCTCTCTTGCCTGAGGTATATTACTGCTTCTGCCATTACTCTTGTAAATACACAAATAAGCTTGGTGAAGGAAGGGAGGAATTTTAACGTGGGACTCATTTGTAGCTAAGACAAGAATATAGCCTAATGTTACATTTCCAATTTTAATCAGTTCCAACTCAGATGAAAAAAAAAAAAGTTATTGAAAAGTGTTAAAATCTGTTTGTAATGAGTTGAGATGACAATCAAACCTGTCTCATTCTTTGTTATTCTACAAATTTTAAGAGGCCTGAATCATCCCCCACATCTATATACTCTTTCATCACTCACTGTCATCCTACCCACTCTATACTGTGAACAATATGCAAATTTACCTCCCTTTTTTGTCCTAGTGAAACTCATGTTAATGTTTACCGTTTATTTAAATGTATGATTTATTAAGTATGCAGTAAAGATTATTAAATATGGAGTGAAGACTTCAGGAATAACACTCCTGGGATTAAAAAAAAAAAAAAAGTAATGTCAGAGGTTTGTAAGCTAAGTGTAGAGTAAAATAATATTTTTGTGGCTACATTCTTATTTTACAGATGTATTCCATCCTTCTTAAATTTAAAAGTACTTACAGAATGTTTTTAGAAGTAACAAAAAACATTAGTGTGTTAGAACAGAATGGGCTATACAACACCTCAGTGTTTCATAAGCATACATATACACTTACATAAATCATTACTACTGGTTTATCTTGTGCAGTACCTTATGTGCTAAAGAGTCACAGAATGTTTTACAAGCCCTAGACCTGATCAAGGAGATCCTCTTGTGCTCCGCTGGTGATTCAGGATACTGTGCCACTCCAGAAGAGTGTTCTGGCTGTTACTGAGCTGAATCATTTTGAACAATGCAGAAGGTCTGACTCCTAGTTGGTTGCAGTACCCACTGGATGCACATGAGCAAGACAATCACAAGGAACCAGCCAAAATTTTATAATTTTCTACCAAAAAGGAAAAAAAATAATAATAACAAAAAAAAAAGAAAGCAGGGTTGGCAATAAAACAAATTTACTAGGAGCCACCTGTCAGCTACCCTTTTTACCCAGAATACATCAAGTACATGTGGTGTTTGTTGAAGATGTGTAGGAGTTCTAGCATCTAACAGCACCCTCACAGCTTCTGACCTCCATCCATTCACAGCTGTACAGTTATCAGACATGATTAGACCTGAGTAATGGCATCATTAGTAGTGATAGGTGAGCAAATGTGTTTAGCGTAACCTCTAATCATGTTTTCATGAGAAAAATCATCTGCAGTGTTCACCAAATATCAAATTGATATGCCACTTACTGTAATGTGGAATTCTTATCGTATCTTTTTGTGGCTGAGCTGAGAAAAGTTACATGAAAATATTATAAAATAATAATAATATTATAAAATAATAATATAAAAGATACATGAAAATATCTTTTTTTTAAAATCTTTTTATCTTTTTTTTTTTTAATCATTTTTTTTTTATCTTTTTTTTTTTTTTTTTTTAATAGGGGGAAATATATTTTAAATTATTGGACTAGCATTGCAGGAAGTAATACATTATGCTTCCTTCAGCCTCTACAATGGCCTATTCAGCCTGCAGAAGATGTTGCTTGCCTGAGCTGGCCAAATATTTCTGAAACCTACAGGCAAAGGGACGGTACTAGGAAGATTTGTTGGCTGATGTGTTTCCTACCTGCTCTGTCTGAATCACCTTTTTAGATACTGTATCACATATGCTTTAATTAACTGAAAGGCACAATTTCCCTCGTCGACTTGCATTCATTCAGGCCTGACTTTAGGTTTAAAGATAACTTACGCTGCCACATCAGAGCCAAAAATAAATAAATAAATAAATAAATAAATAAATAAATAATAATAATAAAACATTTCATCATATTTTACCTCCTCCACCAAATCACAGGTATCTGAGCTTATTTTTTCCTGGAAACAATCACTTTTCTTGCATTGCATTTTACGTATTTGGTCGTACAACACTATTTTCAAGAGTTTTTCCTTCACAAGTAGTGGTGGGCTCCACCACTTGCCAATATAGCTCTGATTGATTATTTTGTACATGCTGTAGAAATATGATCAGAGAAATTATTTGGAGAGGGAAAAAAAAAAAAGTAGTATTTCCATCATATTTTCTTTGTAAATTGGACAGATAATTGGCAAATGTTTTATGAAATTGGTTACTTCTTTGTGCAACTTTGATTTTTAGAATATCCATCTTGTAAATGCCCGTTTTAAGCAGTTATACACTTATGCTATGTGGAAAGTTGTCTAGATAGAGACCTCATTGTGAAAGTGATGGAGTACCAGATGCTGAAACAGGGATAATTAACATTTTCCTAAAATCAGTGCTATCTAATGTACACAGAGAAAATCATTAGTGATTTGTAAGAAATATATATTTGGGGGGAATAAATCAGGTTTCCTTGTCTGAAAAGACTCTGACGAATAACTGGAGATTAGATAAGCGTGTGAACAAATTTCAATTCAACTTTGCAAACTAGTTGGGTGTGTATTTAGTCACTTTAGAGTACGACTTTAAAAACTGATGTTGCCAACACTCCTTAAAAAAGAATTATATTTCAGAGGACAATCTAAACTTTCTCTTTGAATCCTCAGTTTCAGGCAGTGAGCATGTGTGGTAACCTCTTCTTGGTGTAAAAAGACCACATTTTCTGTGCAGTGGAGAGGGTTGACAAATTGTAACATAAGCTTACAATCTGGACCAGAATGTTTACCATTAACTGAAAAAATGTTATACAAGGAAGAAATGTTTTTTCACAGTTTCCATTATATATGTATATATATGTAAGTACGTATACATTTATGAGTGTATATGTAGGTTTTATAAATTTTTATTGAGCTGATATTAGGGAAGTGACCCTCCAATAAGACCCAGCAGTAGAACTTCCTACAACCATTTAGGGCTGTACTGAAATCAGTGGAGTATTGCCTAGTTGCAAAAACAGGTACATATATATCTTAACAGGGCTGAATCTCTGTACTACGGAAGAATTATAAAATTACTCACTGTAAATGTTCTGCAAATGCATCTTTGAATTTAAATACCTAAGCAATGAGATTTTTGATTTCAGATTCGTGTTATTGCTTTTCCTACACCATGTATTTTATCTTGAAAACTCATATAACTTTATCTTTTCCACATCATTCATTTCATGAAATATAGCAAGCCCAATCCTATTAAATGATTTTGTTCTTCCTGCATTGGGATAACAAAGTTATTGTGATATAGTATGAGAAAATAATTTTTTGAGATAAACAGCCATACCTATATTATGCCGTATATTCTACCTAGATTAATAAATACTTCATCATGAGTGTATTGTGAAGGACATTTCTCATTTGTAAAACTTCTATTTGGAATTTCCCAGATAGAAACATGTTCTACTGGTCATGAAAGCCTAGGAGATACAATAAAGTGAGGTAACAAGGAGACACACAATGTGTGTCCATTTTGTCCACATACCTACTAATTGTAGGCAGTTGGCTGTCTTTTTTTCTGTCAGACTAAATCTGTGATACTAAAATTGGATGCCTTCTGTTCCTCCGGATGTATGGTAGGCCAAGCTAATATGCATTATCACAGAATCATAGAATGGCTCTGGTTGGAAGGGAACTTGAACATTATCTAGTTCTAACCCCTCCTGCCATAGGCAGGGATGCCACCCACTAGATCAGGTTGCCCAGGGCCTCTTCTAACTTGGTCTTCAACACGTTCAGTGATGGGGTATCCACAGCTTCTCTGGCCAGCATATTCCAGTGCCTCATCACCCTCTGAGCGAAGAATTTCCTCCTAACTTCTAATCTAAATCTCCCCTCCTTTAGTTTAAAACCATTCCCCCTTGTCCTGTCATTATCTGACTGAGCAAAAAGTTGCTCTCCATCTTTTTATAATCCCCCTTTAAGTACTGAAAAACTGCAATAAATGGTTATGGTTATGATTTGCTTGAGTGTGTAAACGGCTGCATGGAGAAGTACACAAGATTAGTAATTGTTCTCTAAGTCTGTAAAGAAAACCAATTTTAAAGGAGAGAACAGCAAATAATGATTGCTGCATGCAGTGACCTTCAATTATAATGTGCAGAGCATTATAGTTACAGTGGCTCACAACACTGCAGATCTTTCATGGGGTTTCTAAAAGGGAGTTCTTGCTTTCTGTTACTCCTTTAATACTAGACTTTTTAAAGTGTTTCTTAACTTTTTTTTTTTTTTTTTTTTTTTTTTTTTTTTTTTTTCTTTAGCTTTATGTGAAGAACAGTATTGCTGTCATAGGTCACTGCCAGGGGCTGTTTGTCCCCAGCTATTGAAACCAAACTATCGTTGTACTGGATGCATTTACACTGCTGCAGGTTAGCCTGGCAGGCTATAAGTGAGAAAGATCCCAGTCTAAGATGGCATTTAAAGACTATAACCTTGCCTGGGATCTGAAAGCCAGAGCATATGTGAGATGCAGTGTGAAGAGTCATTTGAAGTTCCTGCATGTCATTCTAGGTTAAACTTTTGTCATCTCTGCTGGTTAGTCCAGCTGCAACATCTTGCAACATCTGTTTTTCTGGGACTCACCATTACTGAAGAAAACATATGGAATCCAGGTGATCTGACTGGGAAAAAACAAACAAACAAACAAACAAACAAAAAAAGCAAACAAACAGATAAACCTGTTGTAATCTGATGCTACATGAATCCATTTTCCAGAAGTGCATGTGAATTTAGCCATCAATAGACTCCATATCTCTGGAGTGAGGTAGAATGAATTTCAGTGTATTTCTTTCCTACTCTCCCTCTCTCTCTCTCCTCAGTTTTATCAGTAAAGTAATATGAAAGGTCATTTCTAATGTCCAGTGAATATCACATCTGACATTGGGTTTCTGAGGCATGCATAGTCACTCTCTATCCCTATGATTTTTTTTTTCTGCAAACCTTGTTTGCAGGTTTGCCTTAGAAAATGCTCAGAATGTAAGGATAAGGATAAGATATAAGATCACTTTTTTATTTTATTTTATTTTATTTATTTTTTTCCCAAAGCAATGGTGTCCTCAGGAGCTACAGGGGACTTTTATATAGGCCAATAGTAGCTTGTTGAGACACTTAGGATGTAATTAAAAAAAAACAACAAAACCAACAACTCTTGATGAAATGTGAAATGGATAACCACCTACCTGAGGGGAAAACTGTAGGAGTTTGGAGTGTTTAAGGAGTTTACATGTTTATAGAGGAGGAGTTTGGTGTGTTTAAGAACAATGTTAGAGACATTATTTACCTTTCCTTTCCTCCTTCTATTTATTATTATTTCCTAGCTAAAATGTTTCTTATTTCTTTTTTAATTCGTTATTTTATATTTAAGTGTCATAGTTGGGTTTCAGACAAATTGCAGCATTGTCACATAGGGCTTATATTATATATATGGTCACCTCTGCTCTAAGCAGGAAGGAAAGCTGGAAAGGATAAGATAGAAGCATCTTGTCTTTCTAGGGTACCCTTAAGCTCTACAGGTTGGCTGTTTTGGTACATTGAAAATACCCTTTTGCCCTTCCAATTTACACTGCCAAGTGTCCGTGTTACAGATTATGAATATGGATTAGGAGTTAGTTAAGCCCTAAGAAAGGTTTTTTTGACAGCAGCTCATCCTCTCCACAGAGATTCTTGCCTAAAGTTGAATCTCACTTCTTATATTTGGCAAAAGAGGAAATTAGATTTGTTTAATTGTTATATTTTACTTCAGTTCCACAGTCAAATATAAAAAGTGTTAAAACAATGGCATATTTTACTGACCGCTGTTTTGTTGATGAAAATATCTTAGGAGTCCAGGTGTTTGACAGCCTTATTTTATGGTTTAAACATTAAGCCTAGGAAAAGGCTCAGAATGAAATTCTTTATGCTATTGTTAATGACTAGCCTATGAGGAGGGAAACAGTGTAGGCAGGACTTGTTACAACACTTGGTGACATACCAGACTTTGAGACAACAGACAACAATGTAAGAGTGGGGCAGAATACAAAACCAATGTGATACGCACTTTGTGGAGCATCAAGACATCAGCCCACAGTAGGCTGTAGCACTTCAAGGGTACAGCCTGATTCCACCATTCCAACCACAGCACCAAGAATAGGATGGTGACTTCTTCCATCTGCACCTGAATTGTTATCTGATGGATTCCATCACTGCTGCTTTTCGTTAAGTCCCTGGAAATAGTTTATACCGAGATTCAAAAGTAGAAGTGATAAAAGAAGTGAACTGAAGGTGAAATCCACCCCTGTGGCAATCATGTGTAGGTGGTGCCTGGCTACATTGTCTTTTGGTTTACATCTTACATCTGTGGTGTGTGAAGGCAGGCTGAAATGCTCTGTTGAACTATGCACATTGCTCTTTCTTTGCTGTGCTTGGATTTGTGCAAAGGTAGAAGGCACACCAGTGTTTTCCACAGTTGCTTGGGAGATACACTGCAGTGGAAACAGATAGGCTCCTTTTATTCTACATATGGAACAAATTAATGAAAATAGCAGAAAGGAGTTTTGTGGCATCCTTGTTTCCTAACAAGTAATCTGCACAAGAGTGAGAGAAAGTAGCCTGTTTTCTCTTTCCTATTGATTCCTACTTCATACATAGGGTTTCTATAGGTTGGTCTCCTTGTAAAGACTGAGTCCTTTATATTTTGCTTTAGTATTTTATCAGACACCGTGGGTTTACTTTCCCCTACATTTAGAAAATGAGAAAGTTGAGAAAATCACAGTTTTCTAGCTCCAGAAGTCAGCTTATTGGTTGTTGGGAGAAAAGCTCATAGTTCTATGAAAAAAAAAAATAAAGGCTTTTTTTTTTCTTTTTTTCTATTTTCTTTTTTTCTCCTTTGATAGGAAAATTGTTATATGCCACTGAGAGTCTTTCTGGTACCAAAAATTTGATGTAGTGTAAGGATCCTTTTCCATTAAAGAAAAAGTTTATAAGATAGTCTTTTCAGACTTCTGATTTGGGGGTTACCCATAATAAATGTCTAAGCAGATTATTATGAAGAGAAACAACTACAGGTGCATGCAAAAATTAGTGCAGTGTTTGTCAGAAAATATGAATGCTCTAGGATTTTCTAGCAGTCACATTCATCAAAGCCCTTTGTCTATGATAACATCGGTTCTATGTCTAATTCCTCCCACTGGAAGTACATTTAGTAGCTGTTTTTCATGTTCTGTGAAAACTCTTGAAAATGAAATTGGTTTCCTGCAGGGCATTCATTACAATGATGTAAATCCAGAACAATTAATCTGAAGTTGATGATGTTACTTCATATTTACGTATCTGTAATGGAGAATACAATCTGGCTCCATATGCATATGAAACCCCAGTTAATGTATAACTGGCATGGAAAAAAATAATTTTTAATGTGACCTTTTATAAATTTTCTCAGATTTTTTTTTAAAGGAAAAAGTGCACTCTGGTCAAGTAGCAGACAGTGGTGCTGTTGATTCCAGATTGCATGTGTATTACTCATAGATCCAGCTGTCTGTCTTCATTTTCACTCACCTTTGGAGCCACTGGTCCCTCATACTGAAACAGCAGCAGTTGTACCTGGAGGGGATACAGGACTTTGTCCAACTTGTTTTTAATGGCTGGACATCCATTCAGACAAGCAAGAAAGCTCTCAAGAGCAGCAACAATCAATGAGGTAAGGTGTATGAAATTACTATTTTCTTCCCCGTGTACAGCCAAGCATTTTTTATAATCCAGCAGCCTGGGAACCCATGTCTGTACCTTTCAGGAAAATTCCTGTTGACTTGGGTTTGTTCCTGACAGATACCTTCAGGGCTGGGCCTTGTTACAATTAATAATATCTTCAGTGCCTAACTCTTGCTTTTGTGTGTCTTTTCTCTTTTCTTAGGAAGGAAATTGAATTTGTGTTCAAGTCCTACCGGGTCAAATGGTTCACAGCAGCTTTTTCTTCTGTTATCACAGCTCCTCTACCAACTAGAAAAAGACTGGGAGCAAATCTTGGTCTTGGAAGATTAAATACTCTTTGATGGTAAATTGAGCAAGATATAATGGGGCAGCAATAATTGCTACTCACTGAAACTGTATTTAGTCTTAATATTATTTACAGCTGATGAACTGTCACTTTTTTATTTTTCAGATAACAGAGGTTGAAGAACTGATCCTCAAAGCTGATTTGTGATGAATGGCTTGATAATTGGCTACTTCCTACACACTGCATTTCTCCAAAACTATTCTGTTATTTAAGAAGTTGATAATCTCCAAACTATTCCTATTTTTTTCTTATGATACTGAATTCTTTTCTATAAACCAAGTCAGCTGCTGAGGAAAGAAGTCAAGATTTTATTTTCCTTTTTTTTTTTTTCTTTAATGACTTTTATACCAGCATGTTGCTGAGGTTTTAAAATAAATATATTTGTTATTAGCACTTACAGACATCTCCTTCTCTAATCTTGTATTTTTGTTGAATGAATGCCAGTAGTCAAATGTCTTGCCACATATTTGACACACCTTCAAACATACTGTGCTTTTGTTTGCTCTCCATTTTCGCTCTATAGCAGTTCCTGGGAATAATCAAGCACAATAGAACACTCAATGCTTCTTTTAGATCCTCACTTATTCAGGGAACTGGATTTGCAAGGTGACATGAGAGTGGTTTTAATAATAGAGGAAGGAAAGAGGGGGAAGTAAAATTCACCTTTAAAACTATTTAATCGTTCTGCTCTCTTTTATCTTTCTTTTTTTCTTGCTTGTTTTGTATCCCTCCTTTCACTGCTTTGGCTTTTTCTGTTAACTATCCTCTATTCCCCTCCATTTGCTTCCCTTTTTCTAGGAAGACCTAGCTGAAAGTTTGTGCTTGTGAACAAAATATTAGATGTAGATAATAATATCAATTACCAGAAAAGAGGACTGCAAGGAATCACCAGAGTTACTGAGTCCTCTCCTCTGGAAATGGCAACCTATGTTATAGACTTTTAGTCCAAGAAGGTCCACAACAGTTCAGCTCACGAAAAGCCACAACATCCAAGAAGTTCTGATTAATAACCTTCAGCCTTCTAAGAAACAATAGTGGTGCAGCTGTAACATGCCATGGAAAAAAGTGAGGCACTGATGCCCTAGATCCCTGCAGCAGCAAGTGATTTGCTAGGTGAATTTCGCAGATGGTCCCTTTCATTTCCTACAGAAGAGGGAATCAAAACCAACAACCTCCAATAATCCCTATCACTTTGCTTGGAGTTTTGTGTGCCCTACGTTTCAGCAAAACATACTGCCTTACATTTTACCTCTAACAGTGACTAAGTTTGAATACCTCAAATACATGACAAAATGCTGCTACGTTATTTACCAAGGCAGGGAGGGGACAGTGATGCAGGTAAGCAGTGGAAGCTGTGAAATGTGTGCTGTGTAAATTTAACACAACTAAACAGCATTGATCGAATAATCTTTCAAAATACATGGCAACAACTAAGCCATTGCCTGTTATGTAGATTAATGAGCAGTATTCTTTTGCAAGCACAAAAAATCCTGGAAACTGGATTTGAGAAGTACATATACAACATTTACTTTTCACTGGGCACTGATGACAGAGTATGAAAGCATAACCAACTACGAAAATATTCTGCCAAAGGTAGGGGCCTATAACAGTTGTGAGTTTTCATTCCAAACATAGAAGTATGACATAAGATGAAACATTTTAATATTGGGTGAATTCTATATGCATCTGTTAGCATACTAAGCTGCTGCTTCTTGGAACTCACAGTATTTCTGTATACTCCAGCTGTTACTTGGATCTTTACATGGTACAACCAAGTATTTCCCATACATATGCTCAGCTGTTTTGGTCACATATTGTCATTCTAGGTGTTCCTTCACACCTGTTCAGTCTGTTTTCTTAACTGTTCCTATCATGAAGATGCCATGAGCTACTCCCTGGATCTGATGAGTAACAATATATATGCTGCTCTGTTCATATATATACACATATACACACAAAAACATACATGCATACTTTGATATATATGTGTATATCTATTTATCTATATATCCTTTTTTCCCATTGTCTGATGAGAACAATCCTATCCAGTGGCAATGACTTGAAGTTGAAGGCATCATACAGATGAATCAGAAGCATCTGAAGTTCTCATGTCTCTTGTTGAGGCACCTGCAATGGCACACACCTAATCTTTGTGTACAGGTGCTCCAGTAGACAAGACTGTGTGGTTGTCTTCCTTTTTCATTTTAATTAAAGTCAGGATGTGATCTTGTATGTTGCTTCTGACTATTTTGTATTCAGTGCTTGGGTAGAGGTTGTGATGTAGTGTGTTTCCTCCTTTCATATTTCTCATGGTATTTGGGAATTGTCTGACTCCATCAGGAAGATCCTCTGCAGAACTCTTTGGAATTTCTGCCCTGTACACTTTGCCTTTGCGCACCTGTGCTGTGCTGCGTCTCAGGCTGAATGAGAGAATCTGCAAGAGAAACGGGGAAAGGTGAGTTGATTTCCTTAGTGGTTAGCATCAATGGCCCCATTATGGCATGTCCTCAGTATTACACTATGAGCTCCACATGAGTGCTCAAAAGACTGCATAGATATTCTTTTGACCTTTTGTACTGAATCAGTGATATTTCTTTTTTTGACCCCTCAACCTTCCCCCCCGCTTCCCAACCATCTTTGTACAGTTACTCATAAGCTCTTAAAAAATCTTTTACAGATGGAACTCCGTGGGACAGGGCCTGTACCAAAAGCTGTACTGAACAAAAATAAAGGTTTTAAAACTTCCTGTTTTCCCCAGCGTGGTTGCTTAGAGGGAATAGCTGTGTTTAGTGGAAAAAAGGTCAAATGACTCTGGGGCATGTGTGCCATCTTGTACCCTTTTGTCTTAGACAGGAGGTGGAGGAACAGACAAATGAGATGCAGGCATCTAGTGGAATATGCTTCTTGTGATAATGTGCCTTAAATATGACTGTCTTACAAGGCTGATTTTTCCGTGTGACGTAATTCATCAAATGGTTTTTGAAATCCACCTCTATACACAATAATGCAATTAAATGTCCACTCTGCCTTCAGGAATCATGTACAACTTTACATAATATTGAAAAAAGATTTTGGAAGCTATAGTGAATTTGAATATGTGATAAAACACTGAGGAGCTGAAAAACTTGCTACACAAGGATAGAATTACATTTCTAGAGATAAAGCAAAGTGGCAACTTCACAGATCTTCTCATTGGTTCTTACCAATCAGTAGTTTGTCTTTTATTTAGAATACAGTTACTAAAAGGCTTAATGGATGAAACATTTATTTTTTTAATCAGGGTGGAATTGAGGTAGACTATTTTTACTATGATTGTTAACAACCATTTCTATAAAAGTAGCTGATTACTACATGAAAATATTATGTGTAAGACAGTTGTTCTTTTCCTAAATATTTGTTCTACTTCATGTGCAAGGCTTTGGGCATGGTTGTCATGTAGGAAAAGGGTAAAAGGTATTTCCTCCTGTTCAAAAGTTACCAGGTGATGTTCTACAGTGCAGACTTTCTCTTCTGGGCTTAAAATCCATGAATATGCAGAAGTGTAAAAGCCTTCCATACTGCCAGTTCCCTGGCATAAGCTTTTGAAAAACCTGGTCTCAGTGTCTATATCTCACAGACCTTAGTAGATCTTTGCCCTGCATGCATATGGTTTGGGAAATAAAACCCAGTACAGGATATTTATTTTTGCTGCAGTCACCATGCCACTCCAAGATCATTCTTATTAGTATAAGAGGTAAGTATTTTTTAAGTATCTCTCTAAACTGTGTTGAGATCACCTTTTATCTTCTTTATTTTTTCCTTTCAATTTTTTTTTTTCCCCACAGGAAATTAACAGAGTATGCTGCTTTTCTTTTACTCTTTTTCTATAGATAGATGTTTAAAACCATATTTAATGCTCACTTTCTAGTTATGTTTACAGTGCTAGTCACTTATATCTAGGTCTGTATATGCCAAATTAGCAAATTAAAAATGAATTTAGGCTCTATGAATCTACCATTTCATTGTGAGGCTATTGGTTATCTCTACCCGACCTATTGTGCCCATGTGATGTAGGCAGTGCCAGAGAACTTATCATCTTTTGCTAGCGGAGAATTATGTCCCTTTACATTTACATGATGCTACAGTGTTACTTTTTATTTTTGTCATTTAACATCTATAACTTATACAATTACTTTAATTTTTAGGATATACTATTTCTAATAAGATAATTATGTGCATAACTTTATACAGCAGTAATGAAAAATCTATACCTTAACTGATATATTAATTGCCGGGGGTTCCTACATCTTAATTCTTTGCATTTACATAACATGTATGGGATTCTCAAAACATCAATAAAAATAAATCAACTGTTGGATTGCTCTTGTGAAGCAGGTATTCATCTATTCATTTGTAAATACAAGCATGAACATAATTCACTGACTTTCACAAAGCCAACAAAATCCATAGGAAAGCTGGAAAAGTAATTTTTTTCCTGTGTGCAATTACTGAACATTAATCACAGTACCAATCCTTATCTCCAGACATCGCTGTTCAGTTTTGGTGAAGACAAAGTTTGCTGTTCAGTTTTGGTAGAAGCAGAGCTGACTTCAGTTGAATAGCTGTTGGAAAGGTTCCTCTGGTTTTGTTAGCGTGGCGAAAACTGAAATTAGTTTTAAATAAAATTTTGTTTTAATTTATGCTTTGTCAACTGTAAGGATGACAATTTCACTGATTCTTTGAAAAATCTGTCTAGCCTTCATCATGAAAATGTATGTATGTATATACAAGAGATTTTATGGACTACATTATTGATAGTTACGTGAATAAACCTTATTTGCCTTAAAGTTAGATATTTACATTAAATGTAGTTATATACCTTCCCTGTTGGGAGTATTCAGGTAATACAAAAATTAGCAGATGTGGCATTTCATCCCTGTTTAGTTCAGTTCAGTTGGGGTTCAGTTGCATAGACATGGGCTTTTAGTACCTTTGTAGGGATGCAGGGTTAATCTGTGCCCAGCAAGCACCTCTCTAGAAGTAAATGTTCGTCATGCTGTCATCATGGCATATTTCCCTGCACTGTATAGTACTCTTATGCCACTTTAAAAGCGAAGTGGAGCTCTGTTGCCTTTAAGGTAGTCATCTGTTTCTCTTTTAGGCTTCTGACTCGACAGCTGTGTGAGTTCAGAGTATTTTTGTACAAACCGCAGTTAATTCCATTTACCTTGATGCCACAGTTTTTTTTTTTCTTGTTCTTTTTAATATGTTCCTGAGGACAGAAGATTTGGCCTCTGAACTTCTTTAAATGTTTTTTTCAGAAGTGGCCCTGGCCTTACAGACAGACAAGGTACAGCCACTATTTTGCTGATTGTATCATTGATTGAACTAAGTAATTACTTGAGTAAGTAGCCAAAACTGAGAGAACTGCAGAATAATGAGATGGCAGAAATGTCAGAATGAATCTTTGAAACTGTATAACAGTGTGATTTGCCAGGTAAATTCTGCTTAATTATATATATATATACATATATATATATATATATATATATATATATATACATTAAAAAAAAAAAAAAAAAAGGACAAAATGAAGATAGTAGTTCAAACATTGGACTTTAAATCTAGATTTTTAATTTATGTACAAAGTATGAGTGTGTGTGTGTATGGGTGTACCTGTACCTAAGAAATTGTTTGACTTCCTCCTTAAATATTACTTCTTACTGTACAATCTTTGTTTTGTGGTGCTTGCTTGTATCTAGCTTGCTTGGCTGAGTGCTCTTCAGATTGCTAAATTTATGTCCTGCTTAATAGGCATATGTACTATCCACGTATTTCTGGCAAATGCTTTTAACAGTGTGCTTTTATGCACATCTTTAAATTACAGATTCTTTTTCCAGCAGACCATTTTCTAAACTTACATACTTCAGTCACTACAGATGCATAACTAATATTGACACCAAGAGATCCTGCAGCGGATTTATAAATGTAAAGTTTTTTACAAATTTTGTTTTTTTGTAAATTTACAAAAAAGCGGAAATGTAAAATTTATTCATTTTACAGGGGCTGGGCACCATGTATAACATTCACTGTTTTTTTGGGCAAACATTAACTGAAAGATATAACATAGAAAACATAAACAGATTGGAAAAAATAAGAGTGGTTTTTAACTTTAAATAACTAAGAATGTACAGAGCTGGGGACAAGGATGAACCTCTGCTACTGCTTCTTTTCTCCTTCAGGTCAGAGGTTGGGTGTGCAAGAGTCTCCCTCTTCCTTCCTTCTTCTTTGAAATGGCTTTGTGTCATCAGGATATGAAATTTTCACTGCCGTGCAGGCCCTTTAATCCTTTAGTTTATCTGACCATCCTTCCTAAGTGGCATAAATGACCATTTATGTTACTGCCTCCTGTCTCCTGTGTTGCAGGGACCTCTTCCTCAATCTGTTTTACAAGTTAATCCAACTCAAATATTTTGTGATCATGATTACTTGAGAGAATTCAGCCAAAAAGTGGATCCACTTTGTACGGTGGTCTTCTCGTCATATAGAAGTATCCCAACAGATGTTCTCATTAGTTTCAATATCACTTCTTACACTTGTGCCAGAATCAGAAGTTTCCCCTGTTGCCTCTGCTACAGTACATGAAAGCAAAACCCAACAGAAGAGTCAGAAAAGCTGCCTGTTCTAAACCCAGTTCACAGCCTAAGTCTTACCTTCTTACTGCCTTAGCTCAGTGACCTTTTCTTGTCATTGTTCATTTCAGCAAATAAAGGTTCAGAAAGAGAATTTATTGACTAGAACAAGTGATGAGATTGGCAAGAATAGAGGAGATTTCCTATCTGATCTCAGGAGCACACATTTTAGGTCATTGCTTTACTTTTGAAAAAATATCAAAAGGGCACAAAATTCTAAACCTGTGGAGAAACTGGTGTACTATTATGGAGACTTTAATTTAATAAATGGCACCCAAAATGTAATTAATAGAATTTTCACCGATCAGACTTGCTTCAGATTTTGTTGAAATTTGGACTGGACTATATTTTAATTATATATAATTTTAATAAAATATAATTTTATTTTTATAATATTTCCACATGGTACTTTTAAGGAAGTTATTCCAACAGTTTTTCTAAGTAAAGAACAAGGAAGAAAAGAATCCTGTGTGTAGCAGTTCAAAAGCAAGAAAGAAATATTTCTGCAAATAGCACATCAGTACTTACAACAGACTTGAACATCAGCATTGTCAGGGAGCAGGGCTCCTCCATCAGGGAAGGCAACCAGGCAGCTGAAGGTGGCTGTGACACATAGGCCCTCTCTGTATAGGCCCTCTCTGATGTAAGCCCAGTCCTACAGCACCCCACAGCCAGTAGAGCAGGGCTGGTGGCAACAGCAGGTCCCACCAACAGCCCAGCAACTAGCAACAAGCAAGAAGGGATGAGCAGGTCCCTGCTCAGTGTGGGAAGGGCAGGCAACAAGGCAGGACAAGCCAAGATGACACTGACCCCCACCCTGCCCATGGTGTAGAGAGAGAGAGAGAGAGAAAGCGAGAGAGAGAGAGAGAGAAAGAAAGAAAGGACGAACGAATGAACGAACAAACAAGTCATGCAGTGCTCCATCTTGAGAAGGGACATTTTCAGTTTCAACAGAAACTGCAAGTTTGTGTGCAATTATGATATATTTTCTTCTTTTTTATAAAAAGATGATAAATATGTATTACTTGTTTGTTTAGGATATTAGCATGAGCATATTAGAAAATGCTTTGGGAGTGTTGGTAGGGGGAATATTTACTTGTGATAAGATTTCAGTGAGAGGCCTTTGGTGAGGAACACCGTCTGGAGTTAGTGATGGATCAGAACAGAAGATCCTCCATGTCTTTGAAGTCTTACAGCTGGATGATTTTACTCCATCTGTTTTGCAAGGTGAGAGTGGACTTGCAAAATTGCAGTGATATTTTTTTGTAATTCCACTTTTGGCAAAGCATTGTAAAGGAAGGTAGATTTAGTGTAGAAATATATTCCTTCTTCTTCCCTCTGGCATTTGTCTGAAGGATGGCTTGCAGGGAATTCTTTTGCAAATGAGAATTCTGAGGCAGTACTATGGGGTGGTCTGGCAAGCAGGGTTGTAAGCTCTTCTCTAGTTTTCTAACATTGACAACAATGTTAAGGACAATAGTTTGTGTTTCTTCACTGACTTCTGAAAGGTTGAATGGTAGATAGTAGAATTTTTTGCTTTCAGCTTATAAACCTGTTTGGGTTTGTGTGTGTGTGGTTTTAAAGAAAGCTAAGGCTGTCCTAAAACTAATGTGGAGCTTTGATGAAGCATATCACACAGAATTTATTAGCAATTAAAAACTACTGAATGGTCCATTTGCCGCACGTAATGTTTTCAGAGCAGGGCCTTCAAAGGCAGTGCATCTAAAAGACTGTGGCTGTGTGCAAACGTATTGCTTCATATATTGGTTAACCTCTCATAGGCTTGATAAATAAAAGTAGCTACTAGGAAAGTTGGATCTTTTTAAAAACATCACCTTATCAAATCATTTTTATGAAAGTTATTTCATGCTTTCAACAGATTTTGTATAACCATTGCTTTACATTTCTTGCCTTCAACCAAACTGTGAAGTTAAATTATGTTAAATAAATAAATAAAGATTATCTCCCAGCCCTATTCAGTATAGTGAACTATGTAATAATGCCACAGAATATATTCATACTTATACATATATCTAAAAAATAACAATAATACATGTTCAAAGCACTATGGAAGTGGTTAATAAATATAGGATTCTTCATGGATACCTCCCACACACCACTTTGAAATTCATTCTACCTAGAGCAAAAAATTTCAAAATACTTGTTAGATCTTTTCAGAGCATGACTTTCCATAAAAACATGTTTGGATGTGAAGTGTTCTTTAGAAATTTTATGCCAGACTGTTCCTGTTTTACTCATGACCCAAGTAAGAAATGTTTTTTTACAACTTGGTTACAAGGAGGAGTTTAATCCCGAAAAAAAAAAAAAAAAAACTGTTTTGCTACCCATATGGTGTTGTTTATTCTATCAATGAGAAAAGATGTGTCTGTTGGGGTGCTGGTCATTGCCTTGATTTCATTTTCTAAGGATATATTTTCAGCTCTGTCTGTCTGTCTGTCTCTGCCTAACCTTTGAACCTATTGACAAATTTCAAATTAATTTCATGAAGTGGGAATCTTGGCCATGCTAAGTTCCTACAAATTCAATGAAAATCTGCATTTGGATTAAGTAGAAAGATCCAGGGTAATGCATCTGTGAGGGCCTTTCATTTCAAGAGGTAGAAGGTGCTTGGGCAAACATTACTCTATTAGGTCTCAACAAGCCACAAGCTCTCTCCCTTTAAGAAGCACGAGAGATATGGAATGAAATGGAGAAGGCATGCTGGTGAAAATTTGGGAGTCTAGGTCAACAGGATGTCAAATTTCTTCCATTCTACTTTTTGAAGATGTTTAACCAACATGTTTAATCTAAGTGTAATAATAAGTATAATATTGGATATTTCTGTATAGGAATGAGTGAGTGGATATAAATGTTACTCCTTTATGGGATTCATAGAGACAAGCTACAACTGCCAGAATGACTACAGAATCCCTGTATTTTGTTTGTTGCTTCGGCGTTGTTGGAAGAGCTTTACTGAACAGAAAATATCAGTAGCTTGAAACCATGCCATTGCATTCATCTACAAATATGCAGTCGCAAATTTCTTAACGAGACCAAAGAAGTTAAATTTATGAGAGAAAAACAATTTCTATATACTATTATTGCCCATGTGGTGTTACTTTAGTAATGGAAAACAAAGGTACTATGACTAAGACCTTCGTGTTGATTCCAACTCAGTGTGATTATTGGTGTGATGCACCAGGCATGAACCTATGGATAACAATTGTCCTATGCCACATGTGAACAGATACTTGTGTTAGAGTCCTATTATAGGTGTTACAGACCCAGGGTCTGTGAAAGGAAATCCTGTTGTGTTTACTTTGTTGACTAGGGGATAAGCAGGTAGTTTAGTATACTGGAATTAAAGCAAAATATAAAAAAGTAATATTACAAATGTTGCTTTTCAGACAGGTAGATGTCACTATTTTATAAATTCTAGCATTTTAAAGCTTGATTACATATATACCTTTAAAAACTGCACTGACATACATGTTTCAGGAAACCTTCTATCTGGGGACCATTTTATGAGCCATGAAGTTTTTATTTGGATTTCAGAAAATCCATCTGTAATCCCTTAGCTACAAAATAAACACACTGCAACCTTTTTAGACCCCCTACAAATTCCTTCTGGTAAGCTGAATCACAGTTTCATTGAGGACTTCTATATTTAGAGACTCTTGGCTCCTAATGTCCAGTGCCTATTTAGATATCAGCCGAGATGTTTTCTAGCAGTCTCAAAAACTCTTGTGTGCAAAAAAAAATCAGTAAAACAAGAAGAGCATATGAGTTTGTTTTCTTTTTTTGTGCAGTTATCTTTAAATCCACACACTTCAGACTGTACCCTAACCCTTAGCACATACACTGTTGAATTAATCAACCATAAGGATCCAGTAAAGATCTTGGGATAAAAGCTCTTGACGTCTTCTTGGTATGTACATCCTGGCAGCTAAAGCAGCTTCAGGTACACAGGTGCTTTTTTCACCCCTCATGACCTTGTGCTCAATATAATCAGCTCTGGGCTGTCTCTGATGCAGCCCACTAGGCAGAAAGCAAGTTTTATGCAGGAGAGTGTTCAGAGAGCTGCAGGGATGCCAGGCCAGCTGATCACACTGGATGTGTGTGGCAGGTCAGGCACCCAAAGGGAAAGGTTGCCCAGATAGTGCACGTGCAAAATACATCATTCTGCTTAGGTTCATTAAATCTGGTTACTCACTAGGGGTGGGGAGCTTTACCAAACTTACCCTTTTCTTTAAGTGTTTATAATTAATTTCTACTTACAGGTTTCCTGTTCTGTGGCCTGGCAACACCACAGAGCAGAGTCATTGCCACTTCCAGTTATGGTGACAGGGGTGTTCACAGAAAATTCCTCAGTCTCTCACATTCTGTGCATCTTGTATTTGGGTTCAGTAAAATGCAACAGATGAGGGTTATGTTTCCCATGTGTGTTCCAAAAGGATCTTATAGCCTGACAAGATCATAACACTGCATGTGTTGAACTCAAGTAGATTTCTGTGAATGAGGATAATGTGTGAGCTCACAGTGTAGGCAGCTGCATAATAAGAGGGGTGCCACTTTCTCAAACTAGACCTATGGATGACATTGTTATTTTAAAAATTATATTCTATTTTGTTTTCCTCTCTGTTGTTCCTGTTTCATCTATGGAAGCTAGGGAAAATGAAATAGTCGTATCATATAAAAAAGCAAACAGAAAAGGACATGAACTTTTAAAGCTTTAGGCCAGCTCAGATCTGGATGTGAACTTTTAAGCTAATTCTCTGCGTGTGATAAGCTGGCGTGGTGTAGGATCAAATCCCCTTTTCCCGAATTGAGGAGGAACAAAGTTTAAATGATTTGCTTTGGATCAAGACGCACAGAAGTTCTTATAGCTTAGTTAGGCATTTGCTGTGTTGTGATATGAACACAAGAATATGCACTGCCTGCTCTGGTTTATTTTATTTTTTTTTCCTGCTATACTTCTAGCTGTTTTTCATCCCAGTGATCTTTCTCTATATATGTGGATTGGATGTGGCTTTTGGAGGAGTGTTCTGCCAAATAGGATTTTCTAGTCTGCTAAAGGAATTTTCCATTGCTGGATGGTGATACAAGTTGAGCCCTGTGCAACGGCTTAGTAAGACAGAGTGAATGCATGTTACAAGGTGGTCCCTAGAATTTACAACTCAAAATATCTCTGCTAATAGAAGCTAGAAATATTATTTGTTTTAAATGAATTTAGGCTTTTGCAGACCAGCTGTACTAGATCACGTTGGAAACTCTGCTTCTTGATGGCTATATGGTTCCCTTTGAGCTCAAAGTACCAATGAGACACAAACATTTTGCAATAAAAAAGGGTTATGCAGCTACAAAAAATTACAGAGAATAATGGAGTGAGAAGTCAACTCAGAAGTGTTCTTCTGTGCTGGACAAAGCTGTGTGCAATTTTCTTTCCAAACAGCAGATGCTTTTGAGTACTTACATTATGTCATGTTATTCTGGAGGAAGAAGGACAATTCTCACAGATCTGACAGTTTAAGAGGCAGCATATAAAATCAGCTCCTTCACAGTCAGGCCACCCAAAAGCTTTAGCATACTTTAGTATATATTTTTATATATACTAATATATATATTTATATATATAATAATATATATTATAATATATAATATATAATTTTTTATATACTAATTTTTGTACAAATGAGAAAGTGCTGTACTATCTCAAGCAGACCAAATTATGGGTTACAGTAAGAGTTTCTGTTTTCTTGAGGATGAACCATGGAAGCTGCAATCCAACAGAGATACTTAATTATTAGGGATTTAGAAGGTTACTGTGATCTCTCTGATTCATCTGGGGAAGAGCATTTGTTCTTCCACACAACTATGTTGCGTGCTAAAATTGGTTCCCTGAACAGTTTGATCAGGCATTACCTTTTCTTTTGAGAGTTATGTGAAATACTTTTAATAACATTTTACTTCATTCCCTACTGTCAAAAAGACAGAACATATTTTTATCAGAAACACAGCCAGTGTGGCTTTAGGACTGAAAGGTTCTTCTGTTGTTTCTGTTTCTTGGTGCTTTTTCTGTTCAATTGCTAAGGACACATTGGCCTGGAGGACTGAAGGCTAGGGACTGCCCTAATGAGGAGTTTTCCTGCAATATTCATATGCTTGCTGTCATGTGCTAACCTCAAGCAATAGATCTGGCTTACTCTAATACAATGCTTCTTTTGGCAAGTACCGTAAATGTTTTATTTCTCCTCTAAACAAGGAGAGTGAAACTACAAGCCATTCACATAAATCAGACAAAAGATTTATGAGCAGCAGATAAGTAGGGAACTAAGCAATAATCTATTCCATCTGCTTCGGCTACAGACATCTCAGATGCTCTCCTGTCCGTCAGGCTATTGCAAACCAGGAACACTTCCCACCAGTTCAGGAGCCCTGTTTTCACTTGTCCCCTCTTGATTGCTCTCAAGTTCTTAATCTCCCCACCTGGTTCTTAAGCAATAATTAAGACAATTAGCCTCTGCCTCCCTGGGCTGGTTGCTAATACAATCCAGCAGACTTACCTCCAGAGACACTTTATAAAGATCAGTGAATAAAAAGGTTGCTGCTATAAATAAATATATTTTTATAAATAAAAATTTATAAAAAAAAATTATAAATAAATAAAAATTTATTTTATAAATAAATGCTGCTATAGATAAATGTGAAAAGCCAGAACAAGATAGTCTTTCATTCTCCCTGATTGTGTCCCTATACTCCTCTGTAAGCAATAAACTCCTCTGTTGCATGTGCAACAGATTCGTGCAATGTCCCCATTGTATTCCCAGCTTTCCCCAAAAGAGAGATATTTAAGATGTCATGTGATGACTGAGATCAAGTGTAAATGGCTGTTCAGTACTGGGTTGTATGCATGCTATTAATCAATTGGCTTTTTATTTTTTATTACTATTTTTGAGTATATCTCTCAATATGTTACCATTACTGTCTTTTTTCCTCCACTCTGTAATGGTTGGTCAGACTCACATGATCAGAAGAGGAGGAGTGACAGGACTGTCTCCTCTAACCTATTTTGGCATATCATTCTAGTGACTGAGCAACACAAACTGAAGGAGGGAGAGCCTAAATTTGTCTCAAGCAATGGAGGCAGGTGAGTTGGAGTTCCTGCCTCCACTGCTTCCACCAGCTGTTTTTTAATGTACTTCCCAAACATTTGTATCTTTAGCATGGTTGGACTGGAAAGGAGAAAGGTGGGATAACATCTGAAATGCCATTATATAGGAATGAAGTAGGAAGGGGAGCCAGCAAAGGGGAAAACTTAAAATAAATCTGGAAAAAAGCACACCAAGAAAGGTCTTTTTTTTGTACCATTGTTAAACCATTTTCCTCTCTGGTTCTGATCACCAATTTTAGTCTCTCATTATATCATACTTTTGCTCTCTGCACCGTGTCCTTCTTGCTCATGTGAATCAGGACAAAAATGTAATTCAAAAATGCTGCTCCTCCTTCCTTATTGGAAAATACAGGCCCGCAGCTCAGCATATAACCACGTTTTTAACACATCCAGCAGCTGTGCAGTCTTAGGCAGACTTTATAGGGAGTTGCTGAGTTTATGACCCTCAAAAAGCACCCCTTTTGCCGAAGTTCTAGCAAGAAAAGGACAAATGCATCCTTCATCTTTGTGGCTTTCCTTCTTTCTACCTAGTGAAAATGAATGCTCCTCTCCTTTGCTGCTGCTGTTCTTGTGACACATGAGTCCTGCAGTCCTTACCTATTATTATGCCCTGCATCTGTCTCTGCTGTTACTTTCTGGAAGTTTCTTTTGAAACTTTGTGTGCCTACCTCTCTCATAGCTTTCATCTCTAGCTTTCCTGTAGTACACAGGGATGGGAAAGAAAAAGGGGAGCAGAATGAAAGTAAATGTCAAGTAAAAAAATCCTTATCACCTGTATTACTGATATAATTTAAACTCTTTCACTTGTGAATATGTTTGCTCCTTGGGAATTTTGTTCTACAGATATCAGCTCAGGCATATACAAGCTTTTTCTATGGTGGAGTAGGGAACAGTCATAGTAAAGCTGGTGGAGTAAAGAGGCAGGTACACAGTTCTTAGATTCTCTACACCTGTAGTTGTCTTAGCAAGACCTGTGTTTGCAGCTGACGAGTAGTCTTAGATTCCAGGGACACTCACATACAAGCACATAATTTCCCATTGTAGATTCTTTGAGCCTTGAGAAAATAACCTTATGTTTCATGTTTGTAACTGAGGAATAAAATGGGCTATTGAACCCTTTTGATGTCACAACATAACTTTGTGGCAAGAGGGAATAGAGAGAAATTTAGGGATGAAGATATGAAGGAAAGAGTATGAGGGGAAAGAAGAGAGCAGTGCAAGAGGCAAACAAAGCAATAAGAACTAAAGGCATAAAAGAAAGAAAAGAATGAAAGATCTTAGGAGAAAGCAGCTTGGAAAAACTGGTCTAAGTTGAATCACAGAGCATGAACAGAAGGAGAAAAAAAGAACAAAAAATTGTGGCAATTTTCTAGTTCACTGTAAATGTTTGGTAAAGGGCCTATGACTAAGCCATCAAATTGCATGTGATTTGTATTCCTTGGTGTAAACAGGGAGGAAGTAGATTTTTCTACTTAGGCTTTCCAGCAGCAATGTGCTGCAGGATTGAAAAAGAGAAGCCAATGATGCCGTCTTGACAAGAAGTCTTGCTTTTCTTTGTTTATGATCATTTTGTGTGCACGTAGTTCTAAAAAATTAAAACCCTAGAAACAAAACAGCAACCTTAGGACAATGAAATTGCTACTCAGTAAGTTACTTCAGTTCCATATCTCAATTCCTGCTTTTGCTGATGACAGCTTCATACCTAGGTCAGAGTTTAGAGGCCATGAATGCAGCTGTAGTATGCAGTAGTTACTTTTGTTTTAAAATCTAGTAGCAGTTTGAGATATTTTTTAACATCAGCAGTAGTGCTGTTATCTACTAAGAGGACTCTTTGAAGGTAGATTGAGTTTTTCAGAGGTTTTAATGGTCTTCTGCAAGAGAGTTCCTGTGAACCTCAACTGTTTGTTACAGCCCTACAGATGCTCTCGATTGTGTCTTATTCTTCTGTCACTTAGCTTAGGACAGGGTGCAAAGAGAAGAGTGAGTCTTGAGGCTTGAATTGTTATGACTGTTGTTGTGATACTTGGATTTATATAGCGCTTCTCCATACTAGTTTATTCTTAAATGCATTTGAATACATTATACTGATCACTGTCAATTTAAATTGAGAAGAAATGAATAGCCCAGTCTTTTTACAAAATAGTTTGTAGCTTTTAGCAGCCAGATGTCTAACAATTGATCAAAGAATGATGGATATGTTTGAATACTTACTGGTGGTCACAAATGCTCACTGTCTGCCTGTAATGTGAAACTTGATAGTCACTGAAGCATATTTCATAAGAAAAAGCTTCTTTAATCTGCATGTAAATTGTTGGTATTTCATTATAAAAACAAAACAAAAACAACTGACAAATGGAAAGCTGTGGAATCAGAGTGAAAACTGTAAAGGTTCTTGGCAAAAAGTCAAAATTTCACCAAAAATTTTGAAATTGACTTTTTCTAATAAAAGTATTTAATTACTATGTTTTCACAAAAGCACAAAAACCACATGGGGGGCTCCCAGGCTTTTGGCTTCACAGTGTGTCATGCAAAGTATGCCAGTGCTATTCTTAGGACACCACTTATGAAGTCTCTTTACTTTGATAATAAAACAGGACTTTTTTTTTTTATTATTTTTTTAGTAAGGTTGGATCTTACAAGGGTATAACATCTACAGTTCGATCTTCTGAATTGATTCTGAAAGTACTGTAGGAAATATCAAATCCTGTATGGCCTCCTGGTTTGCAGAAATCCAAAAGCTTCTAATGGAGCTTTCTTGTGTGGCAGCCCCTGTTTCTGAAATTCACAGAAGCTCTGTCAGATCCTTCTAAAGCTGCAAAATAGTGGTGTATGATGCCAAAAATAATTTAGGCTTTTATTTGAGTCTGTCACCATTTAGCTTTGACTTTTTAACTCCCACAAATGACATTGTATTTTTGCCAAAAACACAGCAGCCACATTGTACAACATGACCGGTTATTGTGAGTTATATAACTAGTGTTTTTTTATTTTATTTTTTTATTTTTTTTTATTTTTGTCAGTATTTGGCTGAAAATATCTGTCTTCCAATATCAATGGCAGGAGTTCTAGAAGTCATTAATAAAACAAGTTTGTAAAATAAAAGCTTTGAGAAATAGGCTAGTCTCCCGCTCTGTTAAATCAGCTCTGCCTTGGTACTCTCGACACTGGTGGGCTGGAGAGGTTTGGACACCCTTGTTCTGATTATCCAGGAATTCTGCTACTCTAGAATGGCTGGGGAAACATCTTTTTGCTGAGCAGGAGCCTTCCTGAGCATGCTGTGTCAGGTAGGAGGAGACTGGTTCTGGATGAATTAGAAAGAAGCTCCTTCAACTATTGCCTCTAAATATACTTCATTCTTCTACTTGTCTGAGAATTCTCAGTTGCATCTGTTTTTACTCCCTACTTAATTTCTGAGGTTATTTCTACTAGACCATAGGGTTAGATTTCAATAACGTTGGTCAATACCAGTGCTGATAGACCTACAATAGACCATATTTTAGCTAAAAGAGAAAATCACGGGAAATCTTTGTTTCAGAGTTTCTTTCAATTATTTCTTATCTTTCAATTATCCAAACTTCTTTCTATCCAGATATATCCTGCTGGAATGAAAGTGTCTGGATAATTGAGAGTTTACTTATTGCTAATAAATGTGCCTCTGTTGAAAGAAATGTTATAGCAAACAGATAATATGATATAATATGGTCAATTACTGAGAAAGAATGAATAGTCTTGGAAATAGTTACTATTCTCTCAGTGACTACTGTAAAAACAATAAGTGTGGAGCAAAGACCATGTCAAAGATAGTCCAGGAGGAAAAAGAAATATATATTCATTGTTCAGTTATTTACAATAGGAACTAGTTGTCTTTCTGGAGCACACACTGTTAACTCAAAGCAAACAGAAAAAAATCTTTTAATATTTCGGTGTAATACAGGTTTTGTGTACAAATGTCTTACACAATGTACTCCAAAACATTTTACATGTCAAAATAACAGTTTTATAGAGTCAAACCTATGAAACCTATGAAGATTTCATCTCTCTATTCTTCCATTAAAAATGCTGTTATCCTCATGTTCCAAATAGCAAAATTATATACGGTGATGCCTTTCCATTATCGAGGGTGAAGTTTTATGAAGAAGCTGGAAAGACTGATTGTGGTGTAACAAGGGGAGCAAAATGGTTATAGCCAGATACAAAGATATGGGTAACACGAGCAAATATAAGTTTAAGAAAATGAGGTTAATTGGATCTTGAAATAAATGGTGAGATATTGGAATTGTGTTTGAGACTTCACAGCTTTTTCTGTAATGAGAAAAAAATGATGGGAAGTAAAGTTCTACACATATGATAGTATGAAGATTTAAAGGGAATATGTAAAAAGGGTAATGACAGTAAAGTCTGGAAGAGAGGAAGGCATAGGTTTTACGAAGAGTCATGGAAAAAAAATGGGTTATTAATGAAAAATCACAGAGAGCTGGACTTCTATCCATAAAAATTCAAAGAGGATTGCTTAAGATAGCTAAGCATGTTTTTCAGTTCTGCCTCCTTCATTACTGTTTGAATTAAGGGAAAAAGATTTTGGAATGACTGAATTCATGATTTCATCTCTTTTAATACCAAAAAGGCATATATGTGCCCAAACTATTTTTTTCTAATGTGTTATTTATTATGTATGTATGATTTAATGTTAAAAAAAAGAAAAGAAAAACAAAACAAAACAAAACAAAAAAGCTCCCGTAAGCAAGTTCCATGCAGTATGGAAAATTCAGTTTGTGTAGGATATGAAGTTGAGCTCTAAGCAACAAATGTTCACAACAATTATGATTTTAAGAGGAAAATGTAGGATATAAGTTTTCCTTTAACTTTACAAACTTAACCTTTTAATTTCATTCAAATAAAAAAAGAAAATGCATGATTCATACTCAGTGAGTTCACTGAAAACCAGTATATCACTTTCCTCAAAAACCCACCATATATAGAATCTGTTAAAATGTTAAAGTTAAATGAAAATTTGAAATTACATTCTAATTTAATTAACAATTTTGGAAAAACAAAACAAAACAAACAAACAAAAAACTTAAAAACAATCAAACACGGTGTTGCCAGAATATGCTAATCCCTTTTTATATCATAAGAATAATATCTATGAAAATATGCATACACAGAAGCATACGTGAATGTGCATTTGCAAAAGCACACCTAATTTGCTAGAGCATTTGATGAAATTATAGTCTTTGGTATATTCGGTGGGATAGATTGACGTGTAAAAAGAGAAGTAAGAAAAAGTTGGAGGTACAACTCCGTCTGAGGGGATGAGCAGAACTCCATCAGATTTATATTATGAAAAAAATTATTTACTTATTATTTTTATTATTATTTATTGTTACAAATATGGAGACAGATTTCTAGGAAGGAATTAGGTATACAGAGTAGTGTTTTCATCTCTACCTAACAGTGAATACTGTTTCACGCTTCTCCTTTCCATGCAGTATGAAAACCTGCAGTCTGCCATCTCTTCAAATTTCTGTAGTTTTTGAATGTATAATGTAGCAACTGAAAGAATTGAACTGAAAGAACACTATACAATTAAATGTAAAACTGTAAATGTAAAAAATGAAGCTTTTTATTTTGTTTTATTTAAATTACACTAGGTTTCCTTCAGAGACCTTTTTCCTGAAAGGGTGGGGTCTTTTTCTCCCTTTTAACATTAAAAATCACAGAGCTGTAGGTTTTTGTTTTTGTTTTGTTTTTGTTTTTCAATTTGTGGTCATAACAAATAATCAATATCGATTATTTGTTTGTCTCTGAGTAACATTTGGTCCATTCATCCACAACCTTGTCCATACACTTACTGAGATATGCAGAATAGCCAAGTGACCCTTGATATTTGTTGCTGGGAAAAGCCTCATGCAGTGAATTCATGTAGTATCATCTATCAAATCATGTCTGATGGCCATACACCAGGGTCTGAGCCTACTGACCACTGGGGCACTATTGGTAGACTGCTTTTATTTATGTTTTAGATTATTTATGTGTTATTTCTCTGAAACTAATAACACAACTTCTGGTGGTAACATTGGGTTTCTGCATTACTGTCTATTGCATATACTGGGTATTCTTTTATCTTGCAAACAAAGTGATGTGATCTTTCTGCTACAAGCATACAGAAATCATTCAAGCAATAAATGGATATATTTTTCATAGAAAGACCTCGTGGAATAATGCACATTAGAGTTTTTGGAATTGCTCCTTGACAAAGTTTCAGACAAAATAGAGAGCTTTTACAGCAGCCAAAGAGAATGGTCAAGAATCTGAACAACATGAGATTCAGAGAATGAATAATTTTTCTGGAAGTGAAGGTTGAGGGGAGGGAACATGATAAGAGTCTTCAAACATCTGAAAGATTCTTGTAAGGAAGAAAGGGAATGCTCTTTTCTCCAGGTATACATTGCCATATGGGATAGGTGAAAAAGAAACATGCTTAGTACTGTTTATAAAAGTCTGAGGTAAGTGTTAAAAATATCTTAATATTTCTGAGGATGGTGAAACATTAACCTAGAATATCTGGGAGATAGATGCATGTTAACTCCATCATTGGAAGTCTTAAGATAACTACCAGACAAATGGCTGTCAGGAACTATGTTGGGACCTTATTCTGTGGCAGCAAGATGTCCTAGATCACAATGTGAAGTCCTTCCAGGTCATTATTGTATGATATGATAACTTCCTTCAAGTTACATTTGTTACTGACTTGTGATTTCATAGAACTGTATAATGGTTTGAGTTGGAAAGGACCTTAAAGATCCCCTAGTTCCAGCCCCCCTGCCATGGGCAGGGACACCTCCCACCAGACCAGGTTGCTCAAAGCTCCATCCAGCCTGGCCTTGAACACCTCCAGGGATGGGGCATCCACAGCATTTTTGGGCAACCTGTTCCAGTGCTTCACCACTCTATGAGTGAATAATTTATTCTGAATATGTAGTCTAAATCTCCCATTTTGTAGTTTAAAGCCATCACCCTTTGTCCTTTCTGACAAAGAGCTTTCTTGTACGTTCTCTTTAGATACTGGCAAACTGCTATATGGTCTCCTTGGAACCTTTTCTTCTCCAGGCTCAAAAACCCCCACTCGCTCAACCTGTTTTCACAGGAGAAGTGTTCCAGCCCTCTGATCACTTATTTACTTATTTATTAGAAGGATATTGGTTATTTCATGTTACAAACTCCTGAAACCAGGTTATTAGGCATTAATAACCTTTGATTTTTGTAATGCAGAAGAGTCTTATACCTATTATTGCAAGAAAGAGATTGAAACAATGAACTCAGAACCTTCAGAAAAGGACAAAGACAAGATGACCATAATATATCTATCAACATCTCAGTATTTTTAAGACAACTTCATGATTTTCAAGGAGGCAATGATCCTGGACTTACCATTGGCCTCATTTGTTCTCCTTGAATAAGTTCTCTTTACTTTTCTATCACTTCCTTTTCGCACCTATATTTGTCAAACACAAAGATTTCATGTGTGGAACATCTTTTGTCTATCTAATGCTTCCATTCCATAATCACTTTAATCTTGCATTGCTGTCAAGAGATGTGTGTTTCCTCTGTCCTCTACATGCTCACACCCTCCTGCCAAGCCCAAAGGTTTGTAGTTTCAGGTGGTGAACAGGAACCAAGTCTTAAACATACTGGCAAAAGGAGTTAAAAATGAAATAAATAAATAAATAAATAAAAGGCCAGGGGTAGGGGGAAGATTTTTAGCTAGGATCACTTCTCTAGTCTAGCACCTAGAGGAACACTTAAAATGTATGTATTGAGGGATGCAGAGAAATGAATGAGATGGTACCTACCTGGCAAAAGTGGGAGCAGCCTTTTCAAAAACGGTCAACCTTAAGTCATAAGGCTTCTAAGACTTAGAGACAGAAGTGCTAAGGGAAAAGCTGTCCTCTGCCTCTGCTGTCTTACTCTGTTTACCACTGCAGATGCTTAATAGAGTAGCAAAAGAAAATGCTTATCAGTTTTTGCGCAACTGCAGAGTCAACACAACGGAGAGGAACATTCTCTTCCTTCTCTGCCTAAATATTCATTTATGTATAAATATAAAAATGTAGACATTTTCTTCTTAACTGAGCTTTTTTAACCTCAGTTTGTTGACCCACCAGCTAGGAAAAAAGCCACGATTTTTTCTGCTATTGCACACAGTCATCAAATCCCCAGTGAATAACTACTTCTGCCATGCAACTTTTGCAGTTTTGCAGAGCATGCTATTCTATAATTTTCATTTATGACACCAAAGATGTTCTTGAAATAAATATTTTGGAAAAAATATTGGACAAGTCTCTCTATGCAATGCTTTCTTAAAAACAAAACAAAACAAGAAACTATTGCATTTTCTAGTGACAGCTAATACACTTTGGTCGGAATTCCTTTCCTTCACAAAAGCAAATCTCAATCCTGGTGCATAATTTATGATCTTGGCATCAGTCCAAACATATGTACATGTTGAAATCAGTTTTGCATCTGTTTAACTATATGCACATGAGTAGTCTAATTGGATTTAGTCTGATGAAATGACTCATATGAAATCAAGTGTTTGCAGAACAAGGGTTTCAGACAGTAGGGTTCTTCAGGGCAGTAGCTTCTGCTTGATATAACTTTATATGATGCTTAGCACAGGAAATGGATTTTAGATTATCTAGGAGCTCTCTGCATGTTGTATAGCTATAGTAAGTGGTGAAATAAAAAAGTACCAAAGAGCAAGTCTCAGTCTGAAATCAGATCTTCTACTGCATAGCATTTGTATATAGTTACAATGTTATTTTTTATTTTTATTTTTTATTTTTAAAATCATTCTTCACATTCCTTCGTAACAGGCTATCAGGCTGCTTCTGTTGGCCTTCTGGTAGCCAATAGTAAGGTTAAAGACTGTTGCTCATATATGCTAGATTCTCTGATATGTTATAAGCATCTTCTATCAGGATGGAACTGATCAGGATATTCTTCTTGAGCATAATTATCCAATGAATTCACCACCTCCTGCAAGGACGAGTGATCTGAATGGGCAGCAGTGTAGATATTCATCATCTGAAAATAAAACATCAGTGTGCCAAAGAAGAAAATGGACCTTTTTTTGGTTTGGTTTGTTTTTCTGTCTCTCCAAAGTCATCTTCCCACACCACCTCATGTCTGTCATCATGAACACTGGGATTAGTGGTAATTTTTTTGCCTTGTAACTGTGCAGTTGTAAGAAGAGGAGGTGATACTGAACTTACTATTTGTTGAAGATATTTGTATCCAGAGGCTGGCCCTTCTGTTTTCTTTTGATGTTTCTTCATTCTCCCTTTGTCTATTATAAGGGTTTAGGGAGAGAAGAGACTCTTAAGAAGGGGGATGAGAGAGAGGCTGCAAGATCTGATGTTAGAAGCATTAGAAATTAAAAAGTGGAACTCAAGGGGATTTGTTCTGAGATAATATAGTCTGGGGAGGATAGATAAGGAAGGCTTGGAGCATGAGTGCTGGAAAGGAAAGGCGAGGAAATGAATGGTAGTGACTGCAAAACCAGTGGTGTACAGAGGGCCAAGATGAGATGGAAATGAAAATAGGGGAAAAAAAATAGGGAAAATAGGGAAAGAAAAAAAAATAGTTGGAGAAAGAATATAAAGCAAGAAATATACCTTAAAGATGAACGTAGTTTTGTAGGCGTTTCCCTCCTACCTCACTGCCCAGCTGCATTCTGTTGTTGATGAAAACAACACTGAATGAAAGACAGTTTTAGGAGGCTCAGAATGTAGAACAAGATGTGACTTTAACCATGTGTATTTGAAATATATTCTTGACTGACACATTATGCTCTTGATATATATTTGTTGATATATATATATATCTTGATATATATGTTGGTGGCATTTAGACAAGAGGCACAAAAAGATATAGATATGTGTGAAATTCATCATGTAGTACCTGATACAGGACTCTTTGAAGTTAATTGAATACAGTATGCTTTGAAGCAAGGGAGGAATATCTTGAAATATTACAGGATTTTTATTATAGAAGTAAAATAGAGCTCTGAATTACCTAAATGTGAATCTGATGGCTCTGGTGAAAATACTCTGTGATACTTTTGTATGGCTGGTGCAAAGCTTTGATCTTAAAGTGTTACATTGTAGAAGGCTTTTCATTACTGATGTCATTTTGTGTTTTGTCAGTCTGAAGCATATGCAGAGGAAACAGGTAAATGAGGTCTTGATATTTCACAAAAAATGCACAGTATTGACTCTTTTGATAACTGAAAACTTTTTGGTCTCGGAAGTGGATAGCACTTTAATGAGATGGTCATCTGATTTATACAGTAAGCTGACTGTTCTGCTCAGGGGAAAAATCTGAATGCTGATATGAGGAAAGAAAATGGTTTTGCTACATATTTCTCAGCAGAGCATTCATAAAATTAACCAACCTACGCATCTCTAATTTGGTTTAGGGTTTTCCAAGTGAAAGCTAGAACATGATCATCTGCACATTTTGAATGTTTTGAACATATATTGGCTCTTGAAAATATTTCATACTGATTGAATAAATATCAGTGTTTCCTACTTATATCTGTTTTGCCTTAAAATGGGTAATGTTTAACACTTTGGAATTTTGTGGAAAACCTATTGCCCCTTATTTACATCTTGGCTAATATAAAGAAGTTAGTATTTGCTAGAAACTTCTGTATGTAGTATGTATGGCAAGTATCTTGACTGTAATTATCATAGGTAATTTGGTAATTTGTTTACTGAATTTGCATCTGGTCACATTTTTTAAAAATACTAAAATGAATATTATTGAGATTTGTTTACTCTTACAAGGACCATGAGCACACAATGTTGAACCAAGAATAAAAAGAAACCACGGAATTGTTTAAATGTTTATAAAGCATTTTTGATGTGCAGACCTTATTTCTATGGTGAATTTTTACAGATATATACATATCTATTTTTTAAATCTATTTTCAGTCCCCTGCACATAGCTATTCAAGCTATGACTCTGGCAAGAATGAGAGTGTAGGCAGAGGTGCTGAAGATCTGTCTTTGAATCGAGGAGATGAAGATGAGGATGACCATGATGAGCAGGAAGATCCTGAGAAGGTTAATGAGTCGGATGGGGTAGAAGCTGAGCGACTGAAAGCTTTTAATGTAAGTCCCCTTGCACTTGTTGCTTTGTTTACCTCTACTACCTCCTTTTACATTGCTATTTATGGTAAGTTTGACAATATTAAAGGCACATTAATTTAATTTGCTGGAACTTTTTCAATTATATTAATGCACATTAAAGTCTTGCCAACAGATGAAAGTTTTACTGTGTTTTATTTAGAATTTAAGGCACAGTGCCTTTTTACCAGTGAAGAAAACAAGGCTTTGTTTTGTGTGTGTATATGTGCCTGTGTGTGTGGACGTGTGGATGTGCATGTTCAGTCAGTGAATGGAAAGGGGCTGTAGCTAGTTTATCAGAAGACCATTCCAGTGGTCAGCTGTTCGCTATTGCTTTCCCAGTGTATGTAATTATGCATGAAAACACAAGCAATTGTTCAAACAAAGAAAAGTGAGATTCACTTCAATAAAATGATGTAGCAATCACAGCTTATTGTTAATGATGAAACTTAAGTGGTGCCTATTTTCACAATCTGTTCTGGTTTATCTCACAAGTTCTGTATCCTATAGACTATTCTTTTCTTGTCCTTATTTTTTTTCCCTTAAATTAGCTCCTTCCCACCCCCCAAATAATCCTTTAAAGAACTGTTTGCTTAATATTTCTGGCTTCCCATTACAAAGCTATTCCGTGGATAGAAAAAAATGTCTTCCTATCAGTAATCAAGACAGAAAGCTAGGAAGAGAAGAGAGCAGCCCTCCAAACCCGTCTCCTCTGTCTCCCTCTTGCCAACAGATGTTTGTCAGGCTGTTTGTAGATGAAAACTTGGACCGAATGGTCCCAATCTCTAAGCAGCCAAAAGAAAAGATCCAAGCTATCATTGACTCATGCAGGCGACAATTCCCTGAGTATCAAGAGCGTGCCAGAAAACGCATACGTACTTACCTCAAGTCCTGCAGGCGGATGAAAAGAAGTGGTTTTGAGATGGTGAGTTTTGATTTAAAACCCAGCCCTAGTTTCCATCAAAACCCCATATGTAAATCCATGACACTATTTTGTTTTCATCTTAGTGTCTTTTTTTTTTTTTTTTTTTCTTTTTTTTTTTTCCTCGTTTATTTATTTATTTATTTTTGGTAATACCAGGTCAGAGGTTTCTTTTTGCCTCCTTCATTCTTCCTGAATTTATTCCCCTTCTTCACTGGTATAAAAATTATTTGAGACACTAAAATTCACAAGATGAACTAGTATGGATCTGTAAGAAATTAAAAACAAAACAAGGTATAAGGAGAGAAACCAAATGATGGCTTATATAGTGACTTATTTCCTACTCAAGATTACACTTAGAGATTTTTGCCTGGCAAAATCTTGAAGTAAGATGGATTTTTCTATAAAATACTTCTGCTAACTGCATTTGTGTGAACTCTATAAAAATTAGATCTTGCTAGAAAAATGCTATATCTAAGCAAATGCTCAGTGTAGTAACATTGCATTGGCAATGGTTTGTATTTTCTTTCTTGCACATTTTATCCTATGAACTATCAGTAATGGTAACTCCTTTAAATCTTTCAGTTGATATATAGTTTATATATCTATAGTTTTATATATAGATAACTATATAGATAGAAAACTATATAGATAGAAAACTATATAGATATATAGTTTTATATATCTATATAAAACACAGGCAGTGATTTTAAAACACAGGTATCAAGTTTACATTTTGAGCAGTTTTACTAATTGTAAGTGAACAAAAGACCATGAAAACAGTATACAAATAGCAGTGTTTTCCAACATTAGTATTTTAATATTACCCAGTAGCTTAAGAATGGGCAAAGAATAGCTCTTCTCACCAATTCGCAAATTTATTATCTTTAAAAAACTTTTATATTTCCAAACTCCAGGAAAACTGCAAGAAATTGAGTATCTACCTACCTTATGCTTGATGTGTCTTAGCTATCTCTCTGGCCTTTAGATGACAATGAAATCACTTCATCGTTACAAATAGATATCATTTAGTGATCAAACATACCATTTTTATTTTAATGAATCATCTACAAACCCATTGATTACATAAAAATACTGGGCATGACTGAATTTTACTGTTTCTCTCTTTCTCTCTGTCTTTCTCTTTCCTGCAGTCTATGCAGAATGCTTATGTCCATATGTTGTTTTAAAATGGTAGCTGACAGTTTTAAGAACACAATATCAAGTTTATTGTAGGGTGAGACCATTACTGGATACCACAAACAGCAGAGACAGAAACTAAATTTTTGTATGTGTTTGTGACTGTGTGGCTTAATTATTTGAAACATTGGGACAATGTTGTTTCTGAACAATGGAAACACAGATGAAAATAGACAGGTAGAATAAAGGGCAGCTGTACTGATAAAAGTACCACAGATTGACTGGTGGTGTACATGTCAAATTGTATAGCCCTCCAAAATAAAAGAAGGAAAAACAGAAAGTAAATATTTTCCATGATACAGTAAGTAGAATCAAATTATATCCATTCACTCCAGCTGAGAATAATTCAGCAACATCTTGTTCATCTTTCATGGTGCCAAATATTTTTGCTGTGCTGTACTTTAAAATAAAAATACTTATAAAATTAGCTGATGCTAGCAAGTCTCCTCGCTGTTCCAATTTATGGCTTCATTACTATCATTATTCATGCTGATGAGCAGTTATGTAAACTGACTTTTTTAATTTTTATCATCTGAAAGATCTGCACAACTGCTTTTCTGTATGAACAAGGAGTTTACAGTCTGACCCATAAAAGCTAGCTTGGTTTGACTTTAGTGTATTATGTATATTTGCAAAGGTTACTTTCATATGAACAAAGGTTGCAGGGTCAAATTTATTCCTGGGAGGGGAAAAGAAGCAGTGATTACCAGGAACATGATTCAAATAGGCAACCTTTATAATTCAGAAATATTCCCTATATTTATAATATTACATTTTATGATGGGCTTTATTTCCTTTCAAACAAACAAATTACCCTCTAAAATATTGACTTTGCTGCCCATGAATAGAAGTGACAAGGCACAGGTGTTCATACCAAAGATTGCAGCTTTCTTGGGCCAGAAGGAAAATCTGTCCTGCTTCACTGTTTGCAGGTAGGAAGAGGAGACAAAATCTTTGGAGCAGTTCCCTTTTAACTTCCTGAGAGAACTACTAGTGCTTTATGTTTAAGTCTTGAATAATTCTGAAATATAACGCATATCCATTTGTTGTTTTTAATTATTTTCTAGTTTCTAAATTACTCTATTGGTATGTCATGACTATAAGCCATTTTAAAAAAATACTATCATGGGCAGAGGCACTTGACTGTATGATTATTTTGAATATACTCACCATTTTGACAGTGGAAAAGAATCACTTTGTGTCTGGATAATAACTTTTGTTCAAAACAATCATGAAAGGACATGTCGGTGTTGATTTGAATCAGGTGCTACACACAGCTACAGCAAAACAGGATAATGATCTCCTCAGGAGCAATAGTGCTACTGTTGTTATATTAAATAGGATATCAGATAATAATCTCCACAGGTGGTGCCTTTTACTTTAGACATATTAAACACAAGTTTTTCATTTTGTTCAGGGCCAGAATGCCATGTTTCGAGCATCTAGTTGCAAGAGAAAAAGAGAATTAATCTCATAAATGGCGTGTGACAGTTCAGACTATGTGGAGTGGTGCAGCTATCTACAGCGTCATATTGCAAAGTGAAGAGAAAATGTAAACAATAAGTTTAATTAGCGTAAGACTGCATGGTAAAGATGAAAAAGCATGCCTGAAGCCTGCTTCTGTCAGTTATTTTCCATCTGTAATCCAAATGACAGTTCTCACTGCATAACAGGCTAGTTCTAGCTCTGAGGCAATAGGAAAGGTTCTGTGTCATGAGTTTGTGTTGTTAGTTAATATTTCTTCTTATTATTATTTTTAAGAGATGCTTACAGTTATTCACCTACTTATGACAGCCTGGAGTCTGTGGAATCCAAGGCAGCTTGAACAGATTCTTGTTACAAATATTCTTTTGAGGAATTCCCTTTCTGCATTGAAAATGCTTTCCTCATTTGATTTTTAGCTCATAATTTTGCCACTTGCATTTTCATTCTGGCACAACCATATCCCTCAACAAGGCATTGTCAAAGTTTTTCTCATGAATTGCAAGATCACTTTTCTCCTCCTGTTCTTTCTTGCTTATGGTCTATTGAGAACATTCTCTTACTATATTCTGTGATCTTGTTCATAATTTTCCATTGGGAAGGAAGTTTGCCTAGTCCTGAAATCACTGAATTTTGGATGATATCTCTGGGTTATGCTTCCACTTGTGCAGTGCCACACAACTTTAAGAAGTTCTTAAAGAAAATGTTTGTTTTTCTCTTCATTTGCCCATAAGCAAAAGAAAAAATGAATTATTGCCCCTCTCTGAAGGACTGATGTTAATGAGAGTTCCTTTCTATATATTAAGTGGTTGTGATCTGTGTATGCTAAACAAGAGTTTTCTCCCTGAAATAGTCAAATGACCTATTTCACTAATATTTTAAAAATCTGTACTTTAGACTTGTCCCTGCCTATGTATATGTGAAAAAATGCCAAATGAAAAAAAAAAAAAAAAAAAGAAAAAAAAGTAATAGCTGCTGAGTACACATATTTACTTACTTAGTTACAGTCCAGAAAATTGCAATGTTTGAAATGATAAAATAGAGTTGAATTAACTTAATCACATTTTCTTTCTACTATCTGCTCCTTTCCATCTTCAGGATCTCTTATCATCAGACTCAGTTTCTGCATTCCATTTGAAACTGCACCTTACAGTGCCTTTTGCACAGATATGCACTTTTTCCCATGTAGTATATCAAGGCTTAAACATAAAAAATTTGGTTTTAGCAAGAGTAATTCCCCCCTGCCCCTGCCCACCCCCCACTAGACACTACTGTCATACAAATAAATACTATAAAAGAACTAAGTGATACTGCTGTTATATATTGGAGAGAAAAGTCTAGTTACAAATACCTTTCATTGTCTGAAGATGTTTGGATGTGTCAGCGATGAGGAAAGGAATAACACTATGAATAAAGATAGCTCCTAAGTAAGAAGGAGCTGAGAAGAACAATAACAGGATCTATCCTATTGATTGTTATCTATCAATAACAGATCAGCAACCTTGATGTCTTTTGCTGCTTCTGTGTTTTGTTTGTGCCAATTGGCTGTAAGAGGTGTTTTAACAATTTGCAACTGTGCACATGCTGATCAAGATGTTTTAAATGCATCTAGTGAGCTGGAGTGCTTTTTTATTGTGATCGAGTGTTTTTCAGAGGGTGGTATGTCTTCTGAAATCTGCCTCTTTAAAATGTCTCTGTTTTAGAGTTTTAGCTTTACAGTGAGGAAGCTTTCATTTCAGTAATTTAGTTTTGAGTAGTCCAGCTGCCCTTGCAGTCACTTGGCTTTTCAGTCCTCCAGGCCTATGTTGACAGTAAAGGTCATAAGCATGACTGAAAAATTGCACTAAGTTACGAAATAGGAACTACCACCAGCACTTCCTCTCCCCAACAACTATTTTAGGGAAAGATTAAAATCTGGGATAAAAAGAATGTTCAACCTGACTGAAATTGAAGACTGAAATAATGAAATCAGGAAGAAAAAAAAAAAAAGTACTAAGTATTTCAGTTTTTCTTGTACCGTGATTCTGACATATTATGACCCCTGCTATAGTGTTACTTGATGATATGGCTTCTGACACTAATTTAAGAGTAGGTGACCTAGATCACTGTATTTGAATTAGGAAACAATGGTAAATCAGATTCAGTTGTTCCTGGTCCTCTGGAGTTTTACTAGAAAACTGTTTGCTGCTGGAGTACCCAGTCCAATCTATCAAATCCAAGCCTATCTCAGATATAGTTCAGCCCAATGAACTATGATTCTCTATCACTCTGTCATACCATATGTATTTAGGATAGAGGTAATCTCACCTACATTTACTAGCTAAGAGTTAAGGTGCTAGAGAAATTAGGTGACTTTCCCTCAGCAATCAGTGAATCCCATAGATGACACCCTCCTGAGAGATTATCTCCAGCTGACTTGAGAGTCAACTTCTGGAGATACCTGTCTTTTAAAAGAAATAAAAAAGGAGCCTAGATAACTAGTATAGATGAAATACTCAGATTTTATGCAGACTAAGTTAGACGGATCTTATTTCTGTTATTTACAAAAGATAATTAAATTTTCCAGTAGCCCCACTGAAAATCTTTCTTAAGTAAGTGGGCCAGGACTTGGCCCTGTACGTAGGGGCAGCAGCAACAGGAGAAAAGTAGTTGGCTGAAAAGTATCATATGGGAATTCCTTAACACAGGAATATGGATATGTAAGTTTATATATACATGTATGTTAGGTATTTAGGCACTGTCAAATCAATGTGCAATATGCATTGTTTCAATTAAATGTGTTTTAAAGCTGAAAACTTTTAAAAAGTGATATGATTATAACTGAACATTTCAAAAAGTCTCCTCTACCTTTTAGGAAAAAAAAAAATTCTAGTTGTTTCTTTGAATTCCTTAGTAGCTGTTACAATTGAGTATTTATCACAGTTTCACTGCAGGCTGCAAGACTGAGCAAAATACATCAAAACCCAGTTAGAAACAGTTGCTGCAAGCATTAAAATGCCAGTCTGGTTGTTCATATTTCATAGTTTTCTACAAAATAATTATAAAATTTTATCCAACAGACTGTGGTATCATACTTTACTGTGGACATTTAAAACTACTCTGCAGAATTTTTTCAGAATCCTTCTAACTGCGCAGTGTAGGATGGTTCTGTGCCATACAACTGCATTATACTGAGTAAAAAAAAATCATTGAAGATAACCCATACCCTTTCTTAGAAGGCATTGTGGATATTTTCCGTTATTAGATACATGTTATGGTTTTTCACACATTGTCTTAGATCTTAATACATTATTATGAAAGGTTTGTGGCATAATATTTCATTTTGGCAATGGACTGGTTTACAATGCATAAGGAAAAGCTGACATGCAGGAAAGCAGTAGGGAGCCTCGCAATGTTGGGAGCACAGACTGCTTGGGTACCTCTGGAAAAACTCAGTAACTGCCATTGAGGCATCTCAGCCATTCATTTTCACCTTTGGATGGCCAATTGCCTTGGAAAATTTGTTTTCATGTTTGAGTAATAGATAAAATATGTCCTCATTCACACATTTACATGTATATTAGTTGTTAGAGTCTCTATGAACAAAAGAAATTAGCTTCCATGTTTACATGCTTGCAACTATCTTATACTCCAAGGTTCTTCATTCTGGTGTTAACTGACCTAAACTACAAGGGAGTATTTATGCACAAATGTCAGGATATAAAGTTTTGTGTTTTACCAGGTGTGCATGTGTGCCCATTATTTGACATAATTGATAGCTGATTTTTTTTCAGAACTGAGTCAGACCTGTGTAACATGTGACAAAGTATCTAGACCAAGCTCCTGTATGAAAACTTAGGCTATTATTTAGAAGGAAATACTAGACCTAACAGAAAACACTAATGCAGTAACTTTAGAGGCAACAGTTCTGTAACCACAGGGTAGCACACACAGCTAGTTAGAAACCTCTTTCTGGTGAATACACTGCTCCTAGTGGTTTAGACTGAAAATAGTCCCTGTATTATGTCTGTAATTGGTAGACTTGCACTACAAATGCACATTTAAAATTAGAATATGACTTTTTTATTTTTATGTTTAGATTCCCTATAGAAACAAAAAAATTCTGTGAACATTGCAAAAAGGGTATTTCATGTTTCCCATATCAGTAATGAAAAGGCACATCACTTCAAACAGAAGACCTGGGGATATTGCATATAAATGATGTGTGCCACAAAATGGGTATTTCACAGCATATTGAAAGTACTAGCCTCTGTTATGCTAGGGAACCAGAGATTACATTAATAGAGTTATTTTTTAGAGGATCTTGGCCAAATATTCCTGATTTTAACTATGGAAGAAATCAGCAAGTTTGCAAAACTACTCCATCCCTCCAGAAAGCTTGTTGTAAGATGCTTTGGTTATTGAGAGCCAGATCTAACCACCACCAATGCCTCTGAAATATTTTCATTTTTAATGTTCTTGAAAGCAGACCAATGGTTATTTGACTACAAAAGAAAAACAGCTGATATGATTTTTCTTGAAGAAATCTGCTAAAATATATTTGCCAATAGATTTTTATTTATTTATTTATTTATTTTCAGAAAGACATAAGGGGGTAATTTTGTGAAGTTTTTATATTAATTTGCACAAAAATGAAAAAATAAATCTTAAAACCATGTACAAGGTCCTGTCCAGTATGATAGTTAAGTGTGTTTGTTTCTTTGTCATCATCATCATCATCATTATCTTAAGGCTCTGGGGTGGTCTCAAGAATCAGATTTAAACAGCCTTGTAAGGCAGTTTTTGAATATGAGAGGGCTGGAGGTGGTCGGCCATCTCCTTTGGGCTACTGAGGGAATTTCAACCAGCTCCTGAATGTCAGTCTTTTCAAAAGGTGTTAAAAAGAGATGCATCCACATGTACCTGAAAGTTAGGAGATTTCCTTTACATCTTTTGTCAAAATGCTCTTCACATGCATTGTGTTAAGGTTGAACATGTGTTGGGTGTCAGCCAAAAAGAAGTACAAAAACAAAGAACTATGTGTATTCAAAACGTGGCTGCTGTTTTAGTGCAGATACAGTCAGTTTCATTTCTAAATACAGAAGAGTTCTGTATACCCCTGCTGTGTGGTGGACCAAAGTGTATAGTCTTCTCCAAAGGTCTATGTTAAGATGTTTTTAAAGATTCCCTTTTTTATTAATCCTTTCACCTGAAAGTTACTATAAAATTGACACTTTCCTCTTTTCTATCTGTCATTGTTTCAAAAGGACAAAAATTATATCCTGCCTTCTTCCATGTGAGTTGCTTGTTTTGACAGACTAAAGATTAGAGGCTTGGTTCTTTTCTGTTTTTTACACATGGGTAGTTCCACTACAGATATTACCTGATTTACATCACTGTGAAGTGATAGAAATACAAGTCTGGGGCTATGAATGTTATGTATCAAACAGTAGGTATGTTCTGTCACTTAAAGCTGGTCAGGAATTTTTTGTAATGACTCTTTCTTTCTTATTTTATTTTTTTCTATTTTTTTTCTTTCCTCCCCTTTAAGAAATATGAATTTGTCCAGTAAATTGAAACCTGTTTTCATGCTAGACCAGTGAGGAGGTTTTGGATCTAGGGATTGTTTGTGGAGCCTGCGAGCCCTTGGAAATAGGGACTCTGTGGCTCCCACATTTCCTGCTGTAGTCTCAAACATGCAGGAACCAGAGCTCTGCTATCAGCAGAAGGAACCCTGGGAGCCTAAAAAATACTGGTTTGTCTGAGACCCGCAGGCTTCCTTCTGCAGAATTGAATGATGTTGCTTCTGCCACATTTTCCTCGGTCTTTCTGTCTCACCCTTGGATAGGGAGTTTAGAAATGTGCAGAACCCTACAGGGACTGGGTTGGCTTTATAGCTGGTAGTCATGACAGGGGTCATGAATAATCAGAAGTATAGAAAAAGTGGAAGTTAAGCTAAGCCAGAAGGGGGCTTTGAACTTAGAAGATGGGGCAGCGACTTCAGTTTATTTAGAAATACATAATAATAATAATAAGATTACTTCAAAGTGTTTTTTCCCTCTTAGGCAAGGCTTTTCAAAATTGGTCTTTTTGACGTTTCACAGATATGGCATTTCATGGAACAGAAGATCTTTTTAACAGCTCTACGGAGCTGTTAAAGTGACAGAGGACTGTTCATCATCTCAATCAATGCCAGACTAGGGCTCTGCCCAAGCTGAGTTGATAGAGCGTGAACCTTAATCAGATGATTTTTCTCCTGTGCATTGTTACAGTATTTTAATCCCCAGGTGACTCAACCATGCGTTCATTACATTCTCCCTAGGGTTCATTCTAGATAATTCTTGACATGAACATATCAACAGCCGGCTGCAGTGATGTGTGAGAAATTACAGGTTAACACATATTTCAAGAGAAGTATACTCCATTACTTGGAGTTTAATTCATTTTTGCAGGTATTAATTTTCAATGTTTCAATGGTGAACATAACTGCTACAGTCTTTTTGAGAGAAATGAATATTTGGTTATAATGGCGACTCATTTTTAATGTTAATGAACACTTCAATAAACTCATTCTCTGCCATAAGCAAATAATCTAGGGAATTGAGTTCATTTTACCTTTTGGTCATTACATTACTTTCTGGGCACATACATTGCGTACTATGTATCTGGTGTGAACGATTGCTTGTAGCTCTGAGCTGTAACTGTAGCTGGAGGAATTAGCCATGTGTTTACTCAACAATTTTTCTGGACCATCATTGTGTAGCCACTGCTAGAGGAACACACTGAGACTTTCATGCAGCTAATATAGTTGATGTACCTGAAACATATATAAAATGGTGGCATTTATAGTGATACTTGGCCACCAAATATAGAGAGGAATCTAGCAAGGCTAAGTGATGCAATAACATATTCAGGTCATCATCACCAGCATACCACCATGCAAGGAAGCAAAATAATTTTGTCAGTGAAAGCCTCCCTCAAAGGCTTACTCCCTCCTCTGGAGATCTTGGAAAGGTGTCTGCATGTACTGTAATGTTAACTTTTGTAATGGCACCAGGGCTTAACATCTGTGTCCTTCACCTTTTGAATGATTTATTTTCAAAAGTGCATGGAAATACATTGCTGTGCAAACTGTAAACAAGTTCAATAGGTTTTGTTTTGTCAAATCAATCCAAATGTCATATTTTATTGCAGCGTTGCTGGTGATTGTCTTTCTTACACAGCTGTTACTGATGCCAGAGAGCTTGCTCTTGTGTGAGGGGGTAGAATTAAGTCAAGAGCACTAGAGATGGAGACCCTAAATCCCTGTCTATTTCTAAAAGCTAGTTCAGCCTCTGGTCCCAGAATGCTGTCCCATGCATTAGAGAAGGTACAGCATGAGATAATAAATAGGCATTCTGCAGAGGACATTCAAAGTCTATAAATGGATTTCAATTTTTAAAGGTAAAAATGTACTATTAGTAATGGCCACCTAACAGTTTCTGGAATATTATGAAAACGATAAAATCAGATGAGCCAATATAATGAATCTGTTCTAAGGTTGTATAAGAACTGAACAGAATACTTCAAAATCTGCTTCCAAAACTCAATGACATTTCTCAACAGGTTCACAATTATGTTTTGGGGAATAAGAAAAGGAAATCAAACAAACAACACTAAAAAAACACACACACAGAGCCCCGCCCAGTCAAAAACAAAACAACAGAAGAAGAAGAAAAAAAAAAGCTCCATGTATACAGCCAGTTTCTCAGTAGCTGTAAAGTCACACAGTTCTTTTGAGTTCAATGAAGCTTTGAAAATTTATGGAAGTTCAGAACATGGTCTAATAAATTGCGGTCTCTGGAGTGTGCTTATATATGTGTACATAACTGTATCTGTGATGTTGTCCCGATTTTCTTTATTTTCCAGATAGTTCTAATATATCTTTGTATACTAAAGAATAAGACTAGTTTAATATTGTGAGCTTCATCTCCCAGATTGTTTGGTATGTAATTAGGAAAAAAGATGTGTAAATAGTCTTCTCAATGAATGTGTGGGGAAGACCATATTGAAATACATAACTGACAGCAGACTAAAAAATATATCATATTATATAAAATACATCTTTTTTTTTTTGTTTTGTTTTGTTTTGTTTTTCTGTTTCATTGCACCTTTAACCAAAAGCATGTAAATGCTGTGAAATTCATAATGGAAGGTTTTTTATGAGAAAAATGAACCATATCTAGTTGAACCACAAAATATCTACATTGTTGGAAGGCTGGCATTATCAAGAGAAAAACAGATTATTTTTTTTTAAAGTCATTTTAATCACATCAGTCATTTTGCAGCAAGAAATGCAAATGTTCATATACTACAGATTGAGACTCTGAAATGTTCTGACAATCTGTTATGTTGTGAGTGATGTTTCAGTCCTATCACTCAGGGTTTTTTGTTTTGTTTTGGTTTGTTTTTTATGACTATAAAAAACCAATAGTCATCTCTGTCACATGCTGCACAGGATAAAAAGCCTTTCAGTTTTCTTAACAAGAATCAGACGGCCAGGGTGCTGCTGGAACGCGGAGAATATGCCACTGTCTGTTCAAAGTACAGCATAATGAGCCAGACTAAACACACTGGACAATAGAGCTGTGGGGGGAAAGGGCTTCTCATGGATCCGCAGATCAGCTGCAGCTTTAACATCTAACTAGTTTCATTTTTCATCTTTACAAGTTCCATTTCCCTGTTTTGTTGCTATAAGCTACATTTCAATGAGCAGACTTTCCTGTCTAGGTGATGATATTTGTGTGCTTTGATAAGGATATCGTGGATTATGCTAGAAATAATTTCTGTTTCTTTTCTCTTTCATAGTCACGACCTATTCCCTCACACCTTACTTCAGCAGTTGCAGAGAGTATCCTGGCTTCCGCCTGTGAGAGTGAAAGCAGAAATGCTGCAAAAAGGATGCGGTTGGATAGACAGCAGGTACTGTTTTGTTTGGGGGTCTTCCACATCCATATTTATAAATCCACTGGACTCATTTACATTGCGTACCATGCAGAAGGGTGGTGCAATCCCTTATATATTTCTTGCGAGCAAGGATAATGAAAATACAAAAGCTGTAGTTCTTAAAATGATATGCCAGCATGTCTTTGTCTATATATATTTACATAAGCTGTATGAGGGTGCCTAGTTTATTTATAAAGTCCATCTGAATAATGTTACATATTTGATTTTTAATGGTTATAGATTTTGAGGACATAGTCTGCAATCTGCCTACTAGACTTACAAGTAACAGAACATGCAGTATATATGTTACATAGATATCAGAAACTGTGCCTGTATACATGAGTCAGAATGTTTAGCTGTGCACATAATCTCTTTCAAATGTTTGTATGTATTTATAAATGTAAGGTGAAATTGTGTATGTTTTTGAAAATGCCTATTTGCCTAAAACAGAAAAGTTATTATGATATATATATATATATATATAAATGCTGTCAGGTGACTTACTAGTGAGTTTTTTAACCTCGTATAAATATTTATTTTTGTATGTGATTGTGCACCTGTTACTTTGTGTGTTAGGATTTCAGTGTTTTTAAATTGCTAAGAATCACACGTTTTCTTTCAGTATTTTAAAGCCAAACTGGTAGCTCATTTTACACTGATTATTTAGTTGCTCTGAAGATACAGTGAATGTCTAACATTTGTATTGAAAAAAACTTTTAGGCTTTATTTCTCTTTGTGATTATCAAAAAGCTCAATTCTAGTAATATCTCAGTTGTTTCTGAGATATGTCTCAGTCATGCTCAGTCATGGTAGATAAACTTTTTGTTTGTTTGTTTGTTTGTTTGTTTTGTGGAATTGACTCCTTTCAGGTCATTCCCTAGCTAAAGAAAGGATATTTAATACCACACTTAGATTATTGTTAACTTAGGAGCTGAGAGGAGATATTGCTTTTCTGCTCTTTAAAAAAAAAAAAAAAAAAAAAAAGTATTTTCATTAAAGCTGTACATTTGCATTAAGATTTACAAACCACATGTCAAAGCATTGTAATGTTAAGTGTGGCTTAGTATTCATTCAGGTTCTGCAGGTTTTATATGCTGTCAATTTTTCTCTGATTTGTCAAGTAACAATTAAAAAAGAAAACTACAAACTCAACATGCTTGCCAAGGAGACTAAGAAAAGACTTGTACAAATTGCAGTTACTTTCATTGCATTGTCTGGAGACTAACCTGATCAGTAATTACAAAAATAGTGGCTCCTTAGTGCAGACAGGGTAAAGCAGAGTTTTTGAGTGATTTAAATAATAAACCCATAATACTCTCCAAGGAGTCAGCTGTTGAAACAAGCACATTGAAAAAGCTGTAGACAGAAGTCAGAAAGCGTATTAATAGGATTTTTATTACTTTTATTTGTGGTACTACTATCACTGAAGGATTTGGTAATGATTTTCATTGAGGGGTAAGATGTTTCTTTACTTTTACTTACAGAATTCAAAACTTGTCAGTAGCATGGCTCCAAACTGATCATCTTTCTTTCAAAGGTGATGTTAAAGTAGCAAAGTTGCCTAACAAGAAGATGCAGTGGAGTCTGTTTTCTTCAGTTCCTTCATCTTTTTGTCAGTGTGTTACAAGAACATTGTGGAGACAGTTGCAAATAGTCCCAGCTATTTGGTTCAGTAAACAGTAAATTAGTTCAGTTGATGTAGATTTGGTACTTGCAAAACTATTTGTGAATTCAGGATAAATTTGCTGAATAGTTTTGTCTGGAAAAAAACAATGTGAATGTGTTAGCTAGCTCCATAAAGCCTACACTAAGAAACTTACCCTAAAGGGGGGAATAGTGGACAGTTGTTAAAGAAGTAGAAAACCTTGGTTCTAGCCCCGGTTCCATTGAAATGTAATTATTTATTCCAAGTACATAATATTAACAAAGTAGATTGAGAACAAAGCATTCCAGAATATATCTGACTGGGGTATTTAAAACCAACTACTGTGTTCAGTTCTCATGCTGAGGTGGGAGGTGGACCTGTATCCAGGGACAGTCCATTATAGGTAAAAGGACTCTATCCATCTTTTATTATTTTTATCTTTATTTACTTTTAAATTTCATTCACTTTTCTTATTTATATTCCAAATGATTTTTTTTCAGTGGATTTTTTCTTAAATAGATTAAGTTCCTGCTCTTTGGTTACAACAATCCCATGCAATGCTACAGGCTTGGGGCAGAGTGGCTGGAAAGTTGTGCAGAGGAAAAGGATCTGGGGGTGTTGGTCAATAGTTGCCTGAACATGAGCCAGCAGTGTGCCCAGGTGGCCAAGAAGGCCAACGGCATCCTGGCTTGTATCACGAATAGTGCAGCCAGCAGGGCCAGAGTCCCCCTGTACTCTGCTTTGGTGAGGCCACACCTCAAGGCCAGTTTTGGGCCCCTTACTACAAGAAGGACATTGAGGTCCTGGAACATGTCTAGAGAAGGGCTACAAAGCTGGTGAAGGGCCTGGAACACAAGTCCTGTGAGGAGCAGATGAAGGAACTGGGGTTGTTTAGTCTGGGGAAGAGGAGGCTCAGGGGAGATCTTATTGCTCTCTACAGCTACCTGAAAGGAAGTTGTGGGGAGCTAGGGGTTGGCCTCTTCTCACAGGTAACTAGTGATAGTGCTACAGGGAATGACCTCAAGTTGCACCAGGGGAGGTTCAGGTTGGAAATGAGGAGATACTTCTTCTCAGAAAGAACAGTTGGGCATTGGAGCAGGTTGCCAAGGAAGGTGGTGGCATCACTGTCCTGAGGGGTGTTCAAGGAAAGGTTGGAAGTGGTGCTTAAGGACATGGTTTAGCGGGTGATATTATTGGTTGGGGGATGGTTGGACCAGATGATCTTGGAGGTCTTTTCCAACCTGAAGATTCCTAGATTCTATGATTCTAAGGTTGCAAAGGTTCAATTCACTCAATTCACCCTGTTTTTTTTTTTTTTTTTTTTTACTGTTCCATAGCTTTAAAAACAAAAACAAATTTAAAAACAAAACCAAACCAGCAAAAAACTCATTTTCTTGTTAACATAGCTCTAATTTTGCTTTGTAAGTGTAAATTTTTAATATTGAGCATTAAACAAATGGGGTGGACTCAGGCTTTAAGGACTCTTCAGTGGAAGTTTGGGAGGAGAAAAGGGGAAAAAAGATGTAGATAATGAAAATTACCACTTCATAAATTTTATCAAGAGAGTTTCTAACAGAGGACAGACATTTGATGGTTCTGTAAAGTAGATTGTTAAGAGGATCTGGTAAGAGCACTCATTCAGCACTTCCCCTCAGACATGAATGGAAGTATTGCATTAAAGATGCGTTATTGCATGCAGCAGAGTGAAGGATTGCCTTTTATTTTTCCTCTAGAGGGGTAGATCTGCCTTAGAGCAAGATGTAATTTGAATCCTCATCATCATCTTTCAAAGATGTACAAACATACATACATACATATTTTATGGGTAATATTCTGAAATATATTTTTCAGAATGTGGCAAATGTACATTTACAGATATAGATAGAAAACCTAATGCGTATGTATGGAGGACTTTCCAAGGAATCTCAGTAATTTGATCAGCCAGATCCTTTTAAAAAACAGGGTGAATATCAGAAGGTCCTGGTCACACTGCCTTGTGTGTTCACTCATGTTTTCACACGTTTATTCTCTCATTCTCTGTCCCTGCCTGTAGCTATGCAGAAAATGTCTATGTATTTATGCTGCTGAAAAGTGCCTGCTGCAGGTATGTTGTCTCTGGCTTGTGGGTTCTGTGGAGTGAATGGTATGTGTTTTAAAGAGTTGCAGTGTCCCCACTGAACAGTGCCACCTCCACCAGCAAAGGTGGTTGGTGTCAGCTTACTTTCACATTCCTTGCCTCACTCAGATAGCTTAGGGACACCTAGTCAGTGCTAGGATGATTAGAGTCTGTGTGTTATGAACAAGGAGTCATATGTCCAGTCCTGAAATTAAGATAAAACCTCATCAGTTTCTTGAAATCCCTTTCTTTCTTTATTATTATTTTTCTTTCATCGTCTCCTTCGTTTCTTCTCCTCTCCCTGGCATGACATGGTCTTGTAACAAGAAATTGTGAGCATGCTGTGTGTAGGTCTCTAAGGCAAGTCTGTACACCAGTAAAATAATATGACTTTCCAAACTAAATATGGGTTTGTCTACAGTAATAGTGATTTGAAGAAATAAAATATACCTCAATTATTGCTCAGCAAAAATAACCAGCTTAAAAGTCAAAACAATGGAAAATTTTAAGGGCTCAAAGACTCCGCCTGCAAAAATCCAATTTTGAAAATAAGGTATGGAAGCTGGTCTCACTGGCATCAGTTACTTATTGTCAATTTTATTTTATTTTTTTTCATAACAACCATTTATTTCATAATTGGAAACAATGTAATCTTGTCTGTAAGGAAATTAGTACCTTTCCATAGTTTTCGAAACTAACAGTAAAAGCATTGTCAGTTTCTGAGACTTCTGGATAAGGAATATAAATGTGTTTACCAGCTCATACTGTAGTGCTTTGGCTGCCTGGCTGTGTTAGATATTGCTCAAGTGATCTCTTTAGCTTCAGTGCATTTTCATTATCTTGAAATCAAGCTCTGTTGATTGGCCTGTACCCTACATGCTGGAAGTTACATATTTGAAATATATTACTTGACTGAAGAGTTCTGTTGCTTTCACTTTTTAATTCTGCCTGATATTAAAAATATTTAAATTCCATTCCATTAATTTTATAGGTTTATATATTGAAATTTGTAGAGGCTTACTGATGCTACTGCCAAAATGTGAAATGCCTACAGACTGGCCTGGATTTGGTTGATTTTCCACCGTTCATATGAAGAATGAGGATGCAAAGGCAATAGGGAGCTTTTGTGTTGTTCTCCATATCATCTCTGCAGAGTCCAGATTCTAAAACAGTAACTCCAGTCTTGAATTTTGAGGGCTTTATTTTTTTACATCACATTTAATCAAACATGTAGAAACAATAACTGGATTGACCTTTTATTACATGCTTCAGTCAGAAATAGAAGAGGCATTATCTGAATCCTTATGATTTCTTGTGCATTCTATTGTCTTGGTTGGGCAAAAGGAGAGTGGTTAAATAAATAGAAAAACCTGGAAACAAAGTCATCCTGACATTGCTGTACTGGGCAGTGAATAGAGATTGTGATGCTTCTTCTATGTACTGCTGCTGTAGAGGCCTCAGCTCTGTGGCTCTGTTTCATGTCACAGAAATGGAAGTTTTGTTTTGAGAGTTTAACCATTGCCAGTCTCTGCTTCTTCAGAAAAGTTACTTCCATGATGCAGTTTTTATAAAACCTCATCATAAGACAGTGTACAGCAGTGTTGGGCTAGGGTACTATGGTGGTTTTACCTTGCTGGGCAGATGAACTCCTACACAACTGTCCTCTTACTTGTCCTTTTCAAAGGGAAAGTGGGAGAAAATACAATGGAAAGGGTTCGTGGGTTGAAATAAGGAAAGAGAGATCACTCAACAATTATCGTCTCAGGCAAAACAGACTCAGCATAGGGAGATTAATAAAATCTATTGCCTATTACTAACAGTTTAGAGCAGTGAGAAATTAAAAGCAAACTAAAACTAGCAAAACTACCATCCCCCCTATCCACTCTCTTCTACGTCCTCTCCCCAAGCAGTGCAGGGGAATGGGGAATGGGGGTTGTGGTCAGTCCCTGATGCTTCATCTCCACTGTTCCTTCACTTCTCTGCCCCTGATCCCCCTGGGGTCCCTCCTATGGGATGCTGTCCTTCCCAGACTGAGCCTGCGGGGACTGCCCACAGGCAGCAGCTCTTCAAGCACTGCTCCCACATGGCTCCATACCATGGGGTCCATCCATCCCCCAGGAGCAAACTGCTCCAGCACGGGTCCCCCACAGGTGGGCAGCAGCTCCCCCCAGACCCCCTGCTCCTGCGTGGGCTCCTCTCCACAGGCTGCAGCTCCGGCCCGGGGCCTGCTCCTGTGGGGGCTCTCCATGGGCCGCAGCCTCCTCCAGGCCACATCCACCTGCTCCACCGGGGGCTCCTCCACGGGCTGCAGTGTGGAGATCTGCTCCATGTGGGACCCATGGGCTGCAGGGGGACAGCCTGCTCCACCAGGGGCCTCTCCACAGGCCGCAGGGGAACTGCTGCTGTGTGCCCAGAGCACTTGCACTGACCTTGGGGTCTACAGTGCTGCTTCTCACCCCTCTCTCTCCCAGCTGCTGTTGCACAGCAGTTTTTTTCCCTTTCTTAAATCTCAGAGTCCCACCCAGGATAGCTCCCTGGCCCAGCTCTGGCCAGCAGCAGGTACCTTTGGAGCTGGCTGGAGCTGGCTCTGATCTCACATGGGGCAGCTGCTGGGCTCTGCTAACAGAGGCCACTTCTGCAGCACCCTAGCACCAAGCCCTTGCCATGTAAACACAATACAGATACTCTGTGGAAAAAAAAAAAAAAAGTGCAGGTGGATTAGCCTTGTTACAATTCTTTCTGAAATTAAAAAGACCAAGGAAAATTCTTCAAGGGAAGATCTAAGAGTAAATAAAGAACAAATAAGAGTTTATGAAAATTAATATGTGCATGTGAGAAGCACCTGCTCTTTTATTTTTCCTAGGGATGATGAAAAGTTGAAATCTTCCTTTGGAAAAGCAAATAGAACAATACAAGGAAAAAAATGTCTTTACTTTTATGGGACACAAGTGGTTGGTTGGTAGTTTTTTTTTTTTTTATTATTATTATTATTATTATTATTATTATTATTATTATTACTAATGCCTTATGTTTCATTGTTTTGTCGCTTAGAACTGATTTTTATCATGTGCTGTCATGCTGCAAAATTTATGAATGAGCATTTTCCCTCTAACTGAAATAAGGTTTTGGGGATCAAGACACAATGTGAGCATCTGGGAAAAAGGAGGGAGGATAAATAACAGAAAGTAGAACAACCGAATCATAGAACATTGCCTCTAGAAGTGTATGAGCCTTTTTATAGACTTTATAGATAAATAGCCAGATCATTTAGAAAACTGATGTAGCTTCATTGGCGATTTGTAGTAGTTAGGAATCTGGACCCTTAAGAATTCATTATTGTATTTGTAGCTAGAATAGCAGTCACATTTGACTGCAAAACCAATGGACTGGGTTCTCTCCTCAAAGAGGAGAGTCCATGTTATTCTAGCAGTTTTGACCTCCATTTCAGTGAGCAGTGTCATGGAAAGGTTACCACAGCATGCAGAGTTTTTTGGATATCTAAAGGAGTGCGCTACATACACTTTTATCCTTATGCCCTAGGTAATAGGATATGCAATGTATGATTCTTTTATAGTTACATAGCAAATTACAAGTTAAGATGAAAGAGAGTTTAAGCTCAGAGGAAAATAAGTTATCTTACATATCTCCCATCCTAACAAAGGTATTTCTCAGCTGAAGCTTGTGCTTTTTGAAACAGTAGGCTCTCCACAGAATGCTTGACAGTCATTACTTTATAGAACATACATGATAAGAAAAAAATTACTGTGTTTTAATTTTTTAAAAACTAAATCTAAAGAGTATGGTTTCCTTTCATTCCAGACACTAGCTGAAAATAACAAGTCAGACAACTTTATAGGCTATGAAAGGTGATGTCCTCGTACCTTTGGTGCACAGAGCAAATGGAGTAAAAAGAGTACTTTTCTTGTAAAACACACAAGTGGTTTAGTTTGATTTAATTTAACAATTCTTTATCACTACCTACAAGGCAAATGAGAGGTAATACAATGAGGCTATTAAGCCATGTGTACATCTCCATGTGCACATGGGAAACAATTTCCCTTCCTCTGAACAAATCAGTTATATGCTGACTTTAATTCTTCATATCGGATCACATTTGGAGATAGCTGCAAGACAACTTTGCAATTGCAACAATATTACTTTCTTCATCTTTATCTCCATTTTCATTATTTCCTTCCCTATGAGGTATCTCAAAAAGTTCCCTCAATATAAGCATGATATATATATATATATATATATATATGCGTGTGTTAAAATATATTTTAAATTAGGATAAGTAAGATTAGGATAAATGTGAGGTGATATTTCTGAGCCCTATGAAAGCTACCAGTTTAATTATAAAAGGTAAACTCAGTAAAAGAATCTTTGATTATTTGAGCTCTTCATGTTGATAAGAGCAAGTCACTGTGACGCACTATGTTATGAAGAAATTCTTTAAAATGTAGCTGATAACATGATAAACACTGAAAGTGTTTTGAAGAAACTTCTCAGCAAGGTGGCAGCTATGATCTCCCCCACTGTGATTTATAGCCACGCAAATTAAATATCAATAATCTATAATCATCATGGTGGAGCAAAAGATAATATCTAGCCCTCAAGGAAGAGAAAGTGTAACGAGAGGTTTACACTGAAACATAAATGAGCATAAATTTGTAAATAGGCCCTTTAAACACATTCTTCTTCCCTATTCTAGTTTGGGGGACAAAAGGAAGACAAATCTAAACTTTTCAATGCTTTAGTAGCATATGAATAGGGGGTTAAGACTATTGCAACATTTAGTAATTTTAACAACATTGCTTTTAGCTGTTACAGGAGTAGGAGTAGGTGGCTATTAGGTTTCTGACAATGCAATTATGGCCTAGACACATATGCTGGGAGTTGACCTGACATTTGCCTCTGGATAGTTGTCATAGCAGCAACCTGAATAGAGCAGCTTGATACAAGTGCCAGTTGCAGACTGGATGCAGGTTCTGTGCTAATACAATACATCAGAATATAAATGCACACACATACTGCCACTTGGAGATCATAGCTACTGTGTTTCCTTCCATTTACATCTAATTCCTAAATGTTCATTTTTCAAGAAACTGAGCTTTGTAAGGAGATGTTAATGATCTGCCTCAATACATTTTCTGGTGTTGTTTCTCTATATGTAACAAGGGGGTTGACCTAACAAAAGACTCTTCAAGCACAGTTTTATTAACAACAACAAAAAAACCTGGCTGTTACAGACCAGGAATAGTTTGTATCTCTATTAAGAGGGAAGGAAATTATTGGTAGACAAATTGCAGGTAATTGTAGAACTGTTTTGGAAGAAACTAATTAAAAACCTGAATTGCAGGGAGGGCATGGACTTCCATTTCAGGATTACTCTATCTGGTTTTTGGCATTGAGGGGAAAAAAGACCTTTAAACCTTTATATATGAGGACAGAATTTGTGTTTCGGCTGTGCCATTAATTCATGGCTTCTAAATCTTGATGCTGAGCAGTTATTTCCTGTATTACAATTCAGACAGCAGGAAAGAAGGAAGAAGGATATACATTTGTGTCACTCTGTGTGTTGTTCTCCTTCCTGATCAATGAATACTGCAGCTCCTAAGAGGAAGGAAGAAACAAATAGTAGGACTCTTAAATGCTCTCTTTGTTCTGTTATTTATATTGTCTGTTTTCATATCCAGGGCAAAATTGGACAATAATGGTTACAGAAAAGGCAGTTATGCAGAAATGTCTCCTAGAGGAGAGCTGGAGTATGCCCTTTAAGACAGCGCTTCTGTGACAGAAAGCCACGAATTCAGCAAGCATGAGGAAGTGGTCTCATTTCAGGGAGACTGAGTCCTTGCCACAGCTATTCAGTATGCAGGAAGAGCACGTCAGCTATACATCCTTTTAAGAGATGGAGGAGGGTACTCTTCTTCTTGGGTTTCATGGAGCCTCATTTGCTCTGGAGGATGGGAAAGAAAAGATGCTTCATCCATGCTGACCAGAAATGTCAGCACTGCAGAGGGATGAGGGATGGGGTCAAGTCTTTTTCTGCTGTCTATTTCCAAAAGACCTGAAAAATTTCAACTCAGAGTGATTTTTGCTTCAGAATGGGACGCTTGTAGCATCTTAGATAATAGAAAAGAGCAAAGGGAAACGGGCGGTTCACTTAACATAAAGCAGCCAAATAGGAACTGGAATCCTAAAAAGCACAAAAGACAAAAGTCACTTTAACTTGCAGAGTTCAATGACATATGAAAGCTTTATAAATAATATTTTGTGTTCAGGCATCTCCTTGTGATTTGGTATTTAATAAGGACTGGACTAATTTCTGTACTTCAATACTTATTTTATCTGTGTTCAAAATTATCAGTAAGGAGACTGTGCTGTCCTTGGATACTCACATGCCAGTTTGCATTTCAGGCCTTGTGCACTTCCATCATTTCCCCACCTAATGATTATTTTACTTCTGAGTTGGTCTATGGTTTGCTTTTGTGGTTGCAAATGATATGCTTTAACCACTGAGGCACAAAATGTTATGCAGGCACCATTTAGCTGCATGTGAATTATTGTCAAGAGATCAAATTATGTACCAGTATTGGGAAACTCAGCTTCCTACCCACAATGCATTGGCCATATTGTCAAGGGGAAGAAAATAAGCAGTATGCATTGTAATTTTAAATTCTGCTGCCTTTCAAGTCAGTGGCAAAATTCCTGATTTCAGCAGTGCTGGATATGGTTGTGCTATTAGCAGATGCAGCTGGAAGGGACTGCTGAGTATCACAGGGCAATCCCCTCCTGCCACACTCCAGCACGACCTACGTTAAATTTGCTACATGTATTGGAAAGGAATAATGTGCAAGGCATGCAATTGCAAATAATTTCATGCCTTGGATTTACACTGAGGACTTAAGGTGAGCAGGTAATTTTTCACCTCGATACAGAGATCATTAAATTAGAAAAAGCTTTATTTTTCCAGGCTCTTCGTGCTTAGCATATATCGTTGAATTTCAGGCTGCTGACTTCAGAGAACATTTTAAACACACAGAGCTGCTGTATGAAGTAAAGTTAATGCCAATGTCAGTTTACTGGTTTGGAGGCTGGTAAAACCGAAAGCTCAGAAATGGAGTGTCAAGATGGTTTTGGACAGTGACTTTAAAACAACCTTTCACTTTTCTACTGCAGGTGGAATGCAAATGAACAGGGACTGAAACAGTTGTCTTCCTTGTGTCTTCTACATTTGTCTCCTGCCAAGGAGACAGAAGAGGAAAAGCCAGTGGAAATGTAGATATAAATATTTCCTCTTCAGGCCCAAAGATGCAGGGTTTGGAGTCAGCCCTTTTGTTCTTCCTGTCCCTGTGTTGAAAGCCAGGAATACAGAGATTTTTAATTATCCCTCCCTTTCACATGACAAGATGACATTAAATGTGAAGCTTTTTCTAGTCTGTCTGATGTTTCTAGGATAGAGATAAATACATTAAAAAATCTTTTTCTTTCCTTTTTTTTTTTTTTCCTTTCCTTTTCCATGTTTAGCTAATGAATTCACTGCACACACCCTCCTGTTTACAGCACAGGGAGAGGTTGATCTTTCTGGAAGTAAATCCTTGTTATCATACAGAATTTGATCCAGTTTAATGAAATCAGGGCAAACCCAGTGTGTATGTACAAACCCTTATTTTTCAAGGGAAGGGTAGTGTGTTTTGGTTTTGCTTAATGAATTAGTAGATTTAGAAGACTTCAAACAATGACAAATTACTACTAAATTCAAAGCATCAGTTGCACAATAGATTCAGTTGTATGCCTCAGAACATTGCAATTCTTCACGCAGAAAATATATGGGGAAATGTATGCACAAACTGCTTCTGTTTGGTAGCAGGAACATGTTTGTAATTCAACAATGGGCTTGATGTCCCTAAACTATATTTAGAAACATATTTTTCCAAGGGTTAAAAAAAAAAAAAAAAAAAAAAAAAAAAAAAAAAAAGCTGTGAGAGCAGGAACTGAGTGCATTGCCTGGGAGCAGCACCAGATGCTAAAGAGGCTCGGCACAGGGCAACAGGGCAAGACAGCCAGGCAGGCTGTGGCCAGCAGCCCAGGCATCATGCCAGATGAATCCTCCCCTGAAATGAGAATATTTGGGGAACAGATTTGTACTACAGTGCACAAATTTCATGCTTATTACTCATGGTATTTCGTATTAAGCTTCAGTTTTACTATCTCCATTAATGAAGCAAATCAGACAGTGCATCCTCCAAAGACTGGTCAAAGTTCATTTCTTTGTTTCTTCCAACTGTGGTTTGATGACTGTGGAATCAAAGGCCATACCCCAAAGCATCACTTCTTATCTTCTGAATCTTCTTTTAAAACACAGAACTAAAGTCAAAGGACATGCACCAAGTTCAGTCAAAAATTTAGAGTAGGTCTTCAGTAGCAAAACATTTTCCTGCTACTAAATAGTTTGAGACAGGGTGTGGTGGTTGTTTTTTTGGTGGTAGTGTTTTTTTGTTATTTATTAAGATACCTTGAATTTTTAAAAGATATTTTCTTTTTTGTTGTTGTTGTTTAACTGTAAAAGTCAAGATGTACCTGAGGCAGTGTTTTAAAAGAAGGCATTGTGCACTCAATTAATAGAAAGAATTTTGGTTTTCAAAAACATATGGTACAAGTTTTAAGGAAGATTTGAAATGGAGTAGTTACCAATCAAATGTGTCAACCACAGGGAAAAACACTTCAAAATATCCGAGCCTACTGTTGAAAACAAGAACCGGTCATTAAATACATACAGGAAAGCAATTGTTCACTCTCTATTTTAAGACAAGAAAAATGTTTTTGTAAGACAACTATTTGTAACTTCCACTAGAATTTACCTGTGGAAGAGACACCATACTGTAAATATGGCAATATGCTGGAATCTCCAGGGCTTTTTTTTTTTTTTTGATGGGTTGTTTTTTGTTGTTGTTGTTGTTGTTGTTTTTTCTTTTCAAGGCAGAACACAGAGATATTTTTAATTAGGTGAAACTGAGGAACTTAATTCAGTGTTGACTTCAAGCTCTTCATGTCTAGGCTATCAACTTCTCTTTCTAAATAAAGAAGAATTTCATTTAGGATTTAATAGAAAGTGCTTTGGTCCATTCCCCCTGTCACAAAGACTAATATATCTAATATTAAAAGAAAGTGTAGGGCAGAAGAGAAATAGGAAAAAGCTCTAAAAGTTCAAATCATACTCCATAATTTTCCAATAAAGCCTTTTTGAGAAGTTGCATTTCCATACCCTAGAGCTAGCAGGTGTATGGAAAGCTGTTTTGTGTCAAGAAAATATGGTGTCAGTAGTGGGAGTGATATCTGTTGTAATGCACCAGACAAGGGGACCTATAGTGGGAGGTTTAATTATGCTGACCGTGATGATATTGTAGTAATAAATCTGCAAAGCTGGCACTAGCATTGCTCCACTACTCCCACACACTTTCCCCTGCACGTTCCCTCAACATGTGATTCAGGAGTTTTAAAATCTTCTCTGTTGGTGCTCTGGTGCCACAGTCCTCCTGCACGGAGTGAAGTAATGTTCACCTATCCTGGCTGAACATGCTGCCAATCATAATCTCCATAAAATGCCATGTTGGCAAGGGGGAATGGAAAAGTCACTTCTTACAGGAGGGTGTCACTGAGGTAATTTCTTGAGGACAATACACACAAGTATGAAAAACACGGAAAAAAATCTTGATTGTGATCATAAAAGTGGAGTTGCCTGAGGCATGGCAAGGCTTGTTCTGAATGAGAAGAGTTTGCTCCAAAGGAGGGATTTCTCCCAGTTTGCATCCTTCTGGGTCAGCAGCAAATACTGCTACATCTTTGTCATCATACATCAGTTTCAGTAGCACATTGATTCCTTCAACACCATTACCTGCAGGCAAAAGTGCTTGTGGGATAGCAAAAGATAACATTGTTTTCATGCGGTGTATGTTGTTTCTGTTTGGAAGAAAGGTCAGGTATTCAGGCTTCTGTGTTTGTACTGCTTGTCAATGAGAATAAGCAAAAATGATCTGTAGTCATCTTCTGCAAGGAGCTAGCTGCTGCAAAGAATTTGGCTTTGAAAGGACTCTAGGAGATATGCAGAAGGGTATTAATATTTTTTTATTATTATTATTATTTCTTTTTCTGTTCAGAAACCTGTGCTTCATTTCCACTGAAGTTTTACCTGTATTTTCTTCATATTTTCAGTTAATTTCATTTTAGCAGGGGCATCCTGGACCATGGTGCTTCACATTTCGGATTAGGCACTTACCAAATGAGGTCTCTTAGGAGCTTGCTCTTTAAGCCTTGCTTCCTTGGTCCCATGTCTTGACCTATTTTAGGATGTGAGATTGAGGGAGATGGCCCAAGGAAGGCAAAGATCCTTTCATATTCTTTCTAATCCTATCCTCCATGACAGGCTGAAGGACTTTGTGATGGAGTCTCCTATGGAAAACTGCTTTTACTTTCCAGGAAAATGCTGGCTGAGAATTGATGCAGAGATTCGAGTAAAGGACATTGTGATTTTCAAGGTCAACAGTTAAAACAAAACCTAAATTGGTAATTTATCATAAGGCCTAAGGCAAGATCCATGCTGTGCTGTTCTTCAGGACAGAGTGAGAATCTGCCTTTGTTTCTGCCTGTCCTAAGAGAAGAAAAAGATCTGTGAGGTCTGGGCCCTATCAAATCTCTTATCTCTGCTGGTAAAATGGGGATAGAGCAAAAGCCCCGCATGCCTCCACTTCTCTCATCTTCCTCCACAAAGCACAAAATTGTAGTTCTGAGGGCTCTCCTGCTCTTTGCATGGTATCTTCGTCTAAACTGAAACAGATGGGACTTCCACCATGATAAATGTCATACGTATTTTGTGAAATACACCATGAACATAGAGGAGTTGTGCCAAAACTCAAAGGCATTAGTGCAGTTTATGTAATCAAGCCAAGTCTATTTCCACCTGTTAACATATTTGTAAATGTTTGTAACCTGGTGCTAGTCACCACTGGACATGTTATTAAAAATTAAACTGAGGAAGTCATTGCTGTGCATGCACTGCAGTGTGCTATACACTAAGCCCCTGTTTTATATGTTGAGCCATTTCCAATTAATACTGTTAGCTGACAAACCATTAGCTGACTAATTTTTTTCACACATTAAAACACTCTAGACAAATAAAAGCATGGCCATGTCCAAGTTTCAGATTTCCCTCTTTAATATAACAGGAAATACTCAAATATCTTATGAAGAAAGCTAACTGCAGCCTAAGACAAGAACATCAGGGGCAATAGGGAAATTAAACTTGCAGGACACTTTCCAGGGGAAAGAATATGAAAAAAATCAGCTACCCAGATCTTCACTAAAGAACAGTGAGTTTATCTCAAGCACTGTAGAGGAAGGAAAAAGCTATTCTTCTCAGTATGAACAGGGAGAGACCTGGTCCTTTAGAAGAACCCAGTTTCTCTTTCCCCACTGACTTTGAATCACAGTTATCTAAACTATAACAGTAGCTTGTCCATGCTTCCACACTCAACCAGCAGCACAGGTGACCTCTGAAAGCTCACGTTGCTCTTCTGCTATCACAGTGGATAATGAACTGGCTAAAGTTGACAGGCTATGAAAAATGATCCCTCTGCTTTGCTATCGCTCCAATAAAAGTGATTCTCTGATGATTCCTTGCAACAGTCTGAGCACCTCTTCCAAAAGTTTTCTGTTCTGTGGGTGAAGTAGCAGTGGTAGAAAAAAACACAGACTCAAATGCTTCTGTGCGAAAACAGTAACCTGTTATTTAACATAACATAGGTTAACATACCCATTCCAGTCTACAAAAAAGGTGTCATTTTGTCAGAAATAAGGAGACTAAAGTTGATTTTTCCACACAATAGCACCTTTTTATTTTGATCTTCTTTTTTCTTGTCAGTCTCGTGCTTTCATTTCTTGTCAAACACTGTCTTGTGTCAGTTTTGATGCCTGGTGACAGCCCTGATGCTGGCAGTTCATTCCAGTGTTAATAAACTAAAAGCAAAAGGAACCTACTGCCCTTCTAATCTGCAACTGTAGCATGGTGCTTTGCTGTCTTTGAAGTAAGGCCTGCTTCAGGGGGACAGTTTGGAGATCCTTGAAATTTTGGCAGCCAGCTTAGCATTTTGATAGGTGCTTTTCAAGTTCCCACATCTCCATTCCTATTACAAGGGGTTTAGGTGCATAACTCTGTATTACACCTGATTTAGCTTAAGTAGACTAATCCAATATTTCCTCACTATCTGAAGAAAACAGTTTTTTTTTTTCAGGAAAGCAGTAAACAGGAAAAATATGATCTAGATTTGAATACAGAGGATGGGAAATAGAAGGATGTTCATTTCAAGAGAAGAAATAGGGTGCATGCATGAGAACAGCAACTAGAGTCCTCTTGACTTCACCAGTAAGTCCACTGCTGAATTGTCAAAACACTTCCCAGTATAAAGAATATCTGGCATGAGTCCTGTGAGATTGTTTGGACTTGTCTTTGTGTTTGATTTTAGCCATAAATTTATTCTCACTACTTCTGGGGAAAAACCCTGGAGTCTCTCTTCTGGCTGTGCTTAGACCTCATCTATAATTCTATTGCTTTATCCTCTGAAAAAGATCTGGAATGTCTTTTATGAAGGATGACTAGATTTAAAGTGGAAGGAATCTGTCCAGAGGCACAGTAATTTTTTTGAATCTATCTGTCATGATGATTTTGGACAACAGGTTACAGGACTCATCATTTTAAAGAATACTGTGACCAGTCTGAGAGGTGGAGAAATACTCAGCATAAGTATCTGCCTTGGAAAATCATTGGAGAATAACTTTGCCCCTCAGATAAAACACATATACAGGGTGTTTTAAATATTTTCCTAAACAGACTATAAAGATTCTGGCAATTCAATTTTCAGGTTTCAGCTGTAAGTTGAAATTTCAGGTACATGTTATTTTTGGATTAATAATACCTAAATATGTGGATTGGAAATTTTTTAGGACTTTACTCAAAATAGTCTTGAGGTATGCAACAAAGTAAACAAGTTACATGAATTAACTTTTCTTCACACAAATTGATTGGGATACCTGTGTCTGGAAACCTGTAGCAGCAATTTTCTCATTGTACATTCTGAAACTGTGATGACTTAACTGAACATCTGTCTTTTCCTTGTTGTGCTATAAGAGAAATAAGGACTTCTGGGAAAGGTAATATCTTTTAATAGATCATCTTTTGGGCATAGAAGTTCTTTTCGTGGCCTAGGAAAACGTGTTACCTATTTCTACAAGCCATTCTTTGCCTCCATGCTTAGATCACAGTTGTAAAAGGACCTCCTATGTGTTTAAAAAAAAAAAAAAAAAAGTTGTTCTTTTAAAGGACTATAAATATTCAGTACTTTAAATATGAAGGTCAGCCAATGCAAAGGACTACCATGAAGCTTCATTTGGATTTTAAACTCAGTGAACTGTGTATGTCTTAAATCTTATTCAGGGATTCCTAGTCTTGAGCCGGTTTTATTTAGTGGACAGTAATCCTAACACAAACCCCAACAACTCAGGGCAGGGAGAATGTGCAGTGGAAACCAAAACTAAAAGAAACACATCCATCAATTATGGAAATGTCATTTCCATCATTTCTAAGTACAGTGAGTCAACAGCCTTATTGCCATGTTGAAGGAAAATTTACTCTAGTGCAATATGCCAAAATACTGTTTAGGTGTCTGGGCTTCCAGGATATTGGTCATAAAATTAAAAGGTGTGTCAAAGACTAGAGAATTAATTTAATGCATTTAAAGCCAATAAAAGGTGCTGTGGTGTTCAGTCAGAACAATGTATGTCATCAAAGCCATTGGTAGTACCATCATTTATTAAGATTACCTGACACTTTCCATTATAGTACCAGGTGTGCAGTTTGATAATAACTTCATGACCTTCAGCCCCCAGGGGTTATATTTACTGTTCTGTGTATCCCATCTATTGAACTCTTTCAGAGAAAACCATCCATTTTCAAGAATTAGGAAAAATTTGTCCTTTAAGGGTTGTATGATTCTTAAATATATTTACCATTTCATAAAAAGGTTGGGATGCTGTTTGGTCTTGACACTACAGAGGACTAGGAGACTGAAAGGAGTCCCAGGAAGAAGAGAAAATCTCAGATGGGACCATCAGTGAATGTGACACTGATGAAATACAAACTAGGAAATGAAAGGACTTGAGTAGCTGAAGCTGCTCAGCTATCAGGGAGCAAGAGACTTGTTTGAAAAGGTGTGATTAGGGTTTTATAAAACAAGAAGACTGAAACTGAGATGGAGGGTAGAAAATGAAACTGGAAAAACAAAGAGGATGGGATGAGGAGTTGGGCATTTGGAAGACACAGTATGAAACAATTTTGAAGAGACAGCGTACAAGGTATCATGTCATGAGATGGGGAAACAGGAGCTGTCTCTGGATCTCCATGAAGAGGCCGCCCCACAGACCCAGCATGGGAATCCCATGGCTCACCCTCCTTCAAATGCCCTGCTTCATGCAGATGGATGCTGAAGGCCTCTTCACCTGGCAGCTGCTTCTCTGTGCAGCAGCTGAGATGTGCAGGGAGCTCCCAGCTCCACAGCCTCTGCAGATTCAGCAGGGTGTCCCCATGATTAAACTTTGGAGTTTCTTCACATTATTAAAAAAAAAAAAAAAAAAAAAAAGTTACACAAAGAGAAGTACTTTACACTGATATGTTTGCAGAACTCAAGCATTTCCATGGTAGGTAATGCTAGCTTAAGGTTGCCTTTGTTGCCAGAATCTCACCATCTGAAAAACAGTGATAAAAGTCCCATCTAACAAGAGTATTGTGAGGATTAATTGGGTATGCTTTGAAAAGTGCTGCACAGTTTTATCACATATTTCTGTTTATTTCACTTTTGAATCAAAAATCACAGAAATAAATTGGTGTGGCCCAAATGGGAAAAAATATATGAAGCATTATCTACTTTCTTCTAAAGCCACACTACAAGCTATTGAGGTTGGAAAAGAAAAATAAAGCACATGAAAGCATGTTTTGTTTTGTTTTGTTTTGTTTTTTCACGTGAATAAATTGATTTTCCTACGCTGAAAAAATGGAGGACTGTATGCAAATACAGGGTCCCTGGCTTGCCTATCTGTTTGAAGACTAATCTGCATTTGAGTTTTTCTAGCCTCAAAGTCGTCTTGTAAGAGCAGCATTTACTGAGAAAAACAAAAAGCAATCCACGTTAGGCATTTTAGCATATTCAGAAAGGAAATGTCAGGCAACATGAGGCAAAAATGTGTTTCCTTGTTTCTCTCTTTTCTAACTGAGTGGGAAAAAAAATCACCTTGACATAGGGCAGTTAAAAAGCTGGTATTCTGGGAGTTGTTAATCTATTGATCTGGTAGACAATGTGCTTCACGAAAGCAGTGAGTCAAATGCATGTTACCATTTCTGCCATGTTTGGAACATTACCATTTATATTCTTGTAGTTTTTTTAGCTTTTTGGTCAGACAGCATTGTCCATGTGATTATGTGCTTATTGATAACAGTGGAGCAACAGCCAAGGCAACAGCAATGTTTGTTCTTGATGGGAGTGCACAGAATTTCTGATGTTTCTCTATATATGGGAACAAAATTCCCATAGAGCAGCATTGATTTTCTGGGGCTTCTTATTTTAACAAGATATAACTTTATTTTATTATTTTGTTGGTGGTGAGGGAGATAGGGAACAAGAAAAAAAAAGGGGGGCGGGAGCTTTGACATTGTTAGAGTTGCTTCCACAATGAACAGATTTCTTGAAAAGAAATGCCTATATAACCTCCTTTGGCATAGGCTGGGAGGCTGGGATGCTGCCAGTGAGTCTTGCTCTTTGTAGCACAAAAGTGACATTCTGCACTAGCATCTGCATTGCTGTGGAGGGTAATTTCTTTTAAACTATTCCTTAGCTGCTCAGAATACATCAGAGTAGGGTTTCCTTGGTATATGGGTTATGTAATAGTTCATTAAATCTTTTCTGACTATATACCGTCTTTAGTAGATTATTTAATCACTACCATGATAAATAAATAAATAAATAAATGCATCTATTTACTCTGTTAAGCAAATAATAATAATAATAATAATAATAATAATAATAATAATAATAATAATAATAATAATAATAATAATAAAATTGTGTTCCCCTGGTTCAGACCTGGGCACAAAAGTAAAATATAGATATTGCTGATATACACCAAGTTGTAGATCACAGTATGTACTTCATGCTGCCACTTTTTCAAGTGAACAGATAACTGCACTTTAGCATGCTTTGGTACCTAAAAGGTATTTTTGCATTTCTGTGATTTCCATCATTTTCCAGATGGTATGCTCAAGACCTAAATTACCTCTCCTCCAAAGTAAAGTCAGAAGAGAAATATTGTTAGAACGATGACTTATTTCCATTGCCATATACAAAATGAAGATGGTATAAGTCAAATTCTAGATGGACAAATATTTTATCTGCTTCTTGTTCATGCTCCTTATTAAAGGTAAATTATAAACAGTTATAAAATGGTTAGTTAATACTTGGAAGGTTTTAAAAATTGTTATGAATCGCAACAATATGTGTTCTAGATAGGTTAAACATATTAATAAAAGGTTAGTTAATTGTTGCTGAGTATTATGGAATTTAAATGTTTTATAAAAATCAAACTTAAAATCAATTATTAAGCCTTTCTAATACAAATGTAACATAAGGGGAAAGTATTTGTCAGAAGAAAGTGCTGAACAAGTAACACAGAATGACTGAAAAATCTCAGTTCTGGAACAACACTGTTTAATTTCTACAACAGTTTAAAGGCAAAGGCAATTAAGATGAAAAGAAAGAGAGTTAATCTGTGCAGAATAAATCTTGGATATACAAAAATGAACATGATATTCATGTTCTCCCTCCCCAAGAGAAAGAGAACTTGGCTTCTTTATCATCAACATGGCTACAAGGAGAAAGTACAAACTTTTGCCTTTTTAGTAGATAAGATTCCTGAAAAATGCTTAAATCCCAGAGAAGTGTATGAGAGTTGACACCTAAACCCCTCTGTTACCAGGCTAATGGTTCATCATCCTGCAGGTATAGCTAACACCTGAGCCTGCTCAGAAAAAGGTTGTCCAAAATGCTACCCTGCTTCTACATTTATACATCCTGAAGCACTGAATTAAGCACTTAGGTAAGGTCCAAATTTCAGGTCTGAAATGTATGGCGCCCTATTCAACATTTTAGTACAGGTGATTGGCACGCTTTTTAAAAATATATGCAACGTTTAGAGGAAGACACCTTCCTCTAAGTATGCACCTAGAGCATACGCAGAACCAACAGTCCCATGCTCAGCATCCTGCTCAACCCATTTCATTCCCCTAGGGAGCGCCTTCCCCAGGGTTACTCCCCAAGCCCCACCACAGGGCACACCATGGTGTTTCACAGGGCTGTGACTGGTTTGATACAAAGTCCTGGGCACCCAGTCTCAGAGCTGCTTGTGCTAGGGAGATGCTGAATGAGAGGTATTGACAGGGAAGGGAGCAGGGCTGGAAGCACGCTTCTGAAAGGGAACTGAGTCATGCTCCCTTTCTGTTTGCTATCTCTCTGCCCATGAATTGTGCATTTCTTTGCACTCGGCGAGTGGCACAGCTTCAGCTATGACTCCCACCACAATTTTGCTTTTAGCCTGGTTGCTAGGAGATGGCAGCATTGAGTTCAGGCCCCTTCCTTGCCACAGCTAGCAAAGACCTTGCATCCCAAATTTGACCCCTCTTCACTGTGTCTTGCAACAAGAAGCTGGAGCTCAGGTCTCCTACCTCAGCCACATGCTCCAGCACCCAGGCTGGCACACATCAATGTGCTGCATCCATGCTGTGCCCTCTGGCCCAACGCTGCTGTGCTCTGCTATGAGCTCAGTGCACCAGCTCTGCAATAAACTCACTGATGTGTTTTCATTTCAATGGATAGAGGGCCTCTGGAGCCCAGCAAATCTGTGGATCCCAGAAAGTTGAATAAGGAAACAGGGCCTCAGATACTCTGCTGAGCCATGGGCTGGCACTATGTGGCTGTACAGTGATTCTTCTGGAGACATCAGTACATTTCTTGCAAAAGATGGGGCAGTTGGTGTACATACAGCTAAGTATTTTGGCAGCTTCTGGGAGTTAGTCCTTTTTGCATTGTACCCTTTGAACACTGTCCAGTCCTTGATAAATTTGGTGAAAATCCCTTGCTGATCTTTGTGACAATAAAATGAGGCCCCAAGTGAGTCTACGTCATGAAATGTCATCTAGTTTTGGAGATAAGAAGACATCTCAGCCTTGACAGAGTCAAGGATTTGGATGATGATTTAAGCTTTGCTGTGAAGGCAGAACTTTACTGTATAGCTTATATTTTCTCATAGAAAATAATACTTCTTCTTTTATAATGACATTTGGAGATTAAAGGTAAATAATGTTAAAGTTGAATTCCTGGCCAAAAAAAAAAAAAAAGGCATTGCGATTTTGGCTCTTTGTTTAAGTCTATTATTGTTTAAGAAAATACATAGGAGACCAGTTTGGCTATCTCTCTTAAAAATGCAGAGCTTAGCTTCCACTCATATTAGTGCTCAACAGACCCCATTCTGATTGTTTATGGAATTAATTATCTGGTGGCTCACTATTCTGTATTAAATATTAAAAGTTTCTGTTAATAATATATGTTCCATTTCATGAGTCATCTCAGTTGAGCCCAAGTCTTTTTAGCCAATAAAAGAGAAAGGGATATCTTCATCTCAGAAAAGTTGGTGGCATCTTATTTGAGAGATGGGACTGACTAATGGTAACAGGAAAACTACTTCACAAACGTTTAATTTGACACAGTCTGGGCACTATTTGAACTCTTTGATCCTTCTGTGTTGGTATATGTATTGTTATTATTTATATATATATAAAGGTTTGTAATATTTTATAATTTTTTGTAACTTGGGTATATTTAGCAACAATAAAGAGGTAATACAGAATCTTACAAAAAGGGGAGATGATACTAAAAAATCATTGTTTAGTTGACTACTTTGAAAATGTCTTTAAAAAATCTTGTTTTTTATAAATACTGATGATCTATACAACTATTTTATTTGAAACTACTGACATATATTTTCATCACATAATAGAGTCAGGCCTACTAAAAAAAAAATAAAATAAAAAATGTCTACACGTTCAAGAGAAACAAAGAAGTTCAAATTCAATTGCAAGCTAAATCAGAAATTCTGAGAAATTCTGGCACTCAAATCCCCGCAGTGGGTTGAGCAGTCATGCACTGATTGTTTTCCTTGTTTCCAAATACTAAACCACATTAAATCTTTTTTCAATGCTTTCTGCCCCCCAGTGTCATAAGTGAAGTTGCTACTGGGGCAGTCTATGATCATGAGTGGAGGCGTGGTGCTCTCAGCAGTAGATACAGCAATCATAGATGGAGAGATATACACTTCTGAAATATGATTTTCTATAGGGGAAAGTTGTGGGGCCATTGTGCTAAATCCTGTTTGATATTACACAATCATCTAAGAAGTTAATAGGGAGCATGAGAAGAACTCATGGTGTACAAAGAGTCGCTGCTTATACACGAGACTACAAATACTTTCAAACCACGTTTGTAGAGACATCCTTACCACTTGCGTGGTAAGGACTGTCCTTATGTGGATGGTTGCTCATTCAGCCCCCTGCAAATATAGGAAATGTGTTTGTATTCTGTTCCTCCATTCCTTCTGTCATTTTTGAGGCTGATACATCAAGAAAAGGAGTTGGTGCATTCTGTATTGTTTTGTTTTATCTAGAAAGAGATGGTTCTTTGACTCAGAAGAGTCACACCCATCATCAGAAAACAATGGCTTCTTTCTATCCTTTTCCATGCCAACAAAGAGTTGGATTTTGCAGGAGACTGTGAGCTCTTCAGGATGAGAGGATGCCTCTTCCCCTTTGAGAAGCAGTATTATTGGCTAGTGGTGCACATAAATAAATAAATAAATAAATGTCTCATATTTGCGGGAAACATCTTTTATTGCTTTTTTTTACATTGTATTTTTTCAGCTGATATTCAATGAGAGACACGTATGTGCTTGATTGACATGTACTAAAATTTTGTGAAAGCAACGGATGGGAAGTCTTAACAATGGAAAAGACCCTCTCATGCAAGATAAAATGTAACAATAATTCAAAACCTTTCATTGTTTTTTCAGGATGAGGCTGCTCCAGCTGACAAACAGTACAAACAGGAGCCAACCCAGGTCACTTACTCAACATCAGCTGTTTCCAGCACACAGGAGGTGTTGTACATCAATGGAAATGGGACCTACAGTTACCATAGTTACAGAGGGCTCGGAGGTGGGCTGCTAAATCTCAACGATGCTTCTAGCAGTGGTGAGTTTCCTTCCTTACAAAATATGCCTGTGTGTATATGTGTTCGTGTGTATATGTGTTCATGTGTACATTTCTCCTGCTGTCCAGAAAGCTAGTCCGAGGGGCTCGATATTATCAGATAATGAGTAGGGACACAATCCTGCAAACAGCGACTGCTGAGCAAAATGCTTGTTCACTGCATGCTAGTCTCATTTCGGTTTCAAGGGACTAATTCACAATAGGGTGAGACTAAACCTGAAGTCCCTAGCAAAGAGTAAAAAAATAAATAAAAATGCTGGGTTAGATCTTCATCAGATTTGTATGAGTTTACGGGAACATACCCTGTTATTATTGTCATCTCCTATACTGATCACAAAAGGAAGCCATTAGTATCTTTGTGACTGGAGTTTGAAAACACTGAGCTCCATATTTTGTGAAACAAACGAATTGGCCTGGATTTCTCATGTGGTTTCTCTGGATGTTTTAATTTACTGCAGATAAGGATCTGGCATGACAAGTGTTAAATGAGAAATCAGCACATATATTTCTACCCTATGCTAAAAAATGGTGCAAGTAATTATGTGTCACCATGAGGTTATATGCCCATCTGAAAACAAAACAAAACAAAACAAAAATAAACACCTCATAAACAAACAGGATCATTTGTTTAAATAGTCCTTTCTTATATTAGCGAACAAACAAATGTATGTTAATTGTAACATTTGTTTGAAATGGTCCCCCTTACTGATTTCACACAAATTCAGAGCAAAGGAAATGGTTTACCTATTCTGATAAGAAGAATATTATTGTCTGTCTGTCAGAGAAAAGTGATTACTCTGGAAAACTGAGGGACTCTTGCCTCCAAGAACAGTACTTAAAAAATGTCTCAGAGGACAGAGAAATCCCTGGGTTGTTGTCCTGGCTGATTCCTCACTGGTTGAGGAGTATGATGCTACAGGTACATGGACTGGCTTTGGCAAGACAATAATTGTTCATCTACAGCCTCAATTTTCAACATGCTAAGCAATTTTCAGAATGTTACCAGGGCTGCAGCCTGCGAAGCATTAGTGGTATATGGTGTACTGGTGACCTTCACCTCTGTGAATGACTTACATAAAATTTTCTATAGGCTTAAAAAAAAGAAAATATTTTAGTTTTCAAAATTCTTTGATGTGAAGAGATGATTACAATTGTTTCCATGTGCACAAAAAACACATCTGAGATATTGAATATGATCTCTGATCAAATGTTTTCATAAGAGTAAGACAGCCGTGGAAATCTCTGTTCCTGGAAAAATGTACAAGAACTTTCAAATTGCCTTTTACACTGTGGTCAGAGAATGTCCTAATCAGTTCCTGCTGAAAACAGTTGGTGCTTGCTCTTCCATCCAAGTAAGAGCAGGATTAAGCTTCCTATATGATTTGTTTGTCAGCAGAAGCCATCAGAATTGCTGCATTTTACATAATCCTAAACTGTGAAGGAATCACAACTCTTTTGTATCCTTGTTCTTCCCTTCAAACCTTTTGTAACAGGACACATTTTCATAGCTTCTATTTTTTAGTGGATTGTAAGATTTAGGCAAAAGTATTTTATGGCGCCTCAATATGAACTTCAATTTTTGAAAATGAGGTACAAATTTGACATCACAAATTAGTTTTGCTTTCTGATTAGAAGCAACATTTTCTTCATATCTTTAATGCAGAGGACTCTAGTGCTTTCATCATGATTAATGTTCAAGATGGGTTTTGTAACCACAAACGGTGGTTATCCCAGAACTACCAAATGATGCACAACTAATGCAGCTGGGTAACTGTGCAGTGCACTGTACTCCTCTGCATAGTACCGCTGGGGTATTTGACCATCATCTCTGACATGTCCCTGGATATTTGTTTTTTCATTTGTGGATGGAGTTGCAGTTGAGAGGGGTGACAGCTTCCCTCCTGACAGACCTCACAGGGCAGTTGTTTGCAGTAATTATTATGTTTCAGGGAGTCAAGTCCCAAACATACATGGAATAGTTCTTTGTGAATTGTTTTCAGGACCTAAGAAGTGATTTTAAGAATGCATTTCCTTTTCAACTTAGTAACTCATCAAATGCTTTTATCACCTTCATAAACATTCACCTAGTGTAAAGATAAATATACACCTCAGTCAGAATGTGCGTATAAACAAATACAGTCTGGTTTTACATATCTGCTAAGACAGGAAAAAGGAAGAGAAGTTGCAAAAGACAGCTAAATCTTGCTGTTTGAATTTTTATTTCTGGATATTTCCCCACAGTAATATAATGACAATGTCCAATAGCTCTCTTATCTAGTAATCCAGCTAATGTGTGTGTTTTAAATGCTGTGACTCATTTAATTTGGTTATTTCCTCCCCTATAGAGTTCATTCCTACTCCAATCCTATCTTAAATACTTAGCTATCTGCTCACCCAACTGTTTTGTAGCCCTGGCTCAGGGACCTCTCTGTGCCTGCCTGCTGTTGCAGGCTTCCCTCCTCAGTCTGTCTTTCCACATGGCAATTACAGAACCATAATTATTTCCTTACACAACTGTATGGGGTGAGCCTTCATACAGCTGCTCAATATGAGCAAGCAGAATGCAACAGCTTGTACAGTGACCCTTCCTTCATTGTCAGGAGAAAAAAAAAAAAAAAAAAAAAAAGGCAGGAAAAGGCTTGGTCTTTAAGCATTAAGGTGTTTCAGGTGTTTTGCCATCTAGGCCAAGCCAGCTCAACTTGAAAGCTTCAACCCATCTGCAAGAAATCTATGGATTGACGGAGCTTCTGTCAGCCTGTACACAGACTGAGGAGAGGCCTCTGGCAAGTAGCCCTTGACTCTTGTAGATGTTCAAGGAGAACTGCTTACTGAGAAGCGTGGATTTCCACGGTTCTCATTTTTTAAGGCTGTTCCTGCTTTAAGGCAGTTCCTGCTACAGAGATGAAAAGAAAAGCTGCAGGGTGGGGTGAATGCAAATGACATTTGCTTGCCAGTCGCCAGCCAGCCGCAAAGGCTTCAGCTGGCCCCATTCCACCATACCTGGCATGAGCCTGGAGGGATGCCCAGTCCAAGGGCAGGAGGATGAGTACAGGTGTCAGACTGCTCTACGGGGAGCAAAATCCCTTGTTGCCACCATGAGCTGTCAGAGTCCCTGCGTGCTGCTGCCTGAGCCTCTCCTGGCAGAAATGGGATCACCCCAGGTGTTTCTGTCTAACAAGTCTTCGTCCACCCTTTCCTGGTTACTACCAGCTGTCAGGGCTGGCTTTTCTGAGCCTGGTTCTCCACAGCCACTTTGTTTCCTGAGGTTCATTTTCTCTAAGAGGGTGTACACTGCTGCTGTTGCTGGGCCTCCTGGAGCTGATCTGGGGGCTGTTCCTTCTCTGCCGTCATCTGGTTTTCTAGGCAGAAATGTCAGTCATTCCCTTTGTGTGTGTAAAAGAGAGATTGTGTTTCAGACTGAATGGCAGACTAGCCGTGCCAGACACTCCCTTGTATCATGACATGACAAAGCAGCTGTTCTGTCTCTGTTTCTCTACACAGATCTGCAGCCACCCTCTACCACAGCCGCGAGTCAGCACTGCATCCCAGGCACCACAAATGTCCAGTCCCCTTCCAACTCAGGTGAGTCCTCCCGGTGAGTCCCAATAAATTCACACTGCAAGCAAATCCTGAGCCCTGACAGGCTGTTCTTGCAGCCCCCTTTCCCACAGGCAGGCCTACACACTGCAGCCAATGTCCCTGTTGCAGTAGTTGCTGGACTCCTGTTGCACTGCCCACCTCTCCTTGCTGCTCCAGGAGGGCTCTGGTCCCCAGGCTATTCTCCACTGTCTACCCATGTCCAAATCAGCCTTCCTGGTTCTTCAGGGTCCTGCAGAATCGACCCCATCAGCCAAGTAGCCCAGGTTGCAGGACTTTTGTAGAATGGGAAGCCCCCACTATATCTGGTGCACTGTCCAAGTTCACCTCTGTCACTATTTGTTACTAATAAACAGTGGAATTAATTGCAATCCCTGGCACAAATGTTGGTTCACACAGTTAATTTTGCTCATTGATCCCTCACTTCTTTCTAGAGCATGTTGTGCTCCAGAACTGAAGTTATTTTGGTATAGCTGCAGGATCAAGAGAGGTTTGTATGAGCAGGGCAACTGCATGCATGCTGGGCAGTGCAGTGCATCCCTGATGAAGAGGAAGGATGAAGGCTGATAAGCCTCAATGTTTGACATGGCTGTGCTGCTCTGGGGCAGGGAGAGGATGGCTGAGCACTTCAGTCTAGTTCTTCATATAGCAGTAGGAAGTAGTTATTTCACTGCTCTTTTGTGCAATTTAGGTCAGAGATGCAAGCAATTGCCACAGGGCTTGTCAGTTCACTGGGATACAGGTGCATTAAGTGGGTTGAAAGGTTAGAGAAAAGTAGAACATACTGTGTGCTGAACGGGGTTGTACAATTTATCAGCCATAAGGTTATACAGAAGCATGTGCTGTGCCAAGCATTGCTCACAGAATGCTGAGGGGTATAAGACCCACGTGGTTCCTTCCCTTTAAGCCACACCACATTGGCATAGATGCAAAGAGAGTATATTGACACTAGTATAAGCAACAGAGAAGTTGTGTAGGAATAACAGGTACTTATCACAGTTGAAGTTGTTATGTAGACTATCTTTTGTGAGGTTACAGTATCAGGGTGCAGGGTGCAATGCAATTCCCATGTGCCTCACTAAGCCTGTATGCATTCATGTACTGAAATGCAGGGGATGGTCAGGTGTAACAGTTTTTAGAGGGTGATGTTACTGATAACAGTGATGTGAGAATTCACAGGCATCTATGTCTCAAATTTGACAGTTTTCTAATGCAACCTTCATATTCGGTCAGAGGTTGGACTCAATGATCTTGAGGTCTCTTCCAACCTAGAAATTCTGTGATTCTGTGATGGTAACATGAGGCATGCAAGAGAAAATTGCTGTTATGTCTTTTCTTTTCCACTCTTCCCATTATGCATTCTTATTTTCCTTGTTTATAACTTTGCCAAACTTTAACTATTTGAACTGAAGTTTTCCATCCTGAAGTCAGCTGCAGGGTGAATATTTCTGAAGTCGTTTCATCAAAAGTAATTTAGCCAAAGGTTGTTGGGAATGCAAGTCATTTATCCCATGTGTGTGATGAGGTCTAGCACCTCTGTGAAATGTCCCAGGAACCATGCTTGGTAGGGGAAGTTGTCATACAGCTGGGGACTTTTCTTGCTCTGAGAAAATGTGCTCAAATTTGCTGAAATTATAACCTTATGTAAAATCTTGAACATTCACTAGAGGCTTCTTGGCGATAAAGTAGGGAAAAAAATAATATAGAGTCCAGCAGAGCATATCCAGTATGCAGTTAATTCTTTAAGTGTCACATGCTCACCACAACATGGATGGCCTTAATGTAGGGGATGAACAATATTTTCCTTGTGGTTGCTTTCTCAAGCTTTTTATCCCTGTACTACTGCACAGTTTTCTGTGCTCTCAGTGCTATCCTGCAGAAATCAAAGCGGAGATAGAAATAAAAGACAAAACAGTTTATTTCTAGTACAGGTGGAGCCTGGAGCATGAAGAGACAGAACAAGACTGATGGAGTTAGGAACCTGGGAGAGCGTGTTTAGTCTCCTTTCAAAAAACAGCAAAATGTTCTGTTGGGAGAAATTAAATTATTTTACCTATGTTGTGGCAAAAGTGGTTGTTTCCCTCTGTGAAATACTGGCTGAATTGTTTATTAAGATCATACCCACTTTTCTGTTCCCCCTTCTTCCTCCTCCTCTTCAAATTATTGTCCATATGGCATATGCAAGTATTATTCTGCTCCCACCATAGGAACTGGGATGAAATGTCTGTGGCTTAGTTGGACAGTATCTTACTGTTCTACCTTAGCACAAAGTTCAGGAGACAGTCGTTCAAGCCAGACAGGTGTATGCCATGTAATCCTTTCATTGAAAAACAGTGTGTTAGCTGATTGTTGAAAATGCATGATGCTCAGTGGCTATAGGCATTTATGTGTTTTCACATCTCTTTCCTCAGGCAACATCTATATAAATATATACATATATATATGTATGTACATATATACCTGCTATTTAAATTAGCAGAAAATGTGTTTCCCAGAGGGAAAGATGTAGGGGGAAGAAAGAAGCTTAAAAGGTCCAATTCATTAGTCTCTGTTTACTTGATCTGAGATCTCTTGGCACTTAAAACAATAGATTTAGGCACATCTGTTCTGTTTGGAGGAGGAAGAAAAGAAACATTGACAGATGCATAATATCACAATAAAACATTCCTGCAATAATAAATACATCTGATTTGGGAAAAAGTAACATGCTTTGATAGTTGTTTCAACTTAATTTTATTGGTGTAGATGAGAATCAAGTACAATATTCACTTCCAAAGCCACTCATAGAAAAAAAACGGGGGGGTAGAGAGGAGAATGGATGGCATAGAAAGACACATGAGAGATTTCAAAGCATGGGCAAATGTATTTCCATGCAATGCTACAGGTTTGGGGCAGAGTGGCTAGAAAGCTGTGCAGAGAAAAAGGATCTGTGAGTGCTGGTTGATGTTTGCCTGAACGTGAGCTGGCAGTGTGCCCAGGTGGCCAAGAATGTCAACAGCATCCTGGCTTGTATTAGGAACAGTGCAGCCAGGAGGACCAGGGAGGTGATCATCCTCCTGTACTCTTCTCTGGTGAGGCTGTACTTCGAATACTGTGTTCAGTTTAGAATCATTGAAACATTGCGGTTGGAAAAGACCTTCAAGATCATCTGGACAAACCATCACCTTAATACCAATGTCACCCACTAAACCATGTCCCTAAGAGAAGAGGAGGCTCGGAGGAGACCATATTGCTCTATACAACTACCTGAAAGGAAGGTGTGGGAAGCTGGGGGTTGGCCTCTTCTCAGAGATAACCAGTGATACGACTAGAGGGAATAGCCTCAAGTTGTGCCAGGGGAGGTTCATGTTGGAATTTTAGAAACATTTCTTCTCAGAAAGAGCAGTCAGGTACTGGGATGGGTTGCCCAGGGAGGTGGTGGAGTTACCATCCCTGAGGGTGTTTAAGGAAAGGTTGGATGTGGTGTTTAGGGATGTGGTTTAATGGGTGATATTGGTGGTTGGGGGATGGTTGTACCAGATGATCTTGGAGGTCTTTTCCAACCTTAATGATTCTATGCTCCTATTTTGCTATAAATGAGTTTATATATTCACACTGCATATATATATTTGTGAGAGAAAGGTTAGATGCTTAAACACACATGGCTTAAAATATTTTTTCTGTTCTCAATCATTTTATGCAATAATGGTAACCATTTTGAGAGTCATTGGCATATTTATTACTCATTTGTTTCAGTAGTTGTTAATTTTAAGACTGGTAGCCATCCAGTGACAACACAATTCCTAAGGGATTTTTGCTGAGAGAGTTGGTACTGTCTGAGCTATCAGTACAATACATCCATGTCTGACCCATATTTTGGAATATGATATAAATCTTGTCACTAATGAGTAGTGTGTGAGGCAATAACTAGCTGCATTTAAGTCTTGCAATTTACAGAAAAGCCATTTGTCCCACAGGGTATTTAATGGCAGATACTACTAGCAGCTTATTTGATAAATGATTGTCTAGCAAATGGAGAGTAGGTTTTTAGGGTTTTCCTATTCAGCTTGATTTGGTTCCAACAAGAACCATTTCACCTCACAAGGGAAATTAGGTCTCTGTAACTGGACTGAGGTAGTGAATGTGAAATATTCCTGTGCTAAAACATCAATCAGGTGGCTTCTCCAAGAGGCAGTGGAGCAGTATCTCAGTCTTCAGAAACAGTATAAAAGAAAGGATCTGTCTCAAGGAATTTGTTTAATTCACAGCTCAAGAGAATATTATGAAGCTATAAAAACTTGGGAGGTGACACTTATGAGTTATAATAGTATGCACTAAGAAAAATAAATAAATACACAAAAATTTTCTGTCTTCACCTTTGCAATGTACGCTTAATCTTTGCTTGAACACTGTGGAACCTGGTAGTGTTTGCATTAGGATTTTTAATTGTCCTGATGTACTCTAGCATGGGAAACAATATGTTAAATCATGCAATACCACCTTGGAGGAACCCAACAGTGCAAAATTAATTGCAAAAAAAAATCAGGCTTTCTCTGAATTCTTCTTTTTTTCAGAGGCTTTTCCTCTGTTTAAAGATACATTCCCTTGTTCTTGTGAAGACTGGCTTTTCAATAAATACTATTAAACATATGAAGGAAATACTACTTAAAGTAAGGACAGTCATCAAAAGAAATGACGTATAATCTGTTCAGCTTTCTCCAGGTTTAGTCATCTGTAGTGATGGCTTCTGGAGACAGAGGTATATGAAGTGTCCACAGTAACCAGTTATTTTAAGAAGCATTCAGAATATCTGTGATTTATTTGCCTGGATAAAGAAACGTGGTGGATATTTATTAGTAAGCTTTAGGTTTGTGTCTTTCAACAACCGATTTGCACTAAAACAAACAAGGAAATCTATACTAGAAGAATAAGATGCATTTATTCCTTATCTCCTGAAGGGCCAGGTATGACTGATGAAGCTACAGATAAGGCTAAAGCATTTTTAGTAGAAAGCAGCCTAAGCAGCCTTTAATAATCAGTAATATTTGCCAGTGAGTGTCTATCATAGCTATTGAAAGCTGAATTCAGTATAATATATCATGTGGTGAGTCTCTGTGCAAGGTATTGTCCCAGATATAAAGCTTGACCTGTCATAAACAATATTTGGAGGTGAGGTGTAGGGGTCACATAACAAAATTAAAAGAACTGAAATTGTTTTCCCCACATCAAGCATGGCTTTTCCTCTTTCTGTTCAGCCTTCTGCCAGCACACGCAGCTTCTCTGCCTGGCATGTTCACTATCCTAAAGCCATAGCCAAGAACACATTTCTGCATGTCTGGATTTCTTTGCTTTATTGCTCAGGGGGCTTTTATTTGAAGGGAAGTGGACAGCACTGTTACTTGTTAAGAACTTAAGGTAGGAGTTGCAGAGTGAATGAAAATCCTATTTTCCTACTACATAGAAATAAAAATAAATAAATAAATAAATAAAAATATTTTGAAGTATCAGGGCTACGTTAAAATCCGAGGTTTCACATTTCCTATGTATACAAGAACTCAGTATACAACAGAAGTCTTCCACATCAAAAGGATTTTTTTAGTGAATGTAGGCTGAACATTTGTCTCTATTCTTACTTGCACAAAACTTTATTTTCAGTTCCTTCAGAGCTTCAGAGATACATATTCCAAAGAGTTAAAGACAAAACAAAACAAAACAAACAAAAAAACCCACTTTCTTCATGATAATTAATCAGCACATCTAGGAATAGAGGGTGAGTCCTTCAGTTGAGTACATCAGTGTGACTCTATAGCCTTGTGAGGAATCATACAGATTTATGCATGCTGGACATCTGGTCTTCACCTAGTTTTCCTTTCAGAGTGGTGCTTTTATTATGTGTCTTTTATTTTTATAAGGAAAACCTCACAAGTGTGAGCAAGAATGCTTCTATACATTTTCAAATTATGAGTGAAATAATGTTCTGTTCGACTACTTAAAAATCTGGATTACAAAGGAAAAACAAATAAAACCCCTACAGTTTCCTTCAGAAAAAGATGTGCTCTGCCACAGCAGCTCTGTTGTGCCCTATATTGTGTGTGTGTTTTTGGCTCTGACATGAATGAGAATCAAGGAAAGAGCATAAAAGTTAAAGTAGGTTCACCTGGAGCACAATGCCCTCAATATGTCAGTGGTAGCTCTTCCACTGCTGCCTCAATAAATATAAAAGTCTTTAATGGCTTATTACAACTATTCAGTCTAGCTGCCTTTATGATTTGTATACCCCTCTTCCCTGTGCCAGGTTAAGAATTTATTTGGAAACATCCTCTGAGCTTCTTCACACCGTGATCATTTCCCAGCAGCGTGTGGTCACACTGAAACAAATTCACATAGGATGATTGTCCTTTTATTTATCCTTTGTACACTGGAAGTCATTTAAAGTCCATCCATTTATGCCAGTGTAAAATTGGTTAATACAGTTGTAAGGCTAAGTGGTGTTCATGCTAGTTGCATAGTAGGAAATAGAAAGATCTAAGAAGACTCTTTCTGTTTGAGTAGTTTCTTTTCATAGACCCAGCTCTACTTTCATTCACTCGGGGGGAGGTTTTCATTAACTTCAGTGCATGTGGGGACATGGCAGTCTTGACATTCTTTGTGGTCTCAGCCAATAGTTGCATAAACATAAAAGACAGAAAAATAATAGTAATGTTTATGATCAGATTTTCAGCTTCTGGAAATCAGTGCATCTCTTTCCACTAGTGCTTAAACTAGCATATATGTTTCTGAATCTTGTAATTCAGATGGGATTATTCTCTGGAATATAAACTGGTGTGTTTGGTATTCTGTAGTTGAATATGCTAAATTTCAAAATTATCGCAGTCTTTTTAGGAAGCAAGGTCTATCAACTTTTCCAATCCTGGGAAAAGTTTTGACACTGAAACACATTTTCCAAATGAAATTGAACAGTGACATTTATCTCATAATAAAGTGAAAGACATTGCTGGGGGTAACTTGATCCCAGTTTTCAGGAGAGTATTAAGATTGAGATCAGGTCAGGCTGATCTTTTGCCTGCCAGAAGAATAGATTCGCTACATTGTCAAAATGAATGAACAGTGTTCATCCAGATTTGCACATAATGAACTGCTTCATAGGTATACTTATCATCTATATCCTTCTATGTCCTAAATAGTCCCGAATCCAATTTTGCCTGTCCAAATCTCCAGGCAGGAAAAAAAAAAAAAAAAAAAAAGTATTGTTTTAAGTGGAAAATGCAAACACCTCATCAAAGCACTGTATGTCTTAGCTAATAACTGTGGTCATGCTATCAGGGAAATTCCCCACAAAGCTGAACTTCAACATAGCAGGCAGTTTTGTTGATTGCAGTAATCTGCAGATTGCCCTCAGGAGTTCTGTCTTCTGCAGGCAGCATACATGGTCTGGAGAAAATTCTTTGATGAGAAATGTGGTACATAGTGGTACAGTGAGGAAGCTGCCAATGCAACATGATGATTGCTTCAGGTTCTCTTGTCAGTGTTCAGACCTTACAAGATCCTTGCAATATATTGCAAAAAAATGGTAGTGTCATACTTACTATACCAGCCAGATTCTCACCGACCTCCTATCATTCATGACTAATGATTTAAATAAAAGATCACATGGCATGAGGACTATTTAATTGAAAGGCCATTTAACTACCTCAGTAAGGGATTCACAATCTGGCCACATGCTAATTGAAGCACAAAAAGTTGTGAAAATAGATATCTGGAGAGCATGGGCTTGATGCTCTGTGATTAAAAAAAAAAAAAAAAAAAAAAAAAAGCAACTGTGTAGATTGCCATGAGGGCTATGACAGCAGCTGGAGCTGGGGGTGCACAGGAGTTGAGCATTCTGCCTCCTTGCCAGCATCGGATCCCTGGGCAGTTTTGGGGAGTGTGCAGCTAACACTGTTGGGATACCCCTCAGCGGCTAAGCTTCTGCTGGCAGTGGACTTCTGTTATGTCAGCTGAATTTTAAGCGCTTCTGTCATATATAAAAATAAATTGCTGTGGTTCCTGTCAAGGGAATGATAACTGAACAGTTGTTGCTTGTATGTGCTGCTTCTCACCCGCACTCATTGAGAGCAGGTTTTGCTGCTGTGGATTTGTAGCTACAAACGTGTTGCAGTGAAATGTCTCTGGCAGCAGGATTTGAACCTTCTTTTCTTTTCCTGTGTTATCTGCAGGTCCAACAGATCTCAGTATGAAGAGGCAGTTAGCAACGAGCTCTGGATCCTCCAGTAGCACAAGCTCTAGACCCCAGCTGAGTCCAACTGAGATAAATGCAGTGAGGCAGCTTGTGGCAGGGTATCGAGAATCAGCCGCATTTTTATTGCGTTCTGCAGATGAACTGGAAAACCTTATTTTGCAGCAGAACTGAGTCATGTGAACTACACACTGGCCTGGTCTTATCTCAGAGTTTCCACTAATGACATTTTGATTTCGCAGAGCACACACTTCAGTTACTGCACAGTCTTTTAGGAGAGTTAATTACCATAATGCCACACTGTTCTTGATCCATAGAGTGATGTGTTAAGGTGCTTCAAGTGAACTTCGACCTCTGGTATTTCTGAGGTACTTTACTGTGTCCAGCCTATTGCTTTTGTTTTAGTGTGTCAGCATAAATATCGAAAAAGTGGCTAGAAATTAACTCGTTCTAACAAGTGGAGGAAACAGAAGATGCTGTGATGGTTTTTAAAAAAATAGTTCAAGATCCAAGTGCAATATTAGTGGAATGTGATACTGACTCATTGGACTTAAAGCTGCAGTATATGGCAAAACGTTGCCAAATGTCCTGTTGCTACAGGGCACAATTGCAATTAAAAGGATCTTGTATTTTAAAAAAATGTAATTTTTATAAAAAACAAAACAAAAGATTTTTGTTTTCATTCAAGATTTTTCATTTTTACTTTGGTAAACTTTTTCACTGGTCCTGAAAATGTTTTGAGGAGCTATTGTAAGTCCCCCCTTCCTCTCTTAACCCCTCCCTGACTGTGCCCTTCTCCCCAACTTCATATTCTTTCTACAACGAGTAACTCTTGATGCTGGATAATTCTTCCCCCGTGTACTGTAAATTGTCATCTATGGAATACCTTCCAAAGGAAGCATGCATTTCCTGCATTCATACCATTCTCAACTCCATTCTGTAATATATTGCAGCTTTATTAGCAATTAATAAAGAGTTGAGGGTTTTTTAAAAAAAGACATATCATTGAGAAAAAAATAAAAAGAGAAATTGATTTCTTACGGCGAGCTCATCTAACTCCATGATCACTGCTGCTGTCCTATACAAGTCCCTCTAGTTGTGATTGGATGTAGATGATGAATGTTAAGAGGTTGCAAGTGACAATCTGAAAATTTGCACTCTTGTGTGTATTTATTTTGTTTTCCTTAATTTAAACAAAATTCTTATGGAGGAAGGTCACTGACACTTCTGGTATGATTTGTATAATTCCCAGGCCTAGCTAAAAACTGTACAAAAATGTAAATGGATGCAGCTGCAACTATAATAAAACTTTTCTCTCCCCTCCCCCACTCTTCCCAACCCCTCTATTTCTTATTTTATAATATTGATTACACATAAATGGTGTTTTCTTTGTGCACTACGGCAGGCTTATTTTTAAGTATATAGAAGAGGTACTTTAGTTTATGCTTACTGTACTATCTGTTCTGTTGTTTAGCTTTTGTTGAATAACAAGTTTCTTGTGCATTCCTAAATTTGCCTTATTTCATGTACAAACTTTTATGTAATTCCATTTTTGACAATGAGTTTAAGGCATCAGTGATATTTTATATCTACTTGTTACATATAGTTTTCCAAGTAATGACTGTGATTGTGACCAAGTAATGTGCACTTTTTCTTGTAACTGTGGACATTGCTATGCTTTTTTTTCTCTAGTGTTTCTAGAATTACTGTTGCTTACAGTTATGTAAAAGAAAAAGAACTTTTGTGATACTGTTGGTGAATATTAATGTGAAAAAGCCTATGAAATATGAGTATTTTGGAGGTACATAGATACACAAACATCTCTAAGTTGTGGACTGATGTTCACATATTTAAATGAGAATTCAAAACCTGAGGGCTGGAATCATTTCCTCTGTTTTGTTTGGGTAAATAAACAGATTTCTGTGTTTAAATACATGATTGTGAAACATTATAACATTCAAATTGACATAGCATTTTAAACTGTAAATATTATTCTCTTTAAACAGGAAAAAGAGATTTCCAGTCCAATTCATGCAGACAGCCAAAGCTCATTTCTCAAAATTATTGAGTAAATCCAGTAGGCTTATCTAGCTGAAGCTTTGTTTTAATGAGGAATTTCCTCAATAAGAGCAGAAGCGTGTGGTCCATAAATCATGAGATCTGAGTCACTAACATTTTATAGCAGTAAGTTGGCTGGAGGCAACACCATTTTACTACTCTGCGTTTATTTTTAAAAATCTATTGGGTGCCTTTATAAAGGCACTTATTCCTGGATATGAGAATATTGTTGCTATTTCTTATTAGTTATTACTCATCACTTGAGAGATACATTTGCTTTTTAGATCTTCTCACCATGTTTGTGAAATCCTGTAGCTCATCTCTACCACAGAAGTGTGGTTCCCTCGACTTATATCTCTCCAAGCATTCAGAAGTCTGCTAGGAACCAAGTGCCTTTTTCCTCTCTTCCCTTTTCAGATAACTACATCGTATTCTGTCTCTTCTTTGTCAGGAGGGGATGAAGCAGGTACCTTGTGCCAGGCTTCTATGTTGTCTTCAGCCAAAGAACAACTGGCACACATTTTCCTCAGAGAAGAAGGATGAAAACTGTGCTTAGATTTCCAAGTTTCCTTAGTCCTGTATTGCAGGGCCAGTATGCCTCAAACTGCCAGTGAAGCAGCGACCAGCATTTTTTTCCAAGAGGCTGTTTGCCAGCCAGGAATGCTTCTCAGCTGGGCAGCCTCACTGCCTTTTAAGCCACCCTGCTAAATCCAGATAAGGACAGTAGGCTAGAGGAAGAGGAGGTAAGAGATCTGCATCAATGTTCTATCTTCTGACTCCTCTTTTCTCTCTATCAATCCTTCCTTCTCTTGAGGGATAAGTAAGAAAGTTGCAGGTCACTATGTGATCTTCACGGCCTGTTGCTAGTTTTCCCTTTTTCCTGCTCCACGCCTGACCTAACTTAATAGTTCCCCAAGTGTGTCTTCTATACCACATCCTCTTCTGTGTGTCTTCTTTGAAAATTTTAAGGCCTTCCTCAATTATAGGAACAATTTACATCTGTCTCTAAATGCTCAAAGAAATACTTAGCTTTCAACCCACAAGTGTTTTATCTGTGCCAAATTCCAGCAAGCTAATGGGAATTTTACTCTATAGGTGCTTCCACCTCTGAGTACATTTTTTCTTTTTTCATCTCCTCTTTGAAACAATCACAGATTCAACTATAATTTTAACTTTCTGTTCTATGAGGGTACTTAAATTCAATCCCATCCAGTGAGGGAGAGACAATAAATCTCAGTCCACTTCTGTGTGTGCAAATATAGACCAGACATCACAATTAAGTTTGCCCTCTTGGATCCAATATAGCTCTCAGAACCATCTACTCTCTCCCTGCCTTGAGCCTCCTAAGGAAGTAAGAGCTCAGGTGGGGAAGATCTCTCTCCAGCCACAGGCTGAGTCAGCTATCCAGAAATAAATTCAGAGGTATTTCTTTTCCCTATCCACATCTTCTGTAACCAATGCCTACTCACCTCAGGCTAAATAAATTTTGCTCTTAGGGTAAGGCACATCCCTGAGTATTCCTGTCTAAGACTGCCTTCACAAAAGCATTATCCTTACACCCAGTATCATTACTGTACCAGTCCTTCAAGTTGATGCATGCTCCAGTACGCCTCATCAATGCGGGCTGTAGATGTTGGTGTGCCTTGACCCAGCCTTAAATTTTCCCAGCTATCCTGGAGGTTCCTTGGGAGCAGTCCTGTAAGACCTTCCTCTTCTAGGGAGTTTCTGAAAGGGTAGTTTTCACTGATAGGGCAAGCAACTGTGGGTAGCAGCTTTAGAAACAACCTTAGGCTGTGGGTAACAATCCCACCGGCTTAGTAACTTACTGGATTTATTTACTGTATTTGATATTATCAGCGGAGAAACTGGAGCCAGAATTCATGAAAAGAGATCTGGGGTCAAATGGATTCTTACAGATTGGCACCTTGCTCCTTGTCATCAAGGAACACCACCATAAGAGTCACAATGATCACTGAGTATCAGAAGCTACAGAAAACCAGTGCATGGGTAAGCAAGTGTTTGGCAGTTCAAAAGCTGCCCATCCCTTACGGAGAATCTTCTGAACGAGGAAAAGTAGATGAATGTGTACATGACCATAGCTATAAAAATAATCAGAAAGCAGCTATACTGAAGGAATTAGATATTCTTGTTGTAATGATCTGTGGACCTGCCAACTACCTTTTAAGTGGAGGTAAGTTTTGTGAAACATTGAAACAGAGAAAAATTGTTTCCCTCAAGTTTCTATGCCTGTATTAAAAGCTTACTGTAAACTCTGAGAGGTTTGCCAGACAGTCATAAGGAAGATGTATATTTTTTTTTTCTATGTAAAGCTGACTTAAACAGAGACTGGAGTCAAGATCTGGCCCTGACACCAACATCAACTATTGAAAAACATTTACCAGCACATGAAAATGATTTGTGAAATAATGGCACAAATCAAGCAATTGATTGGTTACTGGAGTAAGTATAGAGAATATAAAATACACTGGATAAGACTGATCTTTCACTTACCCTTGTATCCTGGCTCTGACAATAAATAAAACAGATAAAGACGTAGCAAATATAGCAATACAGAAGAACAGAGCAAGCATATAGAAATGCTTTCTAAATATACAGTCATGGCCTTCAACAGTTTGAGGCTGTCATAGGTTGACCCTGGCTGCAGGTGTATCCTCACCCTGTTGCTCACTCACTCCTCCCAGCAGGATGAGGGGAAGAATCAGAAGGGCAAAGTGAAGGGAAAAAAAGAAGAAAAGAAAAAAAGAAAAAAAAAAATTGGGCAGTGTTTAATAATTGAAGAATAAAACAAAAGAAAAACAAACAAACAAAGAAACAAAAAAGTGATGGAAAGGCAATCACTCACCACCTCTGATCAGCAGACTAGTCCCTGAGCACTGACTACTCTGGAAAAACTTCTACCTGGTCTTATTTTTGAGATTGGCATTACATGGTATAGAATATCTCTTTAGACACCACAGTTCAGCTGACCCAGCTGTCCCCTCCCAGCCTCTGGCCCACCTCTGGCCCACCTATTTGCTGGGGCCCAGTGGGAAACGGAGAAAGCCTCGATGTCTTGCAGACACTGTTCAGCAATAGCTAAAATGTTGATGTGCTACATCTGCTGCTCTCTTAGCCACAAACCCAAAGCACAGCAACATATGGGCTTCTGTGAACAGCAGAACATCATGGGTTGGAAAGGACCTGAAGGATCATGTAGTTCCACCCCCCGCCATGGGCAGGGGCACACCAGACCAGGTTGCCCAAAGCCCCATCCAGCCTGGCCTTGAACAACTCCAGGGATGGAGCAGCCACAGCTTCTCTGGGCAACCTGTGCTGGTGTCTCACCACTCTCTGAGTAGAGAATTTCCTCCTAACATCTAATTTAAATCTCCCCTCTTTTAGTTTAAAACTGTCCCCCCTTGTCCTATTACTAGCTGCCCATGTAAAAAGTTGGTTTCCAAAGAAAGTTGGAAACCTGGGACGGGGAAACCCTGGCTGCACGTACAGACTGGGCGATGAGACGCTGGAGAGCAGCCTAGAAGAGAGGGATCTGGGGGTCGTGGTAGACAGCAAGTTGAATATGAGCCAGCAGTGTGCCCTGGCAGCCAGGAGGGCCAACCGTGTCCTGGGGTGCATCAAGCACGGCATCGCTAGTAGGTCAAGGGAGGTGATTGTCCCGCTCTACTCTGCGCTGGTGCGGCCTCACCTCGAGTACTGTGTGCAGTTCTGGGCACCACAGTATAAAAAGGACATGAAACTGTTGGAAAGTGTCCAGAGGAGGGCTACGAAGATGGTGAAAGGCCTGGAGGGGAAGACGTACGAGGAACGGCTGAGGTCACTGGGCCTGTTCAGCCTGGAGAAGAGGAGGCTGAGGGGAGACCTCATCACAGTCTACAACTTCCTCGTAAGGGGGTGTCGAGAGGCAGGAGACCTTTTCTCCATTAACACTAGTGACAGGACCCGCGGGAACGGGGTTAAGCTGAGGCAGGGGAAATTTAGGCTGGACGTCAGGAGGGGGTTCTTCACAGAGAGGGTGGTTGCACACTGGAACAGGCTCCCCAGGGAAGTGGTCACTGCACCGAGCCTGTCTGAATTTAAGAAGAGATTGGACTGTGAACTTAGGCACATGGTCTGAACTTTTGGGTAGACCTGTGCGGTGTCAAGAGTTGGACTTGATGATCCTTAAGGGTCCCTTCCAACTCAGGATATTCTATGATTCTATGATTCTATGATTCTATGAAAGTTAACTCCATCCCAGCTAGACCCAGCAGAGGCTCATGAACTTCCTTTAGGATGTCTATGTCATTTGGAATATGAGAGTATTAACCAAAATCAGGAATCCATTGTGCTATTCACTTTCCAAACATAGTGAGACATCGTGTTGCCCTGAAAGCACTCCTATCTAAATGGATACCAATGAGTAGGAGGGAAAAAACAGGCAGAAAAGCAAAATGAGTTGCTTGAGGCCACGCAATCTGTGAATGCCTGAGCCAGGTCCGTTGACTCCTTTCCAATATCCTGTCCCAATAAACAGTATTCCAGATGTGCCAAGTACAGAATGTAAAGTCCAAAGATTGAATTCTGTTTTTCTAGTAAGCTGTCCTCAGGACTGGATGAAATGCTGGGGAAGAGGATTCAGAAATGTTTTTATACTCTAAACCAAATAACCCATTTAAATCTGTTTTACACCACAGAGAAAAATATGGAGCACAAAGGAGCTGGAAAGACTGTAAAATTAATACCTGCTTTATGAATAGAAACTTTATGTTGCACCACCTAATTCAGTTAATTTCCCTGAGTATGAAGAAAGATTTTTTTATGCAAAGTTTTTTGTTCCCTGTTCTAACAATGAATGTCTGGAAACACAATGGAAAAGAGTTCTAATTATTGTGACTACATATATAATTTATATTGTAAGTATAGCTTTGCTGTGGTAAGCCAACTTTAAAATTATGGTGTAAGGAGAGTTGGGAGAAGGATCCAGTCTACCAATTGTGTGTAGATTGTCCATGTTTTCCCTGAGAGTCTAAGTAGCCACTGACTCAGCAAGAGCACAGATCACGGTAGCTAATTAATAAAGAAAGAGTGTTAGAGTTTTCAAGATTTTGTAGAAAATATTTTAATTGATTTTTATTTCTAAAGCTTCCCTGAAAATTTAAATCACATAAATTTTTGCTTTTTCCTGCAAGGCTGCTGTTTTATTATTGTAGGGTAGCTAGTCAGTGTTTGGTGCAGTTTTCTGTTTTTTTTTTTTTTTTTTTTTTTTTTTTTCACACTCAGTCACAACATAGCGAAGCACACATAGCAGGAAAAGCACTAGGCTTTTTTTTTTTTTTTAATAAAGCATAAGCATTTTTAATATTATTATTATTTCCAACATCTCTGTTTAACTTTGTTTTTTTAATTATTTTTATTTGTGTTTTCAAATTCAGAGTTCTGTAGCACCACAAGCTTGACCTATTTATTTCCTCTCATCTTCTGTAGCGGGGGGGAAGGATTTGTTATATGGAGGAGTAGCTTCTAGCTGAGAAAAGCTCTTACTGCCCTAGCCAGCAGGCAGCTTTATTGGCATTCATTTGCTGTCCTTGATACTTGAAAATTGCAAGCTACAAGGCAAGCTTCACTTGCAGATCTGTTCTCTAATAATTAGGAGCACAGGCTAATTTTTTAAACTTCGTTTTCCAAACACTTTTCAATACAAACATTTAACCAGTAAAGAAAAAAAAATACAGATTTAATATCAGTCTTTAATGTCCTACATATAGTTGTGGTACACATTCAGAAAACCTTAATAGTCTCAGTGCTAAAAGTACAGAATCAAATGATTGCTCCTTTTTAAATTATTATTAATGAAGTAGGAAGAAACAGTGAAGAAAAGACAAGAGGGAATTTAGGAAAGAAGAAGAAATATATTGAAAAAAAAATATGACGGGAGGGAAGAAACTCTTCAGCTGTTCAGGTGAGAGTTTTTTTACAGTCTATGGAGTCCAGATTTCTACTACTGTGTGGGGAAATCAGTACAGAGGAGGTCCACCTTTTACTTTGGACAAGTGGGTAAAAGAAGTTGGTACATGCCTGTCTACTGTCCCTGCTAATTGCTTTGTCACTCTGTTACCTTACAAACATTTTGCTGATGAAGAGTTTCAAATCACGCTCAATTCAAAAACTACCACATAGTTATTTACTAAAGTTTAGTGTCTTAAATACCAAGTCCTTTAGATCTTGGTATCAACACCTTGACCCATTTTTTCCAATATATGTCAGAGTATGCTGTTGGGATTACCGCATGCTGCTATAGAAAAGCTCTCATTCCTGATCGTCTTTTGTCTAGTCATTGCATTTCTAATATTTTTTGGACTGAAGAGTTTATGGAAAATCTCCATGAAATGCTATGGCTAAGGTATTGTGGGAAGTCTGAGGATGTTCCGGTAATAGTTTAGAAGATCTTCCAGAGGCAGAGGTCCCTATATCACTGTCAGTGAGACTTCGTGCTGATATTTTAGGACTTGAAACAGAATTCCATTTTCAAAAAATTGAGAGAGAAGTCTGATTATTAGCGGTGGCTGCACATCCTTCTCATTGGTACATTTTTATGACGTAAAGAAGTGAAAATGAGTCTCTGGTTAAAAAGGAGACTGCTCATCCTCATCACTAGTAAAGATGGTTTTCTTTTTTTCTTCTTAGAGCTGGATAAGGATACTAAGAGGGATAGCAGTTACTTATTTATTTATTTATTTATTATTTTTTATTAACCTTTATTGTTCCCCACCAATATTAAGTTATTGTTATGGTTATACTGTGTGAATGACACAGTTCAGTGAAAGAAATCAGTAGGTGCCCCAATAAGAGCTAAGCCCTGACAGCACTCTTCAGATCCAGATCTGTTTGCCTAAAGTTACTTGAGTCATGACTCAGCTTAACACATTTTATGTGGGTGCTACTTAGTCTATTTGTCACTCTTTTGTTCACTAAATTTCTGTTGGTCAGCTATTAGAAAGAATTACCTACAATTCAAATATTCCAGATCCAATCCCAGGCTGTGAATAACATCAATGGATTAGGGCCACTCCTGATAGGGAAAAGAGATGGCACTTGTCAAACAGAGAGCAACTCTAAGCTTAGAAAATATTTATAAACATGAGAAGCAGTAACCTATGTCTTCTAGTTTTACCTGATTAAGACTTGGTAAGCCCCATGAACAGGATGCCATTACGACTACTTGGAATTCCAGTCATAACATTAACTAAAATATTAAGAAAATATTAAACTAAGGAAATCACATCATCATTTCTGGATGAAATACAGCATTGATTGTTTAATAGAGTAGAGTAGAGTAGAGTAGAGTAGAGTAGAGTAGGAATGGAAGGGAAGGGAGAGGAAAGGAAAGGAAAGGAAAGGAAAGGAAAGGAAAGGAAAGGAAAGGAAAGGAAAGGAAAGGAAAGGAAAGGAAAGGGAAGGGAAGGGAAGGGAAGGGAAGGGAAGGGAAGGGAAGGGAAGGGAAGGGAAGGGAAGGGAAGGGAAGGGAAGGGAAGGGAAGGGAAGGGAAGGGAAGGGAAGGGAAGGGAAGGGAAGGGAAGGGAAGGGAAGGGAAGGGAAGGGAAGGGAAGGGAAGGGAAGGGAAGGGAAGGGAAGGGAAGGGAAGGGAAGGGAAGGGAAGGGAAGGGAAGGGAAGGGAAGGGAAGGGAAGGGAAGGGAAGGGAAGGGAAGGGAAGGGAAGGGAAGGGAAGGGAAGGGAAGGGAAGGGAAGGGAAGGGAAGGGAAGGGAAGGGAAGGGAAGGGAAGGGAAGGGAAGGGAAGGGAAGGAAAGGAAAGGAAAGGAAAGGAAAGGAAAGGAACCTACAAAGAACAACTGTCTGACCATTTCAGGGCTAACCAAAGGTTAAAGCATATTAATGAGGGCGTTGTCCAAATGTCTTTTGCATATTGACAGGCATGGGGCATTGACCACCTCTCTAGGAAGCCTGTTCCAGTGTTTGACCACCCCCACAGAGAGGACATTCTTCCTAATGTCCAGCCTGAACCTCCCCTGGTGCAGTTCTGTGCCATTCCCACACATCCTGACACCAAGGAGCAGAGGCGGTCACCTTCTTTCCTCCAGACTAAACAACCCAAGTGCCCTCAGCCTCACAGGACAGGTCTTCCAGCCCCTTTACCATCTTTGTTGCCCTCCCCTGGACACTTTCAAGGACCTGTATATCCTTTTTATATCATGGAGCCTAGAACTGCACACAACATTCAAGGTGAAACCACACCAACACTAAATATAGCGGGAGAATTTCCTCTTTTGACCATGTGGCCATGCTGTGTTTAATACACCCCAAAACACGGTTTGCCCTCTTGGCTGCCAGGGCACACTGCTGGTTCATGCTGAGCCTTCAGCCACCAGCACCCACAAAGCCCTTTCTGCTGAGCTGCTCCCCAGTCACTCAGCTTTCAGGCTGTACCTGTGTCCGGCATTGCTCTGCTCCAGCTGCAGAAACTCTTCCAGGGACTGAGGTTAGACCAACAGCCCTGTAGGTTCCTGGGTCTACTCTCATGCCCTTCTTGTAGATGGGTATAATGCTGGCTAGCTTCCAGTCAGCTGGTACCTCCTCAGACTCCAGAAATTCAGTAAATTGCGAGAGGGGTCCAGCTGCAACATCCACTAACTCCTTCAGCACTCCGTGGTGAATCCTTTCAGGCCTCATAGACTTACAAACATTCAACTGATACAGCTGGTCCCTCACAGTTTAGGTGATCACGAGTGGAAAAGTCACTGCTCCCCCAGTCATGGTACTCCAGCTTAGAGGAGTGGGCAGCCCAATGTCTATCATTAATATTAAAAACTGAGGCAAAAAAGGCATTTAATGCCTCTGCCTTTTCCTTACTTGTTAGGTGACCATCCGCTCCAAGTATCTGTCCAATTTCTTCCTTTGATCTCCTTTTACTGTTACTCCTCTCCCATGTTATTAAAGTTCTTCAAGTGATCACAGACGAGCTGGGGGCCAGTACGAAATACCCTGATATGTTTTGCTTTCTAGGAAGTTGACAGCTCTAAGATGAAGGGAAAAAGCTCTTTTATTATTCTGATTCTCCTTCAGAACAAAAAAGGATAAACATTTAGTCTGGGAGCCAGAGACCCTATATTCATCCACTGATACCTGCGATCTATTTTGCCAATATTCACTTGCAAAATTTAGTTGCTGAGTAGTAGACTGAGCACAATCACTAATAAGTGGTAAACCACACTGAAGTGGTTGTTATTTGTGACAAGAAGGTACACTATGGTAGCTTTTCCTTGTGAATATTTCACTTTTGATTGATGTGAGAATATTGCTTTGAAATTGAGGACACGCTATAGAGAAGTGAAAAAATGTACCCAGCCTGGCACCAAACAACCACACGTGAGTTTTTGCAAGCTGCTGAGCAGCAGTAGTTTTGAAAATCAGTCCCCAGAAAGGTACCCAGAAGAGGGTAGCTGCTTTTCTCTATCTTTGAGAAACACTTGGGTAGTTAGGAATAGGATTTAAAGTATTTCCAAGAATGGCTCCTGTCTCTTTTCCCAAAATAAGGTCAGTTAACTCTTATGGTAGGAATTCAACAGAGACCTGACGTCCCCCCAAAAGCAGTATCTGAGATGATACCAGTATAATGTAGCAATCTCGTCTAGCTATTTTTCCTTCAATAATGCCAGTGAAACAAAGTGGAGGAGTGCTATGCAAAACCCACACTTGTCAAACTAAAGAAGTTTTATCTTTAAAGAAGATTAAGCAGTTTTGATTCTGTTCTGCAGATGGCAGTGCTTATTGCAGTGCTGTCACATCCGACACTCAAGCAAGTCTTAGGTGCATATTTGACTCAGGTGATCAGCCTCTCCAAGCCAGGAACATAAGAGTTTCTGTGTAGGCACTTGGTGAGTTATCGCTAGAGATCTCAGTCAAATCTTCCTTGACTAGAAGGCACTCATAGGCTACTCCTAGTGGTTAACCCTTGTGCTCTTCCATGGTGCCTACAACCTCATGGCACATTTGTTCTCACACTCCCATTTGGCTTCATTACTATATTTGGTAGGGTTTTCACAAAAAGGAAAGGCATGTTCTTTTTGTGTGTGTGTGTGTGTGTGTTTTGTTTGTTTGTTTGTTTTTTATCTGTTCTGAGGAATCTGTTTAATTTTCTCTGTTTATTTTCTCATACTAAGCCTTTCAATTCAGCTGTAAACACAACTACCTTAAAAATACAGTTGTAGCTTCAGCTGATGGGCTACAAAAATCATCTAAAATATCTAAAAAGGATTCAGATGCCCCTGGAACATAGAGCAAGAGCTTTGCTGAGAACACGAAATAAGGATAGGTGAAGGAGGGCTTATATATTTCTAATATGTTATGCTCCTGTTTTTTTTTTTCTTCCCTTGCTGAAGGGTAACAGTCCCTTTCATGAAATGTGTTTGTTATTTTAGCCACAGTGTTTATGGACTAATAAATACAAAACAACAACATTTTAGCATGTGCTTTTATTGGTAGCAAGAGACATAATCAGGAGAAGTCATAGCAATCTGATCAAACACTTTATTCCACTGTAGATGCAACATGCCTGCACAGGCAAAGCCTTGAAAACTGAACACCCTGTCTGGCATTCCTGCCCTCAGCTCACTTGGAAGTCTGTGGGAGCTGAGAGTGCCTTTTGCTCTTCAGTCTTGGTGTGTTGAAGGTGAAAGAAAGCATGTGTCATGCTGTAATTTGTCACAGCTTATCTCAGTGAATGAAGGTGTGTCTATGCTAAAACATTTCTCCCACTTTCTGGTCATTTAACCCACTCTGGAATGTGGATATTAATAAGATCTTCACGTATTTAAAGGTGTTTGTTTGTTTGTTTGTTTGTTTCATCATCCTCTTAGCAGGAGGAAAGAGCAGAGATAAAGTGAGACATCCACTTACAGTCATACTTTGCTATGATCATACATTTATAACTGCTACTCCACTGAGGCACCGCAACATTACTGATTGGGGATGACCCTAGTTAACCCAAACACCTTATTGCCCATCTTACATACTGCCATCACTTTTAATTAATTTCTCACACCAGACAGGTGCTTTTGTTTTGTTTTGTTTTCCTGGAAGGATGAAATGGGGATCATCACAAAAATGGACAAGACTGTGAGTATGGCTTGACATGTGACAAAAATATCTAAACAACCTGCTCTTACATGTAGCAAATGTGTGTGGCATTCATTTTGAATTTTGGTCTTCAGAGGAGAAGTTATAAATTTCTTCAGAGGATGACACTCCTCAGTTTCTTGTCCACCCCATCATTAGTGTGCCCCACTGAATGGCAGGTATGGTTTCTGGAACAAGAAAAATGGGTATATTCCACAGGTGTCAAAAAGAAATTTCTGGGCAATGACAAAGGTTTTAACCCATAGTGCACCCAAAACAAGGGCTCTAATGTCTGGGTTATAGCATCTGACAATATTAACTGCTATTTTAACCGCTAGTAACTTAAATAAATACGGTAATTTAAATAAAATTTCACAACAGTTAGTGTTTATTTAACCACTTCATCCCCTACTAAACAGAGAATTTTCACAGGTTGCTGTACCATGACACCTACTGGTAGAGATAACCAAAATAAATAGATACAGCTCTTATGAATGAAATAGATGCTTCTGTTTAAACCACAATTTTGTTTCTCATTGAGGTGATTATTGTATATCCACATAGACAACACCATTACTGTGACTTAGAAATGGGACCTGGGGAAAGGAACAGTGGTTGATCCAGTACCACAGTGTCTGCATGCGGCAGGTACAGCCCACATAAGACTGTCTCAGGTTAGCATTTCACACTCAGTTCCTGTGCCTTGACATCCTTACAAATAACTTCATTTTGGGATTTAGCTTCACTTGAAGCTATATTTCATTTCTGTTTTGTTCTAGTTAGGAGAGCAGAGCAATCATGTAAGACACCATTCCTGCTTGAAAACTACAGCTATTGGTTTAGCTTAAGGTTTTGGAAAGCAATAGCTCATAGAATCATAGAACATTAAAGTTGGAAAAGACCTCCAAGATCATCTGGTACAACCATACCCCTACCACCAGTATTACCCACTAAATAATGTCCCTAAGCACCATGTCCAACCTTTCCTTAAACACCCTCAGGGAAGGTGACTCCACCACCTCCCTGGGCAACCCGTCCCAGTGCCTGGCTGCTCTTTGTGAGAAGAAATGTCTCCTAATTTCCAACCTAAACCTCCCCTGGCACAACTTGAGGCCATTCCCTTAAGTCCTATCACTAGTTACCTGTAAGAAAAAGCCGACCCCCTGCTCTCCACACCTACCTTTCCAGTAGTTGTAGAGGGCAATCAGGTCTCCCCTGAGCCCCCTCTTCTCCAGACTAAACTACCCCAGTTCCCCAGCTGCTCCTCATAGGACTTGTGTTCCAGGCCCTTCACCAGCTTCATAGCCCTTCTCTGGATACATGCCAGGGCCTCGGCATCCTTCTTGTAGTGAGGGACCCAAAGCTGAACACAGCACTCGAGGTGCAGCCTCACCAGAGCAGAGTGCAGGGGGACAATCATCTCCCTGGTCCTGCTGGCTACTCTGTTCCTGATACAAGCCAGGATACCTTTGACCTTCTTGGCCACCTGGGCACACTGCTGGCTCATATTCAGGTGAGCATCAATCAGTATTCCCAGATTCTTTTCCTCTGCACAGCTTTTCAGCCACTCTGCCCCAAGCCTGTAGTGCTGCATGGGGTTGTTGTGACCAAAGTGCAGGACCCAGCACTTAGCCTTGTTGAACCTCTGTCCACTTGCCTTTGCCCATCGACTCATCCTGTCCAGGTCCCTCTGCAGGGCCTTCCTACTCTCTGGCAGATTGACACTTCCCCCCAACTTGGCATCATCTGTAAACTTACTAAGGGTGCACTCAATTCCTTCATCCAAACCGTCAGTGAAGACTTACTTAAAAGACGAACTTAAAAGGTCATATTTTAATTTTACCACACCACTCCACCAATGGGTGCAGAATTTTCCAAAATGCTTCTAAAACAAACAACTTTTTGGCATAATCACAAAAAATAAAGCATCTTTCCATATCTCAGTGCAAACTCCATTGGGCTCTGACCCTTTCAAGCATTTTATTCTAACAGACCCACACTCCTATTTCTGTCACCACCTTGAAAGCCATCTGCTTCACTGATGTGTCTTGTTTCATTACTGAATAGAATTTCCCTATCTGACAGCACACCAGCAGCAGTTTTGTTCCTCAGGATATGGTTTACCAGTGAGCTATTATCTATGTCTACTCAAGCTTTTGAGATCTAGTCTAGGTTTTCTCCTCTTATTAAATTACTGTAGCAATGTCAGTTATCAAATTGTCATCCCTGTTAAGTCCTTCCACTGTGCATAAATCCATTTTCACACTGCACAAGGCAGAATCAAGCAGCTTTTCCAGCAGTTTACTAGCGGTATGTCTGGCCAGTACTTCAGCTGCATAAATCATCTTATGTCACACAGATATGAATGGGAGCTTAGGTATATGTATATAGAGAGGAGAAAAGGATAGTAAGGATGCCAGCATTCATTGCTTGTTATTTTATCTGTCTCTTAGTAATAAGGGACATAATGAAAGGGATGTTTTCCTTCCGCAAGTTCCAAAGCAGTAACACAGCATAGTTTCCCAGCTAGAAAAGTACCTTTGCTTTAACCAGTTTTGAGAACTCCAGTATGAAATGTCAAAATATTTCACTGGTTTGTGCATACCAAAACCAAACAAGCTAACAACAAAGCACTTTTTCTTCACTTGTATTTTCTTTTTGTGAATGAGGACTTGTTTTTGGATGTTCCTTTCAGAAGCAAATTTCCTCTCATTTAGATAAGACAATGTTAAGAGCCTTCTTGGGAGATCAGATTCTTGTGACACCTTTACCTGATGTATTTGCCATGCATTGCAGATGCGGGGCTTGAAAATTTATCTACTAAATCCTTGCAGAAGGTCTTTTTTTTTTTTTTTTCCATTAATTTACGCAAGAGAAGGTTATATATAAGACATGCTTCTCCTTGAAAAAAAGCTTAATTGGGTAATTACAGCTGATGTCACTGCCATCATCATCATCCTGGGTAAAGTTATGTGCAAATTCACACATACAAGTTACTTAAAACAGAGTTCCTCTACAAGAACCAGCTTTTCAGCTATTGAGCAGTTACAGAAACGCTTCCCCAGTGCCATGCCCTGTAGTAGTGCTATTCACAAGCTCAGCGGATTATTTGCAAATTCAACACAGTGAGTCAGTTCCACACCATCCACATCCCCATGCACTGCCATTGCATCCCTGTGGCTTAGCAAAAAAGGCGGCTGCCACACTAGACATCCTGAATGTCCTCTGAGCACGAAGCAAAGCACCTGCTGGGGCTTGTGGAGTGGAAACAGAACTTGGTCTTGACAGCCTCTACTGAAAACAAGAAAAACATTTCTATTTACACACCGCCATTTAACTCTGCATAAAGGCTATAGGCTGTTCTTACATTTGACTCACCAAATTCTCCCTTTTCTTGACAACGTTCTCCCTGTATTACATTGGTGACGTAATGTGCTAGATCTAGCGAGATCCAAACTGTGACCACACTCCTCGGCCCCATGCCTGGCTTAGCTCTGGACTCCCAGACCCGTGACAGCTCCCCTGCTTTGGCCAGGTCTGGGGACACCGTGCCTCCTGAGATATAGCAACCAATTTTTCACCTCTGTTCAGGCAATCAAAATCTGAAGCTTATCCTGAACACACAAAATCTGGTGTTTCTTTTCTTCATGTGCCATTGTGTGTAAGAGGAAAGAGTGTGGATCAACAGCTGCCTTTAGTCAACACAGTCAATCGGCTTAAGAATGTAATCATCTAGAAAAAGGAAGGGAGGCTAAACTGCTGTCACTTGCTGCTAATAAAAGTTACAGCATTAAGCAGCAGCGGGAGACAAGCTTTTGTTCACTCTGAGTAAGCATTTGGTTCTCTGTGTGCCTTACACTGGGGCGACACTGTAGGTTGAGAAGGACTCTTACAACAGAGCAAACTTGGAGGAGAGATTTATTCAACGTGCTACTTACGCTGCCATTCATTTCCAGTGTCCCTGCCAGTTCAGTGAACATTAGAGCTTGAATAAAGCTCCCCTGTCCTCTACCATCTAATTCTACATTGTTAGGCACAAGCCAGTGGTTTTGTTTCTTGGGTTTGGTTGAGTTTTTTTTTTTTTTTTTTTTTTTTTTTAACAGCAGCTGGTTGGGTTTGGCACACTAATTACCATTGTGTCATAAATTCAGCATAATGGCTGCACTGCAGGACCAAGCAGACAGGCTGTGAGGCAGCAAGCCCTTACTTAAACAAAGGAGAGCTTGATAAATAGTAATACTAGCCAGGAAAATTATTTAAAAAAATATTTGCAACAAAGTATGCGCTCCGTTACCTGACAGATATCATATTTTAACATGCTTTAACATGCCTTTTCAATATATTATTTCTCTGAATTTATCCTGGGTTGTGTATTTGGAGAGGGTTTTGTCAGATTTACTTCTCACATAGCAAGCACTAGGAAGGATGCTAGAATAATATTTACATGCATAACGGATGAACATTAATTTGGACTTCTGAATTGCCCAGTCAATGTGCCTAAGGACTGACCTGAAAAATCAGCATCCTTGGAGACAGTACTTTCCTGATGTTTCGGGTCTTTGTGTCCTTTCTGAGACCTTCAAGGAGGATACCAGTTTTGCCAGTAACCATGATGTCCACTGTAAGATACAGGAAGGGAGTCAAATCTCTTTAGCTAGAGATTGAAGTACCTCCAAGTTACTTCCTTCTGTAGTGCTGCTAATGTTCCGGGATGAAGCAAGAAAACCAGGGCTAGGGTGGCTGACCAAATCTGCAGCAAAAGAAAAGTTCAATATCCAACTGTGAGGCATAAAAAGCTGAAGACAACATATAAAAATGAAAAATATTCTAATTAAAACAACAGCTCTGGTTGACCAACTGGCTACCACTAGTCAGATAAGCTGTTTCTATGAAGAATCCCACATTTTAATGAGATTTCTACATACTTTATAATCTAGGTGAATGTGATAATAATGTTACAGCTGTCTACATTGTAGAAGTGAAGATTAACTGAAGCACTTGAATTTGGGGGGAAAAAAAAGGCTGTCCTTCCTATACAGAATGTTAAAAAAAATAAAAAATAATAAAAAAAAAAAACATATGTCAGTTTCTCAGTGAACAAAATAAAACTCCTAGACATTAGTTCACCATTTCAAGTTTATTGTTTGTAGCATCATCAATAATTGAGGAGCTGACAGTTTTTTAAGATTTAGTTAAACATCTGTTTCTCTGTTCCTCTGAACCAAGTCCTGCACTCTCCATTCTCTACACACAGCACTTGGGACTATTAAAAGCATTTAACAGCAAGCATTTAATGCGAATCAGCATTAAGTGTATCCAAGACGCTGAGATCAGCCCTTGAAAGAAAGCTAAGTGTGGTATTTCAGATAATGTTGGATGGTAATAGCGGGTGAGCACTGACTTTAATTGTAACTCGCTGCAGTTTGCTGCCCTGTGTGGTGAGAAACTATTGTTTGTGCACATCAGAAGCCACAGCATGCCTCAAACGCCCAGAGGGTGACTGCAAAAGCAGCAACCAACAGCTTCTCGTCTGAGTTATTCCTGATCACGCACTGCTGGCCAGGTTAACGCTGCCCACAAAGGGTGGGCAATGCACCCCACAGTAACACCACGCTGGAGTCCATCCCGTGAGGGATGTACAGCAGGGCTGATGGAAGGGGAGAGAGGGTTTCTTCACTTGAGAAGGAAGTTGTTAATTTGTTGCTAGGTATGCAAGTTAAGGCAGGCAGAGGTAAGGCATTGTTCAGCCCAGAAGTTTAGTACTTAGCCTGAGATCCTGAACTGGAAGTGACAGTCTGAGTCTGAAGAGCCATTCAGGGAAGAAAAGAAGAGCAGTCTCTAAGCCTGACAGTTATGTGCCTCTCTGGTACTGTAATACCAGAAACATGTCATGGGATGATTTAAATAGAAAGTGTTCCATTTAATGGGATTTTGGTCACAGTACTGTGGATCTCTTTAGCAGCATAAAATGTACATTTGAAGCACTGCCCCTTTGCCTTAAACTCCTGGCTCGATTTTCTTTGCTAGCGCCTTAATGGCAGGCACATTTTTTTCAAAGGGAGAAATGATCTGCAGCACATATACCACTTGATGGCTTAACATATTGCACTGCTGGCTGCTGAAGGCAAAATACCAACCACTGCCTCTTCTCTTTATCCATGTTACATGCTAATTGATGTAACTGCCAGAAAAGGGAATTAATTACGGGAATGTACATTTAATTTCATTGAATGGAAACACTACACTTAAGACAACCAATAAGGCACATCTTCAAATTAATATTTTTTTTCTCTGGCTTGCATTTTGGTTCCTCAAACCCCTTGATTCTTTGATCCCTTCTTACTATTCTGAAGAAGGTGAGGCTTCATGTATGAGACCTGGGCTAGGGATAACAAAAGGGGTAAAAAAGATCACAAGAGTAACCAGCAAAGAGGACAGAGGAGGGGAAGGCTGATGGGAGGAGAAGTTGATAGGAAAAGAGTGAAGGTATGTCTCTACATTTCTCATCAGATCATCCTTTGCCATCATATGCCCCAGTTCCAAGTGCAAAATTGAGTGATTCACAGAGGAGCTGCCTAGCACCACCTGAGACAACCATGTTAATTCCATTCTACAACCTGCTTTCTTTTTGAGACAGAAAGCAACTCCAAGAACAGTGCTGAAAGAGAATGGGAAAGAAAGAAAGAAAGAAAGAAAGAAAGAAAGAAAGAAAGAAAGAAAGAAAGAAAGAAAGAAAGAAAGAAAGAAAGAAAGAAAGAAAGAAAGAAAGGAAGGAAGGAAGGAAGGAAGGAAGGAAGGAAGGAAGGAAGGAAGGAAGGAAGGAAGGAAGGAAGGAAGGAAGGAAGGAAGGAAGGAAGGAAGGAAGGAAGGAAGGAAGGAAGGAAGGAAGGAAGGAAGGAAGGAAGGAAGGAAGGAAGGAAGGAAGGAAAGAACATGCTCTTTGGGCTGGTCATCATCCTCATAAACAGAAATAAACCTTCATAATCCTACTCTACTCCTTGGTTCCCCTTCAAGACTGATGTTCATTTTTCCTGTGGAAAGCAAATCCTTTAATCCAATTCCTTCTCTGCCCCCTCCCTTCTCCCAGGCAGTAGCTTTTGAAGTGGGGGCCTATTGATATCTTTGTAATTCTCTACTTCCTCAACACCACTCACTGGCTACTATACTCTTTTTGAAGACTAAAACCAGCGCCTAGCTTTCACTCTGTAAACGTTACCTATTGTCTTCCGTTATTTCTGCATATCCATCAAGTATTTGCTAATATTCTTGCCATTAACGAATGCTACATGGTCCCTTGATTAAACAGAGAAGCTAGTAGTTACTAAATGTTCAATATTTGCTTACAGTGATAACGTCTGAAATTTTGAAATGCAGGAGGAAAGCTAAGTGGGATTGGTATGCAAATAAGTAACATAATCCAAATGTGATATGCAAATTACACTATCTTTATAAAAATGATGGAATTGCCCCATAAATGCTATTTTACAGAAGCACACACATTTGGGGCTAAGGGCAGGGGAAGTAATTCCCTGATAATTACTGGTCCGAGAAGAGGATCTGCAGCCATATCTCCCACCTTCCTTTTGTTCTTCCCTACTTTCAACATCTTGCTTTTTCTACTCATGCTATATTTGTTTCGCTTTCCCTCCTTTCTCCTAACCCCTCAGCCACAATGGCTGGGCCCCTGCAAACATGTCCCAGCCCAATACATCACTGTGCACACATGCAGCACAAAGCACATCTCCAGCACGTCTCTCACCAGCAGCAGTGAGACAAGTCACCTGCCTGTCCACATGCAGAAGACATCTAAATTGCAGTTCAGCACAGGTCTGCAGGATTCCTTATGAGCCACACTTTTGTCCATTGTCCATAGATAATCTCGTCCTTTTGATCAGTTTTGTTTTGTTCTCTTTTCTTCTCCAGCCCAGTGTCCTTGAACTTGTCTGTCTACCCAATATGTTTTGACTTTCCCACCAAGTGGTTCAGGGGCTAGGTCTCAACTTCCTTGGGAGTCCTGAGCTAATGCTTCCTCCCAACCCTGCAGCCATCCACCCTCCAGCAGAGCAGAAAGGCCATCTTGTAAAGCCAGAGTTATCCTTTATTAGGCATAATAGTTTTTATCAGTGTGCTCCAACATCCCAGCCCTTATAACTTTGCTCTGGCCTCCACATGTCATTGAGCTGAATTGCTAAATAACTAGAATATTTATATATATATATATAGTATTTTAGGCTGAAAAAAAAAAAAAAGCCTTTTTTTTTTTTTTTGTGTTCTGCTCACTAAACAAGTGATCATGCATCCAAACTGAGTGCAGGCATATTAGCACCACCTTCCACTTTGATGTGCTGATAAGCCTCCTATCTTCCCACTCAGTTTGATGTCTCTCTCTGCAAGACATCCAGATGTGATCGTACACCAAAGCATTTCACATGCTTGTGATGAGCTGCCTCACATACCTCCTCATCACCCCATAGGAGTCCCAGCACCCTGTGGTTGTCCACATGTCCTCTGGTAACAGCATTCCTAAAAAAGGGTATTCCTGGGAGCCACACACAGCTGAGCTACATGTGCTTTGTGTTGGTAACAGTTTTCCATCTTGTCTTTGTCATCAGCAGAGCCCCAGCTGGTGACACTTGCCATTTCCAACAGTGATGCTGCTGAGGGTCTTTGTAGGATCAGTTCTGCATCAGTTGAAACCTTTGTACTCACTTCAGTGGGTGCAGTTTTGACCGTCAGAAAAGGCATGACTGCACTTTGAGGTGTATTTAACGATTCAAAGACTTCCCTCTCTGCGCCATGTAGTTCACCCTCCAACTGCTCTCACTTGAGACCTCCTCTGATTGCTTTTCCTATTCTACTTTAATCTTCTTCCTTATCGACCTCTGTTGTTCTCTTTGATACACCATCTACTTCCAAAGTTTCTCTCTCCTGTTACCCATATTATTTTTTTCTTCTATCTCATGCCAGCAACTGCATTTTCTTGGCCATTGCACAGAAATTCACCTGGGGGCTCTTTTTCAGAACACTTCTTTGAACTTTGTTTAAAAAAATAAAAATAATAATCACAATTCACAGCATTTACTAACACTTGCACCTCTGTACTTACTAGTGTGACACAGATATTTCTCTCCTTAGGAAGGGCTATCAGCAAGAAACCTTACCATCCCACTGAGTTATTGACTTTTTATAGGTCAGCTTTTTTGGCCTGCTTTAATTTACATACTGCCTGCCTTGACTTTCAGTTGAAATCTTGTACCTTCATCAAGGGGAAATTTCCCTGCCACAGCAAACGAAAAGATTATATATTAGAATGGAATTGTTAGCATGACTTTTCTTAATTAAAACTAAGAAGTGATTCAAAAAGTCTTTTTATATTATTAAAGTGAAATTAATGTGTTTTTTGTTTGTTTGTTTCTTTTTTAGCAGTCAAAAGCTGAATTTCATAGGTGAATGACAGGGCAGAATTTCCAAAGTGTAGTAATCTGCAAATTATCCTGTGATAGTCCTGTAAATGCTACCTTAATCACAAATAGTGCATATTAATGAAGGTCCTAGACAGATGAAAGAGAATGTTAAGGAGTACATGAAGCTTGATGGAATTAATACAGCCGACACTGAGTTGTGCTCAGACTGAGCCAAACAGCTTCAAGCTACATTTCTGCAAGAGGGGGAGGGGGAAATCCCAAGATGACAGATGCCATGCAGAGCAAAGCCCTTTCTAAAGAAAGAAATAAATCATTTATGTACAATATTCACTAAAAACTGCAGGGGGCAAGAGACTGCAGGTTTTACTTTCAATAAGGAAGAAAAATGCATATATAATAAGTGCTCTTGCAAACATACACTGCATATGGAAAGCAAGTTCAGGTAAGAGTCATTCCCAGTGACTGTCTCAAACTTCATAAAGCTGACTGCCCGTTTATACTTAAGCAGACAGGAAAAATAAACTCTTAAGGCACAACGCATGACAGCAAAGTGAAGAGCCTCCTTGTGGTGTGATTAATGCAGTTATTATTGGTTACATACTGAAAGCTGAGGGGCATGCAAGTAGCCATGCCAGTGCCCAGGCCTCCCACCCACTCCTCCAGCATTGCTGCCAGGCTTACAGCACGAATGACTGAGTGATGCTGTGCTTCAGCCACTTCTGGCTGGTTGATTGTCTCTTGAGGGCTATTAGTAGCAGACAGTGTGCAGAGGAGCTCTGGGAGACTTACTTCTTCTGATCTTTGGCTGAGTCTACCTCCTTGGAGATCTTCAAAAGCCACCTGGATGTGTTCCTGGGCACCCTGCTCTGGCTGGCCCTGCCTGAGCAGGGGGTTGGAGTAGGTGACCTCCAGAGCTCCCTTCCAGCCTCAGCCATCCTGTGATGCTGTGAATCACGTCAAAGAAGGCACAGCTTCTAACTCTTTTTGGCCCCTTTCCTTGAGTTATGCTCTAAGAGGACTACTGCAGCAGAATATCTGGGTGTCTCATAAACCAAATGTAACAGTAGTCGTCATACACATTCTCAGAAGTGTGTTAATCATCATAAGATATGCCCGTAAATATTTCAAAGAACTGCTTTTTTCTCTAGTAGCATCTGCTCTTTCCAGGGGGGCATTTGTGACTAATGACACTGATTGTACCAATCTCAGTTAAAAAGACAGAGATCATATACGCAAATAATTAAGTGCCTAACCTACAAACATGCCTGCCATGTACATGGAGGCCAGATAGCCCATTCAAAACCCAGATTCCCAGGGGAAAAAACAACCCAGAATGGAAAAATAAGGCAGTGGTTGGCAGGCCTCACTGTGTTGACTGTATTATGCCTTTCTCCTGATGTCAGCAAGAGTAGCAGCAGTCAGCCCACCTAAAGACCTGGCTCTGTGTGTTTAAGAGGGTGAAGTCTGGAGGGGCTGTTGGTCTTTCTCAAACATCCTGGCCTTGCATCTGCTGGAGGTAAGGAAACAGGGCCATATCTTATCTCTTTGAGCACTCCCTGCGATAGCTGGTGTGCACATGTTGCTGTCAGCTAAACCCCCAAATGGCTTAATGGCAGGTACATAATAGCCCGTTAGTACAGGTTTGCCTGGGATGCTGGCAGGTGTTTACATGAAATTTTGCCCTGCTTGTCACAGCATATAGGACAGCCGGCACCTGGCAACCTCCTACCAAACAACACATCCTTTGATTGCTCTGGAGCGGTAGCAGCAGCTGCCGCCAGCCTTGTTAAATAAACAACAGGTTCTGCACCTGCTTGAGCAAAGCCCTGAGCTGGCTCCCAGCTGGGCGGTGGGTGCACAGGTAACCCTGCCTCCCCTGCCCACCCTGGCCACAGGGATTAGCAGTGGGGTGCCAGCACCACTTTGTCCTTTGGCTGGGAAGATTTGCCCTGTCCCTCTCTCCAGAGCATGCTGCTGAGCCACAAGATGTAGAAATCTCCCTAATTAGATTTCCGATTTATAGATGGTTCTTGTCACATGCACACACAAACCCCAGACATAAAGGCACAATGGTAATGAGAAAAAATGACTACGGCACAGCATCCAACTGCCTGTCCCTTGTAGAGCACTTTGAAATAGTGCAGAACAGCAATGAGTCATTTCTGAGGAGCCAAAGGCGTAGTGCAGGACAGGGCTTTTTGTCCTCCAGAGGCTGACACTGTGCAAAAGCCAGATTTTTGTTAGGTACAGTCAGCAAAGACAAGGGAACTGTGTGTCCTGGCTGTAGCAGGTGCGATTCTACTCTCAAATCCTGAAATGATTATTTTATCATTCCGCTTTATATCAGGTTTAATTAAATACCGGTGCCTTATTAGATTCTGCACTAAATACACTCATCTGGATCCACAAACTTATCAAAAGCAGAAGGATTACCAGGGAAGGGGTATCGCTTACCTGCTGCTGGGATTCTTCCCCCTCTGGTTTCTTTCCCTCCCCTGCACACAGTTGAGCAAGATGTTCTGGGAGTGACATGGTGGCTGCTCTTCCAGCCTTCAGCTTGTGGCAGGTGCCTGAAGAGGTTGCACAAAAGACACGAGCAAGTAGAAAGGAATAAATGAAAAGGTCCTTGTTATTCATGTGTAAGACAAAAGCCAGTGTAAGAAAAAAATAATTACAGGCAACAAGAGTGGAACTCAAGGTGAATGCTAGGAAAAACAACAAATAAAACAAGCAAACAAATGAAAAAACAGGTGATAAAAGATCAAGACGGTCCATTTAAAAGATGCATGATACTTAGTTTGAGGCAGCACTCTGAGAGCAGAGAGCCATGCTAATTGGGCTCCGTTCTTTTGATCCACAGAGCAGACTTCCTCCATTTAGATGTTTTCTTGAGAATTAAAAGGCAGAAAAAACTTAGAGGCAGCTTTATGCCAGTTTTAACACACAAACACAGAAAGGACCATCTGTTGGGTCTTTCAGCTACAAGAGAGATGAAAGGGAAAAGGTGAAACAGGAGCACTGCATCTATTTTGTAGTCGTGTATCCACCCAGGCATATGGATATATTAACTGCGTTTTGGCAGCATTAAATTCCTGATAGAGACAAGTTGTTTGTTACTAATCGTCCACAGAAGCAAGCTGGCAGAGCAAATCCCCTTCATGCAGTCATATGGAGCTTCAGGTCTAAGAAACCAGTAGTGATAATCAAGAGACTATTATTTGCATTTAACTATTTTCCAGTAAATTGCTATCAGCCCAGTTTGCAAACACAGCTGATAAATACAGTAAATGCTGTTGAATCCCAACTACGCAGAAATGCCTGCATGCCAGCAGTGGCCACAGCCTCTTCTTTTGCTCTGCCTCTCAAACATCATGGTGCCACAATCACTGCAGAACTCCACATTTTTAATCCCTATTAATTACACATATGAGCAACAAAAAGTGATTGCACTGAGCAGAAGTGAGGGCTTCAGTTTAACTAGTTCTGAGGAAGTGTAACATTTGGCTGTTTGTGTGATCACGTTGCCTTCTAGTGGCTGGCCCCAGCACCCTCGTACCAGGAAGATTTCACGATGCTCTTCCATCCCTGAAACACAAATGCATCCAGGGTGCAGGATATATTCTTCACTCCTCCTAGTAAAGGAACAAGGCTCATACTCTGTATTGCTTAGGAGGCAAAAAAGTGCCGTCACCAGTAATTTTTGTAATGACACACATTACTGCTTGTTTTGAGTGCCTCCTAGGAAAAATGTTTTGCATCTGTTTTTAGTACTCGACAACCTGTAACAAAGCAATGAGTTTATTATCTCATGGTGCTGAACAGGCCTGCCTCTCCATCTGCAGGAGCAGAGAGAAATAAAAGACAAATAAAGAAGAGTGAAGCAATTTCTTTCAAAATACTGATCACACAACACCATGTGGTGAAACAAAGTAGGACTGGAACTACAGGAGAGCTTGGGGAAGAGGCCAGCTGCAAGGGTAAGCTCCATTTTAGCAAGTGGAGTGACAACGGGCATCGAATCTGTCAGCAGATGAAGGAATGGAGAAATCAGGAGAGAAGGAGGGATGATGCAGCCAGGTGGGGCAGTCGGCCCAGCCAGATCTGCAGGAGGAAGAGTTCCCTGGGAAGGCAATTAACTGAGAGTGCTCTGCAGGGGTGGATCCTAAAACGCTTATCTGCAAATGCAAAGAAAGTCATTACAAAAAGAGGAATTAGACATAACTGCAAGGAAACACTGACTAAGCTACATTACTGAAAGAGGGAGCCACATGAAAATGGCCAAAGATATGGACTATTTAAAGAAACACGGATACAGAAAACATTTTTTTTCCTCCTTTGATGTATAAAATTAAGGCTGGGGCAGGGGGCAGAAACAGAGGTTGGACACAAAGAGCAGAGGGAAAGGAAAGAGAATTGCAGCTGAAAATTTAAAGCAGAAGCAAAATCTTTAGAGGAACAAAGACTGGATCGTCAGCTCAGAGGGTAAAAGAAAATGTGGCAGTAAGTGAAATGTAGGAAGCCTGTTACTAGAGTGCTGAAGAAAATGAAAACAAAATGGCATGAAATTTGAAGGAAAGACCTACAGCTGTGCAGATTACAAGGAGCAAGTGCTCAGTGACAGACAGCATGGGCCTGGAGAGGAGGACAGAAACTGATGTGGTGGGCAATTTTTAAAAATTCATCCCCACACACACACACTTCAGCCAATAACCACTTTACTATCTCAGGAGAAACGGTCAATTCCTCAGTGTTGAGGACTGCTGATTAACACAGCTAAGTAAACAAACACTCAAGTCAAAATGGGATGTCACCCATGTCAAAATGGGATGTTGTAGGCATGTACAGAACAGCATTATATAAGAAGTTAGATTAGACTCTTGTAGCACTCTCTCTTGGCTTCAAAATCTATGAATATACTTGTAACACATGGCTGTGTCATTCCCACCTGTTCTCCAAAATTCGGCACTTGCACACATTGCATACATAATGGCAGAAAAAAGGAGCATATACGTGAGCAGCAACTGCTTTCAGTGCAATCTGCATGAGATAAACATGACAGAGATGAGTTCAGCACGCAAATACACCATGCAAAACCCAAGACTGTTTCATCTATTCACAGCTCCAAGTTCCGACTCTTGGGGAACTGCCAGTTCGAAGACAGTATATATATACATATATTCTCATCTTCCCTGAACATCAAAGCAGCAGAATTGGTGGATATACATTTTTTCCTTTCTCAAATCTATTTGTTATAGAATTACTGATCTGAATCTCATGCAAAGTATGAGAGAATTGATTGGTATACATTTAGCAACCCTTAACCTCTCTTTTTTTTTTGTAACCCAATCATCAAAAACAAGAGGCTCCTCATAGCTGTGAATTTATATATGGTATGACTGCATAACTTATGATCTTTTTCTCAAAAAGATTATTACCCAAGTAAGTTATGAACCTTGTAGAATATTCCTTCCTGTCAGTCCAGTGAAGGAACAGATTCATAGAAAACTCAATTTAACCTGCTAATTGACAGATTTTTACACAAAAGGCCATCAGCCACCTTTTATCTGTTGTTACATTCTTGGGCAATGTCACACTGCATAAGTGCAGAATTGCTTGAAATGCACAAATATAATATTTTGGAATTGTCACCAGCATAGTTAAGTCACAAAAAAAAAAAAAAAAAAAAAAAAAAAAAAGGAAAAAGAAGAAGTGTTAAAAATGTTGATAGCAACTTCGTTTTGGTTTTGATGCTTTGAGAAAGATAGTACTGTTTTCTAATGAAATTCTGGTAAAGTATTAGAAAAAGAAAACACCCCAGACTATTGTAATCACTGTGGGTCTTCTGACAAGATGATCCTGCAGGTAATAAGGAACATGGACACCAAGCCTGTAGGAAGCATTTTGCTGAAGCAGCCAACACCTTTCAAGTGCAGTGACTTGAGAAGAAAGTGTTTTAACATACAGATAAAAAGAGCTAAGCTGTGCTAAACAAGCAAATATGTTTGGTATAGAGTGACTAATCACTGCAACAGTGGCTCACTAACTAAAACACCACCTCACTCAAAAAACAATAAACTTATCTGTAAACTTGAGAAAATTATCCAGCTTCAAACAGCAATTCCTTATTCTTCAGGAATGATCAAAACCTCCTCCTGCAATATTTTGATAAGTCTGATAAGGCAAACATATTTATATTTAATAATTCTACAGTACAATCTTTCCAGAAACTCACAGGGTAGGTCAAATTAACTGTATTCACGAGACAGCTTGAAAGTGGAAAAGAAAGTGGAGTTTAGATTTTAAATATAAAATTACCAGGATTCATTTAGATGAAGTTGTGCCAAGGGAGAATTCAAAATGTCTTTAGTATTCTTCAGGTTCATCATAGCATATTGTATAAAAATCAAAATACCTTTTCCTTAATCTTCGAAAAAAGATTAATAACCAAGGTAGGCAACGTGGAACAATATTAGCATTCATGTCTATGAATTCAGATATTCACACCACCATTCTGCATTTTTAACTTAATTTATTTAAAGGAAGAGAAAAATAAATGCTGGATATTTTACATCAGCATCCCCAGCTATGTTACACAGGCGCATGGTTTCCTCCCCTTGTGGATGCAGGAAAAAGCTTTTTGTTCCCAAGTAGGAAGCTCCATTTTCCAGCATATACAGAGGTACAGCCATGTCGTGGTTCCGCTCGAGTGGGCAGCCGAGCTCCACCACAGCCGCTCTCTCACTCCCCCTCCTCAAAGAGGAATGGGGAGAAAATATGTGAAAAGGGCTCAAGGATTGAGATAAGGACGAGAAAATCACGCAATAATTATTGTAACGGGCAAAACAGACTCGGCATAAGGAGATAGTAAGATTTATTGCCTACAACTAACAAGCAAGAGAAGTGAGAAAACAAAGGAAAAAAAAACAAAAGCACCTTCCCCCCATCCACCCTCTTCCACCTCCTCCCCCCGAGCGGCGCAGGGGAACGGGGAATGGGGGTTATGGTCAGTCTACAGCACTTCTTCTCTGCCGCTCCTTCTCGGTCACTCTCGTCCCCTGTGCTGTGGGGTCCCACCCACGGGATGCAGTCCTTGATGAACTGATCCGGCGTGGGCTTCCCACAGGCAGCAGCTCTTCCAGAACTGCTCCAGATATGGGTCCGTACCACGGGGTCCATCCCTCAGGAGAAAACTGCTCCAACCTGGCTCCCCTACGGGCAGCAGCTCCTGCCAGATCACCTGCTCCTGCGTGGGCTCCTCTCCACGGGCTACAGGTCCGGCCCAGAATCTGCTCCGGCAGGGGTCTTCCACAGGCGGCAGCCTCCATCGGTGCAGGGCCACCTGCTCCACCGTGGTCTCCTCCACGGGCTGCAGCATGGAACCCTGCTCCACCGTGGTACTCCATGGGCTGCAGGGGGACATCCTGCTTCACCATGGTCCTCACCACAGGCTGCAGGGGACTTCTGCTCCGGCGCCTGGAGCACCTCTCCCCCTCCTTCTACACTGACCTTGGCGCAAGGCTGTTCCTCGCTCCTCTCACTCTCCCGGCTGCTGTGTGGCGCAGCGTTTTTTCCCTGTCTTAAATATGCTCTCACAGAGGCGAAAAACAACATCGCTTATTGGCTCGGATCTGGAAAACAATGGGGCCCTTCCCAAACATGGGGCAGCTTCTAGATCTTTCTCACAGAAACCACCCCTATGGCTCCCTGCTACCAAAACCTTGCCACGTAAACCCACTACATTCCACCCCTCGCCTCTGTTAAAAGCATATTTAAGACTACTCACAACATACTCTTACTTTACAATTATCACAACAACCTTCACAAACTTCACTTACATCAAAAAGAAAAAGAATTCACCACACCAAAATAAACATAACATCATCACAGCACCGACAAGGTGGACATTTTACACACACACACCACCCCTCGTCCCTTCACCACACTAACATATCACAGTTACTGCTTTCTTAAATTCTTCACAACTTGTACATTCCTAACAATCATCCTGCACATATTTTTGCCCGTTACTTCTACTAACTATCATCCTTATCTCAAATTCCTCGAGCCCCACGTTGGGCGCCAAAAAAGACTGTCGTGGTTCCGCTCGAGTGGGCAGCCGAGCTCCACCACAGCCGCTCTCTCACTCCCCCTCCTCAAAGAGGAATGGGGAGAAAATATGTGAAAAGGGCTCAAGGATTGAGATAAGGACGAGAAAATCACGCAATAATTATTGTAACGGGCAAAACAGACTCGGCATAAGGAGATAGTAAGATTTATTGCCTACAACTAACAAGCAAGAGAAGTGAGAAAACAAAGGAAAAAAAAACAAAAGCACCTTCCCCCCATCCACCCTCTTCCACCTCCTCCCCCCGAGCGGCGCAGGGGAACGGGGAATGGGGGTTATGGTCAGTCTACAGCACTTCTTCTCTGCCGCTCCTTCTCGGTCACTCTCGTCCCCTGTGCTGTGGGGTCCCACCCACGGGATGCAGTCCTTGATGAACTGATCCGGCGTGGGCTTCCCACAGGCAGCAGCTCTTCCAGAACTGCTCCAGATATGGGTCCGTACCACGGGGTCCATCCCTCAGGAGAAAACTGCTCCAACCTGGCTCCCCTACGGGCAGCAGCTCCTGCCAGATCACCTGCTCCTGCGTGGGCTCCTCTCCACGGGCTACAGGTCCGGCCCAGAATCTGCTCCGGCAGGGGTCTTCCACAGGCGGCAGCCTCCATCGGTGCAGGGCCACCTGCTCCACCGTGGTCTCCTCCACGGGCTGCAGCATGGAACCCTGCTCCACCGTGGTACTCCATGGGCTGCAGGGGGACATCCTGCTTCACCATGGTCCTCACCACAGGCTGCAGGGGACTTCTGCTCCGGCGCCTGGAGCACCTCTCCCCCTCCTTCTACACTGACCTTGGCGCAAGGCTGTTCCTCGCTCCTCTCACTCTCCCGGCTGCTGTGTGGCGCAGCGTTTTTTCCCTGTCTTAAATATGCTCTCACAGAGGCGAAAAACAACATCGCTTATTGGCTCGGATCTGGAAAACAATGGGGCCCTTCCCAAACATGGGGCAGCTTCTAGATCTTTCTCACAGAAACCACCCCTATGGCTCCCTGCTACCAAAACCTTGCCACGTAAACCCACTACAAGCCACTATGCAGCTCAGTGTGTATATAACACTTCATTATTATTCTTTGCATACTGGCACCAAAACAAAAATCAGTCTCCTGGTATCCTGCCCCTGGAACCACATTAGCCTGTCTATTTGCAAGCAATGGGAAGTTCATCACAAGAACATAAACTGCCATCTTAGATTCAGAAACAACATAGCCTGAGGATGACGGATTTCATATGAGGTTCCCTAATCAAGAAGCCTTTCTGGGAGGACTCCCATTCTGAACAGGGGGAGCCAATTCATCCATTTGCTTGATTTTAACTTAGTCACTCACTCTGAATTTGATGTGTTAAAAGAACACCGTGTTTAAAAATAAAATAAATAAATAAATAAATAAATAAAATGAGGAAATCATTGGTTATGTCTACATGGCTTTTTATGTACTGCCATTACCTTATTCTGCTCGTATTTGGAGTTGGCTAGAAGCAAGCAAGCTCAGAATGAAAGCTAGACATGCTTGCAAATGGTGGGTTGCAAATTGTGGGCCCAAGCTAACAAGCGTTGCTGAGAAGCAGATTTTTTTTGTTGCTTCGGGTTGGCAAGACATTGACATGGCTATGTAGCTTCCAGTAAGACGGCATCAGTGAAGAAAGCACATGTCTGCTCAGGGCATGTGCAGACAATTTTCACAGAGTGGGGGAAAAAGAGAAGGAAACCAGAGGGTTTTACTCATTGCAAACAACAGGCTTGGTGCCTGTGCTGCCATCACCTGTCAGCAGAGTCAGTTTGCCACTAGTAAGGAAGCACCAACTAATGCTGCTACACCATGCCTCAGTGAGCACGGCACCCTGTGACAGCTTTCAGAGTCAAAGCTCCATCCTTGCGCAGCTCCCAGGCAGCCCAGCAGTGCCCCACATCTTCAGAGGCCATGTTTGCAAAGCTAACAATTGGCTTATGATTAGTCTTAATTTTCCCCTATTAGCCATACATTTGGTCTCTTCTTTTACAAATACTGTAATTAAGGTGAAGTAAATGCTTAGCAATCCTGATTTAGAATAATGACTTATTATTCATTCCTAATTGCTGCCCAATCCTCATCATTTCCTTGGAACATCTACCTGTTCAGATCGAGTTTTAAAGGCAAGAACAGGAACAACCACTTGGGACTTCAGACCACTGAGAACAGGGCAGGAAAAGGTCCACTGGAGTCAGAGGAGGTGGCAGTGCAAGACAGCTGCAGTACAGCCAGAACAGACACTCCACCACCATGCCTTTGCTTCTGCCTGGAAATCCCGTAAGTGTAACACCAGCTCCGCATCCAATGTTCCAAAAAAAAAAAAAAAAAGCCTCTTTGGAGTGTGAGACACCGCATGTCAGAAGTGTAACGTGAAGCATATGTTCATGTTTTCCTGTTAAGACAGAGTATTTCACATTTCATTTTTTTATATATACTTTAGATTACAGATGACTCTATTGTACCAAAATATTGGCAGCTGCTTTCCAGCATGGAAGACTGCCTTCCACATTCAGTGAACTCTCCATGCTTCTGACTGTAAAACATTTGAGCAGCCTCCTGGATATTGATGTTCATTACCTGTATGGTTTGCGTAACAGACACGCAAACAGCCCAATCAATAATATCAGTTCATATTGACTAGCTATTCCTGCCCTGAAATAGGAATGTCAAGCTTCAATTGATTCACGTTAGTACACTGTGTAAACATAATTTTAAATTAAACATGTACAAGATAGAGCACATACTATTATTACCTTGCAGAGTAGCCCAGGGGATGTACTGTAGCACAAAGCCACTGTACTAGACAGAACTAGTCAATAAACATAAGGTATAACGTGCCATGTAAATATCCCATAAACTCCAGCTGCTGCCACAGAGGCTCAGCAATAGTTTGCTCTTGCACTTGCACCAGCAGCTCCCTGTAAGCTGCAAGAAGGGCGGGTGGATAGGGCACAAAACACAGCCAGCCAAGGCAGGGCTGCCCAGGAGGAGAAACTAATGCTGCAGCTACAAACAATAGCTACATGACCATTGTAATGCCAGTTCAAATGGTAAAAATGAAAAATAAATAAATAAATAAATAAAAATCCTCAGATCAAAGAACTAAGAACTAAGAGTAGCAACTCTCCAGTTTCATGAACAGGTTTCACTGACACTGCACTGGTGATGGGAAGGACCATATTTTATCCATCAGCAGCCTGATGCTCCAAGATCTCTGTGCCCTACATTTTTATCTATTGAGGGCTCATCAGCTAGTGTTTTCAAGGAAAAAAAAAAAAAAAAAAAAAAAGCAGCTCAATGAAGAGAAAAAAAAGATACCGTAGAGCAGCTGCAGCTATAATTGGCTGAAGGGCTAACAAATGACCTAATATTCTTCTAGCTAGGATTTATCCAGCTGCTCACTGTTCTGATTAAATAGGACTAATCCATCACATGAAAATTGCTTCTCTGAATCAAGAAATAAACTTACCTGATTCTTAATTTTTCTTTAATTTTATTATTAGAAGATAAAGTTCTGCTTCTCCAAATCTAATGTTTGTCCTAAATTATTCATGGATAATTTTGTGAATTAACACATAGACCTACTCCCATAGAGCTCTCTTATGAAGCTGCTGTATCTGATCTTTATTTAAAGCTGGGAATTAAAACAAATCTCAAGACAAACCACCAAAAATCCCTTACTTCTCTATCAGTGAATATATTTCATAGAAGCTACTGAGTTTTTTTTCTAGTATTTGACCTCTGAAATAGGAAGCTACCACAGTTATAATTAGCATTTGATTGATCACAGTACATACATATCAGTTGTTCCACTTCTGATAAATGCTTTGCATTCCAAAATAAATATGTCCAATTAAATTGTAATCGGTATGAGTTTTTTTTTTTTTTTTTGAAGTAATTTAGTTCTCTTCATCAAAAGCAGTATAAAAATAACATTAAAACTGATTGAAGCTTTGGTAGGAATGTTTTCTCCTAGGCACTGCCTTTATACTGGTGCTGCTGTCCCAGATAGGAAGAAACAGTTGGTCCTTCACAGGCAAAGAATTTATAAACATTTCTAGAGGGCTACTATGTTAAATCCTAATTATTTTATTTATGTAGCTGCAAATCTCATCCCTTGATCCTCCCAGCCTGAAGCATTACCAAAGGTTCACTGGTCTGCACAGGGCACCTCATTTCAGTCCTTTCTCCTAATCAACTTCTAACTCTCCTGTCCTTAAATTCTGGCTGGCAGACAACCACTCTTTTCCCCTAAACATTCCAGTGTGAACATGCCAGCCACATACTAACATCTTCTGGTCTTCTTCTACCACAGTAATGGAACATTTTCCATATCTTCTTTGTCATTGCAACAGCTTTCCTCATCCTGAGGAGACTAATGATTTAAAGCCCTGACTGTGCTGCTATCATAAGAACTAAAACATTTGCTATCAGATAATACACTACAGGATGTTATACATCTTTGGCTAATGTCACTGTGCTTCAGTCAGCTTTATAGTTCTACAGCTAATACACATCCCTTTAAAAGTACAGGAACTTCCAATTAGAGATATTTATTATGAATCCACTTAATGAGCAGAATTTTCTTTTTCCAATGACATTTGCAAAAGCTGATTTCCAACACTGGAAATCTTTTTGTATTGAAATACATGACAAGTCCTTCCTATAAAGTCATTCAATAGCTTAACATGCATACAAACAAGCAAAAAAATATTCACCATGGCAGCATTTCCTTTTCCCAGTTACTCAAATGATCCCCATCAATATTGTGTTTCACTTCTGCTCCATATGGCTGAGGTTATGTTTCAGTACCTTGCTCCCAATCAGTTAGCTTCAGTTCTGGGACAGCTTCACCACTGAAATCAGGAAAGAAAATGAAAATACTGAAAAGTTCTTCAGATGGGACTGGTGGAAGGGACCCTTAAAAGGAATAAAAGTAATAATTAGAAAAATATAAAGACTGAAATGCTTATGATCTAACTTCCAAGAAGTTTGTTGTTCATTTGCAATAAAAAATGTGGTTTAGCTACCAAAGAAAATGAACAGCAAAGCTGTAACGTGACTGATATTTCACCAGATGGCAATATCAGAAATGGGTTTTATGAGATCAAACTGGCTAGACAAAACATTAGATTTTGGTGGAATGATGTTTGTTGGATCTGACAGAGTACCTTCTACAAGGTGTACATCTCAAAATTAGGAAAGTTCATTGTTTTATGCTCTTCAAATCAGTAATTGCAAACTTACTACCTACAGTTTGTAAGTATACAAAAAATCAAAAGAGTCAAAGAGTGTCAAAACATTTATTCCTAAGTTTTATTTATAACATTGTTAATGAATCAAGAGTGTGAGTTTTGGGAAAAAAAAAAAAAAAAAAAGAAAAGAAAAAAAAAAAAAGCGACCTTGCTTGATCTGCTTTCCCCGCTGCTCAAAAAAGAAGGCAAAAAAAGAGAAGATAGTATTAAGAAAAGGTACTACACACACTAAGTGTGAGTGAATGTTTTTACTGAAATAGCTGTTTATAGATATGGTCCTTTAGCAAGAAATAGAGATTTGAACAACCTACTGACTTGCCTTGGGGACCCAATCACCAACCAGTTCATTTCAACATTTCTGACATTTGGTCCTTAACTCTTTCAGACATCTGGGAGCCCTTGGGACTGGGCCTGCCTCACAGAACAAGACAAGCAGCAGCAGTTCCAGCGAATGGGTTTCTCCCAGGCAGAGTGAGAGTTTTCTAGTGCTAAAATTGGTGGTACAGGGTCAGCTCCCTGCTAAGATCACTCCTGACTTGTCATTTTCATCTCAAGGCTTACATGAAAACTGTGCTCTGTATAAGGTTCTGAAAAGTTGATCTAAAAAGAAATGTCAAGGCTTTTACCTATCATAAGAAACAGAGGCTCGTAAAATTGTGAGCATTAAGTCTTTTCAGTCAAGTGAAATAGGAAAAAATAGGTGTATCTAAAGGTTTTAGGAAACACAACCGAATTTGACATCTTGGATACCTGAGTACTTGCAATAAAGTGTCAAATAGAGACTAATGCATACTTATATTTTACTAATTCCCTGGTTTCAATAAATCCAGTATAATAAATAATAAATAATAAAATTGACAGATGCTCTATTACCTACTCAAGTGATTCATGAAGGGACTGAAACAGCAGTGCTGCAACAGGATATGCCATCTGTGCTGGGATTTATTTATTTAAAACAAAAAAAAAAGAAAAAAAAAAAGAACTGACTGGTCAAGTAGCAGTGACAGAATATGAAACAAGGAGCTTGCTATTTTACCTACAGAAGTAAGATAATTACCAGACTTGGTTACTATCTCTCTATCCGTTGTATATCTAGACTGTTGTTTCACAAATAAAGGGAAATAAATAAATAAATAAATAAATAAAGTTTAAAGCAAAATCAGATTTTTTTCATCTCCATTTGAAATTATGTTAATTGGCATGCATTTTTAATGACAACATTTGCAGAGAGTAATAAAAAGTCAGCAGGATCTACACATGGATAAATAACAACACACTAATGATAATTACATAAACCTTCTGTGTAGTGACATGTGGGTCAGGAATTGAATTTGCACTCTCAAATTAAATCATCTATCAGGTTCCCACATAATCAGTAACAAATGTCACCAGTAGGTTTCCTTCTCCCGTGTTCAGAATGTTCTTGTACATCTCTTAGTTAACACCTGATAGAAGGTTATGTTTCAAGGGCAAATCTTGACACCTACTGGTACTCAATGGGAGTGTTGATTGCAGAAGTGTAACATTTGAGTTTCAAAAAGAGTTTATTGCAGAAACTTAGAGAATGTAATTTCTATTTTATAGTTAGAAATTTAGAAGGTCAACTGTGTTTTTCAGAAAAATGAGCCACTTAAATACATGTGTTTATGTTTACATACTGGCATAACTATCCTGCTGAAATAGGAACTTATAGTGGGTGCCTTTGTCAATGAATATTTAAAGACTGAGACTGAGTGAAGAGTTTCTGAATTAGCACATTCCTGAAATCAGGCCAAGTAGGGAATGTTTGAAGTCAATGGAAACATATCTTTCAATTTTAGAGAAAATAATCTTTTTATATATATATATATACACAACATATATAATGGGATATGCTTTCTTGTCATTACAGAATATGCTGACAAAGTAGCTGAAAATAATTCTCCTGAGATCATAAAAACCTGGTGTTTCCAAACAGGACTTTATCCTCTGCTAACAGAAAGCATTTGGCAGAATAAGTCACGGAACGTGGGCTGTTTGAGAGCTCTAAAGATATTATCTGCCCTGCCTGCCTTGCTCTAGGTATGGGGGGGGGCAAGGGTTTTCTTACAACGCCTATGGTCCTAAGCTACTCTATCTATTAAAAATAAAATCTAATCACATACCTGAAGAACTGAGCATAATTCACTGCATTTTGGTATTAGGGGGCTTCAGGGTGTCCAGCATTGGAGTAGGCCATGAGTTGCCCTGGTCAGGCTGGGTCTATCTAGCACTGAAACTGGTGTGAGCAAATGCCCACCAAAACTTCCATATCGAAGAAGTACTTCGTGTCTTTGCTCAAATGTAAGAAAAAAGCAGCTACAAGGGAGCAGGAGACACATGGGAAAACACTTGCAGGAAGATGCATGGGGGAGCTGCAGGGAAGGAGACATTTTTGGGGCCACCCATACTAGAGTACAGACAACCCTGAGGAACTGCAGCCTGGGGTGAGGGGCATCCCTGAGGGACTGTGGCCATGGGTGAACCTCAATGGAGCAATAAGCATGGAAGGAATAGAGAGGATCTGAGCATGACAATAATAAAAATCATAATAAAAAATAATAAAAATAAAAGTAATTTGAGATTGAGAAGAGACTGAAGGTTTTTTTTTTTTTTGATTCATTTGTTTTTTGCAGTAAAGAAAAAAGAAGGAAAGTGGATTACTTCTATGTTTGTTTGCCTAGCTATGTTCCATCCTCACCAACATCTGAATCTGAAGATGGTGCAAGTTGGCAATGTATTAAATCAAGTAAAATTTCTCCCTGTTGAGACTGCTTTTCCCATGACATCTCCGCGTCTTCATTTGTAGTTGTTGAAGTAGAAAAGATCTAATGAAATGTTCTGTCAAATACGAGTTATACATTTGCGCTGGTGGTGAATCCACCACAACTCTTGACACCTCAGAAGCTCTTTATCATTTATCAGTTTCCTGTCATTGTTAAAAATATGTATTTTAAATTGTCCCATTTAGCTTCCAACCACTAGATTTTGTTTCACCTTCATCCAATAGAATGACCTAATGTTCCATGTACGAGTCACTTTTTTAACTATTTTCAGTATTTAGACACCATGAACTTTCAGAGTCTTTTATTTTCATGTTTTCTATTTTTAATCATTCTACAGTTATCTGGCAATTTCTCGGCAATTTTTCAGAGCTATTCATTAGTTACAGGCACCAGACTTGGTGGATTTTAGTACTAAAAGATATAATACAATCTCTACAATCCAATTTAAATTTAAACAAGACAGTCTATTGCCAGTAAAAGAGACACTAATTTGTAAAATTCAGTCTATTAAATTTGATGGAAGGGTAACACAACCTTTTTAACTCAGTGTCTTTTTAACTTTGTGCTTTCTAATTTTACCTTGGACAAATGTGTATTAAACTGATATGCTGTTACTCAGTTTTCATGGAGAAAAAAATAATCCCTTCCCCCCCCCCCCCCTTTTTTTTATTCATAGATAGTGTAGGTACAGAAACAGTGGTGAAACTGTGGTGTGTTCATGAAAGTTAAGTTGTATTTTTGAGAGTTCAGTATGATTCTCAGAAAGGATAAAAAAAAAAAAAAAAAAAAACACAAAACAATACAAAACAAACAAAAAAACACAAAAAACAGGGTTAATTATGTGCAATATTAATTTAAGTGCAACATGCACTTAAAGTTAAATAATAGGAAAATGTAGGCAGACAAATATTTCAAACAAAATATGAAGAATTAACATTTTCTTCCCAGAATAACCCATCCACTTTTATTTTCTATTAAACTAGCTATATTAAGTATGTATAGATCATTAATGTTGTGAAAGGAAATGCATAAAATCTGGTAATATAATGAAACAACTCTCACTCTTTGGATATTTATTGATAAGGTCAGAATGCAATCAGAATTACGTCTGATTTTGAGAAGTTAATTTTATTCTGAATTTTTAATTCCATATAGCTTGATAAACTTGAGAAGTCCAGGTTAGATTATGTAGAGTGGACTAGAAAAAAATAAATAAAATGAAAAAAGATGTGATTATTCAAACAAAAGATTGCTTTATATATTTCACCTCCATTTAAATAACTTGGAATCCAGCCGCCTCCCCCATAGCAAAAACAAGGCATCAAAAAGAGGAAAAAATAATGAGGATGTTTGCCTCGTTCAGAAATGTGCTTCAGGAGAGACTGATTTGGAATTATTAACAATTACAGTGATGAGGTGATGCAAACAGAATTTTAAGTTAAATTATTTCAGTCCTAAAGTCCTGTGCCTTTTTGTTACTTCAGAGCAAGCTTTATTGAAATTTACAGATCGCTGACCTGTGGATTGATTTTCAATTTTAACAACACAATCTTAAACAAACTCAATTTTACAAGCATTATTCCGATTCCTTCTCTTTGATATATAGTGTTCAAACTGATGATTTTTACCAGAAATATCACTTGAGCACTACACATAGATACCTCTTAAGCATACTGATCATACCTTGGAATCCTCCTCACCAACTGTTCCAAACAGGTATTTTCATAGATCCAGCTGGAATTTTCTGACCCTTTTGCAAGCCAGCATTTCCTTCTAATGAAAAAGAATCACAGGCAGGGCAAATATATGACTCCAGTATGGAACTGGGATGTGGACAGGGCACCACTGGAGCCAGTAATTTTGATGTAAAACTTCTTGACCGTGATTGACAGATTGTATAATGACCATGAGAGCAAATTCATTGCCATATATAAATTGAGTAACTATCCTAAGAAAAGACAGAAATTGAATGTTCATCAAAGGAAGCTTTCTTTTTCTTTCTTCACTGAATGTTCCTTTGGCAGCAATGGTGCATATGTGCTTTCACATAGCTCACATAGGTCAAAAATAACTATCCTGTTGGGACTTGTGAGATTGCATATATAGCTTTGTTTGTTTGTTTGTTTTAAATAAGAAACAAGCAGAAGAATACCGAAAAGCTAAATAGTGAAAAACAGGAGGAAAGGTAGACAATGAGAACTAATAACTAGGAAGATTTCTGCTTATATATAGTGATCATTAATTACTAATAACTACAAGAATAATACTATTTTCTTTACTGTAATAGAATTTTAATGTTAGAAGGAAATGATTTTATTTTATTTTTTAATTTTTAATGTATTTTTCCATCTGACAGCTTTGAGGAGACAAAATTGCATTAACAGATCAAACAAAGCTGGTATATGGCTCACACGTATTGTCATATACTGAAGAATCCTTTTCAGAGCACAGAATAAAGAGTCCAAAATAAACACAAGAGTAAAGGATAGTCCTGCATTGTGTTTAAATGGCAAGGGTTTTGTTGCAGGGAGGCTGCAGGGGTGGCCTCCTGAGCAGAGCCCAGCAGCAGCCCCATGTCAGATGAGAGCCAGCTCCAGCCAGCTCCAAAATGCACCCGCCACTGCACAGAGCCAAGCCAGGGAATGACGCTGGTTGGGCTTCTGGGAGAGCAGATTTAAGGAAGAGAAAAACAAACAAACAAACAACACCCACAAACAAAAACCCTTCTATGCAACAGCAGCTGGGAGAGAGGAGTAAGAAGCAGCCCTGCAGCCTCCCAAGTCAGTGCAGCAGCAGGGCAGGAGGTGCTCCAGCCGTGCAGCACAAGTTCCCCTGCGGCCTGTGGAGAGGCCCCTGGTGGAGCAGGCTGTCCCCTTGCAGCCCATGGGTCCCACATGGAGCAGATCTCCACGCTGTAGCCCCCCCATGGGTGGAGGAGTCCCCGGTGGAGCAGGTGGATGTGGCCTGGAGGAGGCTGCAGCCCATGGAGAGCCCCCGCAGCAGCAGGCCCCGGGCCGGAGCTGCAGCCCGTGGAGAGGTGCCCACACAGGAGCAGGGGGTCTGGGGGGAGCTGCCGCCCACCCATGGGGGACCCGTGCTTGAACAGTTTGCTCCTGGAGGATGGACCCTGTGGTATGGAGCCGTGTGGGAGCAGTGCTTGAAGAGCTGCTGCCTGTGGGCAGTCCCCGCAGGCTCAGTTCGGGAAGGACGGCATCCCGCAGGAGGGACCCCATGTGGAGCAGGGGCAGAGAGAGACCTTGACGGAGCGATGGAGATGAAGTGTTAGGGACTGACCACAGCCACCATTCACCATTTCCCTGCATGAGGACATGGAAGAGGGTGAATGGAGGGAAGGTGGTTTAGTTGTTTTGTTTTGTTTTGTTTTGATTTTGGTTTCTCAGTGCTCAGGGGGAGGAGGTGGAAGAGGGTAACTTGGGGGGAAGTTGGTTTTAGTTTGCTTTTAGTTTCTCACTGTTCTAATCTTCTAGTCATAGGCAATAAACTATCAATCTCCCTATAGAGAGTCTGTTTGCCTATGACCATAATTGTTAAGCGATCTCCCCATCCTTATCTCAACCCTTGAGCCCTTTTCATTGTTTTTCTCCCCTTTTTCCTTTGAGGAGGGGGAGGGAGAGAGTGGTTGTGGTTGGAGTTAGCTGCCTAGCAGGGTATACCCTCCACTGTCCATGGGGCACCTTGAGACCCACATTGGGTACCACTTTAAAACAAAAACTCATTTAAGAATTTTCCTCACAATATACTCTTACATCACAATCATCACAGTCTTCACAAAGTCCACTTACCCCCCCCCCCCCCCCAAAAAAAAGAAAGAATTCATCACACTAAAATAAATATAACATCCTCACAGCACCATCAAAGAGGACAAATTACATGCATTCAATCCCTCATCTCTTCATCACATGATTACAATGCATTCTTCACAATTACTCCTTTATTAAATTCTTTGCAACTATTAAGTTCTTAGACAATATCCAGTCCATGTTTTGTTTATTATTTCTCTCAGTCACCATCCTTATCTCAAATTCCTTAAGCCCTACATAATAGCAGGCCACATCTCTATTTCCCGCTTGAGAATATGTGTGCTGAGCTGCTGAATAACTACCGGGAAACACAACGATGAAGAGATGATGAATAAAAACTACAACTATATTAATCTTACACTAACATCTTTGCAACAAAACACAGTATCAAGTGATAGAAGAAAGTCTATATGCTCAAGATGAAAAGACTAAAGCATTTCTTTGCATAGATTCAACCCCATGCTTAGGGTTACTATATTATAGCCTGAGATTTTCAGTCAAAAAGAGTATCTACAGTGCATGTGTAGCGAGTCTGGTAAACCAAGGATACATCAAATTTACTGATGGCCCAGTTATGCCCATAAATGTGATGCATCTCAAACTCTGTATGTTTGCGCTTTCACACCTAATCTATGCGACTCATGTACAGGAAATAAATCCTATACGTCTTGACAGACTCCTTGTCTGCTTCTATGATTGTAAATTAAGAAGCATCCAGGACTTTTGCCAGCACTTAAACATGATCATGTCTGCTTATAAAATATTGGAATATCCTCTGCAGAGATTCTGGCACGTGCTGAGAAACACCATTCCAGGAAATTCTTGAGGATGGTTCTCAAGTCAGAGCAGTCCGAGCATCATTCCCAGAGGAGTACCCATGCAGACACCTAGTTTTGCAGCTGTGAGAGTTTATTAGCAGAGATATGAGCTGAACTGTGTCAATTAGCCTTGGAGCTCACAGGCATTCCCAGGCATGGTTAATTCAGTAGCTCAGATGGAGCCAATATAACCTGCTGGGTAGCAAGAGATTTTGGGGACAGTCTGCCAGTCTACTAGGGTAATGCTTTCCAGCAGAAAAAAAAAAGAGGACTTTTTCTGATAGATATGCTTTCTAACTAGGATGTAGTGTGTACGTGCAACATATCCAAGTACTCAAAGAGTAATAGTGATTAGTAGCGCCCACTCACTTTGGGACAGCTTATGTCCTTTTGTGCTGTGTAACACAGCTGCATTTCCCATTACTTCAGTGTAAATACTGTGGATCCATTTGCATGTTAGTGGGAGGATGAGCATAAAGTATGTTAAAAACTTTGGGGTTGTAAGCAGGCAGACAACTAAATAATAATAAAAATATAAGAAAAAGTTATTATGTATTTCATCATTGATCTTAAGTGTAAGAACATCTATAAACCCCATACTATTTAATAATAACGTTTTGTACCTACTAGCAAAGGGCTTTTTTTTGTTCATTTGTTTTGGTTTTGAGACACAAACAAGCAGTGTTTAATTTTATAAATGTCTGCTTAGTATTTATTTCTTTACTTCTGCATCTGCCAAAGCTGAGACCTGTCCTGCTTGGCAGAATGATAGAGAATTTATTTATTTTCTGCAACAGCCACTTCTTGGCAAAGTGACAGGGGTCATTACTGCACTGGGCTGATAGCAGCAACCACAGCATTTGTTTTGCTACACTTTGTTTGGATGTTCAAATCTGGGGTCCTTCTATATATGCATTCCAGTTCCAAATAAATCCCAATAAGCAAAAAATCAAAACATAACAATAATCACCACTGGATTTCCTTTTCTTTTCTTTTTTTTTTTTTTTTTTTCTTTTTTTTTTTTTTTTTTTTTTCCCCTGTATATATGCTTTGAATATGAATATGTTACAGACAACAGTTTTTATTTTGTACACTTGTTCTGCTTTGGAGGTGGCCCCAAACCACGTATTAACATTGGTTAAAAAGTTGTGTTTTTGCAGTGGAAAATTCCACTAAACTTGCATGTTCACAAGTGGTTGTACAGGCATAACGGTGGCATAGCTGTGGGGAGTATGTTAAGCAGATAAGGGGAAAGTCCCACTGTCCCAAAATAAGGAGGATAGTTAAGAAAATCAAGACAAGCAGTGTGGAATCTATAAAAACAAAAATCACAGGCCCTCTAGTCACAAGAGAAAAAGGAAAAAAAAAAAAAAAAAAGAGGAATTAACAGTTGGTCAAATAAAATTGTACGTATGGTATATATATATATATTCATATATCTCCTGAAAAGATAGTGTACAGTAAGTAGAAACCTGTAGTACAAGCATGTAAGGATGAAATCAAAAAGGCCTACCACAAAATTAGATTCAAGCATCAAAGGACGTTAAAAATACCAAATAAGTCACTTTTGAAATACATCAGCAGCAAGAGGAACACCAAGGTGGCAGTTGGTCAGCTACTTCATGGAGAGGGAAAGCCATCTCTAAAGAGGTCGATTATAATCAGATAATTAATGCAATTGGTACTGGAGACAAAAAGGTACTATCTCAGCCTTGAGTAGTTTAGAGAATACTTGTATGAGTTACATGTTTTAAAAATATATGGGCATAATGGATTACACTGTCTGGCACTTGAAGGGGTGGCTGGTTCAGCCATAGGGACACACAAAGTTGTCAGTCCTGAACTCACAAAAATGCAAGGAAGACTGGGAAAGGAAAACACAATTGACTAGCTTTCAAAAGAGAGAAATGGAGGAGTGGAGGGAAATAGTGTCATCAGTTTTACTTCACTATCTGGAAAAATGCTAGCACAAATAAGTATTTATTAATTAATAAATAGAATATAGAATAAAACAGCAGCAGTCAACATGAATTTGTCAAGAAGCTGTGTCAAACCAGTCTAGCTTCCTTCCATGACAGAGTAACAGGGCTGTGGACTGAGAAACAGTAGATGTCACGCCTTGGTTTTGGTACAGCTTTTAGCACTACTTCCATAACATTTTCATAAGTAAACTGGAAAAATATGGTCTAGATGAAACTGTTAGTCGGTTAATCTAAAGTGGGTGAAAAAACATACAACCATACACATAATGGCAACCACACCGGAGTCAGTTCTGGCGTGGCTCCAGTTCCTTCCAGCATTTTAGTTGATGAATTGGATGATAGGGCAGTGAGTTCTGAGCAGGAGGCTGGGCTTCATGGCCTCCTGAGGTCCCTTCCAACATGAAGCATCCTCTGATACAATGGTCCTATTTTTCTGAATTTCCAGCTGATGCCTCCCTGGGATAAGGTTGGTGGATAAGATTGGAATGTGAGATGATCTTGACAAGTTCAAACTATTATTTAAAACCTTAGAACAGTATTGAGCGGTGATAAACAGAATGTTCTTCACAGAAATAATTAGTTTTCAAATGCAGGATGGGGAAGAAGTAGCTAGAAGCAACTTTACTAGGAAGGATGCAGAGGTTACCAGGGCCAACCTGAACCTGAGTCAAACAGGCACGGACAATGAAACACACTGTTCTGGGACACAAAGCACAATTTTAGCCTATAAAGCATACAAAACACCCCTGCTACTCTGCTCAGCCTCAGCTGCGATAAGGTATTCACTCCTGGGAACTGAATGGCAAAGAGGATTTGAACTAACTGGAGAGACTCTGGAGAAGATCAATGAGAACGATAAGAAGTTGGAAAACATGACCTATAAAGAAAGGCTGAGTATTAGGCTTGTTTAGCTTAAACAATGGAAAACCAAGAGAGACAAATTAACAGCCTAACTATCTAATAGGCAGCTGGAAAGAGGAAAGGAAAAAGTTATTTTCAATGTCTGTGAAGCATAGATAAGACTGAATGGGTTTAAACTGCAGCAAGGAAGATTTGGGTTAAATATTAGGATAAGCTTTCTAATAGTAAGAAAGTGAAGAGCTGAAACAAATTGTCTCAGTGACTTGAGGCCCTTAAGAGTGAATTGAGGACACCACTGTCAGCAACCATTTCAGCTTACTGTAGGACAGAAGGGCATGCTGGCCTACAGATTTCTGACAATATCATTTTTGTGGTTCCGTAATACATGAATAAAATCAGCCTTCTTTTTAAGCACCAGAAATACCCTAATATTTGATCTTGATTTAAACATTTTTACGGCCTCCTTTGGTAGTTTTTAAATGTGATTAGTTTTTTCATCATGTCACTTCAGCAACAATCATCAGATGCCAGAGAGAACAACCCCTTGTGACTGACACCTCACACATCTCTCTCCCTATTCCTCCAACAGGTTATTTCATTTTCTTCCTAAGTCTCTATAAATCCTTTTTTATTAAATATTCAAGTACCATTGGCATCAGTGTACATATCATTCTTCTTTACTGTCACATTCATGCTTCGTAAAGATCTTTATATTATTTCTCTGAATATTTAGAAGATGCAAAATGGAGAAGGTTGGTATCTCAAGCTCAGTAATACTTGATAAAGTCCCTTGAATCACATGGCTATTTTCACTGCCCTTTAATTTAATTTTAAAGGAACATAAAAGACAATTATATATTTTCCCCACCCAGTTTAATTGCTCTAGGTAAAAGGACATACTTAACAGGAATATGTGACAGTGAATGTATTTCTAGATTACTTTTTAAACTGTCTTACAAAGGGTAGAACAAAAATCAGACTTGTCCAGCAATGCAAGCAAAGATCTTTGGAAACAGGAAACTAAAGCAAGGCTCTGAAATTCCTAGTTTAGGAAACCAAAACAAAGATTCTTACTTTGAAAAATACTGAGCATACAGTAATGTTTAAATTTTCTAACCAAAATTACTGTAAAATACCATCAAACAGATGTTTTTAAGAACTCAGACATCAAGTTTTATAATGTTATGCTATCAGCTAGATGTGGGTCTGTTTTTCCTTAAATATTTAAATTTCTCTCTCAACTTGGAGCTACAAAAGGTGGTATTAATATTCACAATCCTGCACAGATGTTGAAATTTTAAAACGACTGACAGGATTCCTTGTTCCAAAAACATAACTAAAGTTCTTTTTTCAATAGTCATATTGACTGCCTCCTTATCCATGCTTATTCTCAGTGACAGACTATCTTGGTTGGCTGTGTTTTCCTGGTACCCGGAGGACATTTATTTGGACTTCCTGAACTGTAAATACTCACTTCTGGATGAAACCCAGGACAAATGGTCTATTCTAGTTGCTATGGACCAGCTGCTGCTCACAATCATTACAAAATCTGAGGCTTGGACTTTTCCTGTCAATAACCTAAAGGAAAGCAAGGAGCATACCTTAGGATTATTACATCTTCACAGCTAATTTTACCTTTATTCTTTTCCCCAAGGGCTCCATACCATGCTGCACAATTCATAAGCAAACAAGTGGAGGGTGAGGTGCTGTACACAAATCTCTCCACCATGCTCTTTGAAAAGGCAGAAATGTACCCATTAGTTGCAAAGATTCTGCACCATGGATGGTGGGCTCAGCTCACAATGAAGGGTCATGAGAAGTGATTTGCAGAGTGAATCTGAACAGTTGGGAAAGAATAAGAAGCAAATAACTGTTTACAGCAAGACCCAATATTTGCTACATAAAATATGTCTATATTAATATAAATGGGCATTTATTTACTCAACATAGCAAGATTTCCTATTAATTGAAGTCAATTATCCAATATATTCAGCTTATTTTTGGATGTGTTTTTTCTATGTGGGATCCTAAGCTGTCCTCTACCCCAAAGAATGCAGGAGGATGTTCAGAGATATTGGAAGAAAAGAGCTTTTTGTTGGAGAGACACAGTGATAAAGACTATGAAGGCTGACCTAAGCTCTAAGAAGAGACCAGGACTAAGGACACAAAACAGAAGGGCTTTAAAAAGGTGACCTGTACACACACAAAAAAAACAACATTTATCCAAGGTGTCATTAGCTTCTAAAAAGTCCCATCCAGGCATTTTTCCCCCCATGGACATGTGAATCAACTCCAGAAATCATCAGTGCTGGTGAATCAACAGACACCTCCCAGGCTGGGCACATGAACTTTCAGTATTTAAAATTAAATGGCTGTCATTTAACTGAGATATAAGAAACTTCTCTCATCGGTGCCCGCTATATATTTAGAGAGTACCAGGTGTCTGAAATATTTCAACAAACGTTGCTTTATTTCTATATCTGGCTCAGTTTCCTTAAAAAACAGATATCCTGATAACATACTCTGACTCCACAAGCAGGTGCCAGTGGTTACCAATGCCCATGACTCCATCTACCTCCTTTATTGTGTAAAGCAGTCTCCACGGTGGTGGTGCACAAAGGCATTGGTATTTGTTGGTCTGCCAGCTGCGAGCTGTGCGATCTGACAAGGGCCAGGTCTGATCACCACACACCCTCTGTACACCCAGCAGCGATAATACCTTCCTGTTTAGTTGTGAAGTGCCTCGATACACAGAGCTGCGTTGCTGTCTCTCCTCATCCATGGGTGGCAAAGCAAAGAGCAGAAATAAAAGCCCCGGCTCTGGCCCCAGGAAGAATTATTTACAGTTTACCAATACTTCACTTCCATAGACTGCAGGACTTAGACAGAAATTGCAAAGGTAGGTGCCAAAGTTGCCATGTGCAGGAAAAGCTGATGCGAGCTTCAGGGCATCGCTCCTATTGAGAGCCAAGTTCCAGCACCAGGGTGGGACTGGGAAGGAGGATTTGTTTTCACTGCGACTACAGCTCCACATGCAGGAAAGAAAAATCCAGAAAATCTGTGTATTCATGGCTACTTTCCTACACGCTATACGCTTTTCCTGAAGAAAATTGGAGAATTAGGCATTTTTATTTATTTTTTCTTTTTTTTTTTCCTTTTTTAATTTTCTTTTTTTCTTTTTTTCTTTTTCCCTCTAAGACCATATCAGGTAGCTTTCTCCTGATGCCATCTGCTGGTTGAACTGACATGGTCTCTCTGGGCTGACCTAAGGAGAGCACACACCACACACACAGGAAAGAAATCACATGGCTTAATTTGCTATTACTTATAAGGTCCTTAGGAAACAGCACGGAAAAGACAAATACATGTGTTTTAGTATGAAATAAACGTGCAGAAACATTTTACAGATTTTAAAAAGTAAACAGAAGAAACATAAACAAAAGGTAAATATTTAGCTGTAGCAGATCTAAGAAATTGATTTGAATTCAGTTTGCTAAAATGAAAAACTGTAAAAAAAAAAAATTAGATTGAAAAGCTACTACTTGTCAGAAGCAGACTGGTCCCTGATTTTGCACAGCTCCATGCAAATATCTAAGCAGAATTAAATAAGTTAAATAAGAGGAATGACAGTACTAGGTGAAGAGTGTGCCGCACGGGCATCAGATATGAAAAAAAAAAAAGAAAAAAAAAGGGTGTGTGTGGGGGGGTCACCAGATTCTGAACTACAGTCAGTGGTACTGTCTTCTTTCTGGGTTATATAAATTTTGGCTGCTAATCCCCATGAACAAGACCATCACTTGCTACCACAGTTCAAATATTGATAAGAGGCTGGATAAAAGATGATGTTTAAGAGGTCCTGAGCATTTCTATGCAGGCCTATGAAAAAAAGCTATTTGTTGCCACAGTCCACCATTTTCACCCTAAAACCACTACTACTCAAAGCTCTCTTTGCAGAGTAAAATGTTGAAAACTCTTTTTTAAAAACAAAACAAAACAAAAAAACACAAACAAACAAACAAACACACCACACACACACAAAATAACACACCATAACAGCTACTCAATTCCACTTCATTCAGGAAGGCCTTCCAGACTTCAAGGATAAATTACCTGAGATATACAATTTGTACAGGTCACCCTGCATGCATAACTGCACTGTGGGCATTTAATTTGTTCTGTCATGGGGATGAGAGATGACAGAGGTGCACACCTGGATGCAGACTTGTTACATGCATTCTGGACAGGGTTGAAGATGGAGGCAAAACACTAAGGTACACCAGACATTAACCATCTGAGGCAATATAATTATTTTCATCCACAAACTATTCTACTTACAACAACTTAATACACAACACCTAGTTTATTTTACTAGTATAAGACGATAATACTTGAGTTACATCAGACGTCATTCAGACTATGTCGTACATCATTGTCATTTAAAAATCCTTTACAAAGGACTGCTTTTTCTCTCACATTTCTGTTTCACTGACCTGTACATACAATGGATGTGCACAAGCAGGATCTCCTGCCTAAGGCACTGAACTCAAAATAAATAAACAAATGGCAAATATTATTTTATCTCTTTATTTTTTTTTCCAGAATATTTTAATATTGAAGCCCAAGTTGTTATTGTCAAGGGACAGAAAAGGGGAAAAGGAAAGGGAGAAGAGAGAAGTTATGAAGACAAATTATTTTATTTAATTTATGATTTTGTGAATGGTCACTTCTGTAGGCAACAAAATGTTTTCTTAAAAAAACAAAACAAAACAAAAACAAAAACCCAGCACCATTAAAGAAAGCATGATCCCTGAATTCTAAACGAAACACTGCCTCAAAACAAAAAAATTGCCAAATTGCTTGTTTCACCCAGTCACATCCAGTCGGGTAACAAAGCGAAGCATAACAGCATTAAACTGTAGCTATCCTGCTGAAATCAACTACACCCCCTTCGGAAGATTCAGAGAACCATTTTCTGAGCTTGTCCTGTGGGAATAATATTTTCTTTGGTAGAGGACTGAAGGAGGGTATTTACTTCACTGAATGTGGATAGAAAAAATACCTATGCACGTTAGGGATCTCCCCCAAAATTCTGTATTTATCATGCATGTTTAGTATGAGTGGATTTCACATTGCTGTTATACTGCAGGAGTAATACTGCCCTATAAAGGCATAGAATGGCTAATGTTGAACAGATGTAAACATTCAGAATACTGACAAAAAATAAAAATAAAAAAAATACATACACACAAAAAACCCTGTACTGAAAATGTGAATTGTGTTAAATTTCCATAAAGCAGAAAAAATATTTTACAGCAGTACAAGAGAATTATGGCAACAAAGTAAAGCACTTTTCTTGTAACATTCATGAACAGTACAAATACAACAAAGTTATTCTACGGACTAAATTATTCTTTAACTATCAAATATAGTACAAAGCGAAATATTATGTGCTATAAAAGAAGCAGCTCCTTAAATTAGACTAAAAAAATGCTTTTGTTGTTGTTGTTGGTTTTACAGTGACAAAGCATGATGACCGAAGACAACAGGATTTCATAGATTCAGAAACATTTAGCTACACAGGTCCATGATAAAGCCACTGAATATTTTGTTGGTCTCCCCCCTCTCGTGTCCTGCAGAGCCCCAGAAGACGACCAGCTGTGCTGCTGCCACGAGGCTGTAGAAGTCATTCAATGTTTGGAGCAGGGCCCTTCCCGTGTATCAGCTAAAATGATCCTTTTTGGTGACATTTCTCAGCTTGTCTGGAGTGTTTATCCTGGTACTTCACCACACCTTGGAGAAACTGCTCAACCAGAGGCTACAATAACTATTCTGAAATTGTGCGTGTGTTTATAAGGGGAAGGGGGTGCAGCATAAGGTAATTTTACTTCAGAAATTGCATTATAAAGCACCATATGCACCAGCTGAAAAACTGGGCAAGGAATTGCAGGGCCCTGAAAAACCATCTGCACGTTCTGTAGCTTACCCTGACAACATGCACCACCCTCAAGAAGAAAAGTCTATAGTACAGAGAATATACCTTCTGCTTTATGGCTCAACCTTGATTTTTATCTTTTAAACATTATTTCGTGTACTAGACCTCAGCAGGTAAATAAAATGCAAACAGGGAGCATCCAGTTCACCATCTCTCTTTTTTTTTCTTCTTCTTCTTTTTTTTTTTTTTCCTTTTTTTCTTTTTTACATTATTTCAAAGGGAATTTCTGCTTGGAAAATTAGTTCAGAACAGGAACACACAAACACACACACTGCAAATGCCCTAATGTTATCTGCATATCTCACAGGTATGCAATTAAAAAAAAAAAAAAAAAAAGAGGGAGGAAAGAAAAAAAGGAGCGTTTCTCCCTCTCACCCAAAAGTGCTGTTCCAGGGGTAGGAGTGGGGGAACAATTTTGGAGGTTTTTTTTTTAAAAAAAAAAAAGTAATTTATACATGCTGCACATCGGGACACATATGTACGCACACATAAACACAGAGTGTTGTGTTCTTAAGCAATTCTTTCACCACTTTTCAGTGCATAAACTGTTAACACCTATTGGTGCAAACTGCATGGTCATTAGAAAACAGAATGATATTTGGCCTGAAGCCTGGACAATTAAAAAAAAAAAAAAAAAAAAGGAGTCATTCAAAATTTACTTTGAAAGGTGACTGTGTTCTTCTTCAAGACCATGGGTCACTTTTCCCCAAGCATTTGTGTGACCTAAGAATCCAGGTAAGATTTTCAGTCCTACTAGGATTTAGTCAGGCTCCTATATCACCGCAGTTGCTTTTAAATATTTCAATAACCTAAAACTATTATCTGTAACAATACTTCATGACTGTAGCTAACTAATTGGTCAAATTTATTCCTGGTGCAACTCCAGTGACTGACGAATGAAATGAGTGGAACTGCATTATGGAAGAGTTTGGTCAGTGGTGTAATATAACATAGCACCATTCAGTCTAATGCCACTTTAAATAACATTTTATCATGACCTCACACATGCAAGTTGCAATCCTGATACAAAAATGACAGTATGACATGAATGAATTACCTACCACATTAGTCACACTCTTATCGTTTGAACAAGGTAATTTTTTTTTTTTCCTGTGGCCGGAATTTATTTCTGTATTATGTCAGTCAATACAAGAAATAGTATGAGATGCAAGTACAAAAAAATACTGACTTATGTGCTGTGGACATGAAAACCTGAGCTAGAAATAAGGATTCCCAGCAGGCTTATATAAACACAGGTTATTAGAAGTCTAAGACTGGTTGCTCTCTTCATTTTAAATAGAAGTATTCTACCTATATCAAGTATAAATACAATGCAATACAATTCCGATACAAAGGCTCCTCAAATACGAATTTGATATGCATTAACTGGCTATACTCATGCTTATTCATGAGTATTTTCCAGTCACTTTTCTTTTTTTTTTTTTCTTTTTTTTTTTTTTCACAGGAGCTGGCATAGCAGTGAATGTTAATTTTCATATGGTTGCTTTTGGGCTTTTTCTTGGCTGGCATATCTTCCTACCAGAAGACCTGAAAGTGCTGAGAAGCCATTTTTTAAAATCACATTTCACATTAAGGAGCACTTTTGTATAGAAAAAATATATTATTGTATCAGCAACAAATTTGTTAGTGTAATTATAAATGGCCTTTGTATCACACAGTGTCAAAAATAATATTGATATGTTGCTAATTACAATAAAAGAGAACATCAAGGTGCACCATAGAGCTTCCTATGACAGGAATGTATGTTGTAGATATTCCAGCTCACTTTTAAGACAATAAATGGCATTTATCATTTTTGTGAAAATGGTCACACAAGAAAATAAATGTGGTTCCTCTATTCAGTAGAACCTCACTAATACCAGTGTCAAGGAGACCAGTTACAGCTGTAAGTAGAGACCAGTAACTACACAAACCAAGATCATGTAAAAAAAAAAAAAAAAAAAGTATGGTGTAAAATGTGGTATACTGGTTTCCTAAACTCATTAACTTTCTAAATTCATTCACTATAATATTTCGGAATGCCACAGTAAATGCAGTATTACATACTTAAAGCTGAAATCCAAACATTATTACAGCTGATACATTTGCTATTTGAGAATAATGGAAAGAAAACCAGTTTTCTTGAGCAGACTGAAAGATGTTTAGGTTAGTGAGGTTCTACTGTAATGGTAAAAATAACATTTCTCTCTGATGCTCACATTTGGGCAGACCCAACCACAACTTGCACTTGGTAGACGGACAACTTGCACTCCACATTTTGTTTTCTTGAAGTGGGAATAAAAAAAACCAACAAGGTATTTTCATCTCCCCAGCAACTGCATGTGCTTTATCCCTTTAAATATTTTCCTTATAGGTGAATAGGGCCCCATTTTTATTTTTATTTTTCTCTGCTGTTACAGTGGCTAACAAATCTGGAATGCAGCTATAGTCCTAAATGTAAATACAGTACTGGATAAATATTGAAAATCACTTTAAAGATGCAGTATCCCTTTAAAAAAAAAAAAAAAAAAAGCCTTTTTTGCTTCAGATTTCTAAAAGGTAGAGTAAGGGGTCTGAATTCCTTTCAGGAAAAAATAAAATAAAATAATAGTGCTGTAAGTAATTTTAAGAATGACTTTAAATGACAAAACTCTGAGAGATGTTATTTCAACTAACTCATATAACAGGAAAAATGACTGGTAATCTAGTATTCAATCAGTACACAACTAGAATCTTTCCTTATTCATTTATCATAAGAACGCACCAATTTTAGGCCACAGAGAGGCTAAAACATCCAGAATCTATTACGTATGTCTGACCCTATATATATATTTGGGACTGACAAACCAAGTGGACAGATTAGCGAGACAACTATAATTAAAGAATATTTGAGTAGGAAACAGGAAAGAGGTTTCTAAGCCCCAGCAGAGGTTACTTTTTCCAGACTCTACTGAAGGCAATGTGATTCCAGTGCTGGTCCCACTAACCCATCACAGATACAAGTCTTTCTCAAGGAATCAATGAGAAGAGATGATAAGCAAGATTTCAGTTCCATAATCCCTGGCAAGACAAGTGAGGAAACTCCTCTAGTGATCCAAATTCCTCCTTTATCGCTACGTGAAGGGACTGTATTTTAGCCCTAATAGTGGAAGTCTGTTGAAGAAAATAATTGTATCAGCATAAAAACTGCAAAGCAACTAGGAAGCTACCATGGCTGATGGCCCACACCTTTCCACCTCGCTGCTCAAGACAGGCGGTCAGTGTTCGGCGTGCTATTCATTCTGCATAGCTACTCCACTGCCTGTAGAGTTATTCTTCCACTGATCTTTAACCAGCAGGTACTATCAACCATCGAAAAGTGGGGAAAAATGTGCTGCACTTTGTGCAAATAAATACAAGCTAGGGATGACATGCATTAATGCCTTTTTGTCTCTTTTTCTTTCTCACAACATGAGAACTCACAGAAGCTTCAGTGACAACGCTGTCAGTTTTTTTAAACTAATCCTAGAGGTTTCCTCTTCTTTCCTGGGAATGGCACTCATGCCACAATAGCTAAATTCTGAAAGCACCATGAGGGGAAAAACAAAATAAAAATAAAAACCCAATCGACTAATTGCAAACTGTCATTGGCCTACACCGTTCCAATCCCTCCATCCTGCTCTCCCAGGCTGACAAGGGATACTGCATCTTTGACAGTCTCTACCGTACAACCAAGCAAGCTACACACAGTTTGGAAGGCCCTATGCAGTCATCATGACAGAAGGCTCCGCAGCCTTTGCACACGATCATGGCTTTCAGCCTGCAGGAGCATTTCAGTTCCAGTTCATCGGCATTGCTACTGTCAGCAAATTTTTGAACCGGCATCTGCGCGCTCTGGTTAGACAGGCCCGCGGCAGCGTTCGAGCCACTTCCTAAAATCCCAATCGATTTCTCAATTGCAGATGCTGCCCTTTTGAAGCTTGTGCTACCGAAGTGTATTGTTGGGTAACTTCCACAGAGCTGCTGCTGCTGCGGCTGCTGCGGCTGCTGCGGCTGCTGCTGTGGGTGCTGCGTCTGTATTTTCTGAGCAGCAAGTTGGGTAAAAGGCTTCTGTGGCTCAGAGAGTAAATAGGAAGAGAAATCTGCATTTTTCAATGCAAATGCTTTTAACTGTTCTTTCACTTCATTCTGATCATAGGAAGCTTGCTTCATGCCCAGTTCGCAGCTGCTGCTTAAACCTTCCTCAAAAGAAATGGGTTCGGATTTTATATTGCTACAGATGCTTGCTGGCTGAGGCCAACTAAGTCTTTTAGTGGTTTCCATAGTAACTGTCGGTTGTTTTTGATCAGAGGGGACGTCTGCATTTGGGTGAGGAGGAGGAGGAGGGGGCAGGGGTGGGGGTGGAGGGGGGGGGTGCACTAACGTTTTACTCTGGAGAGTCTGAGAGGCACTGGCAATGTCATCACCTTCCTTAATTTGAATACTGGGGGAAAACACACTTCCTAGCCTCAGCTGGTGAGCCGCTGTAGAAATATTCACGTCTCCCAAGCCCTTCTGTTCCAGGTGTCTGCTAAAAGCAAACGCATTGCAGCCAGGTGGGCCTTTTGAAGTAGTTTGCAACAAAGCTGCCGTAGGAATCGGGCCTCTTGCAGCCATGGACATTTGGTAAAAATGCTGTCTGTGTGAGGTACTAGCTTCTGCGTGAAAGCTGCCGTTTTTATCAATGTGAAACAAGCTCTGTTGGAAACTGCACGAAGGCAACGGCCTCTTCTGCTGCTTGATCTCTGGGCTGTGAGCGATGCGGCTCTGAATGGCGTGTTTGTTCAGCCACTCTTGTTTAAATGGCTGACCATGCCCTAGCTGGTTCATGCTGGAACTAATTACACAAGGAGCCACTTTAACATCTGTGTCCATTGACACCTTCCCAGGCTCACATTTAATTTGAGCGTGTTCCCCTACAGTCCTGGCCATCCTCTTTTTCGGATGGTTTTCACGCTTTCTGATTTGTAGCGGGGCTATGCTGCCTGCTGCAAATCCTTTACCATCTGGGTTAGGAGAGTTGGAAGGATGCTCACCAATATTTCTCTCGGACACTGCTGTTTTACATACTGAGGTAGTTTGCAAAGGCAAGGGAAGCCTGTTAATTTCTAGTTTGGCTCCTGATCTGGGCTGCGGCAGCACTTTCTCTAAAGGCAGATTGCCTTGCAGTAACTGTGTCACTAAAGGATTGTTGGCCTCCACCGATGAGAGGCGACAGCTTGAGCCCCCAGCACTCGTGACTCTTTTTAGTGTCTCTGTGGTCAGAGACAGGGAGTCTTCCATGGAATCTGCCATGGGGGCCTTGGCGGTCTGCGTCGGCTGTGCACTCGGGGCGATTTCTGCAGGCTGGGCCGCCATTTCAGGGCCTGTGAAGTCCTCCGTGTCCATCCTGAAGCACTTGTCAGATTCGGTGGTTTCTGATTTAACAGGAACAGCTAGGCTCGTCAAAAGACTCCTGGATTGCAGTTCTGACATCTGTGTGTAACTGGAAGGTTCGGTTTTGACACTTTTTAAGCAGTTTTGCTCTGCGTATTCCTTATGCTTACTGGTGTTAAGATGGCTGACCACTGGCTGGTCTGTGCTCATTGCCTCTTCATCATGCCAACAAATTCTATTGTTAGTGTTATACTGACTGGCACAGGCAGCATCTGCTTCATTTTTAAATGCCGAAGGACCTCTTAACTGCTCAGCAAAACCTTGGCTGGGAGTAACCACCTCAATTAATTTATCCTGGGGAGCAAGAGGCACTTCTCGAAGACTTGAACAACCTGCCTGCAAGTTCTTGCTGTCTTGCTTTGTAATGGTGATAAAGCTGGAACTGTGCTCAAGGCTTTCATTAGAAACTACTTCGGGCCTGCTTATTACAGACACCTGAGGACAGGTTATACTTTGTAAGGCAGCTTCTGTCCGTACAGGTCTGCTCTGCAGGTCAGTGCTGTTGTCTGCATTTTCAATAGAAGAAGAAAGTGACAGACTGGAATTCAGATTTGTAGTGTGGTCAACAATGACTTTGCAAGGTATAGACCTATTCATGGCAGTTTGCGTATAGCTCACTGGCTGAGATTTACCCGAGAGATCCACGCGGCTTCGTGCTCCAGAGCTTTTGTCTAAGAGATCAGCGTTTAATTTAGTAGCATTATCATAGGAGCTTATTGTCACCATGTTACCAGTAAACATTGAAATGGGTGGCCTTGCAACAGAATCTGCTACTGCAACAGCCTCACTGCAACTTAAAGCTGACCTAGCAGTAGTGTGGATGGAGACAGTGCTTTGCTCGTTACACCCAGTTATGGCTATCTTATCAGAAGAAAATCTGTTGGTAGTCCCCACTGGTGGAATCAGTACAGAACTACCAGGGAGATGATTTGGCAAGTTATTTGCAATAGATGAAGCTGGCACAGTGGCATAATGACTGGAGACTGCATTGTTCGCATTGCTACTTGGTATTGGCAACCTTTTGTCATCGATGGAGTTTGATAAGACCGTACTGTCTATGGAAACTGGTACGTTACTGTTATCAATACATTTTGGTCCAACGGCTATGCATGGAGTATCAGCCCCCTGGATGGATTTCAGCATATTTATATTACAAGCTGAAACTGCTGTGTTTGCACTGTCAACAGACATTAAAACAGAGGATTTATCAACAGAACTTGCAAAAGAAAGTTCTTTAATTGCTCCAGACATAGCAGTGCTGCAAACAGACACAGAGACTGAATTTTTATTATAAAGCACTGGCACACTGTTACTTTCAGTAGAGGTAGATGAAATAATTTTCTCACACAACTGTGGCATAGGTATATTCTCATCAGAACTGTGAACGGGTATCTCAGTAGCAGTTTCTGGTAATGTAGCTGTGTTAAGCGACTGCTGCAATAAAGCTGTAGTCTCACGGTGATGAGCAGACTTGTTGCTAGGGGACCTGCAGTTAGGATTAACTATAATGACACCGGTAGAACCTTCAATCTTTGTATCAGTAGAAGCTGGTATCTCTAGAGATGAGGTACTTTCCTTTGAGTTGAACTGTGACTTTGATTCTTTATTAGTCTGGAGTAAATGAGCTCTGGCTTGATGCTTTGCAAATAGCTTGGCCTTTGTTTGCTCCTTGATGTGCGCCAGTGTTCTTGTCTTCCCACCTTCGCATGGGGTCCCCATTGCTCCAGAGACTATGCTTGCAGCTGCTGCCACGGCTGCTGCAGCTGCAGCTTCTCTTTGGGCTCTTGCTTGCTGAGCTCTTGCTTTGATATCCGCAAGAGTTCTAGCCCCAGTGTTTCTTCCACTGCTGACTGATGTACTTGGGGAAACTCGAGGTTCTGGTTTCGAAACAGGTTGGCTCTTGATAATAAAAGGCGGTCCAATTTTTGAAAGCTGAATCTAAAGGAAGAAAGAAAACAATAATTCGAATGAGATCATAACTCACTACAGTCACCATCTGTCTCTTAAAAGGGTCAGAGCAATGTAATGAAGGAAGTTACCACTCAGTGCAGCTGGACAGAAAAATGCTAAAAAGTAATGATATTTACACTGCAGTATTTTATCATCTTCCAGCATGAATATCTGACACCTGTATTGGCCTACTCACACTGATCCTTTTGACAGGAAGAAAAATTGAACTGGATGACAACATGATGCTTATCTGACACAATTTGTCAGACCTGTTTTATCTGCAGTGTATCTAACTGAGAAGATCAACAAGCCTGATGCACTGATACTGGGGAAAATGCCCACTACTGAGCATTTGCAGAAAATGTGTGAAAAAGTAATAGTCATGTAGTGCTTTTGCTCCTTGGTCTCCAATGACTAAGCTGTTAGGAACTGCCAGTCTTTCCTTATATATCAGGTGACAAATCTTGCCTTTGGATAGGATGTAGACGTATCGCCAATGAGCCTGTTTTTCATGTTACACCACAGAGCAGTTTAAAGTAGCGGTGTAAGACAAGTGAATCGTCAAGGATACACCGTTCCCTTCCTCACTCCCAGTTTCAAGAGACCTGCTTTAGTATATCCCTGAGATACCTCTTACAATAAGTGTGGGACTTAGTGGTTAGTGCTATCACATCTCTTCTGAAAAGATCTGAGAAGAAAGGTAGGTAGTTTTTGTAGCTACAGTAGTCATAAGGTATGACAGGAAGTGAGAGCCTTACAGCACAATGATTAGGGGGAACTGGGGTTCTTTTTTCACTTTTAATAACAAAGCATTGGGGGTTATTGGAGAGATAACCCAAAAGCTAAATATTTGTTACATTAAAAAAATAATCACCGAAATGATTGTCCAAAATTATTTTTGGAAATGCCTGACATGTTTCAGTATCCTCATTCGCTGGCTGGAGGCTTAGGGCAGATTTGTTTGATATGACTGTGCAAGACTGACAGTATCTGATTTTCCTTAAAAGACCAGTGAAAATTGATATAAAGATGGTATTGTAACATATAGCCATTTTTATGGCACAGACCAGGGCAGTGTCTCTTCACACGGCCCAACTGGTGGGCTCATGTGGAGGGCTGGAATACTTCACTCTTCCTAGCGGTTAAATTTCTGGCTAATGAATAAACACTAATGCCTAACACTGTGAGGCTTTGTGAAAGCCTCTTCCAAGGAAACTGGAATGAGATTCATTTCATTTTATTCATGCCACTAAGCACCCATCAGAAGGCCAATTCTGAATTTGGTTATCACTTTTTTTTCAGATGTCACATTACATAAGTCATTATTTTTAACTAATGTTTTTCATCATCATATTTCCTCTTCCGCTGTTTAGCAGTTCAATTAAAAATTGTGTTAACGTATTTGCTCACAATTACTTAAAAGCATTCTGCTTGTTGTTTCAGTAGCATTTTTTTCGTTTTCTGCTTTGTATCACCAGAATTGCTGAAAACTTTAAGTGTTTGACTGTTTTTCTTATTATAGTTACAACTTTTTCTCTTCCCTAGTGATCTACTTTCCTTTGTGTTTAGAAAATGGTTAGAATTCATTAGGCTAGATGGAGACTGTCCAAATATGAAAGAATATCACTAAGTTAGAAGAGACTATCTCAATTGCATCACTGATCATAAAAATAAATTAGTTGAAATAAGCTGCTGCAGTAGTGATTAAAACAGTTAGCCTATTTGCCCTCCTGGCCACATTAACAATTTTCAGTGATTGCAGCAGTTAAAAATAAATGCAGAAAAGAACATTTCTGAATAATCAGGAACTAGTATTGCAAAGTCAGTGGCTTAAATTCAGCAAATTGGATCTAAAACTTGGCTGATGTCATCATGTAGAAAATTAAAAGGGTCAAAACACTGAGACTATATATGACTAAATCTACAGATCCCAGTTGTTTTTTTTTTGTTGTTTGTTTGTTTTTTAAAAAAAGCTTTTCAACTGGAATATATTTTCTCACACAAAAGAATGATACATATAAACATTTGCTTAGATGCTGTATCTCTTTTATCTTTTGCTTTGACATCAATAGCTATTTATACATATATCAGATACTTCCTCCTGATGGCCAGGTCTCTGCTTCTAATTAATTCTGGAGTGAAATCTTACAATTCAGCCCATCCCAAGCCCTGGGTTTGCAAAGGGATCTCCAAGTATTCTGACTCTAGGTTCTCTGGATGGATGAAGGTACTTTCCCCACCCCGCCTCCCCCCCCAGGGCTATGGGTATAGTATGGGTATGGTAACATTTGTTATTCATGCTTGCTGAAGAAGTCATCTGTGGGAGAACAAGCAGACAATACAATTGGACAATTAGAAAGAAAGACAAGTAGTACTGTGTAAACAATGGAAGCTCTTGAATTAGATTAAGCCATAGATCTCAGAAAACTTTCCCTCACACAAAAGCTGCTTTATAGCTACGACCTTGGCTGAACAACTACAGGTATTTACATAAGAAGTAATTTGGCACGGTAGGAATAGTAAACTAAAAAGGTCACTACTAAGGCCGCTCACATCTACACAAAAACCCAACATGCATTTTGTCTGCATGCAGTCAGCAGGAAGGAGATAAACTTTTAGTTTCCGAGTCAGCTGTTTTTTCATTACTTTACCTTAAGGGGTGGAACTCGGGGTTCTTCTCTGAGTGGCTGATCTTTCTCAGAAGGACTTGTTGATGAAGCATTACGATTAGGCTGATCATCATCTATTCTAGCTCTCTTCTCTTTGCAGATTCCAAAACCATGCTGTTCTGCTGTTTTCCTCTTTGGGATCTCTGGGTCTCTGCTTTCATTCCTCACTTCAGGTGATTTTGTGGGTTCTAATGACTTGGAAGAATGTGAACTCTCCAGTCGGCTTTGGCTGCTGCCTGTTAACTTGTGAGATTTACTTCTGCACACTTCAGAGAATGAAGATTTTTCTAGAGATGAGGTATATAGTTTTTCATGTGGCTTTGATGGAAGCAGCTCAATACTTTTGCCCACTGATCCTTCTGGTAAGACAGCTACCTCCGATGGCAAGAGCGTACCTTTCTTGTCACCTCGTTGCTGAATACTGTGATTTTTAATCGTGATCACCTCTGGAGAGGAGTGGTCTGGGATGGAAGCAATGTAGGATTTCTCCATTTCGGAATGTGACTTACATGGTTGATGACTGAGGTTTTTGCTTTGGGGCTCTTCCAATGCTGAAGTATCAGGCATAATTGTTAGTGGACCAACTTTCAAATTTTCAGGTGCACTCTGAAGTTGCTTTGGCTGAACAACAAAATTCTCTTCTTGAACCACCTTAGGAATGGTAGAGCTTTCTTCTTTCAAAGTGGGGAGGGAGTCTTCCAACAGACTTGGTGATTTCCGTTGTTGCAAAATAAGTCTTTCATTGGTTGGGGAATTAGAAACTGGTGATGTTTCTGATGGAAGAGGCAAACTATTTGCAACAGATGTTTCTGAAGTCAGAAGAACAGAAGATACTGAAGACGTTTCAGATGTTAAAGGTAAATCAGACATTGGAGATGTTTCTGATGTTAAAGGTAAATTTGAAGCTGGTGATGCCTCTGACGTTAAAGGTAAATTAGACATCAGAGATGCTTCTGAGGTTACAGGAGAGGTGGACATTGGAGAGATTTCTGACATTAAAGGTGTATGCAAGTTTTCATCAGTGGCCTTTTGCTGAATATCACCTTCAATGTTTTCAGTACTGGACACTTCAGATGAACAAGCTGTTTCAAGAGATGCTGGAGTACAGGGTTCCTCTGAAGTTGATTGAGTGTCTCCTCCAGGAGACGCAATACAAACACATGGTCCTTCTGGACTTCCAGAGGAAAAAGAAGTCTCAGAAATACAAGCATTCTCAGATGATTGTTCCTCGGGGTCACTTTGAAGCTCCATATCCACTGCAATGCCCCCACCAGTGAACAAGGAGCCTTCCAGAGCAGCATTTTGCATTTCTGGAGCAATTAGCTCTTTTGTAGACTCAGAATCCTTCTCTGCTGTATCACTGACAGAGTTTGTGGATGAAGCTGATCGTGCTGGTGATACACAATCCTCCAGCTGATCTATCACAACTGACATGTCCTCCTGAGGGCATTCTGACTTCAACTCCACTTTAATTTCAACATGAGATACAGTATTAGTTACATCATTCATCATGACACAGGACTCAGTGCTATCTGCAAGCTGCACTGCCTCTGTTTCTTCATTTGTGCCAGCTGGACTAACTGACTCCTCAGAAAACTCTTGCTCTGTTTTATGGTTCTCCTCCTGGCATTCACAAATACTTGTCTCAACCTCTTCTGCAATCTCCTCCTGAATAATTGATTCTTCGGGTATCAGTATATCCTCTGAGTCTGCCATTAGATCCTTGACAGGAACCTGTTCCATATTACAAAGAGGTGGACAACACTCTTTCTCTGGCAATGGTGAAATTTTAGTGCCTTTCTGCTCATGGTCTTCAATGGTTGCTTGCTTAGAAGGACCAGGTGTGCCAGAAGATCCACACAAAGAATTGCTTTCATCTTCATCATTGTTCTGCACTGCCGTCAGTTTCATAGATTCCCCTCTTGACATTCCCAATCTAAATAGAAAGACGTAAATTAAAAAGGCTTTTTCATCACAGACATGCTAAAGGAATAGGATCACCTTTGTCATCCACATTTTCCATTTACAAAAAGGACATATTGTCCAGTTTAAAACAGTGGTTTGTTTAAGTGGTGGCTGGCTGATTTATATAGTTGTATATATGGCTTTATATATTTTGGAAAACATACTACCCTACTTACTTTAACAGTGCTAAGAAACTTCAATATTTTAAATAAACAATCTATTCCTCATTATTTAACTATTCAACACTTCAATGAAGCAAAAAAGCAAGTTATACAGATTCACAGCTACTCATGCTTAATTTTTGGCATTTATTTTTTAATATCAGCAATTATGACATTGCTGATATTAATATATCTGCAATGCTAACACTGCCACCATTGCAGAGTATATGGACAATTGTATCTTCTTAAGTCAGTAAAGGTTCTAAAGGAAATTCATTTTTATCATCTACATCTAGGGTCAACACAGTCAGCACTATGGCTTAAATGCTACACTTATGTGAAAAAGCTGCATCTGAAACCAATAAAGCAGAAGAGGCATTTCAGTTTTGTAATTCAATAGTCATTTCATATTTATCATGAAAATCAAAATCACTCTGCTTCAGCCTCATTTTACCAGTCAAGAGTTAGTTATTAAGATCTCAATTGACAGATTGTGTGTTTTCACTCCATTTGTCAGCAAACTAAATACTTCATTTAGGATAAAAACTATTTCTAAATAAACATATCTATGTATTCATTTGTATGTATTCATATTATTCATTTGGTTTCACTATAATCAAAAAGAAGTTTAACATTCTTAAGGAGATAAAAGGAGACATTCACAATCTATACATTCATTTTCAGGGATGAGTGCAAAGAAATGATTCCAATATACCTGCCTTCTGAATACTTTCTTGCATTTGGTCCTGAAAATATTAGTTCCTATACATTTTCATTATTTCAAATAAATAAATAATAATAATAATAAAAAAGCCAATGGCTGAAAAAAAGTGGTTATTTTTAAAAATGTTTGCTGACATCCTCATTTCCCTCTTTGGACATTTCAACAGATCTTCAGCACCTTCAGTAAGATCTTCCAAGCAGACTTTGTGTCTTAGCAATTCCACGATAGCACAAAATACGAAAAAGCTTGGTTGGAGGCCTTAAAAAAAAAGTCACTGTCTTAACGATCTTCTAACCTAATTAACAGGAGTTTGATCTCTGTTCTCATTTTGATTAGAAAACAAAGTAATTGAAGAATAATATGGCAATAAGTGAGCACGAAAGATATTTAGAAATTATGGAAGCAGGATAACATGCCAATGTGCAGCCAGAGGGTTCAGAGATCACAAAGGCCTGTGTATATGAAAGTACAGAATTAATATGTAGAAAGATGAAATCTGTGATTGTGCATTTTAAAAATAGATGCATTAGATGTGTTATTCACACTGATAGGTATAAAAAAATAAAAAAAAGTGCAGCCTTGAATTGGTACCCAAAAAAAGCACTCTCAGGGTACTTATTAATATTGCCTACTGCTAGTCACTTAATATGCACAAAGTCTGCCTATGCCATCAACACGTTGAGGGAGGATCCTCCAGAGAGCAATTCAGAACAGCTCATTTGCATCCCCACCTTGAATGCATTTCTGAAGATGTGTGTCTTTTCTATATAGACCTTAGGTTCTTTATATAGTCTAAGTTTAGACTTTAAGTTTAGATGAGTAAATTAGTAAGTTTAGGTAAGTAAAAGTCAGTTTACCTACATTTAGGTGAGTAAAGTCCTTCCTCTAAAGTTTCATGTGCAAATGAACAAAAGTTATCTCAGGAAAACAAGGGGGAATGCACTGCATTACCGAAAAATTAAACCAGTGGTCTATTTTCTCTAGCTGTCTTACATCATGAGAGATACTGCCTGCTAGTTCTCTTTTTGGAATGAAAAAAAATAAAGGAATGAAGGACAGGATAAAGGTCAATGCAAATGTCACATGGACACTACGCAAATGCACACATTCCAGTAATGTATCAAAAAGGAAGAAATATAAGAAAAAATAAGATAATTCAGGATTAAGGCCAGAAGAATATGAAGAATCTTAATCAGTTTTATGCAGTACTGGAAATAACAACTATCTTAAGAAGACACTGCAGTGAAGAAGAAAATACTTTCAAGAGAAGAAGGCTCAAGATCAGCATGTTTAAGGCAATCCCAGATTGCCAGATAAACAGCTGATCTGTCTTCCTCCTTAGAGAAACAGACATCCAAAGTTTGCAAAACAGCAAAAAATATGAGAACAGCAGTAAACAGCCATTAGTGAAAGTGCTCATAAGGACATGATTCAACTGATAAAGTAAGGGCAGTCAGTTATTAAATAATAATAATAATAAAAAAAGTAACTCAAACAGCTACTCAAGGATATATGGATGCTGATACTCTAGTGCTGTGGTAAAAAGGACTGGGGAAAATTAAAAGAAAATTAATGAAGGATTAAATCAGCAATAAAATTCAGAGGAGGTCTACCCAAACTTAAACCTTTGATTTAGTGAGCTGGCAGGGCCATCCTGACACATAACTCTCTGAAGGGTGGGAAAAGAAAATGTTGAGACAATAGCATGTAGCCTTTATAATCCTAGAGGCAACAGCTGGAAAAATGTGAACTTCTGGCAACATGCATCAGCTGATCCTGGATAAATGACTGCAGAATGAAGTTTCTGCTTTTTAAAGTAAGCTAAAGAGAGGTAAAATGAACAATGATGAAAAAGCAGAAAGAGAACATAAACAGATGGAAGTAAACTACGACTGACAGTCCTATGATAAACAGCCTGAGCAGAGAGATGAACACACACAAAAAACATAACGCACACAGCCTACACGAAAGAAGCACTCTAACGCCATTGAATGCCATCAACTACAGAGCATGTAAAAATATATAACAAAGAATCTATGTCTATTAATGATCATTCTCCAGGTACAAGGTGAAAGTTGAACTTAGTTATGGGATACTTAAAATCAAATGAGCTGAAGTCAGAGTAAGATTCCAGATCAACTGGCAAGTGAGTAAGTTAGACTGCACGAGATCCATTTTGCAGATAGTGCATCTGAGAAATAGCTCAGGAGGCTTTCAAAATCCGCTACTTCCGTTGAATCAACATAACTGAAAATAGATGAAGCACAATCATATGCATACCAAGTTTAAAAAATGGTAAGAAAACTTAGACAAGGTGGAAACTATAGCAAAAGCTACCAGAGAGACAGTAAATAATTGGAAATATACTTCAGGACAAGCCAACTTGACCCAGAAAGCCAACTGTATGTTGGGCTGCATAAAAAGAAATATGGCCAGCAGTTCAAGAGAGATGATTCTCCCTCTCTGCTCTGCTCTCATGAGACCCCACTTCGATCACTGTGTTCAGCTCTGGAGTCCCAGCATAAGAAGGACATGGACCTGTCAGAGCAAGTCCAGAGGGCCACATGGATCATCAAATGGCTGGAGTACCTTTCATATGAAGACAGACTGAAAGAGCTGGCTTTGTTCAGCCTAGAAAAGAGAAGGCCCTGGGGAGACCTTATAGCAGCCTTCCAGTTCCCAAAGGGGGTCTACGGGAAAGCTTTGTCAGGGAGTACAGTGATAGCACAAGGGGTAATGGCTTTAAACTAAAAGAGGGGAGATTTAGATTAGAGAAAATCTTTCTCTCAGAGGGTGATGAGGCCCTGGCACAGGCTGCCCAGAGAAGCTGTGGATGCCCCATCCCTGGAGGTGTTCAAGGCCAGGCTGGATGGGGATTTGGGCAACCTGGTCTGGTGGGAGGTGTCCCTGCAGGGGCTTGGAAGTAGGGGATCTTTAGGGTCCCTTCCGACGCAAAGCATTCTGTGATTATAAGCAGCAAAGAAGTAGAAGCTGCCTATATTTTAGCCAGGAAGAAGAATGCAAGTCAAATGACATAAGCTGGGGAAAAGGCAAGAGGGACCAGATTCAACACTGTAGTCAGAAATGGAAATTATGTGCAATATGACATTTTGCGTAACAATGTTGATGTCAGGAACTTATCATCCCAAATGACACGTATCACTGCAGACTGAGTAATTATCTGCCAACCATTAGTGTCCAGCAATCAGCTAGCACGGCAGGACTGCTGGCTCTGTAAAATTATGAGTATCATTCTCTCTGCATATGACAGTCATTTGTGACTTCACAACAGGCTTCAGCTAGAGTGAGGTGCTCATGCTAAGCTCTTACTAAGCTTCTGCATGTTGTGGAAGGTCCTGACTTTTTTTTTTTTTGGAAGGTAACATTTTTTTGGAAGGTGACATGTATAATGAGAAGCCCTTCTGTTCCTTACCTAAAAACCTAATACTAACTTTTTGATACTAAAAAAAGGGATCAATTGAATAAATTGAATAAATTGAGGTCTCAAAGCTTTTAAGTAAGAAATGAAGCACTTGATAATAAGAAAGTCTGCAATAGCAAGACCCTAGAATTTCCATTATATTTGAAGATAAAGTGATGTAGAAGTAGTATTCACACTGGAAGAAAACACCTAACAAGGATTGGAAAAAAATAAAATATTAAAATGTATCTGTACATTTCCTGCTTTGTTTTCACCACATTTCCCAATGGCCCAAGGCAGTGGATTGTGGGAAGTAGCATTGTTACTGCAGAAACACTTTAGTTAATGCCTTAATCTTTACATGCAGATTTTCCAGTGTCCCAGATTTCATAAGTAAAAAGCATCTAACAACAAAACTAAAACTCATGTGATGATGCTTCCCCTGGCATATTTTTGTCTACTGTGTTATTCATAAATTCCATTCAAAGATACCTGAAAATGAAAAACTAATAAGTTTTAAAGAATTAGTTTATACTTCATAATGATTAATATTAGAGATTATTAGTATTTTTAATAATATTTTTAAAAATGGAGATGCAATTTAAAGTATTGATAGATTAAAAAACAATTTTTAAAAGGAAGAGTTCAGAATTTTAAAAATATGTGAATCTCTTTTTCAAATTTTGATTTTTAAAAAGAGAAAATTTAAGGACTAAATTCAGCTTTTGCTGAATGTCATCTATGTGTAAGGATCAATCAAATCACAGTGACTCTTCCCTGTTTTGTACTTGGAGTGACATCATCTAATTCATTTTAGCCTGTTATGGATATTTATTTATTCTTTACATCTCACTTCTAAAGTTAGACTAGTCATATTCATATGACTCTAGCCAGTATTTCTCCTGTTGTGTATTATAATCCCATAAAAAGCCATATCAGTCAAACAAAAAAGAACTATGTGCTAAAAAAAATAATCCTGATTAGGAAAAAATAAAATAAATATAAACAATCTGCAAAAACATTTCTACTGGTTTTCTGGTCTGTAGAAGCTGTCTTTATATTTTGCAAGAGGGAAGAATTGCCATAATGCCATCTTTTAAAAGATAATTAGAAAAATACTCACATGCTTAGGCCTTGTGTCTTAAGCCTTCCTTGGAATGAATTTTTATGGATGAGTTAAGAACCTTTAAAAATGCAATTGTAATGCAAGTGCAGACATGCTGCTATAATTCTACTCACAACTTCTTATATCAGGGAATGACTGCCTTTGATAACCACTTTATTAAGTTTTACAGCACATGACTGTGCTATGTGAAGCAGAGAATTATATTTTCATTTGCTCCTAAAAGAAAATGAAAAAAAAAGCTTGTATTTGCTTCAATACTTACTTTTCACCATAAAACCTTTCAAAGAATTTTTCTTTCCAAGGTTCCGTTTTCTTTTCCTTTTCAATCTCTTGTCTGATGCGCAACTGCATTTCTGGAGTAAATTCTCCTAAAAAACAAATACTAACATATTGAACAAAAGTTGTCAAGGATTAGTTTAATGGATAATTATAAACTACAGATACACAGATGATGTACAGTGATTTCTTTTACAGTCATCCAACAATCCCCTATAAATATATTTAAAAAACAAAAGTCAGTGTGACATTTACCATATAACATTGCTATCTCAAAGATATTGGTGGGATTTAGTCACATGCATTTATGCTTCCACAGCTGGCAACGATGAAAACATTTTTTTTTTCTTTTTAACTGTCAAAATAAACTGTCACAGCAAGTTGTAAAACTGTATACTAAATTCAAAATGGAAGTAGCAATTTTTCTTTTTCTGCATTATTGCTGTATTACACTTTCCATTTTAAAAGTATTTCTCAAATGTAGAAACAGAGGCCTTCTTCATAAAAATAATTAATCTTTGGTAAATCTGAGAACAAGTAAAGAGTTACCTTCTGCCAATCGTTGTTTCCACCCTTGTGCTGCATATGCGAAGAATTCATTATTTAGAGCGGAACTACTGAGGCGCAAAACTCCATCACTTCCCATCTAGAAAATAAGCCGATGGTAGCAGAAGATACTGTCAGAAACAGTGTTAACCAGGATTACATAAAAATGGAGTTCCAATTAAGGGAAATGGGAAGGGATAGAAAGTGGAAATAACAAAGGAAATCACCTCCTATTACTAAAACAAAATTTTCATTATGGTCATTACTGTAAACGCATATGAGTTAATCCAGCATCACTGTGCTCTCTTCAGCAGTAATGTCATCACTATTACTGGTGTCAACTCAGTTTACAACTGATGTGTTTTAATCACAGCTCTCAATCTTGAGCCTAGTATGTCCAGAGCTATGGTGCACAAGCAAAAATCAAGATCGTTTGTACTTGTGCATCTGCCTGGAATACGGTACAAAACAAATTAATTAAATATAATGAGGGGAGTAACTTTGCTGTATTTCTCAATGGTAAACACACTTAACAGTCATGCTAGCTAATGTGCTGTACTGGCAGAAGAGTGGATGATGAGTAACCTTAACAAAATAACTAGTGTAAATGCAACACTAAAAGCAAAAACAGCCATATGCATAATTTTATAGGCATCAAAAGTGTGAAAGAACATTATAATTATTTTACTTTCTACATCTGTCAACCATTCAGTGATACAACACCATTAAAAGTCTAAATTGCAATATTTTCTATAATAGTTTTGAAAAGCAATCCAAGTATTAAGCTTTCTTCTACCATAAAACTTGATGCTAATTTTCAGTTTGGAAGGATATATTTGACTGTTGAAGGAATTCTAATAACTAATTGAAGGAATTTTAATAACTGGAAAAAAACAAAACAAAACAAAACAAAACAAAAAAACAAAAACAAGGAAGTGGTGATATCACCTCTAGCATAATAAGCAGACAATAAAAATAAAGTAGTAAATAAAGAATGGAAACAGCAGAAGAGTTAACATCAGTAGAACGGTCACTCTCACTACAGGTCATTCTACGTCTTCTGAAGTTAATAACAAATAAATCCTTGAAAATGCCATTGGTAATCTAGTAGTAAAAAAAAGATACCATATTTCCAGCATATTAACATGTGTTTTAGTTATGTAATATCCCTTAACTCTCAGTACTTGTTTCATACCAGAGGCAGAAAGCAGCAGATGCGTCAGAACATTTAATGATATTTAGCCATGTCTCCCTCACCGAGGTCTACGTTTCACAGATAACATCATCTTTGCTTTCAGAAAGCCTTTGCTAATTTACTCATTTCCTAGGTGACATCCTGTCCCGTAATAATCTCATAGGAGTAAAACAGGAAGATGTGAAGTAGTAAAAAGAGAAACAGATGCATGGCCTCTGAAAAACAGGCAATGCAAAAGGCATTTGATTCCAGCCAGAAACCTGTATGTGCATGGTACCAGGGTCCTTCAGTGGGATACACACCTACAGTATTGCTGCCTGTGATCTCCTGCTAGATGGCATTGTTTTGCCAACAAGTCAGAGGACTTGTATTCATTAGGGTGGATAAATAATGCCTCCATGCTTCTCATGATGTGGGTTGCAGAACACCTTAATTATAGATTGCCTATGACTAAAGAAACTGGAGAAAAAAATGGAAAGAAACAATGAAAAATGCAGCAAAAGCAGCAAGAAAATAAAATCCGTGAAAGACCAGAAACATGTATTTATTGTATAAAGTAAACTGGTTATTTTTTCTCTGCACAGCTGAACTTTTTTGGGGATATAGTTAAATTCCCAAATTACTATATTAAAGTGAGATTTCAGATACTGCTGTCTCTTGCATCTGAATAAACAAATCAGCAGTTGGTCAAAACCAGAATTTGCTCAACTTCCTAAAAAAGTAAGATGAGAAGTTATAAAGAAAATAATCACAAGTAACTAAATAAACAATTTTTGTTCCCCAAAGAAGGATTCTGAAGCTACCTTCAATTTCAACATAAAAGAAGATGAAATAGTGACACCCTCTCCTGTCAACATAGGTTCTACTACAAACTTCAATAAAATCAAATTTCCATCCCAAATTCTGACATTGTTTTGCAGGGAAGAGTAATACAAAAATGAAATTGTTGTCATTTAACCTTGCTTAAATGTAGTCTACCTCGTAAATACAAGGTCCTCCTGAAACCCCATTGCTTAGCTGGTGGCAAACAGTGAAGTCACATTATTAGCCAGATCAACAAATCTCATAGGAAAGTAATAATTTACAGAGATGAATTCTCTGTTAAATCAGCAAGATGAAACAACTTATCCTAAACCCATATGATCATTAGACTTCATGCAAAGATGGAATGGACTGCAAGAGGTGGAAAGAGCAGCAATCCACCTGTAGATTGCATTAAATATAATATGAAACTGTAGCCAACTGTGATTGAGCTATTTCACTGGGCTGCATAAATCAAGAGCATTACGAAGACTGCCAAGTTAAATTACCATGTGAATACAGTAAGAACAGTATTAGCTTTGTTGTAACTGTGTTATCATAAGGACTTGAGAAAAGAAAGGTTTGTAGGAAGAGGTACTGCATCTTTTATTATATTGGCTACTGTAGTTGAAAAAGTGCTAAGCTTTTGGTAGCAAAATTTCTTACAAGGTATTAAAAAGGAAATGCAAACCCCAAGCTAAATGAGCTAAATGAGTTAACCTAACAGAGGTTAACTAGACCACATAACAGAAATGGATGGGGCAGAACTGCAGAACAGAAATAAAATGTTAGCACGGTCATAGGTAAAGGGCTACTAGCTTCTATGGACCAGGAAGAGAAACAAGGAGGAAGTACTTGTGGAAGGAAAAAAAAAAAAAAGAAACTTAGGGGAAAAAATAAGGGGGGATAAGAGGAAGACAGCAGTCAACCAGCAGCAATGGAAAAACAGGTCATTTGTGGACCAATTTAGATTAGTTGTTACAGAATCACAGAATTGTAGGGGTTGGAAGGTACCTCAAGAGATCATCGGGTCCAACCCCTCTGCCAAAGCAGGTTTCCTAAAGCAGGTTGCCCAAGTAGGTGTCCAGATAGGCCTTAAATATCTCCAGAGAAGGAGCTCTACAGCTCTAAAGTATTAGGAAAATACATTTCCAAGATCAAAAACATCATGTTAAGGCTGCTTACATTAAAAAAATAAAAACAAACTTAAGGAAAAATGACTGCTGACTACATCATTGTCATTGCCTTGATGAACTGTCAACTGGGAAAAGCTTTACTGAGATTTGTGTTCAGGTAGCCACAGAAATCATGGAAGATTTAAATAGCTGGAACAACCAAAAACTAGACAGGAAATCATATAATGATACAGAAGGTGGAAACACAATAATAATTAGAGGAGAAGATTCCAGTGGTCTATTTTAGCTCAATATGGAAGAATTCAGACTAAAACACAATGGAGGGATGTTGAAAGCAGGCACCATTTTGTAAACATAGTACACATAATTTAAGAGAGAACAAATAAGATTAAAATGGAGAATTCTACTTGAATGTAACAAGACTAAACTTTTAAATCAAATAGGATTTGGAACCCTCTTAAATCAGCACATAACTTAGCTAAATTAATGCATAGCAGTCAAAATTTCTTCTTCAAAAATGCAGGAAAATATAGAGTTGGCTGACCTCAGTGACTTCGCTGAACATGCTCAGAAACATGAGATCAAAGAACACCTGTGCTAAGAATGGAACAGGAAGAATGCATTCACTCAGTTAAAGCTCAAAGAGAAAAGGATGACAACAAAAAAAAGCTAAAGGAGCTCAACGGCTTAAGAAATGAAGTGAATGAGAGAATTTTTCAAAATGTAATAGGGGAACAAAATAATACTGAGCAGAAAACATATCCACTACCAAATGAAGGAAAACAAAAGCTAAAACAACTACCAAGAAGTACAATCTTTTAGCTATTTTTGATTCACTTAAAGATTTCTACACAGGAAAAAAAAAAATAGGACAAGTTTGAACAGTCATAAAACTAGTAATTGTACATCTAGTTATTTTGAAACAAACAAACAAAAACAACAGGGAACACTTGTCTACCAGAAACAATGATACTAACAAAGATGTTCTACTCTTTTTCTCAACACACTAGTCAGGTGACGTTAGGCTGACATTTTTTTTTCTGCTGTTAAACTTGGAAAGACCAAGTGGTCTTCTTCCTACAATATTAGCCAATATATCCTCTACTGAAATCTTATCTCACTCAGAGAATACACATTCACCTAATCCAAAAAATTTAAGCGGAAACTGAAATTTTTGAAGCCAAAGGGTGTATTTACTTCTCCATCCTCTGACAACGGAGACAGCATAATTAACCACTACTTCTAAATTAGAATTTGTAGAAACATGCCAATAAAGCAGTTCTTAAATACACTATTAAGTTTTATGGCATTTAAAAAATGCTGTCCAGCAGAGACAGTGTGTTAATGAGCTGGAACAACAAACATTTCTTGAGAAGTTTATGTTGTATTCTATTGAGCTTTAAATTCTGATTGAGCACAGTGATAGAATTATGTCTCAGAATGAATACCTCTAAGCAGAACTCACAGTGGCTTTTAGAAGTTCCTCATTTTTATTTAAAACTAACAAAAAACACCCAACTCAAAAACATATTTGCTAAAAAAACAACATCTGTTTGCATTACAAAGCATTAAAAAGTCAAATGCTGTTCTCAAGGAACTGGGTAATTTTTCCACCAACAGCTACTTCCATTATATTCCTCCAAGTTCTACTGAAAAATCTCTTGTGACAATAAGGCTAGGGTTAATTTTGCGATTCTACTTGAAGAAGCATACTTGTTTTAGTGAGGATACAGCAAGCGCTGCATGAGAGTATACGAGTAGGTTACCTTATCTTGGTTAGAACATCAGAACACAAGAAATTAGCAAATCTACTATTTCTGTCTTCCTTACAAATGATTCAAAACTCTCCCTGTCTATTTATAAAAACAGTAACGATCCACTACATCTAGTTGCTATGAAGTATCACATATTTCTTACATGAGAGCTTACATGTGAATACGACATCATTTGATCATACCTCACTACACAAAAGCAAACGAACAAAAGCAATCAGTGAGACAAGTAAAAATTCATCCAAACTAAGTGTTCTGCATCACTTATGTAATTATAAGCTTTTTACAAACTGCTACTAAACCTCTTTTGTGCTTTTATATTTTGTCCTGAGGGATGAACTGTCCTATAATTCACAGAATTTCCCAAAGGTGTTTAAAAGGAATCATGTGCAAAAGACGGAAGTTATGAGAAAATACATTTTGACACCTTTGCATTACAGATTCCAAAATATTAAAAATGAAAAACTTAGCAGCATTTTTATTACACACAGGAAAAAATGTATTTTATTTCTGTATATGGAGACACACCACTGCTATTTTGTAGCATGGAACAAAAGCACTTCTCTGGTACTGGGCACCAGCATCAAATTGACCTGTGACAGATGTATATAGTGCAAGTACCAGACTCTGAAGATGCGACAACCTTAGTGACCGACTTTCTTAACATGTTATGATCTCCCTTGTTTCATCTATAGAATAGAGACACAGACTCAGATAAAGCTAGCCCTATAGCAGAAAATCACATATAAGGCACTCATAGCAGCTCATTTTCTCACAATAAAATTTCAGTTAAGGGCAGGAGGCAGGAATCGAGTTAGCACACCCATTATGCTGAAATCTAACAAAAAACTAAACCAGCCACATTTGGGATGTAATGTTACAGAGACAATCACTTTGGAAAGATGGCTAGATGGATGACATGACAGGTTTGGCTCATTTTACTCTTGACAATCAAAAAGCAAAAGTCCACATGCAGCGGGGAAGACTTGTATCTGTATTTTCCACCAAAGATCTCTAAAACTAATGGGAACTCATTCCAAGAAAAAGGATTATTTGAATACAAGCACACAGAAATAAACACCTATTTAGATGTTCTTATTCATCAGCCTGAAAGAGCTCCTCTGTCTTCACCAACAGTAAAGGAAGCCTAAAGATGATCAGATTCCTAATCAGGGCTTCTACACTTGCAACCTAAACTAGCCAGCATGAAACAGTGCTCCTCCTACCCCCTCCATCTACATTCAAACACGACATCAGTAGAAATATTTGTGGTGTACCAGATACTTTGTTGCTCCACACAATCACAAAAGAATTAAAAATTTCTACCAAATCTGCTGAAAAGTGATGGGAAGCTTTAGAACAGATTGCAACTACACAGCTCAATATGCACAAACTTCTACCAAATGGACATCCTCTGAATGCAGACTACTGTAAACTGGGTGAGTAATTTGTAACACATTTTGATGACTGATTTTTGTGCTTTTCTTACACATCCATTATATTGGGTAGGCCAAACGTGCACAAATTCATATTTGTTGATCTCACACATTTCCACAACCTCCTACTGGTCATCATGAAGTCTGATGCATGAATTGTCCAGCATGGGTTTTTGTCAGAAAAAAAAAAAAAAGAAAAAAAGAAAAAAAGAAAAAAACAACAAAACGAAACAGATTTCACAGTCATTATCATCAAGCTAGGTGGTTCATGTTGTAACTGGAGTGAACTGCCTTCTCTTTTAAAATCTCTACTCTCAAAACAACAGGCTATCTACTAAGATTATTTTAGCCACCCAAGTACAGGTGCACATGACAATTTCTAGCTATCAACTGACCTTAGGCCTGAGCCTATTTCAAGACTTGTGAAGCAGTACGTGGAATGGAAGACAGAAAGTGCACAAATAATTCTGACCCAATGCACAAGCAAGAGCCAGGTGATACTACCAAATACCAGCATACACTGCCAAAACTGCACATTTGTCATCAGTGGCTGTATGCCACTACTGGAAGTGCTTTTGGGATTCTCTGAAGAGGTAAATAGAAAGGGAGAACCATTAATCACAACAAAAACAACATAAAAACTCATACTTTATAGATGATCATTCAATGAAAAAGATCTCACTAGCTCACTGGTACTGCTATTTATACCTACAGTAACAGTACCAAAGGCATGCAAGCCTAGACACTACAGCTTTATTCAAATGCAACTTAAAAAGAGACAGATGGAGGGGTCCCTGGCTGGACTTCAGTTTGAGACTAAAACAACTAACGTAAATGTCTAGACATGGCCTACATTTCTTATCTCCCATTAATGTCAGTGGATGTCTAGCCAGTGCACTCAGTGGAGCCTAGAGGACTATTCTGATGACCAGTAAGCTGGCAACTGCTTTCTAGAGAGACGAACAGCTCTCTAGGCTCTGTTTTTCATGCATTGACTACGTCTGCTTTGTCTTTAAAGGGAGTTTATGCACTTAGCACACCTGCACATCCAAATTTAGATGTCTTAATTTGCAGGTTATGCCACCCTCCCCTTGTCAAACAGCTCAGAAATTAGCAAGGAAGCTACAAAGAGGTAACACACTGCAACAAATGAAAACTGTAACAACAAAGGCACTGACCAAATTAATTTCTGTTAATTGCTCATAAAACAACATAAGAGACAAGGTAGTGCATTTCTTAAAGGCCACCTACCTTGTCATTAACTGCTGAAAACTTAAAAAAAAATACACACCATGACACACAGAGCAGAACTAGATATGTGCTCCACAGATACATTTGGATAAAATGTTCCCCATCTAACCAGTCACAAACAAGCTCCTTAGGATTGACCTGACGAAGTATAAACTCACATGGCTGTTGCACAAGGCAAAAAACATTACATTCCTATCCCTCTTGAAACAGCATATTTGAAATGGGCACAAGCAAAATTTAAGTAGTCAGTCTCAGGCAACATTAATTAGTTTACATGGGTAAATGTTTGGCAAGTCTAAAATTCAGATACCAAAGAACAATGGCACCCAAGCACATAAACAGAGAATAAAAAACTCTCTGTGTACTAATCCCTTCAAACCTTCATAAATCTTTATACACAGAGAACTGTAATGTCAAAATCAGAACCTGTTCTGGCAAAAGACAGGAACCAGTCCCAACAACAGAGAAAGAAAAGCAAGTGGTCACAGCATCCAAGAGATTTATCACCTCAGAATGGATTCAGAGAGGGAAATGAAGTGGAATGAGGACAACAGAGACCCTCAATAACATCTTGGGATGTATGATGACTACCCATTTCACTGATTATTAAATTTGGATGTCCATCTACCTTTGATCTGAGAATGCAGCAAGAAATGGCAGTGACTGGATCAGAAGTGCCAAGGAGGCTGTAAGACTCATCATGGAGCCTAGGGATCTGCTGATGTTTTTAACAGCACAGACTGACCATGAAGTTGTGGTTGAATAGCTGTTACAGTCACACTGGCTTTGGCATCTTTACCTATGACAGGATGCCCAAGAATGTTTAGATATAGGGCAATAGGTAAGCAAAGATGGAAAATAGCCCTCACATAAGAAAGGAACATGCTGTGATGATTAGGTAAATCCTTCAAATCTTACTGCTGTATTTATATATGTGGCCCAATAATATGGGCAAATCATAAGGGAATAGTCAAGCCCCCTGGTAAAGTACACAACTAAATCAACAAAACCACACACGATGATTATTAGGTAATGCATCTCTGCCCAAACCAAGTTTATTTATAAAAGGAGGTATTAAAGAAGGAGCCAATATGATGACAGTGGAAACTTAGCCCAGTTTCTAATGGCTGAACACTAATGAAAGTACTACAAATGGTACGTAGGAGGTCTTGGAAGATGTAGTTGACAACCAATATTTTGATTTACTAGGCAAAATGGAAATATGGTAATTCATATAACTCATAGTAATATTAAAGACTAAAGCTTGTTTGTGAAAAAAAATACTAATGATAGCAGAATAAAAAAAAAAAGTGTTTCAATTAAGCATACTTTCATAACAGCAGAATTAGTTGGGTGAATCCCCCAAGGACCCTATGCAAGCAAAAAAAGAAGTTAAAGAAACCTCACAGATCTCTAAATAAACAATACTGGCCATACCAAGTGCAAAGTAATCTACAAAGGATTAATTGGGATTGTACAATGAGACCAGATTGTGTTAGTGTAGACCCCACTGTTGATCTCACATCATGCAGGGAATGGAAATGAGGTCAACTTACTAAGCAAGAATACTACAGTAGAACATAAAGGGCTAAAATGAGATGTGGTTGGCAATGAACATATCAATCTCTGAAAGAAATAATTTTGTAAGTATATTACGATCAAGAAGATGATGAAAAGAAAAAAAAAGGTCCACTGTGCAATACAGCAGAAAAACAAGAGGGATGCATAGACAAAGCTAATGCTCATAGTGTCTTTTTTGCCTCCATCTCGACCAGAAATATCTGAGGTGTTTAATAGAATAAATGACATCAACAAAAGGCTAAGATCTTACTCTTGAATAAGCAATAAGATGAATACTTATACATATTCAAATCAGCTCGGCTTGATGGACCAACCTCCCAAATGCTCAGTTGTGAATCTATTTCAGAACTACTAAAAGACATATTTCGTGAACACACGGAGCAGCAAAGAGGGTCTGGGACAAATGAAAAAATATACAAGTTTATACAATTTTATGTATACAGCATATATGTGTCACCTGTGTGCAAATAGGGGGAGATAAGCACAGCTAGACTTACAGACCATGCCAGCTTCAGGACACCTCTTTGGCCTACGCATAGTCTCTTTTGAGGTGACCTAGGGTATCCAAAGACATTCGTATGGGTTGATCCTTGGTGGACACAACCCAGAAGCTACAGGAGACCTACACCCTTTCGAAGAAGCAGTTGGGTACATACTACATACCACTTGTCTCGATTGGTACAAGAAGTCTATGGATACCATGGACAAGTATCTTGCTTGCTCCCTCTGTTTTCATGCTCTGGAGAATTTGTGCAATGATTAAAGCACAAGATATCACACTATAAACAACTGCTTGGAAGTTAACGTAACAGCCAACATAGATTTCTCAAGAACAGATCATGTCAAATCAATTTATTTTCTTACTGACATCATGAAAGGCCTTGTGATAGAAGAGAAAATGCACAAGTTTTATATCTTGATTTTAATAATAGTGTGTCACATGACATTCTCTTAAGCAATCTAGGACTTATAAATTGCTATTAAGTAGCTGCAGAACTAGTCAAAACTTTTCTTAGTGAACTATTGTTTATTATTGTTTTGTTATTGTTAATTGTTTATTTATATTATTATTATATATTATTTTTGTTAGAAGTGCTGTGATTTCATAAGATAATAGCTTAGCTTTGCCAGCACACTATTTAAACCTTAGATTGTACTTAGCTCCTCACTATTGTAAGTGGATGTCATAGCATGGAGCATTGCACCTTCTCAGCACTATCTTCTGTCTCTGCTTGTCTTGCACACTCTTGGTATCTGGACCCATCTTTCTCTAACATAAACCTTTCAAATTGGCCACCACATTCATGCTTTGTGACAGCTAGGAGGAGCCTTACTCAGTCCATAAACAACTCCTTTGCTAGCAGTTGACAGCTGATGCAACATATTAAAAAGCCAGGCAAGATACCTTCTATTCTTTAGTCTGAGTGTGACGTATCTGCAGAACAGACTTCTCATCAAATCTAAAAGCCAGAAATTATAATTTCGATATACATTATAGGTCTACAGAATAGCTGCAGAGAGTAGCATTATAAGGCCATACACACTGTACATGCCAATATTGTTACCACTGCAAATTGGAGAAAGCACAGACAAGGGAAGCAGAACTTACATGTGCTTGTCAGTCTCTAGACTATTTAATTTCTGGCTGACACATTCTTCCAAAACTCTAACAAGGTCTGCTTGCATTTATCTTAGTCTGAATTCTACATAATACAAAACAATGATCCTCTTGCTCGGTATTCTGGCTAATAATCCAGGAAATCCAGGAACCAATTATGTCAAGTTCTCCACAGCTAAAGCTTTCCCTGTCAAATAATAGTTGGCAACTATAAAACTTAACTCTAACACATTTAAAAATACTTTTAAATAAACCTACATGTATTTCTAGTATGAAAATTGTTAAGGAAGTTTCTCCAATTTCTACAGAATACTGCTGACTGTTCAAGTATGCCGTTACCTATCTGAAAGTCATTTTTCCACTTATACAACTACCATTCAATGAGATTGTGATAAATGGAACCAAACTAAAAGGATGCTGTAACAGTTGGCGAGTCTGTAATAGAGAACGAGTGTGAAAGCGCTTGAGTAAGAGAAGGAAAAGCAGCTGTAGTTGTCACAAAAAATCTGTAAGTTCTGTTAAACACTGGCTGCATTTCTGATGACAGGATTTCTGCTATACAGCTCATTGTTAAGTGAAGATACTACATTTTTCAGCAGTCAGTAGTATGGGAATGGTACCATATGGTAACAGTATCAGATAAAATCAGAAGTTTGACTGACCCTTGATAATTGAAAGGAACAGACAATGTAGAGAAAACTTGCAAAAGACTCCATAATGGCCAATCATTAGGAAAGCTGTCAAAGGGAAGATTTCTATTTCAGTTTAGCTTAGGTGGCATATGACTGAAAAAGGGGATTTTTATTTCACATAAACATTTCAGCACATTAGATATAAGTGTGGCTACTATTCATACGTATGCATCAACCATCTTCTATTTATATCTGATATAGTGTGCCAACAATCAATGCTAACTTTAAGTACACAAAAGACTTCCATGAATTAGTTGCCTACTGGATAAAATACAGCACTTGACTATTATTAAATTTGCTTCTCTTCACATTTAATTTAGTTCTGGTAGATTAAAAAAGACTAAATCCAAGAATTTTGTTTTTTAACAAATGTTTATGGTTCATGTAAATTTTGGTGTACGGCCCATTCTATAGCTTTTCAACTTGATAGAACTTTGAACTCAAGAAAACGACCTAATATTATTTATTTAAGTAAAGGGCATTTTCTTTCTTTCATGCAGCCTCCTTATTGCTGCTTAATAGTTGACCAAACAGATGTTTCTGCTGAGTTGTCCATAATTTTGACCATATCTTCTTTACAAATCTAATTTAGAAACTACCAGTGAAAAAACTCACATCATTATTTCTAGTACAAAACAGTGTATGTTTTCCTACACTTAAGCCCCACTAACGCCATTAAGCTTCAATGTCCAGCTTTGAATGCTTCACTATGGAATGCCTCAGTATCGGATTACTGACATTTTTGGGTAAACCTTATATTGTAAGAGAAATGGCCGCAAATACACAGAGCTCAAGAGGCCACAGGAAGAAACTGTAGATATGATAGATAACCCATAGTTCCCCCAGATGTGGTAGGAAAGCAGAGTCCAGAGATCCAGAAAAAGGAACTGTATGGGGATAACATCAGTGGCATTACCAGGTCCTAAAAAAACAAACAAACAAACAAAAAAAAACAACCCTGTCTGAGGTGCCCCAACATGAGAGTTGAAGACAGAAAGAACCATCTTAACACAGCACACTTTAAATTGGTTTAGAAGTCAGAGGTCAGGCACAAAATGTGATATACTAACAAATGAAAACAACAACACTAAGAAATTAAAGGGCTAAGCTAGCTCACTAATTAACAACTAATATGCTCTCTTTACTCCTGGTTTTCCATATCCAAACATTGACACACACAGAGAAAATAGATTTCAAATCCTGTTTTTTGTTTGTTTGTTTGTTTGTTTTTTAAAAAAGGAAATAATGCAACAAAGAACCCAGAAGATTATAAAGAAATGAGCCCTAATCAAGATGATTCTCTCAAGAAGAAATCATGACACATTAACCTAAGTAAAATTTTCTGACAGGACTAAGGAAAGAATGACCAGTAGAAAAAAGCTACAGAATCATACATAGGACCTCTAGAGGTCACCTAGTTTTCAGTCATTCCAATTCAAGCAGCTTGCTTAGGGCATTGTCCACATGAAGCTGGAGTATTTCCAAGAAGAGAGCTTCCACAGCCCCTCTGGACACCCACTCAGCGTGAAAATATTATTCCTGATAATCAAATCAGATTTTCCCATGTTCCACCTTGCGTCCAGCACCTCTAATGCTATCATTACATGACACCAGGAAGAGTTCTGTCTTCTCTACACTCTACCATTAGCTAGCTGTGGAATGACATAATATCCTCCCACATCATCCTCTTCTGCATGAATGAATCCAGCTCACCTGTGCTCCAGTCCTTCAACCATCCTGGTAGAACTTCACTGGGCTTACTTCAATATGCCAATGTCTTTCTAGATAGAAAGGCTATCAGTAATCACTTCTCTTGATCTGTTGGCTGGGCTCCTGCTCATACAACTCAGGGTTCTGTCAGGCTTCTTTCCTGCCAGGATACACTGTTGGCTTAAGTACAGCTTGCTTGCCAACCAAGACACACAGGTTCCTTTGTCTTTTTATGAAGATGGGTGCAATGTTTCCATTTTCCAGTCACTGGGGACCTTCCTCCATGATGTTTCAAAGATTTAGACAGCAGCCTTGCAAATACATTAGGAAGCTCTCTCAGCACCCTTGGATTGCAGGCCATTGCTTCTCATATATTTCTATGAGCCAAGTTCTCTCAAGTAATCTTGGCTTGGTCCTTATCTACTGATAGCAGTTCTCCTTGAATGCCTTCACTAAGCTCAGAGGCCAGGGAGACCTCGTTGGTGAAAACAGAGGCAAAGAAGAAATTATTACAGCCTTGTATGTGTCCACAGTCACTACATCACACACCCCATTCAACAGTGGTACCAAATTTTCCTTGTCCAGGCTATTACTACTACTGTTGCAGTAGCTGTTCAAGTTGATTTTGATATCCCTTTCACATTCCAGCTCCACCTGAGCTTTGGCTTTCTTTACACCACTCTTACATGCTAGGGCAGTTTCAAAATTCCTTCTTCAGCCTGTTCTCACTTCCACCTCCACCTGCATTTTTGTGTTGGATCATGGTCATGAGTTCCATTCTTAGCCAAGCTGTTTTCTTGATACATTTATTTGTTTTTATGAGTATTGGTATGAAAACTTCTAATTCTTGGAGAATGCTCATCTGCCAGCTTTCATGAGCTTGTCTGCCCTTCAGAAATGCCTCCCATGGGATCCCACTCACCAGCTTCCTTAACAAGCTGAAGTTTGTTCACCTGAAGGGTCTATACTCTGCTACTGTCCTTATTCACTCACCTCAGGATCCTGAACTCCACAGTCACTATCACTAAGGCTAGCAAGGCCATTTATTAATACACCCCCAACCTATTAAACCCCCAACAAGTTATTCCATGCCATTGAACAGCAGATCCATCTACGCATAAATCCCAGCAGCCTACTCCACTAACCACTATCAAGAAATATCCTGGTACCCTCCAGAAAACTTGTTTGCTTTCTATTGTGTTGCCCTTCCAGCAACACGAGAGATGTTAATGTCCCCCATAAGTAAGGCCACACCTATAGTACTGTGTCCAGTTCTGGGCTCCTCAGTACAAGAGAGAAGTAGACATTCTGTGATTCTGAGATAAAAAACAAGTCTGTGACACAGATTTCCTCTAGTTACTTAAAGAAGAGTCTATTGACTTTCTCACCCTATCAAAGAATGGTTGAGGTTGGAATGGACCACTGGAGGCCACGTGTTCCAATCTCCCTGCTCAAGGAGGGCCACCTAGAGCTGCTTGCCCAGGACCATATCCAGATGGCTTCTGAAGACCTCCAAGGAGGGAGACTCCACAACAACTCTGGGCAACCTTTCCAGTGCTCTGTCACCCTCACAGTCAAGTTTTACCTCACGTTCATAAGAACTTCCCAATGGACTCCCATGTGTCCATTCCTTCTTGTCCTGTTACATCCTCCCATCAGGTATTCATACACACTCATACATCCTCCTGAGCCTTTTCTTCCCTAGGCTGAACAGTCTTAGCTCTCTCAGCATTTCCTTGGAGGATAGAGGCTACAGACCCTTCACCATCTCAGTGGTCCTTCACTTGAACTCTCCAGCAGCTCCACATCTCTCTTGTACTTGGGAGCCCAGAACTGGACGCCATATACTAGGTGTAGCTTCACCAGTGCTGAGCTAGATCAGACACTTTGACAAACTCCTGTCAAAGTGTCACTGGCCTCTTCTCTGATCCTGACCCGCAAGTTCTCAACCAGACTGTAATCCACCCCACAGAAGAGCTCCATACGCATATTTTGTTCCTTTACATAGAGTGTAAACTAATCCCCTTGTCTTTCCCGCCTGTCTTTCCTGAAGGAAAGCAAATTTTCATCAATGGTAAAAACGAAACTGAGACATGTGCAGAGAAAAGGCACAGTATAACATTGGAGATGAACAGAAAAAAAATAAAGTAAGGGGGGAGGGGAGTGGAAAATGAATAGTAAAAGAGTTGGTAATTACCAAGTTTAATACAAAATGTTGATTTTAGGTCTGGAGGACACAGATGGTAGGAATGTGAAAGAAGTAATGCAGTTGGAAGCTACAGAACATTTGAAAAAACACTCAGGACTTGCCAAAAACACAGACACAAAAGGATAGCAACTGTTTCTTTGCCTGAAGATAAGGAACATTTAGAGGCTCATCTCAAACACAAGAATGAATACACACATTTACTCACAGAACTATGACATTGAAGAAAAATCTGTCCTTCAATCTCCATGTATTTAAGGCCAACAACAATGGAAGAAATTCTGAGTTTAAAGTAGGGATATGGGAGTATAAGAAAATTGCTTCTGAGAAGATGCAACCTTTCATGACCCTTTTGCTGTTGTGGACACAGAATACTAAAGCTGAGAAGTACAAGAATAATAAGATAGATACATTCAACATAAAGGGTTATGGTAGACAGCAACACATGAATCTGACCTAAGAGCTGCTCCCAGAGCAACGAACTCAGCTAGTCTAACTTCATGTTTTAGGTAGATGACATGGAGAAATACTTGCTTATGCTATACCTCTCAACTCACAGCAATACTAATGTAATGCAACTTGAGCACTAATGTTCACTCTGTGATTTCTCTTCCATAGGTCTCACATTTTAGCAGCAGAGTGACCCAGAATATGGCTAAATTTTATTTAGTCCTGATGATGAAGTTATCAGTCCTTATACATGTAAGTAAAACTCTGTCATTCCCATCTGACCACCAACATAGCACAGACAGTTTGTCCTTGAATGCAAAATGAAAAGACAGATTCTGAAGACAGATGGTGAAAGTAATTCTAAATATTACTTCAGTCCTTTAAAAAACAACCAGACTAAACTTAGAAGTAAAATATTAAAGACGAAAAAGAAACTATCTACTACCATAGGGATAATTGCTTCAGACAACAAGAGGAGAGGAGAAGAAAAGGAAGAGTCTTTTAAAGAAAGAAACAAAGACCTTTTCCATCTTCACTAAAGCAGGAAATATGCCGAGTAAGACTGAAGAATTGCAAACATATGTTTTCAAAATGAAATGTGACTTGTTAATTTAGACCTTGTCTAAATCAAGAAGACAAGTGGGATAGCTATATTCATTCCAATACACTGTAGTGTCAAGAACGACAATAGAATCCAATCTGGTTGGGCTCAGATGCAAGAAATTAAATGAAGAATTTAAGGAGAATAATGAACCCAGCAAAATGAAAAAGATAAAGCATGTTTTAAAATGAATCAAAAAGCAAGTAAAATGTAAGGAAAATCAGAATAAGCAGCCAAGAGTACCTTCTAACTGCATTCAAATTATGAAAATTTTGACTAAAATTTATTTTTCGATTATATCCATCATACGATTACCAATCCCAAGCATGTCAGAACATGTAACAAACAGCAAGTATTTACAAATGTGCAATACAAATACACAAAACTTATTTCAGAAAGTAGGCTTGGAGAAAGTAAAAAAAAAAACTATTAAATTACCCAACAATAATGTTGGAGAAGGCACAGAAAAAGCAATATAAAAGCCAGAGTCTACTCTTCTAGCTTCTGATAAAAATAAAAGATTTATGCCTTTGGTCCAGAGAAACAGGAGGCGAGGGGATGTTATATGTAAACATCTAAAATTAGTATATTACTTTGATATGTCATAAATGAAAATCCTGCATCCTATCCCATTTCTGTAGCCATTAGAAAAATTTGCCTGCCTATGAAAAAAAAAAAAAAAAAGGCTGTATGTTCTTCTGACAGGAGAGAACAAGCTAAAGGAAATCTGAGTTGACGTAATTTACAGACAAAGAACAGTAATATTCTGAAATAATTGGGAAAAAACCCTCAACCTCTTTTTGCCTTCTTTAAACAAGGCAAATATAGTGAATAGAGATGTTGAGTTACAAAGGGAGAGAGGCAGGCAGGGATGGAGGAAGAGACAGAGTTAAAAAGAGAGGGAGGGAGAGGGATAAAGAAAGGGTAAAAAAAAAGAAAAAAAAAGAGGGAGAGTGACTGTAGCAGAAGCACAGATGGATCATTTCTACATGCTCATCTTTTCACCGCACCTCCATCCACCACCCTGTTATAAGTCCTCCTCTATCTTCAGAGTTGGGATTGCGAGGCATGCTCTGTTCTCCACATAACATCAGTGCAGCCCTACAGTGGCAACACTGGAGGCACTGCAGACCAACTTTATTAGCACTTTGCAAGGAAGGAACAGCTGAAACACTACACCTCGCAGCACTGCAATGCATCCTTAATAGACGTATAATTTGAAGCATGCCAGTCCCTTGTGTCCATATATGTTACCGCTTATGTCCACATTTTAGTTATACCCTCTTTAACACTCATAACACAGCTCGTAGTAAAATGTCTTTTAAAAAATCATTTATGTAAGTACTTCCCTACTGGAAGAGAGTTCAAGGGGAGTTGTTTTATCAATTGTTTTGCCTTTTAAAAGTACTAATAATTCTATCAAATGCAAACAGAACTGTTACGGCACATAAATGTCCTCTTTTTTTCTTCCTTTTTTTTTTCTTTTTTTTTTTTCTATTTTTTTCTTTTTCCTTTTAAACACTTAAAGCTGTGCACTGTACTTTATAAAATTTGAAGAGAAGGAGAGGGAAACAAAGCTTCATTAGTTTGTATCTGGAAAGCAAACATGAGCCCAGGGCCCCTCACACACCAGTAAGAGTCGTGGAAAGAGATACGGCAGAGACAGCCATGCTTCTTGGATTTAGGCTTCCAGCTGGCACGGCACCATTGCTGTGGCCTAGTACATGGTTTAAGTTGAGCCTTGCATCAGACAAATACAATTGCAATAGTTCTGCTAACTCCACTGCAATAGTTGTTTGTGAAGGAGAGACATGCTCTAAGTGTGAAAAGAGCTTGTAGCTAAGACTTCAGTAGAAAACACTAGTTCATACTTCCGAAATACAGTGACCAAGCTTACAAAAACAAAACAAAATACGACACAATAAAAAATGTAAAACTCTCTATTTACGTATGTAGAAGCATTGATATTGAGGAGGACCTTGGAGGATTACTGCAAACAAGTGAGCAAGCATTCCATTGCTGCCTCCAACAGAGCAGCCAGATTGCAATGCAATTGCAGTGAGCCCCACTGGACTGCACTAGGGAGGCTAGAGGGGTATTTCTGTAGCTAAAGCCAAGAGGGATGTTGAATTAAAATCCTTCAGCCTTCAATTCACGTAAAGTGAAACCGATGTTTGTTGTTAATTCATGACTGTGAAATGTGCTGATGTATCCATACAGCTGTGTTTAGTAAAAAAAAAAAAAAAAAAAAAAAGGTATTAACTCCAGCATAAGGACAGAGGGGCCAGCTGGGGGGAAGTAGGCTCTCTGAAGAGAGTGTGCTCTCTAGCAGAGCTCAGGAATCAGAGCCCCAGGACCTGAAAAGGCAGTTTACATGCTTTGGAATTTCTTCATCCATCCATCCATCATCCATCCATCCATCCATCCAATAAGATACCTACATTAAAACTACCCTAAAAGCTGTAAAAATAAAGCACATTACAACAATGCTACGCTATCCACATTAACCAATAAAACCAAAGAAAAAAATGTCAGTTAAAAGGAGACATTTGGCAGAAAATGACCTTCAATTACTACGCACATAGGGATGTCAATTTAACAGCTTTTTAATACACTTACATGCAGAAAACATGTTACATTTCACCTTCTTCTTCAAATGTTTTCCTCTGAACTGAGTGCTTTTGTCATATCCGTAAAACTATTTCAGTGTAAAACTCAAACATACAGGAACATAATAATAAATATTTAAAAGCTACTGAGGTTTCTGCTGATAGAGAACTGAAAAGGACAGCTAAGAGGTTGCAGTATTAGCAGAAAAGTAAAATAAGGTAACCATTGAGCTACTACTAGACTATAATAGCACAGATAGAAATGTAAAAAAAAAAACTAGGAGTAAATAATACACACTAATTTCTGCACTGTTTGATTTCCTACAAAGAAAATGCTGGAAAGGTCCAATGGCAAATATCTTAATGCACTGATGAAGTTAAGAAAGTGAACAGGAAGATGGTTACACTGCTACAAGGAAAGAAATATGAAAATAAAGCTCCTCTTCTCTCTTTTAATATACATCTAATATACAGTAAAACATACACTGGACAGCGTTTATTTAATTCCTTTGAACTCAATGACTGAAATAAATACCAATTGTCAGAATGGGAGATACCAGGCTTCCCTCCTTGTCTTCTATGAATATATGACATTTTTTGTATTATTCATTACCCTCTCTTCCCTGCAGAACTCAAACTAATGTGTCTGGGAGTAGGAATATTTTGGGCATAACAAAAACAATGTTACTGTCGCTTAAATGATAGGAACAGGTATTAAGCTAAATTAAACTACATGAAAGCAAAGAGGTTTTGAAATGGAATTCTGTAGACAGCTTCCCCAAATTTACTTCTAACTGTTTTAAATAGAAAAAAGAAAATCACTGGCTGGCATCAACCTGTACGTTTTTTCACTTCAAGGTGAGAGGGAACCTTTCCAAGTTGATATAATCAACCTGAAGTGCCAGCATCAACTTAAATTGAGTGGGTGAAGACAGAAACCTTGAGCTGACCTTGAAATGACAATATGCTATAATGGTATCGTGTAACAACAATACTGGCACTGACCCACGAGACAGTAATTATTTAGAGATTCTCTGATTTAGAAACAACAAAAAAAAAAGAGATTAAGGTGAGTTTTGACCCATTTTAGAATCTTTTCATCTGTAAGTCATGTTTTTCTGTTTAGTAAATTGGCTTACTATAAACCTGAAATACAGTCAATTCTACAATATTACATGGCTTAAGTATTTCCCTGAGAATATTTAAGTTTACAGTTCTGCTTTTAAGTAACTACTTCGACTATCTATAAATTGCAGACTGATTCAGAAAAAGAGAATGCTCAGTTTCTTCCATAAAACAAGTAAAGCTCAGACAGTAAAATTTTTGCCAGGGTATCTTCTGTTGCTATAAAATGCTATTCATGAATAGGTTTGGTCAGGTAGAAGGACAGTACAAAGTAACATACCGAAAATTCCTGAAATTCCCAACCTATGTGAAAGGGCAGGGCAGGTGCAAACTGTAAGAAGCTCACAAGAACCCAGTGCTACCAGAAGAGGAAATACAGGAGTTAAAATTTCAAAGATCGGAATTATTTAAGCATTTGTAGACTCTGTGAAGACACATTTTTTTCAGAGGCATCAGAAAGGAAAGAACATTTTGTGTAGCTCTCTAAGGATAAGCAAAATCACTTAAGCTTTCTGCTACTGTTCAGATAGGGCAGTACTTCGTTTCTTGGCAGCTTACTAAATGTACCTACTTGCCTTCCCTTTGCCCATACCCCAGAGTTAAGAGGGGCAATTTGACTCCTCAGTAGCAGCAACATGGGAAGCCAGTGCAGAAAAGATATTGTCAGTTGCCATTCCTTTTCAGCAATCTGCCACACAGACATGTTACTATCCTTGCATGATATTCATTGTTCAATTAATAGTTACAGATGCTGATGCAACAGAGCATCTAGATACAGACAGAAACTTTCTGCTTTGAAGATAAATATTTGCTGAGAGGTGGTCAGGAAGGCTTCTGTTATACCGACATATCAGATTGATGTATTAATATTAGAAGTAGGTATTTCTCTGAAGAAAATTCCATTGTAGCTGCAGAGCATTCTAATTGGAGCTGATCAGAAAAATTCTTTGCTGGGATTTCTGGTAAGTGAAATCTTTTTGCAGGAACTTTGCTTTCCGCATAGATTCTACACCTACATGTTTTGTTACTGACAGCTCAGACATCTATTTCTCATGGGGGGATCCCACACGAGGCTTCTGCATCAGCTGAGCTTTAAGGTTGTTGAGCCCTTCAGACCATTTAGGCTGACAAAGAGCTCAAAATCAGAATGTCCAAACTGGAGACATGAAATTCTCTGTATCCAGTGATGTAAAATTTTGGAGTAGCCCACTAAACAGACAAGTCTGGTCATGGCTGCTTCTGTGAACAACATTCACATATTACTTCCCACCAAACCCAAATGAAAGCAAATGAAATCCTTGATGAAACATTACTACCATGACTGCCAACTTGATCCAATTTATTTTTCAGGCATTTTGAATACAGAGAATAACACACAGGCCTCATTGCTACTGAAATAAAATTTAAATTAATATACAAGCTGAAATCAATTTCTTGTATGAATAACTGATGATGTAATTTATCTTGTCCTATGGGAAAAAAAAAAAAAGATCCTGCACTTCCACTTTGTCAAAAATCTTGATGGAGCAGGAAAAATAATACTGCCAACATAAGCAGAGTTTTTATTAACTTCTTCCATTCTGAGACATCTTTCCTAAAGCTCTTTACTCCATGTAGCCATAACAGGCTCCCTGACAGCAACTGCAAAACTTGAAAGCCAGAGAAAAAACTGAAAACATTCCCCGTGAAGCTTCTGATTTGGACCTAAACTTGTTTTTGAACATGTTAGGTTAACCAGGGTAGAGAGGAAAGTTATTTATTTATAATTACCACTCATACATACAAAAAAAGAAAGAAAGCCTCAACTCCCTTAACTAATGGTTTCTAAAAATGCTTATTCAAACTGACATATGCGTGACAAGTTTCAGCTCAGTACGATTTAAGGAGGAGGAGTTATACCGCCCAGAAAAATGGTGTTTATGACAGAAATGACAAAGGATCATTCATCATAGGGCTTTTCTATGTGGAGCAGTAATAAAGCCTAAATGAGACTGCACTTCATTAGTAATTTATTTCACAGATCACTATATATATACAAATAGCATAACTCTATTACATTTTTATGGTGCCATTCATTACAGTACTTCACATACTACATCCACATGACAACACAGAAATGCAGCTCTCTCTGGGGAACACAGCAGCACTGACTGCAGGGCAGCACACGGAGAGGAAACACACCACAGCCAGAAAAGCAGAAGTAGCAATGCTCACATGAAGCAAGAAAACAACAACAGAAAACAATGAAACTGAATGCTCAGAGACGGGCGGCTAAAATGTGGAATAGTTTTACAGGATTTTTGCTTGACTGATGCCCCATTTAATTTAGAGAGCAGAATTAAAAGAGGAAGACCAAAAGTCCCTGGCGTGTCTGGTAAGAACAACTAACATCAGACACCCTCACCAGAACTTCCTGGCTGGAATTTGCTCTTGTCCTCACTTGATCCTTGAGCACCACACTGGTGTTTCCCATTTAACTTACTTCCACAGGAAGGAAAAGTACATCAGTTCAATTGCTTTCATCAGTCCGTATCTAGGATGTTACTCTTTAGGCATAGCAAAGGACACAATCTCAGATATCAAAAAAAGGGATCAAATTCTCTATTACAGCCTTTGCAAAGTGAGAACACTGGGCAGATGATTGCTACTTTACTCCCTGCCAGGTAACAATCCTTCAGCTATCACACTTGGAGGCCATACATTTACATTAATCCACCAGAGGTGAAGGAAGACTTCTGCCTTCCAAATGTACCTTAAAATACAGTATTCTGTACAAACCTACAGAATACTGTGAGAAGAACAGAGATAGAAAGACACCCGCACGTGTCGCATGACAACTCTTTTTTGTGACTAGTTCTCCTGGGAAGTAATACTATCCAATTACATAATGTTGGACCTTTGAAATAACACTTGAAATGTGTGCGTTATGTAAACGTTTTCTGAAATACTAATTAAAAAGAAACGTATTGCCTTTTAGTGGTGACTTGTAATTAAATTAATTCTCTTGATTTTCTTGCCAAAATCTGTGCTGTAAGAAACTGATTAAGAAGGGGAATGGCCTGTCAGTTTTAGAGCCTCTGTGTTTTAATAAATTTTCAAGTAAGAAACTTTATAAATAAGGCCACAGTGCCTGCAATTGAATGTCTGAACACTGTAATTTATGATGCTTGGAGAGAAAACATGAATTTAACTAGAAGATATTCAGTAAAAGGTTTTCTGGGCACAAAGTTAAAATCTGTTTTTTGCAGGGGAAAATGTTTTCTTAAAATTCGTCAGTACTGGTTTTGACCACCACGTGGGAGCTTGAGAATAAATACATTTATATTGTTTCTCCTGAAGTTTTGTTTTTTAATGTTCTCTTACAAATATTCCATTATGAAAGTATGTTATTTTAGTCCATAACATACAGTGTGTAATTGGGTAAGAGGCTGAATAAATGCACATCAATACAATTTTTCATTCTCTTTTTATCATACAATGCTTTCCCTTGTGTTACTGTGGTAGAAGCTACCGAGTAACAGCTTAAGGAATGAATTCATGCCATTTTTCTACTGATTTAAGATCTGGGTTTTAATCACTCTTTTAAGAGACCTGCATCCTCTAGTTAATAAATAAAAAGTGAGATACTGACTATCTGCAAAAAAATTCAATGCCCTAATTGGGTAGGTTGCCTAAGAATGTATCTGAAAAAGTACATGAGTAGCACCCACTGAGATCAGTAACCCTGATTACCCCTGGAAGTCAAGCAAATGTGTGACTGAAATTGATGCTGGCTCTCTGCACTATTTTAACTGCTAGACATGTGGCAAAGATTTCTTCTTGCTCTGGGAAGCCTGCAATCTAAATAACAAATGCACAAAGGACTAAACACTGTAGGAATCTACACAAAGTTATACTTTTATTTCAGTGCTTTTACTCCTCAAATGTTTCTCCTTGACATAACTGATTAACAACCAGTATGAGCCAAAAGCAGTGAGCCTAGAACAAGAAGTTCCTTGTAAAAAATATGAACGAATGAACTTAGTGCACTGGAACTGAGCAGACACATATATAGGCATGTGTAGAAGGGTAGGAGGAGAACAAGCCAACAGAACTAACACTGACCTAGGCATTGCTGGTAGAGTTCCCAGGAAGGTCAAAGATGAAAATATGTAGTAGTCTTGAAGATGAGAAGTTTATTTACAATATTGTAGATTTAAAAGAAAGCTAATTAAGAGATTTGACAAGTTTGGAAGATCTGCTGGCCAGTTTCCATTCTGACAAATCAGGGAATAGCAATTTCCAGAAAGAAGGGAAGAAGAATCTGGTTGATGCTGAGGTAAAGTTTACACTCATTCTACCTCTAACAGTTTTACCTAATAAAGTATTTACCTAATGAAGAAATTTTCTTCTTTCTCTTTTCTAGAACAATTCCTAGTCAATCAAGACAGCCCAAGTAAACACACTTTAAAATAGTCTTGGTAAGTACATAAAGAAATTTTGCATGCTTCTACTTACCTGCCTGTCTACTTCTGGAAGCAAAAGAAGGAGGTATTGTTGAAAGTGCTGAGGTAAAGAAGCAAAGGTGTGTTTGTTTATTAAAGCCCTCAGGTTGGTGTTCACTAGAATAGATCCTGGTGTTTCTATGTCAATATCCTCAGCTTTGGTCCATTTCAAATGTCCTGGAGTGAATAAACAAGAAATAACTTTAAACATAAATAAAGGATGAGAACAAGAACAATTCCAGTAGTTTAGCTTTTATTGTATAGTATAGCAAGGTCCACAGAAAGAGTACTCTGAGAGAGGTAACAGCCTTTTCTAGGTGTGTAACAGCTTCTTTTATATTCCCTGTATTTGTTTCTTGAGCTCTTGGTATGTTCCAGTCAGCATCACAACAGACACATCCTTACTTCCAGCTCAACAGATCAACTCAACTCAGCAGAAGCAGCAAATTTTCTTGTAATGTCATCAACATAATTCTGTGCATCTACTTCCAAGCAAAAGACTGCTTTACAAGACTGATGTCAATCAATCATTACAGAGAGCTGCTCTTGGGCCTATGTTCTGCATCCACAGAGCACTATGGCCTGCCTAACTCATTCCACCTGCTAGAAACTACCTGTGTGAATAAACTGATCACAGAGATGAGAATATTTACAGGGTTAATTTAGTGTTTGAAAACATGCATTTCTTAGAATTTTTGCAAGAACTTGTGATCTAAAATGGTAAACGCAGAGAAGGCAACAGCAAGAATTACCAGAGGTCTACAAAACAGGGTCTGTGAGGAAAAATAAGACTAAGGTTACGCAGAGGGAAGGGGAAAATATATAGAAGTCTGATGTACAGGGGTAAAGATCAGTGTCTTTTTACTGACCACAGCAGATAGCAAAGGTAATGAGCTTAAACTCTTCCACAGTAAGAAACATTACTGGTAAGATATGGGGAAAATAAAGCTTTTAACCACATATGTCAAGAAGACACCAGATTAAATCCATGGGGAGGAATTGCAATTTCCATCAGTGGAAAACTTTTAAGAATTTGTAGAGAAATATCTGCCAGGAGTGACAGGTGTATAGCTGATCTTGCCCTGTGACTGACAAACAATTTAGATGACCACTGGATGTCCTGCCTGGCCTCATTTTGATTTATTTCTATGATAATATTACAAGATACCTTATAAAGTCCTTTGAAAAGCAACTAACTAGTGTTGCTTAGGATATATACATACTGCCATAACCCTTTTTGCCTTCCAGTCTTAACATACTGCAATACTCAACACAGAAATGGAAGAAGTGAGGAGCGCAGGTGGCCAGAACAACTTTGAGACTTCTAACACTTCCTAGGAAACTCCTCCAGGCTTTGGTTTGTTGTTCTTCCAAATATTTCAATGATGCTGCAAAAGGGGTCTTGACTAGGTCATACACAAACTCCTGCAGAATTGCTAAAAAAACAATTGTAGCGAATATTCCACTGCTATCAACACTGATGTTACTCAACTGATATGCTCCCCTTCAGTCACAGCCTCCCACAAACATTCTTGCAATTTCCTTTTACTTATTAGTAAACAACAGTAACTGAATTAGACAAGGATGGCTTTGCATTCAGCATAGGATAACCTTTTCTAACACATATTTTCAACATACTGTATTTCAGTACTGCAAAGACTCCATTACAAACAAATGAATGCCCTGTTAGAAACGACAATTGTGTAGAAGTGCTCATTTTCATGAATGCATCACAGTAAACTGTCCTTACCATCTGTTCCACCCACTAAATATAAATGCAAATAGAACACAATCCCCAAGTGTAACACAAGTAGTATGATGTATCCAAATTTAATGCCTGTATGTATACTCCTTTCTTTAATCAGTACAGAATACACTTCCACATTTTTTAAGTAACTCCAAACTGGAGTAACATTTTCCCCAGCTAATGCTTCATATTCTAAGGAATACCATGCATATGTAGATGATCCAAACTAAACCAAAATGTATGATTGCAAAGTCAGTAATATCGTACATTGGTAGATATTTTAATGGCATGAAGAGACCAAGAGAGTAATAGAAACTCAGGCTTAATTCTGAGTGCCAGAGTTACACATTTTCTGATTTACTTGACTGGCTACTTATTTACTTACAGGCTACTAAGGCAGCTTACCAACTTGTTGAAGAAATATGTATACTGTTCCTAGCATAACAGGCCAGCAGATCACTGTACATAGCCAGCATTGCCATGCTCAACCAAACCAAACCAACCAACCAAACAAATACCAAAGGAAAGACAAACAAACAAACAAACAACAACAAAAACATACCACCAGAACAAATTCTCTCTCCTGCATCCTTCCTAGTTTTAGGACCTTTACTGTAGGTCTCGAGTTTGTAGTGAGATTTAGGGAAATGTTTGAGAGTAGCATGGAAAGTAGCCACTCTCTGGAATTTGACCATACGCCTCTACCACATAGCTACTTGTAACTATGAGGGAGACAACGTTATGACAGAGCATATGCCAGTGCTTTTCATACTGTTTTTCTACAAAGACAGACATTTTGAATCCTTATGTAGCTGCTACCGTAGTCTGGGGAACCACTGGCCAAATCAGAAACAGAATGTGGAATATGAGAGTATGAGAGAGAAACACAAGCTTACAGATTTGGAAAAGAGATTAATCTCCAATATAGAGAATTACCTATGAAAAGTGTGGGAGGACCATGTTTCTACATCAAAGTATGAAAATCAAAATTGGAAAAGGACAGAAATCACTGAACACCTTAAACTTCACACAATGTCCCCTACTTTCCAAAGATTGTGCCTAAAGACTGAAGAATTTATCCTGAAATCCAAAAAAAAATCTAATGTATTCACTCTGTATTTGGCACCAGGCGCCATTTTGATGAAATATCTGGGGTTGGGGAAGAACGGATACATTAAATTATGTATCTCAGTTTTACATCTAGAGAAAAGTTACAGGAAATAACCTAAAATTGAACATATCTTTGTGCAGCAAAGTTGTAATACTGAAAGAGTATTTTCAGTTTTGAGTAATGCCATTTGATCAACATAGACACTAGGTATCCATCTGAGATCAATAAATATTCTGCAGGAAGATAATATATAAAAGCAAAATACAATTTCATGGGAGGCCGTGATACAATAAAGTTGCATGAAACAGCTCACCAGGAACTGGCAATGGACTATTTAACAAGCAACCTATGATATTTAGGAAGTAAAATATCTTCAAGCTATTTTACAGAATTGTTATATATAAAAATAGAACTAGGTCAGGTCACTAATAAAGAAAAACTATCTTATCACCACAAAAACAGACATTAAATATTTTTTAGGATTATCCAGCTACTATGAAAAGCTTGTTTGCTAATTTCGCCAATATGGCCACATAGCAAAAATATTTCTCTAAATGATTCAGCAGTCTGCTGAATGCAAAGGTCCTTTGTAAAGATAAAGAAACAGTTATGTAATTATTCTACTTTACTTTAGCTGAGACAAGAGTCTTAGTGAATACTACTGTTTCTGTTCCTTAGGGAACATTTCCAATTATGTTTCATGCAGAGCAGAAAAATCTGCCTATCACATGGAGCTATTGAGAATTTTCTCCTTGCATCTCTTCAGAGAAAATTCTGCATTAATTACAGATCAACATCCATGGATCTTGCTAAAAACATGGAAAATAAGAACCAGACACTATATCTACCACCTCAAGAGATGTAGCTTCAAAAATAATTAAGGATCCAGCTGAAGAAACAAATCAACCAAAGAATCAGAATCAATCAAAAATGATGTACCAAATCTCTATACGACATGGAATAACGCAAGTGAGGAAAAGAGGGTTAACTTCTAATAGGACGGATATGTAAGAAAAGATGCTATTCTCTTTGGGATTAAGTGTATTTGTTTGGTATTAGACTGCAAGCAAATTTAACAGGAAGAAATAATATTTGCTAACCCACCCCTTGCCATCCACCCAAAAATCATAATGCAGCAATCAGAAGCCAACTGCTATATGACCTCTCTGTCTGCGGTTGGTTAGGTCTGTCAAATTTAAAAAGCAACTACAGAAAAGCATTCTGGGAAAGAAAAAAAAAAAAAAAAAAAAAAGCCTATGGATTTTACAGGTAGCCAGAAAGAAAGATACCTTCTTGAGAAAGGGTCAACTTCTAAGTTTGAGAAAGGGACAGATATAAACCAGCAAAATACAACTTTTAAATAGAACACCGAGTTTACAAACATCTCAACATTAAGATAACAAATAAGATATTTATTCTACTCCTACTCACCTAAACCAGATTTTTTTAACCTCTTTAAGTGCTGGCTTGTTTGTTTCCCAGTTGGAGACTTTTGCCCATGTTTCATCTCTTTATCAGAACCATCTGCTTCACCATTTTTAGATTCAGATCCTTAGGAAAAAATAAAACACCCAAAACATGACACTGATGCACTTGCACCACCAGCCCCCCCTCCTCCCCCTTCCCCCTCCGTAAACAAAGCAAAAATAGGATTAAAAAAAATTGACATCTACTTGCTGAAAGGCAACACACCTTTCTGGTCACAATACAATTTCTCATCATCAGAGGAAATGGAAGAAAAAGATCAATAAATCAATTAAGTGCCAAAAACTAAAGTTTACTGAATACTACAGTCAATAAAAATGTTCACTGATCTAATAAAAATAATGTTTTCCTATAATGCACAAGAGATATCTTTAAAAATATTTTAACCCCAAGTTATAGGGCAGTAAAGCAATTTAAAGGTAAAAAAGGATCATTTTTCTGTGAAGCAACACTTACAGAAGAGAGATGCCTGGAAATACAATTGTCAATTTGTGTTAAACACAGACATAGAAATCGCTTAAAATGAAGAAACTTAACAACCAGAACTAAAGGTCAAGGTTATGCTGTGGTGATAAGAACAGCACCAGAACAAGAAAAGCTAACAAAAGGATCCTAGTATTGCAACACAGAATTGAGAGACAAATTCACATTCATAAAGAAGCTTGCCTTTTTTTCCCCCTCTCCTTTTTATGGCATTGAATACCAGCATGTGGTCCTCCATTAGAGTTCCAGAGCCAAACAAAATGTTACTTTGCATTCCTTCAAAGCTGCTGCTATTATCAATTGCCATTTTACTGTGTGCCTTCAGTTCTTTATTAAAATTAAAGAAAAATCCCTGTCCTTGCGTCACAGATTTTATAAGGAAATAAAGATGTTAAACAAAGCCTCCAAGTGGAAACATAATTTTCAGCAGTCCCTAGTTCTGCACGCTACACATCTGACTCAGAGGAAGGCTCTGTGACTAGCACTGATCTTGCAAATAGTCCTTTAGCTATTTACCTGAAGGTGAATCCGACTGCTCATCAGACACCTTTAATGGTGTCAAAACAACACGAGGAACAGTCTTGTTTACCATCATTGAGACTCCATTTCTTCTTTTCTGCTGTTGTCTTAAAGCCTACAAAAATGATAACAAAACATAAAAATGTAACAAAAAACACTGCTTGTAAGTGAATTACATGAGACATTTCTCTACCATTACACTGAATCTCTTAAAATAAGCATAATTTACATAGCTACTGACTTGCCAGACTTCACACTCGTCCCCTTTATGTCATTTTCCTTTAAAACATAAAATCAGGCTTTTGGTTATAAAGAGAAAGAAGATGCACCTTAGATCATTTTCCAATACAGTTTTGACAACAAAGAAGCACATAACTGTTTGCTCTACCTTAACAGCACAACATGATAACCCATGGAATGTGAAACTAAGACTGCCAAGTAAAAAAAACGTAAAATAAATGTTTCAAAACCAGAATAAAAATATATATGTCTGCACATCTCTCGCAGGTGCATCCTCTCCAGTATACTGCTCAGTCAATCAAGTTAACACAGAGTGTCATCAGTATGTACAGCATGTAAGGACTACAGTATTGATGCACTCACTCAGCCGTGAGTAGTGCTGCACAAAATCACTGAACATGGCAGGAATCATTTATTTTTGTGAAGGGAATCAGTCCTAATCTTGGAAACCTTGCAGCACTTGGCTTCTGCCTGCTTGACTTTGGGCATTAACCTTCAGAACACGAACATGATGGTGTTCTGGCAAATCTCGGGAAAAATGATACAAGAATAAATCTCTACAAATGGGAGTGCTTTGTGTTTCATAAATGGATCGACTACAGGGTTGATAATGTAATACCAAATATTTAAAGGTTAGAAATAACAAATACCTGCCAGATTGTTTTACGTGGAAAATGAAATCTCATTCAAAAGATCTTAAAATATACAAATACGAATGCTTGTCTATTAATACACTTGCAAGCATTAAAATTCTGGAATTAATCAGAATGGGCTGGGCTTAATACTGATCTCTTCTATCCTCCCATTTTCCTCCAGTCTTACTCTGCACTCTCTTTTTATAACTGCGATTTGTGTTACGATCTTGGGGGGGGGAGGGAAGGGATTTATTAAAGTAATACTATATCAACAAGGAACATATCTGAAACAAATTATTCCTGCAGTTTTATGAGCATGAATGACTTATGACTTAGAAGGTTAAAATCTGTAACTTCAATTAATCTGCAATATCTTTCCAAAATGTTCAGCTAAAAAATAATAATAATAATAAAAAAAAAGATTCCTGAAAAAAGAAATCAATATCACTCTATTCTTCTAAATAACACACTATACAACATAAAATACACCAAACCACATAAAAGCTGTTTCATTGATTAACCCGTTTTATAGTACACTTCTTAAAAGACACATAAGCACTGTGCAATAAAAAGCAAATTACAACACTCGAAATCAAACAAAGAGAAGAAGCTGGTCAGATCTGCACTGAACCAAAGACGCAAGCAGAAAGCAATAAAGAACAGCCTATACTTCAAACACTTCTGAGACAGAAAATTCACACTGGTATTGGGCAAGGACAGCCAGACTCATGGACACAAAATTCAAAAACATTAAAAATTCTCAAGTAGTAAATTCCCCCCCCCCCCCCCCAGATTCCAAAAACGTACCCCAGTGCACAGTTCTGCCAAGCTAGGTGTCAAACCAGGTGACCCTTGTTCAACAGTAATGCCACTTAGAGCGTAACAAATAGTCTACTAAAAATTAAGTGAAAAGACAGCCAACTGCTCTGATAACAATACACTGGTATAACCACAGCCCAGTCATTGTATTGTTGCCCCATGGCCTGATTTACATGATGAAGAACAAAGAGAAAATCATCCATCCTCTGTGACATCCTCCCTAGACAAATGAGTAAGTGCCCACACAATGCCCCATGTTTTCCTCCAACCTCCTTCTGGTCTTTCAAGACAACTTCCACCATTACCAAGGACCACAACCTCATTGCCAGCATCTTAGGGAAGCACCATTTTAATGATTTATACCACCACTGTGACAAAAGTAGATCCCTTGCAAAGCCTCACAGCCACTTATCCGTGCTTTAGACCCAATTGCCATGAAGGAGGGGGAGCAGGACGTGGCATACCTCCATCGTGACAGGCAGGCCACACTTCTCTGCCCCAGGTGACACACTCGCTGCCGGACCCAGTGTTTGCCAAGCAAATCTCTCACTTACCTTCTCTCTAGTTGTGGGAAGGCCATGTCTTGGCACTTCCAGGCAGCATGCTGTGCTCGCGTGGCTGTACAGAACCAAACTACCCATCCCACTATGTCTTGGGCAAGCCCCAAGAGCCACAAAGGCAAGAAACATGGTGGAGAGCAGGCAGATGCTGCTACCAGAACCATTCACATTGCGGCACAGCCCACTGCTGCGCTAGGGGCTAAGCACCTCAACATGAGAGACTGACGCACAAACCTTAAATACGATGTTTCCCTTTGATATATATTTGCTTTTTAGGGTTTCCTTTTTCCCCTAACATTCATTATTTTACTGCCTCCTCCATGTCCACAAAGCAGGGCCCATAGTTAAGTTCAGCTCTGTACAGGATGACCCAAGCTGGCAGAATAAACACATACACATGGACAGACAAAAGTCATGTTGTATAATGGCAAAAAAGTGAAAACTATGTGAACATGAAAATCTAAGTCAAAGTTTTATCACAAAATGCCAACAAATTATGCTGTGCCTAAAGAACATGATAATAATCATTCCTATGCCTCTCTATCTTTACATTTGTCAAAGGAAAGATATGAGGCAGAAGAGCAGAGTATTAAAGCATCAAGTAAATGATCTAACATTTGACATGTATGGTAAAGAGATGACTGAGATTTTGCCCAGTCATTCTGTTTAGTGGGAGAAATTATGAGAAATTATTCCTAGCTAATCACAACATTTTATTTTTTTTTTTGTATCTTTATTTTGGATGTAAAGCTGCAGGGTCCAAATTTGATGCTAGACAAGTCTTTTCATGAAAACAAAACACCAAGAGCAAGCCAGTATATGGAGAAGATGCAGACTGAAGTCTAGTTTCTAGTAAAGCCAAACACCAGAAGGAGTTAAGTATAAACCAAGGACATTGTGTGCAGTCTCTGCTGAGGACGAATATATAACTGCTCTACACTTCGCCTGAGGGATATTAATTTTAGGATACAAGACTACTGTAGGATAAGACAAGAATCTTGTATCCCAAGATTAATTCTACTTAGCTTGGAAGTCAATGGGATTACTCAGAGTGAAACACACACCAAATGCTTTGCTATATTGAGCCTTCAGTGTACCAAACTAATTTAGTGCTTTCCTTGTCTCCACAATCAGATAAATCTCTAGCTTTAGCTCTTCTGGTGAAGGGAATAAACACAAAGTAGATGAGTAAAATTTGTAACTACCACTGAGGAAAATGAGAAATTTTATGACTTATGCCAAAGAAAAATGGTTCCAGATCTCATTGTAGAAACAGAAACAGTAACTAACACAAACTACACCAGCATCTTTTACTGACAGAACGTTTTGCAACTCATCTATATTTAGAGATAAATGACCTCTTAGCTGAACTGCCCATGGATCTGCAAGAAAGAGCCAATAACTACCAAATGATAAGGTGTCACTTTTACTATTGAAAGTAAGATAGAAACACATATAGCATGTATGATAGCTTACATAATAATTATTTGTCTTTAATGAGATGAAACTCTGTTTACTTTTCAAATTTATTCAACCACTTCGTGCTAAATGCTTCAGATAAAAAAAAAAAAAAAAAAAAAAAAAAAAGCTGTGAGATGTAAATTCCTAGAACAGATCACTGTTAAAGTAGTCTGTAGAACATTCCTGTCGTCCTATCTGTATGGCACATAAATAAAACAGGAGAAAAGGAAAATGAAAGGTCATGTGGTATACAAGTTAAACATTAAAATCACCGCCAAAATATAGTACTTACATCCAGCTTTTCACAAGCAGATTTGCAAAGGACATCTGTGAATCTCTTGTACATAATGAGTATGGAGAATTCCCAATATTCCCATTCATAAAACAGAACCTGTGACCATCTGTTGAATAACACTGCCATGGTCATTATACAGGGGTTGGCATAATTAATTTGTTTAATAAAATTATTTTATTGCCAAAAACCTATCAATCCACTTTCATTCAAAGAACTCAACATAACACGAAAAAAAAAAAAAAGTTTTAAGAAAACACAAACTTGAAAGATACATGCCAAAAGAAAAATGTCATGCAATTAACAGAGATATTCTAATTCCAAGATGGTTTTCATAAACAGGTTACAAGAGCAGGTCTCCTCATTTTTGGGAAGTTTATGCCCCCGCTGGAATGTAGCAGTGTGTTGGAGGGCTCATGAATGCCATTATCTGTTCTTAAGAACAATCTTTTCATATATAGTTGATTTTGACATAGGAAAGACTTTTCCACCCATGTGACAAAATGGTAGACTCTCTTCAATAAAAAATAAATTTAAAAAAAAGTCTTTCCTGAACTAGAAATGAAAGGAAACAATATAGACTGAAAGGTAACTGAAGAGAGGGGAAAAATACACCCCCAAAAGAGCCCCAGAAGCAAAATGTCAGGCATTATGTTTTCATTTTACTGCTGCTTAGGATTTTTTTTTTAACTTTTTTTTTCCCACATCTTCTCAAATCGTAATGAAAAAACGCAGCATACAGATAAACCATTAATGCAGAAAACTACTTTCATTTGAGCTTAAATGCATGACATGCTGAGAATGTTAAAAATTAAGTTATTAACAACAAAGATATGTAACACTTGGCTGCATTAAGCAACATAGTCCCAGATTTCTATTTGTTCCATAAATGTCAGGTCTACATTCTGAAACTCGTATCGTGAAACATAACCTTTGAAATTTCACACATTATGGATCGGAAACATAAAGATATGGAAGTCTTGCATTCTGCCATGTAAAAAACACAAGCTATGATACACTGAGAAAAGTCTATTGCACAAAATAAATAACAACTCTACATTATGGTCATGGATCCTGAATTGGCAAGGATGAAACGAATTTATAGTTTATCACTGATTCACTTAACACCACCATAAAATTCACTCTTTGTCCCCTCTTTCACCCTCATTTTGTTAGTAAAATTAAGACAGACTTTAATTCCCACATCTCTCTTAAATTAAAATCTCAGTGGCAACCTGTTTCATGGGTACACAGAGCAGTTAAAATAAAACAGCAAGCACCACAAATCATGAAGAGTAAACACATTGATTCTATAACATTATTATTCTTGCGATGCCACCACTTCTTATAGTAAACATATATTAAAAGCAGTTATAAGCATGCAAATGTATGATTAAAACAATAATAAAGATCTCTCATGGAAGCTACTGCAAAATACAAAGTGTCATTCCTAAAGCACAGAATAGATTAGTATACTTCCAGCCAGACTCATATACCAAACCCAGCCAGACTCATACACCAAACATAACAGCACTGGTGCTAAGTGTACACAACTGATCAGTTGGAGATGAAAAGCAGTGGCAGAATAACTGGAAGTTTGGAGACCTAGGTTTTATTTTCAAATTCTTTTAATCACTTTTAGAATAAGTGTCTATGCTTGTCCAATACAATCCTCCTACCCCGTGACACTTCTTTTTTGGAATAGAAGTAATTTCTTGCCACATATTTGTTCTTTAGGTCCCAATAGTGGTCAGTCTTTACACACAGTTATAGTACACATTAACAACTGAATATTTTTCTGTGTATTAACCAACAGTGAAGTAAAGTGCTTGGCCATCTGTAGTGCAGAGAGAATACGTGCATTTCTGTGCATGTCCCTACACCTGCAAGCCAGTACCATCTTTTATAGGGGTACAACAACACATTCACAGCTACCACTGCTGCAGATCACAATCAACTGCAAAGTGTACTTTTTTTTTTTTGTTTTGCTTTCCCAACCACAGTACCAAACGAGAAGGACAAAAGTGCACAATGTGTTCAATGCCTGTTCTGACTTGCATGTGAATGGGAATGACGATGGCACATGCATTGACTCAATGACACTTTTTTTCCGAAGAGAAGAGTATGCTTAAAAAATAAACAAAATCATGTATTAAACTAGTAACAACTATCAGCTGAAAGGTGCTTTATGGGAAAGCCTGCTTCTTTGCACAACACACACATATAGCGAAGAAAACAGTTTGCATAAAGCAGTTAAAAAAACAAAATAAAAACCGCAACATCCATAGAAAATTTTGAAACAATCATCAATGTTTTCTTTCAGGTCAAATTTACAAATATACTCTTGCAAAAGGTGCAAAATATAGTGAGGGGACTACAAGGCCATCCTACCATTCTCCTGACAAAAACATCCTCTCACACTACCTCTCAATGAGACGGGCACCAATTTACATTGAACCAACGTAAGCAGTTAAACTGTAATGTCTTTATGCCAGACATTCCTACTCCAGCCTGCATTCTACATGCCCTATACTCTGAGGACACAGTCTGCTGAGGACCTACCCAAAAGTTCCTATAAAAGCACTGGTACATCACTGCTTGTCAGCATTTTCAGAGGCCTGAAGATTTGTGTGCCATTGCAACTCCTGTCTTTCCCTGAAAAGGCCAACCATTGCACTTCAAAAATTGAGGCCAGGTTCATTTCCTCCTGGGTCTATGTTATGTTATAGAACATTCAAATCAAAAGCTGTTCTTTACATACGGCCCAGCAGAAGATACTCACTTAGAGACTCATTGCCAGTGTATGGAAAAATCATGCAACATCATTAGAAAAGCTTGACTATTGTGCCCAGTACCCAACAAAATGCGAGTCTCATCTACAGTGACGGCAGTTGTCATTAGGACAGTAGTTATGACCAATCCATCTTAAATAGTACCCTAAGTTACTTAAAATAAATGTTATCAGAAAAGTGAACTGCTTATAACTTGAGCACTGCCATCAGCTTGGCTGACTGATACTTGGGACGAGAAACAGCAGCTACATACCAGAACTACGCATGAATTTTCAACATATATTTGGGAAGAAGATTCCACTATGTAGGGGTGGTAAATGTAACCAAAATTAATGTTCATGGGCATATTTTTGGTGAGGGGCTCTGTCCTACAGTGAAGCAGAGTGGGCAACAATGCTTCAACATGGTAGTGATATAAAGTTGCTTTAAAATTCTTAAATATTTCTCAGAGGAATGAATTCTGAAAACCACATTTATTAAAACAGAAAACATGCAGGACAGCTGCAAAAAGCATGCTATGCAAACAACCCCACAGGGAAAACAAGCAGAATGCCCCAGCAACTGGGAGTTAATTACTAAAAAGCAGTACAAAAAGAATACAGGGATCATGTGGATTCCTGCCCCTTCCTTTCCATCACAAGTAAGGGCTGAGGACCATGGAGATGACCAAGAAGAAAGTCCCATAAACACTGTGTTGTGTCTTACCAAAGCACTGTGTTGAGCAGCTGGTACATGCTGCCCATGCATAGGGACCTTTAGAGGGACATACCGTGCAGCCTGCCTTCGGGCAATGCATGTACTCCCTGAAGAGCTCCTGCTGGAACTCTTGCTCTTCCAGCTTCTTTTCCCCATTATGCAGTCTCCCTGCCATAGTTTCTCTGTCCTCTTCCCTAGACTTGTCTTGGCAATCAGAAAATCAGTTTAGTTTATCATCTTCAAAATTCCATTTTCCTGAACGCATTTTGTAAATTCCACTGTCCCTTCCCATGTCTCTCTAGTAGTCAAAAAGCAACATGTTTTTCTTGTTTTCCATTTGTTGACAGGAAAATTTGTCAAGAATCGTCACTTATGTTGCCAGACATCTGATCAAATGCTTCAGCTAGGGAGCCAGAATTCTCCAATTGTGTCCTTGGTAAATCTGTAGTATCTGAAATGAAACATAGGAAAATGGTTAACACAGACACTGAGACAGTGCAACAAACTCTCTATTACCAAGGAATTCAGTACAAGAAATCTCTCTCAGTTCACACTGGAGTTTCAAAGACTTTCAGGAAGACACCCGGTGCTCAAACTCTTTGTGATCAGGACAAAATCATAACGATCTCCTCTGTCATCTTTATTTCTTCAGGGGAGGAGAAAGGAAAGGAGGGCAGGCAAATATATCAGGCTTGCATCACAACATATGAGTGAGTAGTTCTTCAGTGAGTCAAAGGACAGACACCACAGACAGACTCATACTGGATTACTTTCCAAGGACAGCAAAATGCTTCAGGATAACTTGTATTCAAGGCTGTATTCAAGGAGAGAAGTCCTAACAGAATGAGTGTGGAGGGAGCAAGACTGGTGAGTTTGCTCTTGTTCTTCTCCCAAAGCAAGATAAGCGGTGTGCCTGAGGTGAAGAAAGGAAAGCAAATCCACACCAGCACCAAGGGAGTTCAGGATTCTACCACCAGTGCCAACCTAGGCACTTGGACGCCTGTGTCCTTAAAAAAAACAAACAAACAAACAAATGAACAAAAAACTGATAACTAGTCCTGTGAATTTGGGCAAATCAGGGCTAAATTACACTGTTTGCCATTCTGCTCTGAAATTTAGTTTTCTGTTGCTTCAGAAAGACTGTAGATTTGTTTCTAATGATAATAATTATGGATGTGCTTGAAAATTCAGCCTGAAACGTTATTTGGAGCTTTACAGGTCTCATGTACTGTAATTCAGGAGCAATACATGAGCCAAACTGCAACTTCCCCCACAGCTCTCTTACTGCTTGGGGCCTGACAGCATCCAATGTTAAAAAAAATTAAAAAAAAAGGAAAAAAAAAGAAAAAGGGCATACAGTTGCCACTTTTGCTGTAAGAACAAATTATATGGATGGGTGCTTCCTTCTCCATGAAAAACTGCATCTACCCACTTTATGAATAAAATAGTGGCACATATTACGAACCCAGCCACCAAGCATGCAGACAAAGCCCAAAGTTAAGAAAAACAAAACAAAGCAGCAGCAGTAACATACCTTGTGTAGATTCCCTTATTTCCTGAGCTTCTCTCCTCCCAAACCCACTTGGCTGCTGTCTCTGGAGTTCTGTCTCTACAAAGAGATCTGGATGCCCAGCACAGTCTCAGACATGTCCTGGTCTGTATTCAGATTCTGAGTCTGAATGAAGTATCCTTCTCTTCTCCCAACAGAAAATTTATGGGTACCCTTCTCGGTGCTGATTCCAAAGTGCCAAAAGTGAGGCAGGATTTTCTTCCATGTCTGGGAGGTCTAATATCATCCCAGACATCGTTATATTGCATCTTCAAGTTCTTTATCCTCTCTTGGATACTGCCCCAGGAACCAACTGGTACACTGATGGACAAGGTGCTCTTATACTTGGCTATCAGAGTCCAACAGACACTAACACCACCTCAATGTCCTGGATATTCACACATGCTCAGTGTTACCTACTTGAGGCCAGTTTGCAGGTATGATCGTTTCTTCTGAGAAATGTTCCAAGAACATCTTGATAGATACAGACAAATCTGTACATAGCGAAGACTTCCAAAAAAGTATCACCTCAAGTCAATGGAACAGAAACTGGACCAGAGAGGAGCATGGTAGACACTACGCCATGACTTGATGTCCATACTTGAGTTAGCCTTGTCCAGAGCAAGAATAATTCACACAGTAGTGTGATCATGTACCACTGTTAGCAGATGCAGATGTAGTTCAGTACTTTCCTGGTAAGAGGTCCTGACATGGGTCTGCATGCCAAAATTCTCAAGTGTGAAAATGAGGTAAGTCAGTGTGGAACTGATCAGTACTGATGGGAAATCAGTGCGTGACAGCGTGCCATAAACCCCTCTTTCAATGGTACTAGATAAGCAGCAGCTGGGCACGCATACCCAAGCACTTCCAACAGCAAAAGGGAAACAGAAATCTTTAAAATCTGCCACCAGAAAGACAAGCGTAAAAGGCAGCTCTACACCACAGACTCTTTTGTCTAAGCCCTCATGAGTGGGAACTATTTTGTTGGACTTTACACTCATACTATTCAGGAACAAAACTGAAACTTCCGCAAAAACCAAAAAAGTAACATGAAATACACTCAGTGGTGAAACATTCAATCTTTCTCCCAGAAAAATGACATGATGGAAGGTCGCGAAGCTAGAAAGTTGCCAGACTAGAATAGCAGCCCAAGCTTTCAAGGTGAGGAAATAGGGTCTGAACTGTGAAGCAGACCTTTTGAGAGTCCACTGGAACTGCAAACCTCCCTGGCCCTTACAAAGTACCCTGGCTCCCTGCTACCTGAGAGAAGTCAAGACCAATAGCCCGGGCTCAGAAAATGCCCTGTCATCCAAGCTACTAGAATAAGGTTAAGAAATGCAGTGTTGTGACTAATTTGATTCTTGAGAGCATCCTAAAATGTTACAAGGAAACCTGAGATTGCTCTTTGCAATCTAAACCCAGTAATATCTCTAGAATTCATTAAAAATCACATATGTAAATCCAACATAACACTTGAAAGAGAATGGCATATGACTAGAGTGGCTAATAAGTAGACAAACAGAGAAAATCTGCTAATTCTAGTTCTGATCTTCAAGCAATACTTCACATTATCAGCTTGCCTCTCACTTTAATTTTAATGGACAACAAAACAAAAACACACAAAATCAAGCTAATCAAAACTTACTGTTTTTAAATAAGTTGAGTTGGAAAGTGGTTGAAAGACTACCTTGTCAGTTTTCTTTCTGTGAAGACTGTTAAGTAATAGAAAAAATACAATAGCTAGGGAAGACTGCTTTCTGACATTTATAAAGTATATATTTATATGTTTATACATTATAAACACTTCTTGCTGAGAGTATGTTGATGGCTCATCTTCTGTCACTTTAGCACAGAACTGGTAAGTTAGCAGCAGTTGGAGAAGCACTGAATCCAACTGTATGCAGTTTTTTGTGTATTCAAAAGGTAGTACAGGCACTTCTTTGTACAAATTTTATGTGTTATGTGCATTCATAAAAGCAATAGAAAGATTGCGAAGTGAAAGAAAATCACTGTTGAAGTTTTTTCTCCTCTGCTGCAATATCAAATTAAATCAAATCTACAGCATGCATATGGCAGTGGCCAACACCTGAAGCTTTAGAGAAAAATTAAAACAAAGGAAAAACCCTCTGGCACTCTGCAATACAATTGTACATTTGTCTAATACTGTACATACAGAAAACATTTTACTGATAGGTGTAATAATCTCATACTCTGAAGTACAAGATCTAATTACCATTAACTTAATTAAAACTGATTTCTTTCTATTGATTACTTAACTTTCCAATTCTGCTCTAACCCTACTGCCTTAGGGAATGTTTTCAAAGATTTCCATCAATGTTATGACTTTTTATATTAATTAAGCTATTTTGATTAGTTTGCCCTTTTAAAAATTATTCTCAGAGCCATATATCTGCTAAGTGACAAATGACAGAGTTTAAACAGCTTACACATGTTCAAACACTCATAGCTTTGCTTTTTTTCCTCCTTTCCCTTCCCCTGCTCCCTCCACACCTCAGAAAGTTTATATATTATAAAAGATCTATACAGAAGTTTCCAAAAAGTTGAGTGCCTTTCTCTGAACTACCCAAACAGCTAGAGAGCTGCTTTGTGCACTGTCCAACCTTCCTGAGCAAGCAGTTGTGAGACCCCAACCTAAGAATCCTCCCCAGTCCTCAAACCCGCCAGTAAAAGATAACCTTATAGGTACGATAAAGGTCTATTAATTTTAGTGGATATACACTTAAACTGCATGAAAAACTAAGCACAAATACTGAAGTGTTTCGAGAAGGAGATGTGGACAGGCTTTGCTCAATTTAAGCCTAAATCAACAACTCTGCAATAAACTACCCCATGAAATACTATACTTCAGTTAAACATAACTAAGAGACCAGTTACCAGAAAAATTAAAGCAACATCATCTCGTTAAACTAACATTTTAGGAAAGTTGTATTTCGTTTTTTTTGCTGTATTTACATGACTAAAACAATTCCTACATATTCAAAACTGAGAGGAAATACTGATATATATATTTTTTGAATTATTATTTTTTTAGTTTTTCATTTGCCCTGTTGTAAGCTGAACTAATTTGGCATTGTTGGAAAACAAATTTCACCGTTATGATTTCTGTTAACATCTGACTTTGAACACACAGTTACTTTTGCCAAACTTTACTACATATCTTCCAACCTAAATCATCCAAATCACAGGTTATTCAAGAAACAAAAACAACCTCACTCTTATACACTGTAATGTCAGATACAGTACGCAAACTATTACTAAACAGACCATAAAGAAAAACTAAAGAGCAAGTATACCCAGCTTCTTACCTATCTGCAGAACTTCTTTCAAAATGTTTGCTTTATTTTAAGTCTCACATAAAATTTCCAGTGTTAAGTGCTTACACACAAAAACCTGGGATGTGATTAATACAAACAATTCTGCTTAATTGCAAAGCACTTAAAACAAACAAAAACAAACAAACAAACAAACAAAAACACATCAAAACCACAGTAAATGGCAGGACTGCACCATTGTTTTTTTTAAAAAAAAGGGGGGGGGGGAGAAAAAAAGAAGAAAAACCCAGCAATACATCACTAAACAAAGCCCTAAAAATCCCATTAGAAATGTCCTGAAATTCTGCTGAAATCATGTTCATATCAGACTGACACCCATGCTAGAGGAAAGCCAACTGATGACTAGGCAGTAGGTGCTTACCTGCTTAAGTGCTTTCTTCGTGTGCTGCTGGAAGGAAGATACTAGCTTGCTTTGCACTGGTGCATTTGTAAGGCTCGAATCACGATTGGAAGACATTTCTTCAGATGTCTGCTTTGGGCAAACTATATAAAAGAAAAAAAAAAATACTGTTATGGGGTTTATCTTCTATGCATCTTGGAGAGCCCTAAGAAAAGCGGGGGGGGGAGGGAGAAGCAAGTGCCCGGAAAACAAAAAAGCTCACTTCACTAAATTCAACTAATCTTGAGGTCCAAATGAGCTGGGAATCCAGCTATATTTTAAATACATGAATTGCTTCACAAATATTTGTACCTCACCAGCCCCTTTCTGTGCAGCTCCGGAGACTGCAGATTTTGCCTGTCAGGTCCTGAAACGTAACTGAGGAAGCTGAATAACAGTTTTCACACAGAAGCCAGGCAAAAATTATCTTCTTCACCAAGTCATTTCTAACAGATTACTATGTGTCTAAACATGTATTTATACAGAAGACACTGATGACCCTGTATGCTGGATTTATGAGTATGCAACTGCATTCCAGATCGTAATGGCGTCATAGGAGCCAGACTAATCTATTTTGTAAGTACTTTTTGGTAAAAGTAAGAACACACACTTGCCTGTTTAACAGGTAGACTGGAATATCCTGCAAAGAGGAACTCTGGTCTCTCAGGTAATACACACTGCTATTTGTCAGCCTTTTTAATAATACATGTTTTAATGAATAAATACTACTGCACTTGTTTTAATCAGCCTCTTGAATACATATTGTCTTAGACACAGAAAAAGTCTCCTGGTTAAAAACATGATTTTTTTTTTTAATTATTTTTTATTTTTTTAAATCCAGCTTTATTAAACAGATATGAATGCTGTGAAAATGCCTGGAGCATCCTGTTAATCTTGGTAGTCAACAAGCTTGGCCAAAAGGGCTGTGAAAACCTTTCCACTTCTAATGCCTGGCGTTACTATCACTCTTATCAGTGTCTTAAGGCAGCCCAGCTAAAACAGACTGAGCACAGATCCAGAAATGGAGCAGCTTTCTTCTTCCCTCCTCCTCTGACTGGGTTCAAGTCTGGGTTCCCGTGCGCTGCCCCAAGCCGGTTTGCATGCTGACACACTTGCTTTAGAAAGTCCCCAAACTGCTTATGCTTTCCTCGAGATCTGCCATACGTGGTGAACCTATGACAGCAGTTTGAGGACACGCAGAGGTTGCACAGACATGGGCCTGAAAGAATTTTAGCCCAATATTTCTGTTCGCGTGTGGTTTCCTCCTCCCATCCTTCAATGGGGCAAGCAGATAAGTGAAGTAGCATTCCAACTCCCGTGCCTCTAGCAGTGCTTCATAAAATAAATATTGTAATGGATTTTTCTTTGGGTTTGTAAGAAAAGAGATAGAATTGAGACAATTTATCTATCAATAAGTAATTGCCAGTGTAAGACGCATGGGATATTAAACATTTCTTTCCACACTGAAAGAAAAAAATAATTAATACTTATTTGACAAGCAGAATATATTCTGTTTTATGGTTTTGGCATTATGTCAAGATAATTTTCACATTAGATTAAAAAATTTCATTAGCAGATAAGACAAATCCAATTTTGTCACAAGACTTCTAACTGATACTTTTCACTTTTTTCCCATGTACTCAAAGCATTTATCAAGAATACACAAAGATGCAATACAAAACAGATCCTAAGCTTACAGTGTCACCTGGTTAGATCAATGTTTTCCACATGATAAGCAATGCTTACTATCAAAAAAGGCAACTCAGAGGAGCAGTAAATTGTCAGCAGAAAACAAACAATAGCTATTTTATATAATCTAAATCACTATAATAGCTCCTGAGATACAGAACACCTACACCAAAATAAAAACCTGACATTTCAAATTACTCGACTTATGTTTTGATTCTTATTTTCAAGATATTTATATATATATATATATAATAAATATATATAAATATATATATATATAATATATATATATATTTTATATATATATAAAAATTTATATATATAATAAATATATATAAATATATATATAATATATATATTATATATATATATTTATATATATATATATCTTGAAAATAAGAATCAAAACATAAGTTGAGTAATTTGAAATGTAAATATATATAAATATATATATATAATATATATATATATATTTTATATATATATAAATATTTATATATATATAATAAATATATATAAATATATATATAATATATATATTATATATATATATTTATATATATATATAAATATCTTGAAAATAAGAATCAAAACATAAGTTGAGTAATTTGAAATGTAATTTGAAATGTGTATATATATATATATATATATATATATTACTGTTTTCTGGCAAAGACTAAGAGTCAAAGAACTGAATTAAAAATAGAAATAATGTAAGCATACAAATCCCAAAGTTAAGGAGAACAGAATTGAACAAATTTAAAAATGGCAGAAGAAGGAAAACTATTACGTATATAAGTCCCCCTTCTAAGTGAGGATACAACATGAATTATAGTGAAGAATGTATTTCTGTTCTCCAGGATGACTAGAACTCCTAGTTCGTTTTTGACTAAGTGGGAAATTCTGGTTCTCATGACTTTGATTCAGGACATTATCCAACAGTATTTCCTATTTATTTTAGTGATAAAGTTCATCACAGAGAGGTTTGGCACCACTAACTGATGATGCTCAACACTACAGCTGTTAATGTCAAACTCGTGATACAGCATGGGAATAAATATAAACATGGCTCTAAATTAATTTTAGGCTTTAATTCATTTTTATTCTAAGAATAAACCCTTTAATTTGAATTAAAATGAAATCGTGACAAGGTCTGTTAGAGGCAATACTCTTGATTTCTATCATTACCTTAATTTCGCATAAAAACTAGTATCAATGTATTGTTTCCTCTTGCTTCTGTTTCCTTAAAACTTTGACAGTGAAAATAAACCAAGGAACAGGGCTTGTTCTACTTGGTGAAGCAACTGGAACTAAAACCTGCTGAAATAATAAACCAGCTTTCCATATCTGTGATCAGTTCTGCAGGTACCTCAATGTATGATGGTTCAGTTTAGTGCAAACCAAAACTATGTCCTTCAGATTTCTGAAAATAATTGGAGAACAAAGTATTTCTGTTTCCTGTCAACTATAGTTAAAGAAATAGATGTATGAGGCTAAAATCCACTGCTTAAATTTTTTTAATGGCATTGTGATTAGAGAAACTCAACTTCATTTATTAACAATAAATATTTCCTTCCTAAGATATATTTAGTACATTAAAAATAGTTTCCTTCACATATCCTGTAGCTTAAAATATTAAGAAGTTATTCTAAATATTGTTTTCCATGATCATTTAAATTTCTATTTCCATTTAAAAGCAGCTTGATACAAATCATGGGTAAAAACCTAACCATCCAGTTAATAAGACATGTCATTGCCTATTTTCCAAAAATAGAAGATATAAACACTAAAAATCTAAATACATTATGTTAATTTATATAATTGCTTAGTAGTTCATACAGTATATTCTCTTGATTAGTAAAAAAAAAAAATAATACCAAAGAAAATCAATATATTAATTGTTTACAAAACAATATAAATTAAAATTTTCTTTAGGAAATTAAATACAAATATGAGATTATCAATAAATTTATTCTTTAAAGCAAGTTGTGCTGCTTAGTGATTTAAATCAATCTATGCCAAAATCTCAGTATACTACAAAGGCTGCGACCACAGAAAATTGTATTTATTTGTTCATTCAAATGGATAAGGTCCAACTGCTTTTCTCTGCATGAGTCAGAAGTGAAAAAAGGGAAAAACATGATAGAAAAATATGTCAGTGTTTGAAGTAAAAATTGATGGTCCTAGTGAAAAAAAAAAAAAAGACTTAAGACTGCAGTTATGAAAACCAAAGAACACAGTAAAAGAAAAACAATTTCATGAAGAGTTAGTGGTCTTTGTACATATGTACAACTTTGGAAAGCTGGAACTACTTTGTCCATAAGCACTGAAGATGCATGAATATTATCAGATCCATGTTACCTTGAAAAACTCTATCAGAAAAGAATGTTAAAAATAAACTAGATGTTGGGGAGGAAGAAAAGAACCTTGAAAGAACGCAACAGACTAAGCAAAAATATTTGGTAGCAAATAAAGAGGATTCACCATTATTGCTACAGCAGAAAAAGGGAACGAGAGCAGTTTTAAGCCTACAGGAGGCATTTCGCTTTAATAGAGAATAATTAAGCTCCATTCAGCTTCTTCAAGGGCCAGGACTGAGTGAAGAAATAAAGCAACTATTAAGCCATAAACTGTTAGGTTACGAGCTGGAAGAGCAGCTGGGTCTCTGAAGATAAGACCTCCTTAGTGAGTGTTCAGGGAGTGTTAACATGAATGATAGAATTAGAATTACTTAACGAAAAGAGGATGTTAAAAATGTTTTTGACAACCTCCAGTTGAAATAACCTCCTCTCTTCCATTTTTCCAAGACCAGTTTTGGTAATTACTGTGACAGGCTATGATTTGTAAAAATCAGCAATGTTACCTTTTAATTTCAAATTTCATAAGGTATCTCAGTATTTTTATGTTACTACAACCTCCCTACCCCCAATAAATATGATACGTACTTAAACCATATTAGAAGATACATTTCTTCAAAGAAACAGTCTTTTGTAATAATACAACTTAAAATTATTCTGTCTCAATGTCACAGAAAGTTATTAGGAACAATTATAAACAGATTTATGTAACTGGGTGGACAGAAAAGTTCCTGGAGTGCTTTATGGGGCTTATTTTCCCCAAATAAATAGCACAATTAATTCTGATTTCAGACAGACCATACTGATTTAAAATCAAACCAGTAAAATCAACACCAGTTCACTTCCTTCTTTGTTACAGAAACCACAGCAGATGAGAAGGATTGTTTACTAATGGCCACATTACAAAATTCAAATTAATATTGCTACCATATGCTAAAGACTATAATCTACCTCAAGCATAAAAAGTATATACACACTCTAGAGATACAAAACTTCACAGAGAACCCCCTTACACACAAAAACTCTCTCTGAAATATCCATAAAATTCAATATTTTCTTTGGGTGACACAGATCTATACTTGCATTGACATAAATGGTCACGCTTTGCCAACACAGACGTATCAAGTAATTCACCTCCATCACTCTTTGATCTCTACAGCTCAACTTGCAAAATCTGAACAATTCAGAATGCGACTCTTGCCATCAGCTTTTGAAAATGAAAACCAGTTTGGGAGTTGGTTAATTGCACAAGTTCACCAATGCAAGCAAAACCAGATGCATATATCAAGGGCCCTACTGTGACTGTAAGATTCTTTTCAAAAAGTAATACTTGCACTGTGAAATGATGAGTAACATTCAATCATGTTTTGGAAATAGACATCAAATACCCTGTCAGGATGGTAGCTTGCACTGAATCACATAATAATCTGAGGAGAATTTTGTGCCCAGACATTTAATAAATCTTTGAAAACTGTGAAGCCTCGTCCCAAAGGAAGTCAACATTTTCCACTAAAAATGTAGTCTGTCATCACTAAGTCACCAGTTTCTAAGGCCTCATAACTGCTAATGTACAGAAAACAAAACAAAACAAAACAAAACAAACAAACAAAAAAAAAAAAAGCAAAAAACCAGGAAAAGTCTCTTTCTGATGTGTCATCCCAACCTCAGTATGTTTGGGCTGCTATTCCTTTGCCACTCTACTGCTTAGAGAGAGCCTACCTAGCATCCAGATATTGCCACGTACAACAGACATGCTCAGTGGAAGCAGCGGCATCGTTATCAAGAAACAATATGCTAAGGATGACAGGTTTCCCTCAACTGCCAGAAATTCTGTTCTCAGAAAGAACCTGAATACATAAACGTGGACTCAGCTATCAAACAATGGTGAATGCTCATTCCTCCCAATAGGATTTATCCTAGCAGCTTTCTAGTCCAAAAAGCATAAGGCATCCAAGATCACAGCAGCTACAAAGACAAAATTTCAGGATTCAGCAAGAATCTGATCCTCTATCATCCATTTACTACCTCTAAGAAAACTGCCTAAGAGATTAATTCTGCCAGTTCATTTTTATATTGAAGAACTTCCAGTTTTCGGAAGTGCTGCAAACCACGGCGTCTCAAGAGGAAATTATATTGCTCAGCTCTGGGCAAACTTCAGGCCCTCTGTTTGGGTTGGGCCTGGGGAGGGAAGGCATGCTACCGCAGGGATTGCTACCTCCTCCACAGTTAGATCATTGTGCATTCCACTGGCTTGCATGAAGACAACTTTTAATCAACTGCTCTCCGTGGCTGATGGATTACCCCTGGCTTCGGAAACCCTGGGGACCAGTGCTTTTTTGAGAACAGAACATCCTATTGATGGGCAAGAGGATATTATAGTCATCATTTTCCCAGGCAACAGTAATTGGGATTTTAATTCTTTTACTGACTGTGCCTTTACTTGCTGCCCTGTGTTTGAGTGAAATGGAATTTACAAAAAGATACGAGAGACTATTAGAGACCTTCTGTAGAAATCCCATTCCAAACAAAATCAACGGTAACATAAAGCGTTCATTTCACATGTGCCTTGGGAGAAGGTGGGGAAAGAGATTTCTCCACAGCATCTGCAAAATCCTGAGGTATGGCCTTTCTGGTTATCAGTTTAACAGTACTGATGTGGACTAAGAGCTTTTGCCACGTCATGCAATTATAACTGTGAGAAGTTTGTATTTTATTATGCTAATAGAATTGTTCAGTAGCTTGCATTATACTGTGACTGCTGTTTGAATGTCAGCTGGTACTTTTTAGTCAGAAAGCTGAAGACTGTCATCTAAAAGCCCACGAAAGGACAGGGGCAATTGCTGAAGTTCATGATAGGGTCTCATCCTCAGTTTCCAGCTAATTAACTTTAAAGAGGCACTTTTAGACCCTTACTAAACAACTCCTCTTGGCATCTGATCGTTCTGTTGGAACTGGGGCTTCTGGACTCTATCACACTGGAAACAAGAGCAAATTAAAAATGCAATCAGACAGTTAAGAATACAACATGAAAACAATATCTATTGTTTTATGTATCGTACATATTAAGGCTGAAAGGAATTGCTGTATCTATTGACCTTTTCTAAAACATCAGTCAGAGCATTTCATAAAGCATTTCTTATACTGGAACTTTTTTTTTTTTTTATGCCACAGAATACTTTTCTGTAATCCCAGTTTTAGTATGCATAGTTAAACTGATAGGCATCTGGTTAGGTTTGTTCTGCTACACCAAATATTTTCTATAGAAATAACTTTTTAAAAATATTTACAAAACGATCAAGTCATCTCCTCATCTCTGATAAACTAACTAGACTGGCTTTCTTAAATTTCCCAGAGAAATGGAGGTATTTGTTCACTCAGGAGTTCTAATATCTCTTTACTAAATCCTTTCCTATTTTGCCTAATTCTTTCTTACAGCTATATTGAATGCAGTACACCACTAATCATTTAACTACTGCTATACCCAAAGGAAAAATTGCACCTATACACTTTAATCAGTATTACCAGAATTATAGTCCAAAAACTGCATTGGACTAATTAGCAAAAGCATCTCATTTATGTTGAATTAATTTTCTACTGTGAAATCTGAAATGCTTTTCAGATTTACTGATTTTATTGGAAAAATATCTCCATTTCACAAACATAACCTTTTTAATTTACTTTAAATTCTAATAAAATTCATGTTGCTCTAATCATTTACAAGGCTATTAGAAGGCATCTCAACATTTTTATTTATTATCAATAAATTTAATCAGGAAGGATTTTACACTTTTCAAAAAGTAATGACAAATACCTTGAATGAAAAAGGATCAAATCACGTCCTCAAGAGAACAGCAAAAATACCTATTTTGGATGGTGATTCCTACTCCTCTGCAGATCTACTAACTTGCAATTTTCAATCCGCTTAGAATTGGCTGCATTTCTTGGTCACGGTGCTGTTTTTAAGCCAAGCATTACACACTGCAAACGTACACTTACAGAATTCTAAATATATATCAATAGATGCCTTTATCAACTAAACTTTCAGTCTGACGAAAAGCTATTATCAAACATGTTTAACAAAGCTAAGTCCCGTATCAGCTGGCTGATACAAGATATGCTGTCTTCAATTCCTTATTGATTACACCCAGCCTTGGTCTTTCTAAATACAATATAGACTCACTATTACCATCCCAGTTACTCTTTTTTTTTTTTTTTTTTTTTTTTTTAAATTTACAAACTTCATAACACTAGAAAAATGAAAAAAGTCATGTTTTCAAAAAATTAAAAATATCACAATTTGTTAAAGAGGAAAATATGAGGGAAAGTTCTCAGCTTTAAATACAATCTAGGTGTAAATTACTGCTCTACCACAAATATTTAAAAATGTTTAATTTTAGCAGCTGCTCTTTTATGCCACCCTAAGTGCTAGAATGATTTTTATCACTGTAAACTGTGAAAATAGTATTCAGCCTCCTCCCAGTCCAAACCCAACAATTTTCTACTTCTGGCATTGTGGCACTGTTATTTACATCCTACCATCCTAAATAATTGCCAGGGTTTTGCCACTATTTTTGTTTGTTTTTAAGTAGCAACATAAACTTTACTGCTTTCCTGTCTATGACTTGAAATGCGACTATTTACACTGCTTTTCATTGCTGGATTCTTCCGGTGACTTAGGGAAGTGTCCATCAACTGAATATCAGACAGGAATTGTTGAAGAACTACAAATATGTATGTTCACTTTATACATGTACATGCAGTACAGACTACATAAGAATAAAAACACAGTGCTTGCAGTATTTAACTTTTAAACATAAAATATCACAAAGAAGATGTAAAGCCGTTTAATAATTTATGACTTTTGTTTTTCAATCAAGCTTCATAGCTTCACCAGCAGATTCCAAACAACCTAGGAACACAGAACCACAACACATCCTGAGTTGGAAGGGACCCACAAGGACCATTGAGTCCAACTCCCAACTCCACACCGGACCACCCCAAAATCAGACCACGTGTCTGAGAGCATTGTCCAAATGCTTCTTGAACTCCAGCAAGCTTGGCGCCGTGACCACTGCCCTGGGCAGCCTGTCCCAGTGCCCAACCACCCTCTGGGTGCAGACCCTTTCCCTAACCCCCAGCCTGACCCTCCCCTGTCCCAGCTCCATGCCATCCCCTCGGGTCCTGTCGCTGTCCCCAGAGAGCAGAGCTCAGCACCTGCCCCTCCACTCCCCTCGTGAGGGAGCTGCAGGCTGCCATGAGGCCTCCCCTCAGCCTGCTCTGCTCTGGGATGAACAAACCGAGGGACTTCAACCTGTTTTAGGCAATCCCATCACTCCTATCACAGAATATTTTGTAATTTTTCAATGCTGTAATGAGCAATACTTAAACAACAGTATCAGTCCTGTACAGCTCTAGCATAGAAGCCAAGTGAGTCACCAAAGATCAAAAAAGGCAATCTGTAGTAGAAAAAAAGGCATGAATCTTTTCATGTCCTAGTTACAAACAGGACACCCTCTCACCATACACAAAGTGACCCAGAACAGTCAGCTGCAGGCAAGCAGTGGGACAGGTTCTGAGCAGGTGGGCCGAACTGATGAAGGGAAGATTTATTTCAGAGATCCTCAAAAGTTTATTTTTTTTAATAAAACATTCTCTTTACAAACACTACATGAGTGTACCTCTAATAAGAACAATATTAATTTCTATTACTTGCAAGTTATGTTAGGTGACTGAGGAACTGTTTTTTGTTTATGAGCAATTATACCTTTCAGAAATAAAAATACTGATTTTCTAAAACTGTTTGAAGCCATTTTAAGTGCTTGCAATGTTTCAGTTTGTTGTTATTTGACAAAAGAAAAGAAAAGAAAAGAAAAGAAAAGAAAAGAAAAGAAAAGAAAAGAAAAGAAAAGAAAAGAAAAGAAAAGAAAAGAAAAGAAAAGAAAAGAAAAGAAAAGAAAAGAAAAGAAAAAGAAGGAAAAGAAAAAGAAGAAGAAAGAAAATGCACAGGATCCAATACTTCAATATGTCTTTATGCCAAACCAACATGGCATCCAGGAGAACCTCTGCCTGAAATAAGTAAAAACCTCATCTTTATCCTGTGCCCAGAACACTACTGAGGGACCCCACAGGTCCATGCCTAAATGAGTGGGGTATATCAGTATCTGGCCACTGCAAGTTTGAAGCCTGGTAATGCAAATTACTCATTAGCTGTAAGGCCTAGAACAATGATAAACCATGAAATTATCTACTCAGCATACACCTAACAGCACTACTCATTGTCTTTTACAAAACAAAATCAAATAAAGGCACTTGGTGTTCCTGATTTAATTATAAAGGCAAAAGAGAGAAGCTACTAAAAAATAATTCTACTGCGCACAAAACATTACTCTTTAGAAATCACACCGTGAATCACACCTATGTAAACAGTACTTTATCTTTTCCCCAAATACGTCCTCTAACACTGAAATTAAAACACCTACCACCATTTTCTTCTCCATTATTATTGTTTGTCTCAGCCATTTCAGTGCCATCTAACTCAGATTCACATCCTAAATCCAATGTTCCATCAGTAGGGCATGTTGATTCTTCTTTCTATGGTTAAAATGAAAAAGAAAACTAAAATTAACAAGAAAAAATTATACATTATTCCTGCTGCATCTCCAGAAATAGATTGCTGCAGTATATTCGTATGCTTACATTTCAAAACACAGAATAAAATGAAATATGCTTGTGAGTTATTTCAGAAAAAGACATAAAAAGCGACCTTCATGAAACAACTTTCAAAGCAAAACCAAAAAAGCTACTCTGTGAAGTCATAACATTTTTATTTAAAAACTGTCAAATAAAATGCAAGTTTTTCCACTTTTTATTTTTTATTTTTTTTATCTTTTTAACAGAAACAGACTTGTTTGGCTGTTAAAAATCCTAGTCTTCCAGTTGAGTGTCCAGAATGCTGCAGCAAAACACAAATCCTTTAATGTTTCTTTTTAGCTTGTGCCTGTTTCCTGAATTCAAATAGCTAAAGCAACCTGGAGCTCACAAGCATGGGAGTGACTCTGAATACCTGGATTTGTGCCAAGAATATCTCCACATTTAAAGCAAAACAACAGCATTTGTTTTAGTAAATTAGGAAATGGAGCTTCTGAAATCTATTAATTCAATTTTGCATAAAGAATTTTTAGTTATCAGGAACAAGCAAATCTGTACGATTTTATGTTTTTAAAACCTTTATACATATTTTTTCTGCCATAAATTACAAAACATCCTTTCCCTCACCCCTCTAGCCCCAAATTTCAATTAACTACATTTAGACTGCCAAACATATAATCTCACTCTCTTGTTTCTCACCTCCACTTCACATTCCTGCACCGATTGTGAAACCACTCTAAATTTGATCATGTACAATAAAAGAAAAAAATCCATCCATAGAAATCACGAGAAACACACCAAAAAAAAAAAAAAAAGACAAATAAAGAGGAACAGAGAAAGCATAAAGACAAAATTCCACCACTATAATTAAATTCCCTGTCAAAAGTAATGACACAACCTGTACATTTAAAGCTGATTTATATTAGACTTGCAAACAATTTTCCACTATGTAAAAATAAAACATTAATCTGATTACTTAACAAGAAAGTCTGTGATTCTCTTGAGCTCACTGCTCATAAAACAAAGGCCTTTCTCTGAACAACTCTGAAAAATCAGCATTTTAGCTAAGCTACATGTTTTTTATACCATATGCTAAATTCAAGAACATGTATATGCTTTCTAGGATAAAACATTCAATGTTTACTTTCATTGTAAATCCTTTTAAAAGACATCTGAAAGCAGTTAGAAGGACTATCAGGTCATTTCCTCTCCAAAGGATCTAATCTGTTTACCTTTCTATCTATTGAGACATTCATAAAATGGATTAATAGCACTATGCACTTTCTATACACAAAATTTAAACTTACTTTGAGAGCATAGAGTCCCGACTTCCCAGGGATTTTGAAGAATGTTCCATCACCTACACGAGTGTTAGTATGAAGCATTGCATTCAGGCAAGCTAATGGAGAGGTTCCACTGAAAAATAAAATTGTGCAAAAATAAAGCAGTCCAAGATTGAGTGCCTCTTGTAAAACTATTCCCTCAGTCTATTTTTTTTTTTTTTTAAACTCGTGCTTGCCTGGCTTTTTTTTTTTTTTTTTTTTTTTTAATTCTCTCAACCCTGAAAACATCTACATTACAATAACAGGCCAGTTTCAAACTTAATCATATGCATCTGTCCCCTAGGCTCGAGGCAAAAAGTCTGTGAATTATAATTATGCTTTTCTTCATACAGCAACCAGCTCCACATTTGAAGAGAACCAAAGTCCAAATATTTATGTGAAATTACTTCGTAAATAACACCATGAAGCCTCATTTTTAAAATGTTACAGACAACGTGGCTGCTGCACATGAATGATCAAAACAGTACCAAGTTCAAGGGCAGCTGCATCCTATAGGATGAAAGGCAACAAAAGAATAATAAAGAGCCCAGGAAGAACACATTAAAATTAAAAGTGATATATAGTTAAGCCTTCTCCTGGCTTAACACGGTCAACATGGATTACTATATATAAATATAAGTACATTTATACCTTCTGTAAAGAACTATCTTTCCAAATTATAATTGTTTTAAAGATTAAGAGATCAACCTACTCAAGATAGTAATTAAATGCAATACCGTTGTGAAATTACCGTGCATGTTAAGAGACTATTTAAAAAGGAACACAACATGTTAAAAAAAAAAAAAAAGAGTACTTGTACACAAACCTCCCTATAATAAATATGTTTTAATACAGCAGAAAAATAATGCAAATGTTTCTACCCTAGATAAACCTATACACTATTTATACACTATTGTGAAAAGCTGATCTCAGAAACCTGAGGATGTAAGTATTCATAAATTGTTTTACTTCGTTTTATTTTTAAAATTAAATTTCTGTACAAGATTTAGAGAGGTACTATAACATCTCTGTCCCCATTTACTGACTACTGTACATGGCGTACTCAGGGACTGAATCGGAAACTGTGCTTCTTCCCTGGGGTCGTCAGCCGGCACACGCGCTTATCTTTAGCCACGTAAATATATTCCACTTGGTTAAGTGGAACAATGCCTGCGCATTAAATTAAGTGTGCTGCTGAGTATTTCAGGTTTAATTATATACTCAACTATAAAGCAGGATCAGGCCTTCAAAAGTCCATTAAAAACTACTGCTCTTTATTATGCAGTATTTTAAGAAAGCATCCAGTCCTTGTCGCAAATTGCACGACTGATCTTTTTTTAAAAATAAAACTGGACTGAAATTGTCATCTTTCATATGATGATGGTGCTTTCTGTTGAATTCCATGGCTCTGTAACAACAAAATTCTTCCTTACTATAAATATATTCATTTAATGGTAAGACAGATAATGTGGTAATTGCTCTTCCAGTAAAAATTGAACAATGATAAAGTGTCCTCAGGACTGGAAGTCCTGTCCAATATAATGTATTTACTGTTGGTCACATTACTACATCCAAAAAGTACAGGTAAAAATGCTGCTAAAAAAGCATCAGATATTTAATATATATATTTTAAGGATTTTAAAATGTCCACATGTCCAAACGTGACCATGCAATATGCAAATTTATCCATTTTGTTTTTTTTCTAAAAAAGAAGAAAAGAAACTAATTCCACATCTGTTTTAGATATAATACTGTAACATAATATAAAACTAAGTATTGCAGAAATATAATGATATTGCTAGCAGTAGCAAAGAAGATATTAACAGACTTCATTTTAGTTAAGTTTAACAATTACTTTAAAAAGTTTTGGAATAAGTAGTATACATCTCTTTACACATTTTCCTTATTGTATTAATGTTTGACAAGCAAAGACACAAGGTGTTTAATAGAGCAGTTCTAGTTGCATAATTTCTTCCATATGGTAGCATACATAACATGAAGCAATTTAGACCCTCACAGTCTTGGATCTTTTTAGTGAAACATTATCACAGATTAAGATTTCTCTGCAAGATAGAAAGAACTTGCTGACTCTGCAGTGGAAGACAAACTCAATACATCAACAAGAAACAAAACTGGGTATGCTTGCATGCAGTGATCTGCTTCATTCTCTTATCCCTCTATAGAAATTCTGGACCCCTCAGTTACTTTTAGGTATCATTAAGCAATTAAAATGATACATGATGAATGAACCCAAACTAGAGGATTTGGCAATATCTCATGACCACTACTGTGTTCACAGCAGATATCTTAATCTTCGAAGTCTAGCCAACTGGCAAGTGGACAATAGAAACTACTCTGACTTACAAAGAAATCCGTATCAGCTACTGAGCCAAGAGGTACTTTAACTACTGTTATGCTTGTTTCATAAAGATATGTGCAATTCCTATGTAATTTGGCTGTAACCAAATTACTTAACCAAATTACTGTAACCAAAGGGCTGTGTCCACCCTTCTTGAAAAGTGGACTTGCATATGTCTATAATGGTTTACAAAACAAAACACAAATCCTAAAGTTGCAAATGAAGTAGTAATCCGGATATTGTGGGGTAGGATTTATTTTGAGCTTGCAGCTCAAACTGAAATCCCGTGGTGTCACTGTTATTTTGACCCATATTAACCAGTCACTTGCCTATTCTTCTGTCAGTACAGGCAACTTTAAAATTCCCAGATATTACCCACAAGGGATGCTGGAAATGCCTGAAGTATACTCTATCACAACACAGGGAACTGCATTTAGAAAACCTAGCAATCAGAGGTCCCATGGTGCAGGCTGATGTCTGAATCATAGGGTAGTTTCTAAAGGATCCATACTACTTATTGCATGCTTTCTAAATTCTCCTCAGCCTAAGGCCATATTCACTCTTCTCAGAACTGCTGGCATATATTAATACAGCAGCCAAGCACAGCCAAATACAAGGCTCTAAGTATCTTTGAATGTGAAAGGTTATACAATTTGACCTAAGTTCTTGAAGCACTCCACATCAGTTCAACTTTGATTCCATAAAATCAAATTGCTTACAATAACTTTTAACTTTGCAACTCAATATCTGTGAATTTTCACAGCCACAACATATTCAAAACCAATATGCTGAGTTTTGTTGCCACAGTCTACATATGAGGAATATGTTTAACATTTACAGTCTTCAGATGCAGAACTTCCATACTATTTATCATCTCTCAGGTGAGATCGCTTTAAACCACTGTGATATTCTTAAAGTCATATGTAGTCACCTTTTGCAGCAGAATGTCTTTAAGATTGACTGTTTTCTGCTGGTAAGTTATTTTATATATACATGCTTTTTTTTTTTTTTTTCCTGCTGGTATGTTATTTTATATATACATACCTACCTACATAAAAGCAGTATACTTATATCTGCATGCTTTCAAAAAGATTTTTAAAAAGTTACTTACTTTCTGCAAAGTTGATATGGAGTCACAACAACCAGCGACATAGGAAAGAGAAAAAATGACTGATTAGCCTTCCAATATAAAAGTTCTTAATAAAATTTGATCATTTAAAAGACATCACACATTTCAAGTTTCAGATACGCTCTTCCCCAATGTCACTGTAAGTTGGCAGTAATCAAGCATCCTTCCAAATATCACAAAATTCCTGCACATTATAAAAGCAAGCTTTTCACCCCAACTCCTCCAGTCAAAACTATCTCCAATATTTTGTGATTCTGGGCTCCCTCTACTGGTCACGAAGCCGGTGATACCTAAATCCTAACACCAGCCTAGACAGCTTCTATACACAAAGCTGTGCAAACACATTTCAGGCAAGTACAAATTTCTGTTACTTTCTCTGCTGATACCTTCCCCCCAAAACCAACAAAACTCTGTGAAACAGAAGTATAAATACTATTTATTTTTATATTTAAAACTTCTCAAACATACAGTTTTATCAGAAAAAAAAAAAAAAAAAGAAAAAGAAAAAGAAAAAGAAAAACTTCTGTAGTTATACTTTTAATTCTAATGGTCTTCACTAGACTGCTTGCCAAGAGAAAAAGGATGATGTTGGCAAACAAGATGTTTTAAATATGGAAAATAAAATGCCTAAAGCCAACCTGTCCAGACAATATAGTATGGCAGACAGTGAAAGTGCCCTGCCGCTTGGCAGCAGGCAGCATTTCAGCCCTTCAGCCCCCGTGCCTGCAGTGCAGCCCCTTCCCAGAGCTTCCCAGGGTTCCCGCTGTGCTCCTAAATAGGACGATGAGTGCTGTAAGAGGAGCACTTAGCTGTCATAAATGTGATTATTATTTGTTTGAAATCATCTGCTCATCTCATACAGATCCATAAATAGTCACAAGGCAGCAACAACATTTTCTGCACTGTTGGAAACAAAGTGAAGGGTCCATAACTAATTTCTAGACCTGATATGAAGTCACATAGAGAAAATAGGCTTATTGTGTATGTGAGTTAAACCAGTTTGGGGGGAATTGCAAGCCCTCTGGAAGAAAGAGCGTAAGTTTAGAGGTATCTTGATGAACAGGAGACAGAAATTAAAATCAACATGAAAGTCAGTCAACAAAATAGTAAGTCCTATGCAACAGAATATGAAATCAAATACTGAAAATACATATTTTCATGGCAAGTCAAAGGGACAGACACAAAAGCACAGTGAAATGGGTCAGAAAGTAATGAAAGCACCACCGACTGTATTAACAGAATGGGTCAACTCAATTGCCATCAACTTGATTCTGGGCCCGTTTACACAGAAATGTAGACAATAAGTAGAAACGCTAAAAAAGAACGAGTGTGATAACAAGTAAGAAAATACGGCTTATAGGGAAAAGCTGTAGAAAACCCATTTGCATGGTCTAGAAGAGTAAAAGAAGGCCTAATGGTAATTTTTCAGAAGAATTTAAAATGCTGTTGGAAGTCAGCAGAGACAAACATTCTTCACATTCTTAACTGGGGGAAGAAAAAGAAAGTTCACAGATTGTCTAAAAGTGTGAAAGTAGCTGTTATTGTTTTAATCAACACTATAACAGGACAAGGAAGTTTGTAAAATGACCTTCATCAGAGGATTAAATAAACACCTCTCCTGGCTGGTTCACATACTGGAACCTGTCCCAGTGATAACATTCATATTGAATCACCTCTTGAGAATATGTCCAGCACTGCATCCTAGGACGTCTTTATTAAATAAAATTTTAAGCCTGAGACTAACTGCATGCCCAGACCAATGAGTGGCTGCTGACCACTCCTGAGCTGCTCTCCCCCACAGCCGTGCTTGACTGAGCAATGACACAGCAGCCCTTGGCACTGGGGCTCTTCCAGCCCAGAAGAAAGAACCACGAGAGGTCTAGTGAACAGGAGACTGAAAAAAATAAAGACATTGTACTGTATGTAAGTGGTACAGCCACAGGATTATTCCCCTGGCTCACAGAGAAGTAGAGAGCATGAAGTGAGTGGCTGAAAATGATGCTGATCAGCACAAAGTTTCCTGTCAACCATCTACAAACTTTTCAGCAGCAAAAGCTTCAAGTTTGCCTACATGTAAATAAATCAAATCACAGGATGCTGAAGTCTTGCCCTCATTCCACTATCTTCCCTGGTTATTTTGTAGATCTCTACACAGGAAGACTGAAAGTAGTATATTCCCTTTCTCAACCAATGTAAAATATAGACTGTGTTCCAGGTGTAATTGCATTCAGACTCATTGTCCTTCTTTCAATGGACAGCAAAATCATGGACTAAGCATGTTAACCCAAACTAAACCAATTTAAAGTATCAAACAGAAAACTTGATTTGAACAGTTAATTGAAATCTTGCTTTGTATTTTTTTTCCGTTCATTTTCCTTTGAGAGGTTAATTCTTTCATTGCTCAAAATTATTAAAATACCTCAATCAACAAATAGACATTTAATGTAATATTACTCTTTGATTATCAGGAGACTATATACACATTCAGCAATTATCTAACTTACCTTAAAGAAACTAATCTAAATTATTGTATTTTCTTATGTTAAAATAGCAATAACATCTAATTTACTAAAAGCTTAAAAACGTACTTATTTGTGGTAAGCTGTTTTGGGAAAGAAACTGTCATTTGATTGGCTTTTAAATACTGAATGAAAATACACTACATATATGTTGGATAGAAAAAGGAAAAAAAAAAGAGAGTTTTCAAAATATTACATATCCAACAATTTATTAAACAATACAAATATTATCATTTACTATGTAAGTAGTAGGTAGCTAGGGAACCATCTATTAGTTTTATGTGAAGACTAGCGAAACTGCAGAGCTGGCAGATCTCAGCTTCTCACGCAAACTTTTTATTCATAATTTGGAACAAGAAAAAAGCATTTTTCTTTTTGAAGTTCCGATTGGATTCTGAATTTTAAAAGGACTACTAATTTGCACTACAGAAAATTCTCTTGATACCTACAGTAGGTATGACTGTCAAAACGAGTTATGTTCTAAAGTCTTAACCACTTAAATAATAAATATAGTCATAATAAATAAAATCTTAACCCTTAAACAGTTCTTTCATATGGTTTTATAGGAACTGAAGTACATATGAGTAGGATATATGTATATTTGAACTTTATATTTATACCATTTGAATAATAGTTACATGTAAATTTTAATCTCCCAATTGGGTACTTCCATATATTCTAAAAGAAAGTTTTGAAAAATCTTAAAAGAAATTGATATTCATTTTTAAGCTTATTTTTTGATCTATTTTATCCATGTTACCCAAAATTAACATCAAATTTGTTCTCATTTGGGCAGTACCCTAAAGGAAATGTTTGCATCTCTGGTCCTATTCATGCTTCACACTTGGCACTTAACTTTCAGCCTCAGAATATTACAAATATAGCTACTATTTTTGAACTGAGTAAATAGCCAGAAAGCTTACAGCTATCAAGCAACAAAACAGACTGAGACAGCTGATTTGACCACAAAGTCTCATAGACTGCAAACAAATCCCAGAAGGTGATGGGGAAAGAGCCCATATATATAAATATATATATATTGCTGACATCACTTCATACCCAACCCTTACACAGATTTCTTGGTTTTCTAGACCAGATGAAGACAGAGGCAAGAGTATTATTAGTATGATGGGAAAAACACAGACCAGTACAGACATGCTAAAACATAACAAATTCTTCACAGATACCCCGTGTCTGCCTCTAGCTAGCGGAGCATACCTCTCAGCTTTCACTGAAGTTAACCCAAGTAGTGACTCACAAATATCTAAAGCAGAAGAACCAGCGATGAACTCGAACCTTGTCCGTTGTAGCTTGTGAGGGAGTTACAAGCAGCTGGAATCACGGTTGACTGAAGTATCTGATATATCACCAAGAAAACAAATCTTTTCATTGTCCTTCAAATGTGAAATAACCTGCAGCAATACTGGAGAGAAATTCAGCGTCGATACTAAGTTCAAGCCAAGTATCACGCAAGGATATTTTTTGCATTCCTTAGCAGGATAATAGAAAAAGCTGCTTGAAATCTCATTAACAAACTCACCTAGTCTGGTTTTACTTTTTGAGCTCAGCAAAACCTGGAATCAGGCAAGGAGCCAGAACTGGAGCTGCTTCCACAGAACTAGCAGGTGTCCTCTGTCTGTTATCAAACCGTCTCTGAAGTGTAAAACAACTCTGTCTTTCCTGGGAGGAGTGGCAAGCAGCCACCCAAAGAGACAAAATATTATTCAAGTCTTCTGTGAAAGGATATATGTAATAAACAAAAACTGGAGATTAAGCCACTACCCATAAGACCTGTTCCTACCACTTCTAGGAGCCTCCCACGTGAACCAATTTCCCTCCCTGCCTTTTGTATGTCTACTTAGAGCCATTGTGGGCAGTGACTACATGACACAAGCACACACAACACAGCACAAACCTAATGAAGCTCTAGCCATGTGTCATCCTATAAAAATCACGGTGGACAGACTAGTGGATGAAACTGCTGGAAAACAAGACCAAAAGACAGGGGATTCTGGTAAGAAAATGATGTTTTGTTTCTCTGTTTAGGAGTTTGGCAGACTGGTTGCCTTCACCCACAGACAGTAACAAGTGACCAACTGACCACACAATCCAAGATACTTAGGTTCCTGTGTAAAGCAAAGCTCTTATACATGACTACCCACACATTATTCTTCTACGACTCTGTAGCTAAGAGTTTGGATTACTCTTAAAAATAGTGGCCTAGCTTTAGTTGTTTTTCTTTTTCTTTTATCACCTCTTAGTTGTATTGTGGCACTATAGTATATCTGATTTTTCTTTCTTTTCCTGAGGTAAAGACTACTGAAAACACATCAAATCTGCCCTCTGCTCTGTAAAACAGACTTTGATAGACATTTCAATCAAGTTCAGCATTTCTACCCCTACCTTTAGAGAACACTCCATGGTCTGAGGCCACGACATATGTGCTTTCTGGTACTCTACCACACTGATAATGAGTCTTTCTAATGTCTAGAGTAAAATGTACTGTAGCTCCTTGTAGTGGCAGTCTGGAAAAACTTCTGATGGTATCAAACCTGAGGACAACACCCATAGCAATATTCCAGAAAAAATAAAATAAAAACTGTTCTGTGGTGAAACCAGAGCTTTGTCAGAACTCATCTAAAACAATGAAATGAAAAGCCCCAGGAACTAAAGTTCATCACAAATCTCAGTGCTCCTTGCATCAGCTAGGCTTCTTGCTTTTTAATAAATTGGTTTCTCCTACATAAAAGCCTTTATATATAGAAGTTCCAGAACCTGTCTAAAATTTAGAGTGTACAGGAACACAATTTTACACGGCATGTAAAAAGAAAGAGCTATTGCCATAGTTTTCTGAAAATATATTTTCTCAAAAAACAAACAAACTGCAAAACAAACAAAAAACCATAGAAAATACCTTTGGAGACATAGATTTCCTCAAGGTTTATATAATACATACATATTAAAACAAGATGAGAAGAAAAAATTAAAAGCACACAAACATATCCTACCAACACCAACTTAGAAACTGCAAACAGAAGGATACCTGAAATTTTCCTGAAATTTAGATATTCCTAGCTATTATTTTTGCTGATTACCCTTGCCCCTTTGTCAGCCATTCATGTCAGCCATGAGTAGGTTTCCCTAAATATATCTCCCTTTTTTAATGTTCTAAAAAGTATGCTTGTAACACCATGACACCTCTTTAAATGATATTCACATGTGGCAACAAGCATTCCTCAACCACAAAGGAAATGAGACAACAAGTTTTACAGAGAATGTTTACACTTCTCTGTGTTCTGAAACACCTGGGAAAACCTCGGGTTTCTCTGCCTTGAGAAGAAAAATCTCAAAGAAAGTATACACAGTAAAGGCATTTCTGTACTTTGAATCATTCCCGTTTTGTTAGATGTACTACAGACAACACAAGAATAAAGCAATGCTAACCAAAGAGGGAAAGGAAAAAAAAAAAAAAAAAAAAAAAAAAAAAAAGGATTTAAATGTGTTTTTAAAAGACACAGGCAAAGATTAGAAGAATATCCTTTGAAATCATCCTAAAAGAAAATGTTTCAGAAAGAAAGTTATACCAAAAGAACAAGAAATCCACATGTATCAGAGATGGTCACAACAGCTAAAGTGTTCTCCAGACTGAGAACACCCTCCTCATTCAATTTAACTTGAAAGAAACTTTTTGATTTCTTTGTGTAGCATATTCATATGCTGGTCAAATAATATAGTTCTCTCTGGCAGCTACTTCCTACACAAGAATAAGTTTTTTCTTTTCTCTTTTAATAAAACATTTCCTTTTAATAGTTTTAACTGATTTCATTAAAAAGCAGTAGTACATTTTTAATTTTCTACTCTAATACCTATGATCAGCACGAAGGACAAAATTATAAAGAAAGGAAAATATGAATTCCTGCCACATGAAAGGCACTCTGGAGTAGAGGTTAAAACACGGCTTTCTTAAAGAAACCATGGTTTTGATATATACGATGTCTTATTTTAGTATCAGATTTCACAAGCCCTTGTGGGTTTTAAATACATATGTTTAGAAAAATGAAGTAATGACTGTGCTACAATCAGAAATGTACTAAGCCCAAGAAAAACATTGCCACAAAATGTGCAATATATAAAATGAAAAATAAAAAAAATAAAAAAAAAAAAAAGAAAGGAAAAACACTCTTCCAAATATTCTTGGCTTCATGTTGGGTGAAGCTTACTCTGAAAAAAAATAATAATAAAAAATAAAATGGTGGAAAGTGACTATGCTGAACAAGAAATAGTAATCACCAAATGCCTTTTGGCCTCTAAAATTTAATCATCCTACACAAGGGACCTCTATGAATTTATCCCAAGTTTTCTTGTTTAATTTGGCTTTTTAACTGGCCAGTCGCCACAATGACAACTTTCTTTTGGAGTATCTTGTGTGTGTTATTGAGATATAACTGGTTAGTCAAAGGCAAAATAACATATATACACACACACAGAGCTATTTTTAACAACATTAAGCTCCACCAAGGTTCACACTCTCATATCACTGTAGATATTTTATAGTGGAAGGAACTTCCAGAAGTCATCTAGTCCAACCTCCTGCTCAAAGCACAGCCACTTGGATCAGGGCCTTGTCCAGCCAAGTTTTGTGCAGTCTCCAAGAATGAAGACTTCTCAACCTCTTTGGACAACCCCCTCCCGTGCTTAACTGCTCTCACTGGGAAAATATTTTCCTTAGTATCAAATCAGAATTTTCCATGTTCCAACGTGTGTCTGTTGTCTCTCATGCTGTCACTCTGCAACCTCCAAGGGAAGCCTGGCTCTGTTTTCCCTACACCCTCCCATTAGTTAGCTGCAAACTGCCATGAGATCCCCTTGAGCCTTCTCTTCTCTCGTGTGAACAAGCTCAGCTCTCTCAGCCTCTCCTCACACTTCACATGCTCTAGCTCCAACCATCTTGGTGGACTTCGCTGGACTCATTCCAGTATGTCAATGTCTTTCTTCTACTAGCAGGCCCAAAACTGGACATATCACTCCAGATGTGGTCTCACAAGTGCCAAGCAGAGGGGAAGGATCAGTTTTTCCAACCTGCTGGCTATGCACACTCGTTCTGACATGGCCCAGTGCGAACTTGGCCCTCTTTGCTGCAAGGCCACGCTGCTGGCTGACATCCATCTCCTTAACCACCAGATTCCCAGGTCATTTTCTGCCAAGCTGCTTCCTAGCGAGTTAGCTCCCAACCTGCACTGAACTGTGGGGAGCAGAACTGGACATTACTCCCGAGTGTGGCCTGACAAGCACTGAGTGTGATGATTACATCTCTAGCTCTGCTAGTAACGTCTCTGCAAATGCAGTGCAGGATCTGATTTAACTTTGTTGCTCCAGCAGCATGGTACTGACTTATGTTCAGGTTATTGTCCACCATGACCCAGGTTCCTTTCAGCAAGGCTGAAGGGCCTTGTTGATCCCAGCCTGTACTGAGCTTTTTGGTTACATTGTCCTAGGGCAGGAGAACCTGCCACATGAGGCAAGACTGAAAAGAGCATCTTTTCATGCCGTAGAAGAGAAGGCTCAGTGGGCCTCACCATACTTTTCTAGTTCTTAAAGGACAACTACAAAGAGGCACTCTCTTCTCAACAAGCCACATGGAGAGGACAAGAGGAAGTGGGTACAAGTGGCAGAGGTTTTGTCTTGATATCAGGAAGAAATATTTTATAGAGAGAACAATCAATCACTGAAATACCTTCCTCAGGGACATGGTAGAGTCTTCATCACTGGCAGTTTTCAACATGACTGAACAGAATGCTAGATAATCACATCTAGCAGGTTCCCTTTTCCACAAAAGGTTGGACCTTTTGGTCCAAAGGATCATCAGTCCTTTGAGGTCCCTTCTAATCCCTGTTCTATGATTCTGTGCTGCTGCATGGGTTACTGTCTCCCAGACGAAGGATTTTGCTCTTTGTTGAATTTCTTGAGGTTCCTCTTTGCACATTTCTCCGTTGCCTCAGTTCCTCTGAACAGCAGTCCAGTCTTCCAGTGCACCAGACACTGCCCACTTGAGGATCATATCCAAACGTGCTGAATGTGCACTCTATGAGAGACTCTAGGTCTTTCATAGCGACATTCAACAATAAGTTTCAGTACCAATGCCTGAGCAACACCACTTAGTAAGTGGTCACCAAGTGGACGTTGCACCTTTGATTAATACACTTTGGGCATTACAGACCTGGCAAATTTCCATCCAACTTATTGTTGTTTTCCATCCACCTAAGTCTCTATCTCAACAATTTGACAGTGAGTATACTATGGGAGACTATGTCAAAGGCTTTGCTAAAGTCATGATGAGGCTGGTCAGTCATGATATGTTTTCGCTCACTCTTAGCAGCTTTCTGCCACATTTGTTTAACTTGAAGAAAGGCAACTGAGACTGTCAGCAAAGATGCCACACAGATCCATCCCATGGATCCTGTCCCTGTTTAGTAGTCCTTACTCCTCAAAGAAGGTACCGCAGCCTATAACACCAGCCATGCAGTTACATGTTGACTTAAGGGATGTATCCTTGCGACCTCCACCTTTTCCTCTCCCCAACAGGACTGAGAACACTCCCTGGGCATTTGTGCCATGTACCCTGCAGTCATGATACACTCAGGTTCACCGCAGTAATATCATGGTGGCAACATGGATGAACAACAGATGAAGTTTGAGGGCTGGACAAGCTTCAGATGTATCCCTCTGCAACATCTGCTATTTGTATAAACATGTAAACATCCAGATACAGCAAGTATAGCACGTTGGCAGATGGGTGCCTCTGTCTCTGACAGGATAGGGTCTCCAATAACTATCATCCTCTTTCTCCTATTCATGTACATGTTTGGTGAAGCCTCAGCTGGGTCTCATGTCTCCACTGACAAACTTGTTCACCTCTTTCCAGGGCACTTATGCCTGTCTTTCTCTGCAGGCAGAGCATCTTCCTTCTATTGCCAGAAGTCACTCCTCGCTGCAGCCCAAGGCCCAGCGTTCTCGTTGGGTCATGGCCTCTGATGTGTCAGGAATAGTTGATGGTGACCACGTCCTATGGCACATCATTACCATCAAAGTCCAAAGTTAAGTCACACATTGTCCTGAGCTGATTTTCTGTGCCTCATTGTGCTGTTCTTGCACTAACTGCTGTGACAACTGCTAGGTCTGTCTTAGCAGCCTGTTTCCTGGGCTCTGGGAGCAGTACTCTCTGTACCAGTTCTACAGATGTTCCTCAAGCACTCAGGTTCTTGATACTGCTCCATCGAGCTAGCTGAAGACAAAATGCATAGGTAGTCCATAATCAAAAGGTAGCCAACAGAAGCTGTCTGTAAGAGCTGACGGAGGCAAACACTCCCTGGCTCCGACCTGCAGCAGCAACCCACCAAAAGTCCCCAGAAGCAGCAGCTCCCAGAAGATGTTTACTGAAGCTTCCTGAAGAAGAAGCCTGGGAACTGCTGCATCTGCTAAGTCTCTTGTTAGCTGTCTCTGCTGCAGATCTGAAACAGTGGCAAATTGTACTGCAGAACAACAGCAGGACTTCAGAGCTGCTTCACCACCCACAGAGCAAGCCCGTGGAGCATCTGAGAGCAGCTTCACTAACTTTGTTGCATAGTGAAAAAGGGGAAAGGAATCAGAAAACTTGCCAGAACTTGCCAGAAAACCATTGTGGGCCAGGTCTAGTTCAGAAGTCTGAGCGGGACACCTACTTCAGCATGCTACAACAAGAAAAGAAACCCTGATGCAGCCACAGCTCCTAGCCACTCTCCTCCATTGACCGATTAGAAGAGTCTCCTGCCTTTCCTAGCAGCCACAGCAGGGGGTTTTGTTACTGCAGCTGTGTCAGCAACAAGACACCACACTAGAGTTAAACCAGTGATAGTTCATCTGCGTACCTGTGTGGAATAGTTTTCATTTTCAGCAACAAGCACTGCATGATACTGGGCTCATGTCACTTCAGCCAGCTCTGCCACTTGAAGCAGCAGCCTCACTTCCCTCTAAGTCAGACCTCACGTTCCTGCCTCCATGCCTTCTCTCCCACCCCTTTTTCCCTTTAAACCTTGATTATCTCCCCAAACAGCCATGTGCATGTTTGTGCCAGCACCCAAGGAGGTGTGCAGCCCAGAACAGGAAGAGCAGCTTGGAGAGAGCAGCATCATTCTTTCAGCTGCAATATTGGTTTACAGTAACTGGAGAAGGATGGCCTCAGCCTGACACAACTCGTTCCCATTTCGGACTCCTTGGAGCAAGTCCTGTATTTCACCCTCTGTCAGCAAGACAACATGCTCCCTCCTTCAATCCTGAATTGCTGCCAGCTGCAGCTGTGAGCAACCCTTGGTTTGCCACATCTGGCCCATGAAGGCACAGAGGAGGGAAGAGGCGGAGGTACCAAGGCAGGGTGACCAAGGAGCCCCAATACACACGTTCCTCTGCTCGAGCCTGAGGTTGTATCCCTGCTCTTGCATGATTTCACTGCAGTTTTCCAGTGGCTGCCATTAAAACCAACTGCAAGCAAGTTTATAAAATTAGAATAGGTGCTCACGTACAGACATCTCCCACCTACACCTCAGGAAAAGAAAGAAAACACAAGAAACAAAACAAAACATGCTGTTAAGTGGTATTAGAAAGCAAGTTTAAAAGATAGGCATATTTCAGAGAAAGGGGTTAAGCTGCAGCAATACCTATCCGTTCCAATGAAATAACAACCCACCAGCGCTGCTGAGCAAAGTTCACTAACTACTCTACAGTTTTAAAAGACTGCTTATATTTTATTAGAATTATGCTTTTTTTTTTTTTTTCAATTCAGAAATCTTTAAATCTTGTAGAAGTTACTCAATGTTGAGCAACTAGACTGTAACACAAGATTATTTTATTAAAAAAAAATATCTCTCCCTGACAGGATAGCATTAAAACAAATTGCTATGCAGAACTTAAAAGTGATTTATTTTCTTTACTTTCAGTGGCAAGAATCTTATTAAGCTTGGATTATCCTAATTAAATAGTTTTATTAACTTTGGCCAGTCTTTAAAATTGACATGTGCCAACATGCCAGCCTGTTGGAGCTTGTTATATTATGCCAATTTAGCCATACCATCCATCTGGCTAAGTAACCAATTTTCTAAATCATTAAGAAAGTTTTTAGCTATGACAATTCCTATGGAAGGTTTTACGTGGAAAGATTATTATCTATTCATTCAACAGCAATGCTGAAACCACCAAGGCTGAATTATTTTAATATAAGGATTTAACTGTTTTTACTTGCTAGGAAGCAATTTCCAGGGTCTTGCTTACCACAAGCTAGTACTGAATACAAGTCTTCCAGTCAGTTCAAGTTTTTGATTTTGCTTCTAACACTATTAAGCTATAAATCCCTCAGCCACAGTGGAGTTTCTTGGATTTCTTTCCTTCTAATTATTTTCTTTTTTCTCCTTCCTTTTCCTTCTTTCTTCTTCCTCATTTATTTATTCCTTTTTTTTCCTCGCTCTTTTCTGCTTTCTCCTTTTCTCTTTCCTTTCTCCCATTTTCTCTCCCTTCCCTCCCTCTCCCCTTCCTCTAGCTCCCTTCTTTCTTGTTCTCTCTTTTCTTCCCTTCATTCCCCCCCCCCCTTTTTTTTTTTAAACTCTATCCCTTCTCTGTATATTCTCTTCTTTCTCCTTTCCTCTCTTTCTGTTCTTTTCTCTTGTCCTTTATCCTTTTATCCCTTTCATCTTTTTTTCCCCTCCTCCTTTCCTTTTCTTTCTTCGTTTCTTCTCTTTTCTCTTCCTCCCCCTCGATCTCCTCTTGTGATCAGTTAGCCAAGTGCCCACCCAGCCACCCACCTAATACTCCTCCTCAACAGAAAACAGGGAGAAAATAGGATGAAAAGGGTCAAGACAAAGACAGGGAGATTGTTTACCAGTTACCACGAGATGCAAAACAGACTCAACTTGGAGAAAATTAATTTATTGTAAATTAAAATAGATTTAGGTAGTGAAAAACAAAGATAAACAAACAAAAAACCCACCAACAAAACCAAAATGCTTCCTCCCAGCCACTTTTCCAGGTTCAAATTTCCTCCTTCAATTGCAGTTCCCCTACCTCACCCCATACTGAGTGGTGCATGGGGATGGGGGATTATGGTCAGCCCGTAACAGTTCCTCTCTGCAGCTCTTTCTTCATCACGCTGTTTGCCCGCTCCAGCGTGCTTCCTCTCCATGGGCTGCCGTCCTTCAGGAGGAATCTGCTCCACTGGGGGCTCTCCATGGGCTGCACTTCCTGCCAAGAACTTGCTCCGGTGTGGGCTCTCTGCAGGCCACAGCTCCTTCAGGAAATACCCCCATGCTACTGTTTCACATGCTCTGCTTTCCCCCCCTTCCTCTCTGTGTAGCTTTTTTGCCCTTTCTTAAATATGTTATCATAGTGATGCCCTGTCACAGGGCAGCCCCAGCCTCTCCTCACAAAGGCCGCCCCTGCAGCAAACCCTTACCATGTAACACCTCTTCTTTCTTTTCTTTCCCTTTCATCTTTGTTGTTCCTCTCTCTCTCCTTCCTCTTCCCCTCCCCCTTTTCTTTCATCTTCTCTTATCTATTCTCCTTTTCCCTTCCCTTCCTTTCTCTCCTATTTCCTCACTCTTTTTTTCCTCTCTCACCTTCCTCTATCCCCCCACCCTATAATACACTGTATTTGTAAAAACTATACTTTTAAATCAGAACCATAGTAATAAATCTTTTTACGAAATAACAATAAATGAGAAATTAATAAAACTCTGTTCATGTCTACTCAAAACAAAGAAAGGGTAACACTTCATATTCCTTCTCACTAACAAAACTTCAAGGAAATCTCCACAGTTTCTTTCTGTTTCCTTTATTTACAATTAGGGCATGACTTCTAAGAGAGACAGAATTTTGAATTTTGAAACTAAGCATCAAATTATGGGATAATTATGCAGAGGTGTTGTATTTACTTTGAGCATCCAAAACATTGCTTTCAACCCAAAAGAAAAAGGAAGCTAGAAGTTATAAAAACAACTTACTTCTACGTCTTAAGTTCATACTCAATTGACCAAAAAACTTCTTAAAACAATTTTATAAAATCTATTATGTCGCATAGAAGAACAAATAAAAAGAAACGTTCATTCCCTTTCAGAAGATTTTCCTCAATGTTCTTGTACTTAAAGAGTAATTCAGCATGTGAGTATGTTTTACTCAACCACCAGAGGCAGGAAAAAAAAAATAAAAAATCAAACACTGATATAAAGAATGCAGACAGGGAGTAATCATAAAGATTTCATCCAAAAGCAAATTATTGTTTTCTAGTAATATTTATTGCTACAAAAATATTTCTGTAAGCAAGAAAATACTATCATACTTTACGTCAAAATAAATGCCACTACTATAATTTTGCTGCCTAATAAGTGTCAGGTATGTCTTTAAAATATTTTTGTTAAGAGCTTGTATCTGTATTCAAAGCCTGGAAATAAATATAGAACTGGCAATCACAGGAATTTCTGTATCTTTAAAAAAATATAGCAATGCAAGATTTATTTTATCGGTTCAAATTAAAATATTTTGGTGGATATAAAAAGTTTAAGTTATATATTTGTTGTGCATAACAGAGTTTAACTTGGCAAAACAGCATAGCAAAAGGTTGGTTCTTTCCCTCAAAGCACCAAGCACATACTTTTATTTTTGTTTTAACTTAATCCAGCTGTTGTTGCAACTCATGCTATTAGTAGATCTCCTTATTCTTTTTTGACTTAAAACAGTTCATTAAGACTGGAACTGACAGACTTAATTTCCATTTATCGTATAACTAAAAATTAATCTTATTTTAAAATGTCACAGAAAACACTTTAAAATTGTAAAAATAAAATTATAAAAATTCCATCAAATAATTTGTGGAAGTGAAGCATTAGTAACTAAAACAAATACATAAAAGTTTTAGATTAGCCATACTCAATAGGCACACTGCATTCCATCTGAAAGAAAGCTTGATTCTGCTGAAGTCATTAATAAACTCCCTTTAAAAGTAGGGGCTGAGATACACATACAAAGAAAGAGTCAGAAAAATGTAATATAACGTGGCATCACAATCAAATTTCAGTCTTAATGAGAAATCGTTGTCTTCTATCAGTCATTCTGATCACGGTCTCTAAATATTTTTTAATAAATAATTTAAAGCCTAATATAATATTAAAGCAATTGACAGCATCAATCGTGTCATCAATTCAAACTCCTACCTTTTTAGAGTTTGTACTCAGAGATTGCTTTTATTCATACTTCTTCAATAATGAATTTAATTTGTACACCCAATAGCTGTAAGTTCTAAGACTTTATTGGCTACGCTCCGTTTCACTCACTACGGTGTCAGAAGCATAGAAAAAATCTTCCAGCCACAGCCTATCAGCAGATTTATTTTCCCCTGTGTTGTATGAAGAGGCTACCATAAATGAGAGAGGATCACTACTAGTAATGTTTTACTTCCAAAAGGCAAGTTGGTGGCTTAAGGTGGCTTTTGCAAAATCTTTGCTCTGAAAATGTTGTATGTATGTGTTAGCCACCTATATAATTTTCCATTCTCAACTAAAAGCAGAGAAAGTTTGAAAGGTTTGAAAGGTTGGGAGTGCTAGCTTTGGGTGAAGGGGAGCAGACAGGTAAGAGTGTGTGTATGTGTATGTGTGTATCTATGCTGAAAGCCAGCAGTCTTTTTAAATCTTCCCCTTTGTCATGTATTTTTGAAGATTTCTTCTCAAGATGTTTCTTGCTGTCCTTTATTGGCTGTTTTTTTTTTGTTTGTTTGGTTGTTTTTTTGTGATTGTGGAGGCCAGATACCTTTCTTGACACAAATGATTCCATATCTGACATGGCCACCTGAAGTATTTAACAATTTATAAAACAAATCTCCCAGGTACATTGGTAACATGAGAAAAAAGAAAAGAAACAATATCAAGTAACAAGGGCCTTTTGCAAGAGAGAGTAATAACTGTTTACATCCCTCACCTGTTTTATTTGTGAATGAAATATAAAAGCAGGCAATTGAAACTCTTTTAGAAAAAAAGCTACAGAATCTTGATAGCAGATATTTTAAGCAATCTTATTGGAACATGTAAAAGGTACAGAAAAAGATAAATATATAAAGAGATAAACATGTAAAAGATACAGAAGTAGTTATGGATGCTTTACGATGCTAAATAAGATGACTATTGATAGCTATTTTTGCCCTCCTCCCCCCTTTTTTGTAGTAAATATGTGTCATCAAAAGGGCTACTATCAACCATTTATTTTTTCTCATATTAAAAATATAAAAAATAAAATATAAGAAAGCAATAAGAAAAAAATAAAAGAAATGGGGGAAAATACCTTTGTCCTCTCTTAGCTACTGAGAGCTAACAGCAAAACAGTTGTTAGGAATGTTTTGAGCTCTTTCCCATACAGTCTTTGCTACTGGAATAACTGAGCAGAAGATATATTTGAATAAAGTTCTGTGATTTACAATTTTATATGTATGTATAAATAAATGTGAATATATATCTGTAGGTGTATTTACACACTCAAGCACATAAACAGTTTTATACATACAGCATTTAAGTTCTTCTATTTATACTTTGATTTGATATATATACGTGTATGTTTTGCTTCTTAGATCTCTGTTGATACTGTAAATATTTGCCAGCCACACAACTGCTGGTTTTAGCAAGCAGCTACAATAAAGCAGCCTGTCTCACTGACAAATTATATGAATTACAAGCAGAATATGGGGAGTTCCACACTCCTGAAAGAAAATCAGATATTTCTTAAAACATACTTTTCCTTCAGATTATACTAAGTAAATAATTAAAAGAAGTTTTGGCACTTTTCATAATAATTCTGTTTTGAAATGAAGACCGTGTGCATCATATAATTCTACATTAATTAAGAGAACTATCTATGAGACTCAAAATAAAATAAAATGGAATTGCTGGAAAAGAAATCCACATCTGTAACAAATTTTCTGACTATTTATACCTGATCTTTGCTATAGTCCCTGGACAGTGGAATTCTGAGGTTTGTTTTGGTCTTCACTCTACAAAAACATACTTCAAAATCTTAAATAAAATATGCCAATGCATGACTAAGAGAACTAGTAAATTTTCAGTTCTTACAATATGAAGAAAAAAATAAGAGAAAATAATTATGTTCAGATATTTTTCCCTTCAGTTAAGAAATGGTTTAAGTACAGGTAGACCAAACGACATACCCATAACTTTTCAGAAACATAAAGACATCCATAGCAAACTGATCCAGAAAATAAATTATTACTAGAAAATGATGCTTTCATAGAAAGCCTGACAATGTTTTCTTCTTTCACATTCAAGTAAAATGCATTTAATTCAGTCTGCCAGAAATGGCTATGCTTCTGCTCTATGAAAAATATGCTAATGATGAAAATAAGTACTTGACAATTTACTGAATACTGAGTGGAAAATCTGTAATGAATTGCCTATGTTGTAGTATTCAGTTTAGGCTCTTTTTTTTTTTTTTTTTTTTTTTTTTCCCCAGTTGCTGTGGAATACTAGAAATAGCATAAAAACAGATTATACCATTTTGTGGGATGTTGAGCATGTCCCTTAGGACAGAGTGCTTAGAAATAAAGACAATAAAAGTCAGCCATGGAATAAATGAAATTCAAAGCAATAATAAACAATAGGTTTAAATACTAACTCTTCAATTCAAAAGAGAAATGCAGAAACCAAAACAGAAATGCAGAAGAAATTCAACCCCAACAAATAAATCTAAATCAGCAACTAGTAAATTGAAACCTAGAATAATTCATCTTACACCTGCAAAAGAGAACAGCTACTTAGGTTACTTGGATGTGGCAAGAAAAGCTCGTAAATCCATTAAGCCAGGCATGTGTTCAAGTTACCAGCCAGATTTGAATGTTCACTGTAGGCTTCAAGTCTTCAACAGATTAAATTCTTTTCTTAAGAATATTTTAAGAGACAGTTCATTCAAAAGATGACTCCTTCTAGCTAGGCTCCATATCATTCTCTGTTTTAAAGTTTCATATATATATGGCTGCCACTATCAGGCTTTTGTGTTGAGTCACTTTTGCCCAAATAGTTCCTAAAGGAAATACAGCAGATTATTCTTGCCTTTTCTAGGCACAAGAGAGCTGAACAAGCTTGCTAGCTGGTTAGTAACTCTTACTGCATTTTGCCTCTAACTAGCACAGACTGATATTAAGCTCTCTCGCAAGTCTTGTTTCTGTCTTTTACTCAAAAATGCTAGTTTATTACCTGTATGACAGATCTTAATTTCTGAGCCAGGATGGAAAAAGAACACATTCTGTCAAATCTCACCTTCACAACGATCTTTGAGAAAGCTTGGCTCTGCACAACAGTAGATGCATATTACTGGAAGCTCTGCTATGTCCTGGTTCCTCTTAAACCAAAAGATGCTGGCAACACAGGCCAATAGAGGTATTAAAACCAAAGAAAGTATCTACCTTCCACATAGTCATGGTTCCGTTTATACAGTCACAGGACAACTTTTAGAAAAAGGAACAGAAAAACACCATGTAGACTGTGGGAGATCTCATCTCTTCAGTACTTGAAAAAAAAAAAAAGAAATCAGGCTTAATAAAGCACTACATTATAGGAAACACACTATACTCAAACAGGAAAAACAAGAACCAAAGAACGAACAAACAAACAAAAACCTTGCACTGCTGAGGATGGATTACTGATCTATTTTCTTACTCATAGCTTCTGTATGTATCTGATAATTTTGAATGTGTTTATATCTCTTGGATATCCCTATTTAGTTTCCCTTTCCGAAAAAGAAAAGGAAAATTCAATGCAGAACTACTACCTGAAAAATAGAAACATTAAAGAAAAATAGATAGTATACTTACACATTGCTAAAAGAAAAGTTGCACTTTCTAGGAAAAATGTGGGAAGCCAGTCTTGACACAATATATAATTTAGGATAATTTTATACATATGGCAACACCAATTTATAATGCAGGAAGTTCCTCTTTTCATCAGCCTGAACTAGATTATCACTTTTCAGTTTCTTTCAACAGCAGTCTACACTAAGATGCATGAAATAGGAGAAAGAAAGCACAAGTTAAATTCTTACATTAAACATCAAAATATGCTGAGAAGGGAATTATTACAACTGTGCAAAAAGCCAGCGATGAATTTGTTGAGGAATTTACACACTTTAGTTTTCATAGCTGATGCCATTTACTTCAAAATAAAATGTCCACTAATAGGAAGTTTGTTTTTTATCACAGAATCACAGAATTTTCTAGGTTGGTAGAGACCTCAAGATCATCGAGTCCAACCTCTGACCTAACGCTAACAGTCCCCACTAAACCATTTCCCTAAGCTCTACATCTAAATGTCTTTTGAAGACTTCCAGGGATGGTGACTCCACCACTTCCCTGGGCAGCCTGTTCCAGTATTGTATAAAAAAAAATAGATCTTACAAGATCATCAACCTCTGTATTGCTATCCATTCTTTGTTACTGTTAAGCTGTTGGATTTACTCTTTTATTAAAAAAGGAGTACCTTTAATATGGCTTTAACATATTACATGGATCTTAATTTCAGCAAATTAGAGTGTGATAAAGGAGAGTTGGGCATGCATTCAAAAGATAAAATATTTTTGCCATACAGACTGTTAAAAATTGAAACATGTTTATCACATCACAAAATTTAACCACCACCATTTTTTCTGTTACAGTAAAACAGATTAACTTTAAGATGTCAATGCTTCCACTGAATTATTAAACTTTAATGATCTTATGAGTCACTCTCCCTTACCAGTAAAGTGTCAAACAAATAAAAGAGCATTACATTAGTATAGTGCTCTTTGAGAAAGTACAGGTTAGCTTTGGGAGGAAGGTGCAGAAACCTAAGTAACTGCACAAGTAAAATAGAAATATTTTTAATAGTACTGGGGAGGCAGGTGTCTAACACAGATTGCGTTCGTATTTTCCCAAGCTTTGCAGACATTCTGAAGAGAGCTGCTAATAGATTTAAAACAAACAATTTTATTGCAGATCTTAAAAATAATAATAAAATAATAATAAAAAAAATAAAGAAGCAGTATTTCCCATCATTTCCATAAAAGGTGGAAACATTATGATAGATGTTTTAATGCCCAGACACATAGAACTATTGTACCAGTGCTCAGTAAATCAAAAAAAATGAAGTGTTGAACACTATATGCGTTAAAAAAAAAAAGGAGAGAATCAACTGAGCATACAGGCACCGGCCTCAACACTATGACAAATGAGGGACAAAGTACAAAAGGGGAAGCCATACGAACTTTTCTAAGCTGTTAAATAATATAGTGAAGATACCAGACATGATAAGAATGATGGGACTGGGTTTTTATTTTCCTATAACTTCTCCTGGAACCAAACTAAAGAATAACGCTAAGTTAGTCCTGAGCCAGAATATGAAGTAGATACTAAAATCTGAGATGTCGACATTGTAGTCCTTTAATAATTTCAGCCACACAGAAGGGTAGAATAAATGGAGTTTGAGTCCTCATACATGAGAAGGGATGACAGCAGATTGGGGTAATAGGAGACCATGGGATTGGTGACCTAGTTTGAGAAAGAGGGAGGGGAGGATTCATGTAGCAGCAACTCTTGGTACAAGAGACTGCACATTGATGCAAAGAGATGTTGCACCAAGATGCCAATTTAGTAGACAGGATATTGGGAGTGGAGGAGCAAAGGACCGGGATATATTCTTAGCTTTGCATTCACTTTGAAAGAAATTACTTAGCTTCTCTCTCCTCCCTCTTCTTACATACGCTCAATTAATATTCATAACAGTAAGAACAGTATCCTCCAAAGCATTCTGAGTAATACTCAAAAGATTCTTGTTATTTATACTGTGCCAATTATCATCTGAAGTATTTCCAAAATTAAATCCACACCTTAATAAAACTAACAAAGGCATCTGCATTTGACGTAAGTATGATGTTTAGCCTGCCTGTAACATCTGGGGCGCACATTACTACATGCACCATGTAAAAAACAAACTAACAAACAAAACAACAATGAATCAAGTAATCTTATCAAACACGCTGAACGCAGACTGATTTTACTGGACTGTTTTATTGAACAGACTCCATTGTCCTATGAAAGGAAGAGGAGCAACACTGAAACAAAAAACAGCCACAAATCATTTCTAAAAATTGAAACATGGAGCAAAAATGAAGCTAATGGTGCTCAAACAAAAAACTATGCATTCAGCATAGTTAAGGATCTTATATTGAAATTTATAAGTATACACAATGGAAGAAAGATGATCACTAATAAATAAAAATGCTATCATCTGTGCAATTAGCTGATGGAATATACTTGAGATTTTGTAATTTTATATCTGTTTCATTAGCACAGAACGACAATTTTCCAAATCAGTGCAAAGACAAGATTACCATTGTACAGACATAAGCAAGTTACCTTCATACTCACTGTAGGGTAATCATAATGCAGCAACAGGGAATTGGGAATTACCAGACCTACCCACAGGGCTACTTTTAAGCTTCAGTTACTACTGCAGTTATTTCAGGGCTACATCACTATCAAAAACTGAACTTGTTATCACGAATGGTATGACTATGGAAGTTACAGTCCCAGCTTTGGAACGCAGTATGGAGGAAACCCACCAGTTTTTACCAGGTTAAACTGTACTGTGGCATAAACCATGCTGGGAGCACCTAGGCAAGAAGGAGCAAGCCTGAGATTTTCAGCCGGTGTACTATAGCTATCAAATTGGGTGTTTTTTTGTTACACCATGAAGAAAAGTGTTTCAAAGAGGTATCTGAAGTGAACTTAGGTAGAAAGACAGGTAGTATTGAAAGATTGTTTCTTTCACTGCTCTGCAGCCAAAAGCCATATCTGTAGTTACATAAGGGTCAACCCTTTAATGCTAGGCAAAAAGAATGTGAACAGCTGTCCCTCTCTTTTCCCATCAAGGCTTCCTTTCAGCCCATTGCAGGGAATAACTACCTTCAAGACAAAACAACATATTCCTTCAGCTGGAAAAGCTCCCAAATAAATTCTATCAGACATACACAACCACAGAGGCCTTTCAACTGTCTGTGCTCTTCCTTTAACAATCAGAGCCTTGAGACAAAAGCTGTGGTTCTTTCAGTGAAATTTTAAGAGCCTTTGGTTATTAAAGGGCACTTTATTTTATTTTATTTTTTTTTAAGAGGAAGATAAAACCTGTAACTTTTGAATAATTACAGATCACAGTGACATCTTGGAATTATTTCACAAAGAAAGGAAAGAAAAAAATCTGTCTACGTGCATAGACAATAAAACAAGGAACTCAAGATAAACAACAGAAGAGAGCTGTCAGCTCATTTAGCCTATTTACAGAAACAGCAGCATTCAGAAAGGGTTTTATTTCTAAGTCAATAGCTCTAAGGATGAAGTATTCAAAGGCTTGAAGAGACACTGTCAAAGAGATCAAAGGATTCAAAGGTAAGGGTAAATTTTTCAGGAGTATGATCTCACTTCAGAGATAAAGACAAACCCTGTACAGATCATGTGTTTTATTTCATTGATGACTGTTCAACAACTCAAACTGGTTTTAATTCTAGCTAACCCACTATTTTAATATTTCCGAACAAAGACTGTAAACCTACTAAGAGTATCTTAAGATTTATTAGGGTCATATTTTGCTGCTTTCCTGGGCTCAGAAGACTTAATATGTTATGATATAATTCATGATAGATATTATCAACAATGTGAAAGAGAAACAGCACTATTGCCAGTGGCAAGCATCTCTTCTTAGTCTTCTGAAAGACTACTGTCACAATAATAAATCAATAAGTAGTTTAATCTTCCATAGGAAAATACAAAATATGCAGAGAAAAAAGGAGGAGAAGTTAGGACTGATGCTGTGATTTTCATAGTTGAAATAAAGATCAAACAAACACCAAGAAAAAGAAGTTTAAGATCCTATTAGAAAATGGAAAATGGACCTGGAAGAGAGCATTTTTTAACCTCTTCTGGGACTGCAGCACTAAAGGACATGGCTTAGCGATGGGATTCAGTAGGTCAGGTTGATGGTTGGACTTGATGATCTTGAAGGCGTTTTCCAACCTAGATAATTCTATGAAAATTCCTTGACAAGACAGAGGTCAGTTGCTCCAGCTGAACAGCAAAAATGTTATGAAAAAGATCCCATACCAGGGTTCGTAATCTTGAGTTTAATGGAGGAAGAAAGTAAATAGCTAGCATAGCTGTGGGCTAAAGTTGCACTCCAAAAATTAAACATTTCTTCTCCCATTTTGAAAGTTTATTGGCTTTTAACTTGTACTGAAAATCTTTGGCTTTAATCTTTTCCAGACATGAAGGCAGACAACGAGTCAATTTCCCAGCCTTACCAAGCAAGGGGAAAAGAAACTACAGAAAAGCCAACACATAATCTATGGCTATTAGCATCATACATCTATCAGAATTTGGCTTGATATTTTCCTCTGGGACTCAAGCAATATGTATGGCTCCAGTACTTCAAACTGATCTAAAAACATTCATAGAACAATATGAATCAAGGGATACACTATTTCATTCCCCTCATTCAAAGCATGATCAACCAAACCTACATAGCTTCTGATAGATTAGTTACTTGTGTAACTAAATTGTTCTTAGAGAGATGTACATGTCACGTCTTTCTCACAGCTTATGACAAAACTCAATTATAGCCATTAGAAAAAAATCTTCTTTAAGTCTAATCTCAGTCTTTCCTCACTACAATTTAAAGGCCTTATTTCTTGACCTGTCCATATCAGATGGACAGGGTAATTTATTCCCTTACTTTTTCCCCCATCTTTTACGTATCCAAGGATTCGTTATGTCAAAACCCAATCTTATCTTCCTTAATCCAAACACCTAATTCATACAAACTTCTGTCCTATTTTTATCTGCCTGACAATTTTAAACTGTATTCTGTCAGTCCTATCCTCCTTGAAGTGTACTACCCCAAACTGAAGAGAATAGAGAGATTATTTCCTGTGGTCCTATAGACAATTTCAAGAGGGGAGAAAAAACAAGAATAGTATTAGGATCTTTCTTTTTTACCAAGAAACCAGGAGAATTTGAGAGGAGGAAACATTTTTTTTTTTTTTCCTGTGAGAATCAGCAGGTTTTTTTAAAGCACATGGCCTACTTAAATACTGCCATTATGACTGTGCAGGCATCCCTTGGGGGGAAGAAAAAAAAAGTCATGGGCAAAAAGAAACATCTGGCAACTTATGATTCTTCAATTTTAGGAAAATAAGGAAAAACACAAAATGAAGAAAATAGGCTTCAGGTAATTAAACTTCAGGCAACTCAGAGAACTGACAGGCAAAGTCTCCAGAGAAATCCCTCACCCAGCAGGCACAAACACATTTCTGTAAGTGCACCAAGAGACAGGAGGCTGGCTTGCTCTTCAGTGAAGGGGGTGGCACCAAGCACTCACCCCCAAAACAGAAGAGTGCTACTACGTTCTCTTTGCTGGTACACAATTAGAAAAATATCTATGACACCTAGTAAAAGCAATATCAAGCACAGAAAAAAAAAAATGATTTGATAATTAAATAAGTTAGATATTCTTATATCAGCTAAGTCTATCTGAATTTACTCTCAGGTGTTTAGAGCTGACTGGATCAGTTTCAAAATTATTAAAGATATTTTTGAAAACTTGTAAGATCACAGCAGCAATTCCAAAAGACTGAAAGACATGTAGGGACTAGATTTTAAAAAGATGGAAAAAGGAAGAGGCAGAGAATTAGAGACAGTAATTTCTTTCCAAAGACAGTAATTTCTTTCCAAATAAAAATTTGGAAGGATTTATCAGATATGAAATCGTGTAATACATAGATCTGTCAAGAATCAGTTACTTCAGATCTATGAAAAATAACCTTTCTGAAGCAGTACCAGACCCTGTAGATAAAGAAGGAGAGTAGGTATCATATACCACAGCTTCAGTAAGTTTCTGGACCTTGTTTCTCACGTATCCTTCATAAGAAAAGGAGAGAAATATAATGCTGCAAAAGGAAACAACTTCCAATACACAGGCAAAGATAAACTTGGAAGGGATGCATTCATGTTGAAAGACAAAACTACTTAATAAAGCAACCTTAGTAAATTTGAGAAACCACATGCAGAAAAGCTGAATATAATTCATAAAGACACGGGGAATTCTAAACCTTGAGAGGAATCAGTAACACCACACATACAAGATGGAGAATTACAAGGAAGGTTGCAGCACAGTGGAAGATGGAAGAGGAGCACAGAGGTTAGAGTTGCCCATACTCAGACTAGCAGTCTATATCACAATAGCAAAACAGCTAAAATCTCATGCTAGGGTGCATAAACAGCAGGCTGCAAGTCCAAAGAAACCTACAGTGGGACATGGAATTGTTCTCAAAAGAACAGGGACAGTGGAGGCTGGGAAGGGAAATCCAGAGTGCTGTGCACAGAAGTTAGCTGCTGTTTATCTCTGTAAGGAGATTTCAGTGTCCAGGACTGTTGGCTTGGCACTGCTCACTAACGCCACAGGCATGAATGTAAAATTAATACTTCTCACCTGTCTCCACCTCACCCCAAAAACACCATGTATTTTCTACATCCCCGAAAGGTTTGCCTTAAAAGTTTTTAATACTTCTAGGTAGCAAAAGAACTACTTGCCTGCTGGCCATTTGGCAACCAACCATCATAGCAGGAAAGGTATTAAAAAAACAAAATTGAACCATACATCCCTCGAGATATATGGATCTAGGTAGGTATATAACCTCTCACAGTATGTTAGTAGCTTTTTATTTTAATTTCTAACTTGTATCTGCTTTGGAATTTTCCTCCTATTGTATTTGATTATTTCAGTAATAAAATATAAATGTGGAACTTGATGTCTTTATTGCAAACAAACAAAAGAAAAGGCTGAAGACTCTGACAGTGTCTTTTAAAGATTACATGTAACAGCTACAATGAAATTGCTGAAAATCAGACATTATTCATTCAGATTTACTACCACAGCAAAAAGCTTTAGATTAATTACTGCTGCAATATATTTGAAAAATGACTAAGCCAATTAATCTCGTTCATCTATAAATGGAACAGCAGAGACAAGAATTTTTAAAGAACTTCATTTAGGATTGCCAAGGTTCTACTGACAATGATAATCAGTATAAAGGAATTAGTAAAGTATATTAATGTAGTAACATACTGCTGGCACAACTCCAGACTTGAAAAATACACAAATCATTACAGAATAAAATGTGCTAGTGACATTTGTGTGCTTATGACCAGGTGATTACATATCATAAAACATACACCCCTCACTCATCTTAGTTGGCTGCAGCACAGACCAAGAAAGATCATCTTTGGTAATGGCAAAGGGACCATGCTGGTAGAAAGGTACTAAAAGAAACTGCAGAGCTTGATTAAGTAAATGGGTGCATTAAGATGATGTGGCAAGGGTTTGGTAGCAGAGTAGGGCTGCAGGGGTAGCCTCTGTGAGCAGAGCCCAGCAGCTGCCCCATGTTAGATCAGAGCCAGCTCCAGACGGCTCCAAAAGGGACCCGCTGCTGCACAGAGCCAAGCCAGTGATCAAGGCTGGGTGGGCTCTGGGAGAGCAGATGTAAGAAAGGGGAAAACAAACAAACAAACAAACAAAAACCACTGCTATACAACAGCAGCTGGGAGAGTGAGGAGTGAAAACCAGCCCTTTGGCCCCCAAGGTCAGTGCAGCAGGAGGGCAGGAGGTGCATACCTTATCAGATCTTAAGAGTTACGCACTCAGATGACTTTGCAAGTTTGTGCCTAACCAGTATTAAAATGTGGCAGAAACACAACTTTTAAATGAAATCAGAAATTAAATGAGAAACCAAACACCTCCAAAATCAATAAACATCTTTGATTTATTATTATAATATTTTTTACAATTGCAGCATCTAGGATTTCTAGACTAATCAATTCAGAATGACCTACCTTACAGCTTTATACAATTTTTCACATAAGAAATAAAGAATGTTGAATGTTACCCTTTTTCACTTATCCAGACGCTCATCGCCACATATGGGATCCTGCAATCAACTATACATTCACACATACCTGCACATACCATGAATAAACATCAGGCCAGAATGAATCTCAGTTTCCTTCCTGTTTGCCTGAAATCCTCAGTTTCTTAGTAACTGAAGTAATGAAAGAGAAGATCTGGTTTTGAACCTCATTAAAGGAAATTTTATCCTATTATTTATTCTGCAGCAATTAAAAAGGGTTTCTGCATTTTCTATATTTAAATCAAATAAAAATGCTGCCTTCACTACCTCCCATAGGTTTTACGCACACAATTTTATTTACATACTTTTTAGGGAAACAAGAATTTTTAAAATTACAAAGAAATGCTATTATCAGGCATGTAAGCTTCTCCCATGTGGTTGCCTCATATCACAAGATGTAAGAAGAAAGCAATCTATGCACTGCTGTGAGAAACAGTATCTTAATGAAAACAGATTTTCAAATGTGGTTGTTTGGTGTGTTTCTTTTTCTTTTTCTTTATGCAAATCCTTGCAGCATAACACACGTTTGGTCATTCGTTTTCAGAAGTTTTCATTCCCTTGTTTCTTTGGCCCTGCCAAATACACTTCAAGCAATTTCTTGGCAGGAACTAAAGCATTTCATATCTGTAAATGTGGCAAATTCAGCTTCATCTTGCACTCCATCTCTTTTGCACTCTTACCAAAATACAGATATTATAACCATGTTATATGGGTACCAACAAAGCAGTGCATGGCCACACACTGCAAATGATCACGCAGAGCATTTCTGTTCCTTAGGAACAACAGTGAACTCAGTAAAAATATATCCCGCAGTTACTTCTGGCTCAACAGAGTACATTCAGAAGTAATGGAAATAATGCGTTACTACTGCTCTACTCAGGCTTTTTGTTCCCTTTTTCTAGATTTTAGGTACCAAATAAAGGAATATAATTAAAAATAAAAACAAATATTTCCCTTTGAAACAGCAACGCATATTAGAATTACTTATTATAATAGAAAATTTTTATTTTATAATTTGGAGAAGAGGAAACTGCATCTTGTAGGAGTCAACCACCAAGCAAACAGTTTTTCCTTATTTTATTTCCTGCCCAAATTTCCATCTGAGGGTCACTGGAAGACCTACCAAGCAGAAACTGGATGGAGCATGCTCATCTGAGTAAACCATACTTATCTGATCTCAAAATACTGGAGTCAACAAAAGACAACTATGATTTTCATGGGCTCTGGATAACCCACCAAACCTCTAACAGCTTCACGATTATAGCTGAAATCTGCATCCAATGTATACTGCTATTCAGCAACTCAGGATCCAGGCGCTGCAACCACACAGACTAGCTCTCAGTGCTCAACCACTGCTCTCCATCCATTCCCGACCCTTTATCAGCTCAACCCCCACTGCTGCAGGCAACACCAGCATGTCATAACAGCAACTTAAGTGCCAGACCACAAACTTAAGTGAGAGAAAGAGTGCTTCCAACTCCACCTCACACATTCTTCACACACATGATGGTATAGGCAACACAGCCACCAAGCCTGGGGCTTTCAGCAAAAATGAGAAGCAGCTCTGAGCTTTCTGACTAGATCCCACTCTTTGTAAAGAAAGGCTACTGGACTGGAGCTAACCAACAGAGGCCTTTTGGAAGGTACACAGGTATGCCAGTCACTTTCCATCTTAAAAGCCTAGAACTAATGAACAAACAAAACCCATCAGCTGTATTTCCCACTGTGGCACCAGAAATTAATTCAGCCATTAACCAGCACACTGTGTTCTGTGAACCACTCCTCGATGGTTTTCAAAAAGACAGTAAAAATACAGAATATATGACCACTGACCTTGTTTCTTTTAACCCTTCTTTCTGAATGACTTCCAGTATTTGTTTTGCGGTCATTGGTGAGTTGGGGTACTTTTCCAATGCCTGAAAAGAAATAATAAATGGGTAAGTGTCAAGACATAGCTGTCCCATGAATCTGAAAGGTTGTGTCTTCATGCAGTCTTTATTTAGTCATTTGTGAAAGGCAGGGAATGGCAGTGTTGAGACTGGAATCCTTTGGCTGTTGGAAGGCCAGATACAAATCAGGAAACTGCAGCAACAGTAAGGTTTACTTGCTGTATCTACTGTGCTGCCTGGGAAAAATTCTCAGCAGGTTCCAGATAAAGAGTTGAAATACACAACTAATTTTATGACACAGCAACAGAATTCCTTTCAAGCAGAAAGGAAAAAAAAAAAAAAAAAAGCAAGAGACAGCTAATTGTGGTCTTCCTCCCACCCTCCTTTTCAAAATTATAGATAAATAGAACTATCTGAGGTCATTTGAATATTCGACACTTAGGTTTTACTGTGACCTCAGGAACAAAGCAAAAGCTAAGAGTTTCCATTCACAGAGTAGGAGTTTCTATGAAAATTGACACAGGTAGGTTTCAATTTTCAAATGTTCTTTGTTTCTAGAAACCATGAAAAATGAAGTAGTCAGAACAGTCACAGCACACGAGATGCTACATGACAGCGTGCAATACATTTTTCCAGTTCAGCTCAGTTTTCCACTCCTTTGCCTTTTCCAATCGAGCCCAAAGTAACCCATTCTTCTTTCCAGATACAACCATCTTGAACAGAATTTTCTGGTTTTCCACTTCCTTTTAGTCCCAATCAGTTTGGAGCTGTTAAACAAACAGCTGCTCTTGTTCATTTAAAGTGCCAGACTGACAGCCCTGAAAAAAATGAAACCTTTCACTCAGCAGTAAAAGGTGCAGCACAGGCAAGAGCAATGCAAGCTTCCCAGAGCATCTTGCCAACATCATCTAAGCCAGACCTTGCATTTCTACCATGAGTAAACAAGAAATCAGTTTGGTCTCCGTACTCATCTAATCCTGAGCTTCTCTCTAGTATTTACCAAACAGTGGCAATTGTGAAAGTAGCTACTACTATGTGGATATGTGCCCACTAGGAACTAGAGACACCACCAAATCATGTCATGCCAGTCACCAAACTGTAAAAGATGCTAACCAGGGCTGTAATTCAAACAGCTCACAAAGCCAAAGCCTCCCTGCTCACTACCAATTGACCAGCTCAACTTTCTCTTGCCATTTTATAATTCTGACTTGGTACCTGTTCTCCCCTTTCTCATCAAAAATGGTTTACCAAATCCTTTGGCTGTTTTGCTGCAGGTGAGCTTCTTATCCTTTATCTTTCAGTTCCACAAAAGGAAAATGCAGAAGTGAGGGCTGCGCTAGAAAGGTCTGGGAGCTGAACTGAGCTTATCTCATGTACATCGATAGGCAAGATTCAAAAGGGACCTGTCAGGAAAGGAAAACCGAAAGGTGATTTGGAAGGAGAAAGAAGAGTGGATAGGAGAGCATGACAAGGAGTAAGGACAGAAGGAACTGCACAGAGCTGGGAAAAGGGCCACTGCACAGCAACGCATGAGAAGTGATACGAGGCATTAATGACAGAACCACATAACACATTGGGAAAATGACAACGAATATAAGGACTAAGACTCTAGGATGAGAAGAAGTTGATGTGTGGGAAGATACAGAAATGGAAAGTTTAACCTTTGAAAAGACAACGAAGAATAGGGACAAGGTCAAATGAGAATACACCAAAATGGAGGGAAAAGAAGGGAACAGAACAGAACTGGGAACATTCCAGAGGGCAAACTGGAAAGGACAGAAGAGGAAACTACACTGTACTGGACACGGCTATGAAGGAAACTGTGTGCACTTGAAAGTGGGGTTACTCACTGTGGAGGATTCCCTGTTTCTCTTCCTGAGTACAGGCCCCTCAGCACACCTGGGCAGCTCCTCCCTGCAAGTGAGAAAATTTGGGTAGCCCTGTCCCCTTCTCTGTGACATCACATCCTACTCTGCAGAGTCAGAAAACGTGCCAGGTATTACCACGTGGATTTGACAATAATGGGAAGGAAACAATAACACTACATAAACATCAGAAGTCCCCTTGTTCTGGACAATGGGAGAAGGGAGAGCAGTTTGTGCTGAGGAAGCTGCACTGAACTGGTTGTGGAAACAATGGCCAGACATACAGGATACGGAAGATCATCTTCACCAAACAACAATGAAACCAACAAGCAGGATGCATAGCACCACTACAGAAAGCTTAATCAAACCCACAAGGCAGATTTCAAATACCACAGTATGAAGTGAACACATTCAGGGTATAATGACAAACTGAAACACAGAGTATGTTAGACAGGCTGAATGTGCTGGAGCAAACAATTGCTCATTGTGTGGATTTATTTTACTGCTGGACATGTAGCGTGGGCTGCAGTTCATATACTCTATGAATTTAATTCTGTTCATCTAACCCTTTAAACAGAGGACTGTTATTTAAAGAACTGTTCATACCCAAACTGAAAAGCATAAATTCTCCAATTCAGACACTACTTAATTTGAAAACCATCTTACTGTGCACTTGATTAAGTTTTCTTTATCGTAATGAAGATTAATCTAGCGGAGAACCTTAGCAAGGATACCTTCTTCTGCCCTTCCTACCATCCTGTGCCCTCCCCCAACAACTTTAGCCTAACCATTTATCAGAGGGAAAAAATAAAAATAATTACTTGGAAAAACATTTTAATGACAATGCCATTATTTTCTTCCCCCAGTTATGGAAAATAGCATCTGAGTATTATTTAAGAGCCTGTGAGCTAATGAATACACTGAACTGATAATTGCACAAGCGACTTTTGCCTCTGTATCTCACCATTAGCATTGCTAAAAGCCCACAAGCCTTTCTGCATTTCTAGACTTTTAAAAATATTAGAAATTCAAATTGAATTACTAACTGTCCCTTAAGGCAAATACTAAAATGCAGTAGCATACTTAAGTCATAGACTCCTTGGTCAGACAAAGTAATCACATCCTTTATCTGTTTTGAATATCTTTCTCCTTCCTCCCACTCCATCCACCAACACTCATGTCATGTACGGGTAGTGACTAATAAAGCTGGAATTAAAATATGCCAAAGTACTGTCATGAAGACCATGATTGTTTCTATGCGTTTTGTTGCAAAGGACAATGGCAGAAGAATGGTTTGCACTGACTGCAACCTCTATCACAGAGGATCAAATATGCTCTATTTATTCCTGCCATTCAACCACAGCCTCAAAAAGGGACAGCCACTACATAACTAGGACAAACGATTTGATATCCATCAGGACAATCTGGAAGGGAACTGCAGCAGTCATTGCACTGAACACATTCTTGGTGTTCATTCAAACACTGGTTAATAGCTCAAAGAAAGGCAACTGACCAAGCACAAACAGTGGAAATCAAAACTCGCAGCAATGGTTGCAGCCAGACAAACTGTTAGAGGTCTGTTTCACCTACATATATCAGCCCACAACTTAAGCAATATTTAAGCATAGTAACTGCACAAATGCAACAAACAGGGACATTCCCAGTTCCGTTTCAAAAGTCTCGTCAGTTACATATAACAAGAAGAAATCCCAATTCCTTTTCTCGGCAGGGTATCTATCTTGTATACATTTACACTGCTCAAAAAACATCAGGTGCTACGCCAGGGAAAAAAGCATTTTCCGGTGAGCTGTAACAGGAGAACTCTGGAGCAGAGTCAAAACTCTCAGCTCTGCATAAGAGGGAAATCCTGAGTGCTCAGCTCACCTACGAAATCAGAACAGAACCTCTAGATAGTGGACGGAATTATTAATCTGTACACAGAGCTGCTGGAAGCTGATCTGCTCAACCACTTGCACTTCGGCCACTAGAGGGAACACAAAGAGAGGAACAGAATGAAGAAAGGCAAACGAGAAAGTAAGCTTTATGGCCCCCCATAAAGGCTGCCCTGCAAAACTGGGAAGCTTTGCCAGAGAAGCAGCCACCAGTCCTGCAGCTAAGAGTTATCATGTTAGCAGAAAACAATTCTTCTCAAGGTGAACCAAGTGTGGATAGAAACAGCGCCATGGTTCAAAAGCGGCAAGCAGATCAGTCCAGTGGTCTTGGTGCTGCTGGTCCAGCCACGGTACAGTAAGCTGAAACTGAGCTGAGCCTTCTTTGTTTTTTTTTTTTTTTTTTGTAAGCTCCCTGCAAGGATCTGAAGGTCAGATAGCTGACAAAAAACAGGATCATTTTATCCCATCTGCTTGGTCAAACTGTAGGCTGAGCCACAGCTCACAAAGCGGAGCAGTTCTCTGTAGAACGTTTTTAAATAATTCAGCAGGAGAAAAAGGAACAGTACGGCTATTGCCAGCGCTCCCACTCAGCAGCTAAAATACAAGTCTGGCTGAACTGCACAACAGGCAGACATTCTCTACTGCCCAAAGAGAGCAGGGTGAACAGAAGAACAGAAAAATATCTTTCCTTCTCCTAAGCAGTAAATATATGATCTTTCCTAGCCACCCATTACTAAGTTAATTGAAAGATGGAGTCCCAAGCAGGGTACAAGAACAGCGTCCTGGAATAAATCCAGCATTGTCTTTTCCAGCTGCTTGTGTGAGGTTAACAGGAGGACTGACTTCTATTGTGGGAAATGCCCCACTCAAATCTTTTGTATTCATTTTTGATTAACGGCTTCAGTCATTGGGGAATTATCAGCAGCCTGGTAAAAGTTCAAAGCCCTTTGTGTGAAGAAAGATGGGTAAATGGTTAGGAGAGGAGAGGGTTGGGTAGGGTAGGATACAGAGTGGGGGAAGAAAGGAATTGGATAGACATGGGTGAGAAAGAAAACAGCAAGGCTGAGCAGAGGGAGGGTACGTAATATTGAACAGCAAAGAAGGAAGAAAGTAACAAGGGAAGATGCACTACAAGCTATTTTAAGAGAAGTTCTCAAATAGAGGTTCGTGGAGATGGTGATTAAGAGAAAGGTAAAGACTAATTTCCAAGTACTAAAACATTAAAAGAATGAGATGGGAGTAATAACTCTTCTGGTAGGCCTTTTGTCTGTAAGCTAGTGCAGCTACTATAAGGAAGTTATAAAATTTGAGTGGAGGTAGATGTATTTCATCAACGATGTCTTTCACGATATGCTCTATATTATGAATTTGCCTTTGTAATTCATGCATCATTACAGATAAGAAAGAAGAGCAAAATCAAGCAAGGAAAGTAGCAAAGCTGTAATAAGAACAAGAAAGCAACATGCGAAGATGCCTAAACTTGCTGAAATACGTGAAATGTCTGATCCTCATTTAGGGGATCTGTCGGTACAGATCCATGAACACTTCAATGACTGTAACAGGATGAACCCAGAGTAAGCAGAATTCTTTCAAATAGATGTGGAAGGTCAGGATCAAAGACACACATCCCAGCGAGCAGCATGTCAAACTTTCTACCCTGGTATGGGTACCACTATTAGCAGAATTACTATGAATATGAGAGTGACACTCATCTTTTGAGGTATGCAATACCTGTAACCTCCTTATCTCCCACCTTTCCACATCCCTACTGAAACACCTTTCTTCCCTTCCCTTTACCACAATACATTCCTGCAGTACATTCCTACGTCCTCTACATCGTGATGCATTAACACACCCATACAGAGGCTGCTCATTGCTGTGGGTTCCCCAAAACCAACCACAGGCACCCAGGCATTGCCTAGGTAGCCAAAATGTGTGTGTGCCAAGTAGCTAGCTAGCAGCATGCTAGCTCCGAGCTGCTGACAGGACAAACTGCATTGTGAACCTCCCATGGCTCGTAGAAGATATTCTCTGCCTATTTAGTTTACAAAATGAGCGTAGAAGTTTCAATCTCTGTATCAGTGCAGTCAGCTAAAAAACACGGGCCAAAGCTGTATACAGTTAGGAATCATTATTCCAGGGAAGAGACCAGGAGCAAAAAACAGCTCTGCCACCCAACAAAATTACTCCAATCTCCACTAGCTCTACGGGATCAAACAGGCCACGATCCTGAAATGCCTCTAATTCCAGCAGGGATCAAAATTCCCCTTTGGCTCTTACCCCTGTACAAAACGAAGAGAGGCCATGTTTAGGTGACTGGGACTAACGGAGCAGAATGGATGCGAGCGCCCTGCCAGCTGCCTTTGTGCTACTGATAAGAGAGGGAAGGACCACCACCAGTGTGGTGTGTCCAGCACTACTCAGGGAACAAGGCAGAAATACTAAGAACCACTGAACCCCAACCATATTCACTTCATATATGCTGTTTTCTCTATTGAAAGCTGATATAGATTTTTTTTTTTCTGGCACTGGTTATGCAGCAGTGTTTTTTCAATGTTGCAGCATAGTAAAATCAAAAGAAACATGAAGAGTAAAACTCCCATAAAAATCAATAGAGAGAATGAGTATGTGCTTGTTTTAAAAGCTTTCGTCGCTTAACTTCCTCAGGCAAATGTAATGTGTAAGGGTTACTTTTAATGTGAGAAATAAAATTCCTACTGGCTACTCTCTGAACATACCAGATGTAACAAGAGGCGACAGTTATGCCGGTTTTGTTGCCATTGCTTTATTACCAGAGCTTATCTTGTTTGACAGTGTCCTAAAGATACAGACCTAAGATTTCCAGAAGGTGGAAAAAAAAAAAAAAAAGAGATGAGAAAAATAAAAAATCTAGAATCTTAGCAGAATAAAATATTTTAACTATGTACTCTAGCTAAATATTCTTACATACCACTTTTGGCAATTTTAAAGTATTTTTTCCAGGTAAAAGTCACCTACTAAATGGATAAGACAAGTGGCATTCTGCAACTGACATTGACTCCATTGATGCACCTTGTATACACTTAACCAACCCAGAAGCACTCCTCTTCATGTTTGAAAATATGGCTAATGACAACATATAAATAACACTGTTAAAATTATGCTTCCATTTTAATTCCGTAAGAAAGGTGGCATGAGACTACCTCACAAAACCTGCAGCACATTTTGATGCTTAGGTGAAAAGCCAGTAGAAGTGCCAGTTGATCCTCTTAACCTCACAGGGCACATCCATAAACTTCACAACTCACTTGTTTGCTCTGTTCCTCACTCACAGGATGATACACAGCATTGCTCCCTTTGGATTAATAAGTAAGAAGAGATGCAGAAAATTACTAAGAATCTGTCTTGGCAATTTTATTCCAGAAAAAAAAGACCAGAATGTGTCCAACACATAGACAACCTGGAAAGAAATTTCTGAGATGAGTGAAGCAAATGATAAAGCAAAAAACAAAAAAACAAAAAAACAAAAAAAAAACAAACAAAAAAACACAACAACAACAACAACAAAAAAACCCTCTTGCAATTACAGAATTACAGCCACAACAAAAAACCCACTTTCAGTTTCCTGAGCCCACCTGTACTGGAAGCAAAATGGAACACAAAAACTTCCATGAAAGAAAAAATGATGAAAGCTCTGCTGGGTCTTTTTTGCTTTGTTTTTAATTGGAGTTATTTGTTCTTGTCAGAACTCGCAATTCAAACCAGTAGAGTCTTATCAGTCCTTGTGCATTATGTACTTTTTTCCCCCAAAGTTGCACAATGATTTCGCATGAGTTTTCATTAGTCTGCATCATGACATCATTGCGTGCAGAATTCAGTTCACTGGCACAATGCAGATCCACTGCTTATATTGCTCTGAGAGCAGATAGGGTAAGTCGCATTTTTGAACTAAAGAAATACAGCTTTCTTAGAGAATGTGTAAAGAGAGAATTCTTTTGTTAGCTGTCAGTGGGATTTTGCTATCTCTGTTAAATATATAATGGTTAGTGTCATAACAAAGATCAGCCATCATGTTATGGCATTTATCTTCATGAGTGAAGAGAGGAAGGGCTACTGTGATTTATTCCATCTCTCCTCATGAGACGATTAATGTCATAAGAGATCAGCCTTCAGTACTGACTTGTACACAGAATAAAACATAGGGCTGGAGTGGGATGCTAGGCAGTTTTAATTGCCACAAGTTTGGAAGCCCACATTACTTACAGATGGCACAGTTGACAATTACTCATCTAAGATTTTCAAAAATAGAAGAATATTTTGTGGTTCACTAACTCATATCCATTTTATGTTGCTTACTTGTTCAGCCCTCCTTACCAGTCCTTCTACAAAATCCCTTTCCCCATCTCATCACCCAGGTCCACCCACAGTTGTCCTGTTAAACACAGCATTCACTGCAGAATTGAAGTGCATATTGGCAGTCTACAGTGATATTTGTAGCATCTGTTTAAAGCCTTGAAAAATATACTATTTAACAACTATTACTAAGAAACATTTGTCACAATACAGACAGATTACAAAGAACATGTGATGGCTCCGTATCTGAGTCTGTATGTATATGTAAATACATATAAATAAAACTTTGGATAGAAGGAGCAGCTTTCCTCAAGTTTTGAGAAAAGTTACACAATCTCTTCTTCCCAAAGGTCTTGTAAAACAATCAGACCATTCCCAATTTACATTAATAATCTTTCAAAACCCTATCACTTCAGAAAAAGCATACACATATTACACTGTTTACATGCTCCCAACTCCTTCTCATAGGAAAAAAAAAGCCTCAGATTATATTGTGGTGTTGAAAAACATGATAAGCAAGAGCTCTGTTAAAGAGGAAATAATTATTTTTCCCCCAAATGGAGCTAGAATTAGTATCTGGATTTTCTCAGATTCTCCTTTTCTGGATATTGATAAATCATGCCACACTGAGTAAAATTTAATTCTTGATTTTTTTTTTCCCGGGTAAAAATAGCGAATCTTTACCATTGGTTTGCATCAACTATAATAAGTAATTAAAGAGCTCTCACCACAAAGCATTATCCTTATCTACTTTTATCGAGTATTGACTCAAACACTTTTATCAGGCTGTTAACTATGTCCACATATAATGTAATCAGCACCTGAGGCCAGCCACACCAGTGAGAGCAGCCAGGTAACAGCGTAACATCAGGGCAAGAGAGAAGTATTATGAAAGCTAAGGACGTTTTTTTTTTTCTTATAGGAGGAGATAGGAGGAGAGGTGGACAGGAGAGAAAGATCAATGGGACCTTATCAGTACAGCTGTCTTCCAACTGGATGCTGATTTCTCTTAGAGATTTGAACCAACAGAAGCAATTGTTTGGCATAGGTAAGCCGATTCAATCACGTCTGCAGCCTATAAAGAAGAAAGATGAACTTTCTTCAGAACTGGACTTGGTAAGGAGACAAAATGCTGACTGTTAAACCAACTGTTTGCAATCAAATCTCAACCCAAAACAGAGAACGTGTCATCCTCCGTGAGGGAAAATCCTGAAAATGTTCAGGATAATCTGTAGTTGTGGAGGGTGCCAACTCCTGACCCTTTTGGAAGGCGTTATTCCATGCTGCAAGGCCAGACTCCCAAAAGTCTATCTGGCGGATCACTGGCCAGGTTGCAGCGGGAAATGACCATGACACAGCTGATGATGCCGAGCTCTGGAATCACAACAAAGTAATTGGTCAACAGAGATGAAGGGTTTGCTAAAGGAATGTAAATACAGAGACTTCTTATAAAACTAGGCTTCCTGTTCAAGGCAAACCTCTATCTTTAAGGGTCATTAACTTTACAGCATATTTCTTACCTAAGACACTTCACTATACATTCAACAGATTAAACTGTTAACTGTTGAGAGAATACCCAAGAAAAGCTATGCAAGGGCAAAACACGGCTGTTAGATAGTATATTCAGTCATTAATTTTATTTTTTTTCTATGAGCACCGATATAAATATATGTGAGTTTTCCCAAAGTTGCATCTCCTCTGGAAACGCAGAAGTAATAAATTGTCTGCTCCTAGGAAATGTTACTGGCAAATAACTTCAATGTCCATGGGGCTTAGACACAATGTCTTAGATGTAATGTTTTAAAAGATGATAATAATACATGTTTTTTGCTCCATCTTCTATTTCCTCTCTAAAATAGCAAGCAACAAAAAAGTGAAAATTGTTTCATGTGAAGTTACACTGCCTCAGCTTGGGCTTCCAGTGTAACTACTGAATGCACACCGTGCCTTTGAACCAATGTGAGGCAGTAACGAGATTCGACTCAAATCCTGGAACGCGATCGTCTTTAACTATGCCAGACAATCTCATCCAAAGACATAAAATTATACACAGAAGATTTAGGCACTATGTTCTCTAAGGTTAAAGAGAAAATAAGCCATGGTGTCCAGAATCACAATAAGAAAACTAGAACAGTCTCATCGTCAAGCATTGTGTCGGACAGACTTTAGGAGATTTTAGGAGATACGTATGTTTTGCTGCTCTAGAAATAACCTTGGCAAGATCATTTGAAACTAATTCTGAAAATTCTGGTAGGAGATCTTACTACCAAACAGATGAGAGAAAATTTCAGAAGATGAATTGGCCTTTTCCATTATTTCAGAGAGATTACTTATAATTTCAACAATACCATTTTGGCTGAGATAGCCCCCATATTGGAAATTGTTCTAAACAGAATGCAACATAATAAAAACACAGCATTTCATTTCCAAAACAAAGATTTTGTCTTTTACAGAAAAGACATTTTTTGGTGGCGGTGGTGGTGGTGTATTGTTCCCCCCCCACACACACACCACTTTTTTTCCCCCCCCTCTCCATTTCCACCCTTAAACTACCACAGTTTGAGAAGAATCCAATCTCGAAAGATGAAGATTTGTTACGTAATTAAGTGAAATGGTGAGAGAATAAATAAACAAATGAAATGCAATTTCATCCTAGAATTCAGAATTATTCTTTTCTGTTTCTTTCACTTTCAGTCATAGATTGTCTCATCCATTACATTCACTATACTATTTCTCACTGGTAGAAAAATATCTCCTCTTCTTCACCATTTCCCAATGCAGCACTACCATCCTTCCCGCAGGATTACATCAGAATTACTCAGGCACGCTCTCTTTTTACCACATGACATGCCAGCAGACACAAACCCAGTTTCATTCTCTTCTACTAATCCCAGAAAACATATGCAAGTACTAAAAGTAACAAGCATCGTAACTATTATGTATGCTTGTAACATTAAAAAAAACAAACACATTATTTTCAGAACATTAATTATCAGAATGCCCTCCCCAGATCCTTTCCCTCCCCCACCACACCCATGTTTTTCTCTAAAATTAACTCCAACATTTAACAACACTTTAACTAACACATGAAACTTCTTCCCATAGCAGCTCCAAGAATGCTGATAACAGCAAACAGGTGCAGTGCTTTTTTTATTATTATTTAAAAAAAAAAAAAAAACTAAAAAACTTTCAGTCCCTTTGCAGCTCTTCGAGAAGCATTTCCCAACCACCATGCATATATACCAGCCTCCGTGATCCAGGCAGCTTCTTTTACAGTTCTGGCTCAGAATGAGAATAGGAGCATTATTGTACTTTATTTTAACATTACTTTAAACTGTTTGAAACATTCTCCTACAGCTCAGACACAATATATTAAGTTTGCATATGGAAATTACAGTACGAAACCAAGTCTGTCCTCATTAAGGAAAGTCACACAGCTAGAGACTTTTTATTTTACTTTTTTAATTAATGGAATCGTTAAAGGTTTCAGCAATTATAGAAAGATAAGAATGTTTTGAGGATGTGTCAAACAATTTATCTCCAAGCAAGGCAGATAACCCCACAAATGAACGGAGACAGAATTGTTCTCTATTGGAACATATCACTTCTTTCATTAGAAATTAATCTACAAAAAAAAAAAGTCTAACGTGTCCCTGAAAAAAATCCTACTTAGAGCCATCTAATTTGAAAGATCAAGATACCTTAGATTTTTTGGTTTGTCAGTTTTTCAAACGAATTAAAGGACAGCAAGACAACACTCTTCTGGTCCACCTTCTAAAGCTACACAAAATAATCCTGGTCAACTGCCTTGATTCCATTCCTTCAGAATCTTAAACGTTTCCTAGTTTCTTCATCTTCTACTGCTGTAGGTTTCAAGCCCGTGGTTCGCAGACCAGTTGGAAGATTACCCTTCTGGAGTCCATGAGGCAGTACAGCTCAAATGATTGCTCAGACACTGATTATCTTTAGCGTCTTTCAACACGCCCCCTCCTCTTATTGCTTATGTCTTGCACTGGATCCTGCACCCTTCATTCACTTCTCCCACACTTATGCTCTCTTTCACTGTACACCTCCCCAGGCAGCCCTAGGTGAGTTCTGCAGCCTCCTCCTCAAGTGTTGCTGCGGACCTGGAGGCTAAATTAACAACCCACAATGAACGTCAGACACTTAGTGCAAAGGACTGCTCATTGCACAGGCACAGAGAAGTTCCTGTGGAGGTACTTTGTAAATGCAAGAGTCATCAGCGATGGATGAGTAATGGACATATACAGCATGCAGTAACTTGCACAGTCAGACTGATAAAAATCTCCAAATTTACCTTGGGAAGTCATAGCACTCCAGCTCTTAAGTACTTCTGCTACTCTAAAAAAAGAGCATGTTTTAAGATCACAGCCTCTCAGAGGGGCTCACTGAGTCCTTGGAACACTGTGTCACAAAGAGCACAAAAGATCCCTCTTCACAGAATAACCACAGTGTTCAAGCAAGCTGAGAGCAGTAATTCCATTTTCTTTCAGCATCTACTCTTTGAGTGCTGATCCCATGCTCTGTAAACCATAACATTCACCAACAGACTTTTTACTAAGGAAAAGGAGCACAACTCCACAGCAAAGACACAGGCTCGGTTATCACTGACAAGTTTCACTCAGATGGGTAACTCTCATTTCAAAAGTGACAGGGGAAATTGGCAGTGAGTCAACTGACCCCTGAGCACTGACTGACTGGAGGAAACAGTATTTTAGTGCAAAGAATTTAGTTTGCAAGATGAAAAAACAAACAACTGGACCAACTCAGGAGCTGAGAGCAGTGTCCATTTCTTGCTGGTGCTATCTGTTTCCCCAAAGGATGCTGGGGCTCATTACAAGCAGACTGAATGTCCCAGGCATGCAGACTTGTGTCTTTGATTCTCCCAGCCAGTCTCACAGAGCTGTAACCCAATACTTAACATCGCATATAAGATTTGGGCTGCTAAGTCAGGAATTTGAGGGACCACATCAAAACAGGAATCCTTACTCTATCCTCTCATCAAATATTACTTACAGGGATACCTGGCAAAAAATCACTTCAGCTATTGCTCACAAGGCTACTGTTTGACTACCACCCACATTCAAAGCCCCCCCAGCTGCACACATAGACTGGGTACAGTGAAGTAAACCAATGTTTTAAAAGATCAGTAGCCTTATAAACAACAAATTATTCTGTATACTGCAGCTTCCCCTTTCTTTCCTATGATCTGGCCCAACAGACCCAAGCACTTGCTGAATTGTCCAGCCATGCCACTGGTGTGTGCTTAACAGACAGCAAATGTTTAATAATGCAATGCAACTTGACAGCACAGCGTCCTGGAAGCAGGACAAAACAAAGACAAACAACCTGTTTGACAGGCATTGCCAATGTAGCAGAATTGGCTACACAGAAAAAAAAAAGTTTAAAACAGAGAGCTCAGTACAAGAACAATCCACGCAAATACCAGGTAGTCCCTTGTACCTTCAGGCCACTACACCCTGCCACTGGTCACCTTGAAACCAATGACAAAAAGGTATTAACATATCTCCAGAAACTTATTTGAAAATGTCTTCAACAGTGATTATGTCTTCAACAGAGCTTATTCCACAGCTACACAATGAGTCCTACAAAGTTGTCATACTTACATTTTAAAACAGAAGATCAGTGCTTGCAAAAATCTCCATTATGAATGAAATAGCTTATGAAACAGACTAGAATGCACTACTGACTGCTGCTGTTAAGTATGAACCTGCTGCAGCATTGCTATATCAAAACTGCTGAAAACATCCAGAGGCTTTAAGTACTAAAAACCCTCAAAAAAGACAGAGGAAGTGACTGAGCACCATTAAATAAATACAGAATTCTCAATCTGAACAATAAAACCAGTGCTTGCTGTCTAGTCACTGTCAGGAAAATAAAAATAAAAAATAAAAAAAAGAGGTAAAGATACATTTGAACTCTAAATGACCTCCATTGGGTCTCTTCAGGATCACTTTTTTCTCCTAGTTCTCCCATTTTTAAGTAGGACATGAAATTCCACAAAAAGAGCAGATGCTGGCAAAGTCCAGAGAAGTCCTAGCTCAAAAAATGGGTAAAGAAAGTTACCAATTGATTTCACAAACCTAAAGCTAATTTGGGGCATCTGATTTTAGTTTTAAGTCTGACCAGACAATGTGACCTTGAGGCCCTTTCCAAACTCACTTTCTTTGATTATCAGTTCTATGATTATCAAACTAATGGCGTAATTATGATGAACACCAAACTCCACAGAGCTTCTGTTTGGTCTTACCTGCCTAGAATTTCAAAACAAGAGAAAAGCCCAATGAAATGAAAGAAGCTGATGTGATCAAAGAACACCATAATTTTGAGATAGCTGCTAGAATCTCGGTCCGAAAGAAAGACAGCCAGCTATGGCCAGTAACTATTTACTCCCATTTACCTTGCTAGGTAGTACTGACAGATGTGGTGACACGCATTACCATGCAGTACTGTATTCCTGGTACAGCAGTGCCAACAGACACCCCAGCAGCTGGTAGATAACTGGGAATTTTGAGACATAAAAAGAATCAACATTTATCCAGGAATAGACATCAATAGATCTACTGAAGCAACTGGGTGTGGAATTTATCCAGTTACAACTGATGGGACTAAAAGAAAAATAATAGAAACAAAGTTATCACTTACTGAAGGACAATGTTACGTGCTTAGGCAATACAATGATTGTGGTAGAGCCTATCATAAAAAAGGTTTGAATCATAAACGCGAGAACAAATCCCATGGGACTTGAAGATTGCCTATGACTTACTAGATTCTGTAGACATTTCAAAAGGAAACTCACCAACCACTATAGGACTTAGGTGTGTTCTCCAGGAAAGGGAGACAAACTTTGACCTTCGCATGGTTGTTGTGTACTTTGGTTAGGCCTCTTTCCCTCTCTAGACATCAGGTTATACAAGGAGCTGATCAGGATGACTGCTTTACCAAATTCATGGCTGTATCTATATTTGTCCAAGATCTCAAGAAACAAAGAAAATACCTTCAACAGTAAGTTCACTGAATCACTCACTAGCCCTAGACACGTCTGTCACGGAACACTTCTGAAGTTGTAGATAGCAACATTATCAGAACATGCAAGTTAAGCCATCCTCTACAGAACGGGATTTTCACCCACAGGATAAGGTCCAGCAGGATGGGGCTCTGGGCAACCTGGTCTAATGAAAGATGTCCCTTCCTATGGCAGGGAAGTTGGAACCAGGTGATCTTTAGAGGTCCCTTCTTACCCAAACCATTCTGTGACTCTGTGATAATGATCTCTACGTAGAGCCTCTACAAACAGTGAGGAGATACTCATCACCACCGACTCAGCTAGATCAATCCATGCATGTAGGAGGGCCAGTTTTAAAACACAGTATAGAATTTCTGCCTTTTAAATAAATCATTTTCTGCTGCTCTACATCATGAACAATCAATTAGAAAATGTTCTGAAATACCTTCTACAGAGAGCTATAGCCCAGTCCTCTCAATGACTCAGTGAATGTCCCTGGTGCTTTGAGAGCACTGACTGAACTGTGCTTGTTGATGACGGCAAAAGTTGTCGGACAGAAACTACGTTTAGTTGAACTACACAGAACAGGTCTGCCTCACAGAGCTGAGGTGCGGGGTGCCACATCAGATTCAGAACCTGCAGGTTAACAGCCAGACCCCATATATTAAAAACCTTACCTAAAAGTTCCAACAATACTGAGCGAAGCTACATGTGAGGCACCACAGAGACTTCATCCTGCTGAACTCAAGCTGTTAAAGCGAGCTGAAACTCTTACCATTCACAGGATGTAAACAGAAAACACAGGACTGTCCCCGCTTCCTGTTCCAATGCCACAAACCAGAACTTGCTCAGGCCAGCCAGTGGTACTGCCCTAGATCCCTCCTACAGTAACTGCAGTCCCCAACCCCTTTCAGTGCACTTACACTGAAGGCAACCTAGGGAGAAGGCATGCACTGCCAGATGGCTTACTATCTATCTCCTGATACTCTTGGTGTCTGTGTTAAAGTACGATAGCCCTAAGTGGATATAACTGGGGACTGGGTGGCTTAAGGTATGGTACTTGGAGACACAGGTCATTCCTCTAAAGCTTAGCTTAGCTGCAGGTAAGAAGGAAGGCACCTCTCCACTATGTTTACATTCTCAGTTTGTACATCTCCTCCCAAGGAAGTCCAACAAGAGGGAACTACCTCGCAGGACTTCACAAGGAAGGAGCTGCCTGAGAGGACTGACCATCAATGGTTTGAGTTTCTTTGTGTAGGGTGACTGCCTCTCTAAGTTGGTAAAAATCAGATGGGTCACCTATGGCCAATCTGTTGTCACTGAGCACCATGGTGATTTGCTACCTGAACTAACAGGATGAGCAAGTGGGCTGAACGAGGGTATGCTGCTTAGAGCAGGCTCTGCTCCAGGTTGTTCCTCTGACTTTGCAGGGGAAACTGACCATTCCAGAATGACAACTAAGGTGGTTGATTCAATCTGCAAGTCTGTAAATTCCTCAAAGGAGGCTTTGGTCAGTTTCAACTGGAACCCATGGAAACACAATGAAATATTTTGTGCTAATCACACCTCCTTCCAGGTCCCGATAAAACACATATTGGAAACAGAGGCTGTTATTTAGTTACTGCTAGTTACAAAGCATGCCAAGATTATCATCAGATAACCAGGAAAATAGAAATCGTTTTGAAACTTGCAACATTTCAAAAACACCTTCTGCTCGAAAGCCAACAGCTAAAGTTTAGCAAATGACTCTCCAAGTGACTATAACCCCTAGTCACAGTATAAAGAACAAAGCAAACACCATGGCAGGATGCAGAATGAATTTGGCTTTTCGCCTTGAGGAGAGCATGCTACTTGATCCAGGCTAGGTTGCTGCAGTGACACAATTTGATCCAGGGAAGTGGTAAATTGGACTGGCAGATCCCAAGCACCCTAGCTGTGAATAGTAGATACGGCCTCGGGTGTGGTTACTGGAAACCATTTCATTGTGATTCGAAAGGTTTCAGGTGAAACTGATCAAAGCACGCAGCATCACAGGAAAATATTGGTTCTTCTCCACAAAGAAATATAAGCCAGGAATCATTCACTGTACCAGTAAGCATTAAATCATACCTTCAGGCACTGATAACACTATCTATTTGTTGAACAATGCTCATATTTAGATTCCTGTAAGAGTTTTCTCCTATTTTACCCTGATTTGTAGACATATTGTAACTTTTCTTGGAACAAGTTCCATTCTCAGTTTGGGTTACTGCTTCCCAAAAGGTCTGTGATGCCAAGGATGAAAGGGCCATCTCAAGAGTTAGAATCTCTGTTCCTCTCAATCTGCCCTAGAAGAATGCAAAGGATGAGCTGAAACAGGAAATTTATGTTTTTTTTGACCAACTTTTTAAGTAAAAATAAAATAAAATAAAACGTACTAATTCCTGTAGTATTTTATACTAACCAAATGAAAAACGCAACCACAGAAGGTAAAAAAAGAAATGCAGGTTCAACCTTGTCTAACAAGTGCAAAAATTACTTTGAATAAAACAAATTGGAGGAAACCCTAGAGCAAACCAAAATAATACATAGTTCTTCAAAGCAGCATTGATTGTGGATCAAAGGGAAAGGCCATCAAAACTTCCCAAGCCACAATGTTTCTGCATGTCTGAAAAAGAATTAACTGAGAACAAATGTGGAAATAATAGTAGGTCTGTGCTAACCCAACAACAAAGAAATCCTTAATACTGAAAAACAAAGTCATGTCAAATCGCCTATTTTCAGAGATACATGAAGCTCCTTTCGCAATGCTTTAAAATTTATTTATAGTAACAAGAGTGAAGACTTCCGATAAAAGCCAAAGGCATTATTATCATCAATAGTCTAACTGCACAGAAGTTACTCTTCTATTTTTTTTGTTTGTTTGTTTCATTTGTGGTCTTCAAATATGAAGATGTAATGCAAAAATAGTTCCATACCACTATATCTATTTCAACTACACTATCTTAGCAGAGCAGATGAAGCAACAACCAGCTTTTGGACAGCCAGCCCCAATAAACGGTAACATGCAAGCTAACAATTCCGGTGGGCTTTTGTTGCTTTTTCATGTTTTCTTTTTTTTTTTCCTTCAACATCTGTTTCCTTAATTAATTAGCATAATTTTCTTAAAGTTTACAGGAGCAACAGAACAACTTGTAATTAAGAGCTGGATCCTGTCAGGAGACTAGCGCAAGAAATACAAGAATTAAGGAATGAATATTAGTCACCCAACATTCACACGTCAGAATCATGAGTGCTCTATGGCACCATAAAACACACACAGCCATCAGTAACATAAGAAAACCTTTCTCTTTTCTAAATTTAGTTTTGAAAGAGAGCAAAAATACTGGAGAGGAGATGGGGCAGCCAACACATGAGTAACACAACAAATGCTGCTTTTCTCATCCTTGCTACTCTTCTCATTTTCTTCTGCTTTATTGTCAACTAGGGGTAGTAACTTAACTCAAGTGTGTTTCAAAACACCACTTACAGGAAAGAGAAGAGGGCAATAATAAAGATGAGCTATCCATTAAAAAAAAAAAAAAAAAACTTTTAAAATGTTATCATAAAATGTTACTATCACCTTTCACAGACATTCTGTGCTTCATGCATATGCTGAGCACTGCATTCATGAGGTGAGCAGCCCAAACTCATTTTGTTCAGGCTTTTTCTGCCCTCTAGATCACAAAAACCAAAGGGTTTTGCCTGGCAGTCAAAATCAATGATACAAGTTGAATCGCTGCTGCCTGTTTAAGACTGCTAGCAGTTTCTATGTGGCACAGTATACTTGGACATATTTTCTTCTCAGTAATTTTCATTTTGATATTTCTTACGCAGTATCTTATGGCATGAAATTGAGGCAGAATTCAATATTTCAGGACTTTGAGAATCACTTGAGAGTCCTAGTGAGCCTAAGAACAGCTGAAACTCACCATATACAAGTTTTTTTTTCAAGTGAATGGGATCGTTATAAATTGAACTTCTCAAGTGCTTAGCCTTTCTGTTCAGTTTTTGCAAGAGCCACATATGACCAGAAAACAACAGCTTCATCACATTGGGATCAACAAGAAGACAGAGGAGAAACTTCCTCCTTCCTTTAAAAATTTTCTTTTGTTCTTGTTAAGTGTTGTATCTTACTCTATCTGACACAAAAAGCAAAAAACTGGCATGGAGATAATGTCCAGGTTGTGCACAAACATTGCTGTAGTCTCCTGAAAGTACCTGAGAGCTGACATACCAGGTCTAGAAAGGTTTGCCCTTTGGCAGGTTGTGAAGACAGGTTGCAATTTTGTCCATAAAAATGTGTGTTGTACAAAATGGGTTCTGTAACATGAACTGTTAGAGGTATGCCACCATTCCACCGATCCTGCACATGCGTTCATTTCTCAGGAATGCTTGTAAGCTGGGTTATGCCTTGCCCTGAGATAAGCAGACTTGCACGAGGAAAAAAAGCAGCGTGCCGCACACAGAAAGATTCAACTCTCTGCAGGAGACTTCTTCCACGAAACGCAAGTCCCAGTACAGGACATTCCAACAGCTCCTGTTTTACCGCCTATGTCACAAACATGGTATGTACAGCAAGAGCTGAATATAATGGGAGTCCTTTCCTGCTTCGGTTCTAAAAATTGAGGGAGTATCTTGAAAAAACACTGCATTGCAGGAACTTGAGTTTTCAAAGACCTTTTTAATCAAATACAAGAAATGGAAATGCAACACTGCCTGTCAGTGTGGAGCCGCACCACTTAGGCTTACACATTACAACGTATTTTAAGACTGTCATGTAATATATTTTTCTAAAGCACTTCTCTTTCTTTCATTGTGAACGTGGGAAATGGAGAGCTGTGTAATGATTTCAGGCTTGAGTCCAGTTTTTGTACTCCTTTTTATCCATGACAACTATTACATGGTGCATTATGAGTTTCAATATAGATTGAATAGAGACATGACCATATCCATTTCTTTCATAATTACTGTGAGAGAAATAGTAAGAGAGTGAATGAGGCAAAAGTGTAGCCACAGAAGGAAGATGATTTTATGACTAAGAAACAGGACTACTACCGAGACACTGTTGGTACTATAACTGCCTCTCCCACAGATTTCCTGTACAGCTTTGAGTAAGGTACTTAATCTTTCCGTGCCTCAACTCTGCATGGGTAAAGCAGAGGTCAAAATACTTAACTTCATAGGCATGTTGTAGGTATAGAAACATTTGTGTTTGGGAAGCTACTGGGTGTTGCTAATAATAGCTACATATGTGACTGAAACATAGGAGAAGAATGTATCTTAGCACAGACTTTGAGAGGTCTACAGAAAATAAAGTACAGCACCTCACAGCAAACAAAGAAAATTAAAAAATAAGCAGGTTTAGTGAGCAGGCTAGAACTACTCGGAAAACTAGCATACAAGTACATCATTCAAAGTCCACATTATAACAGATGCACATGCACAACAGAGTGAAAAAGCAACATTACCTATCTTCTTTTATACCTTTTGAGCAGTTCACTTTGAAAGCCCAATACTGATGTAACGTAAGGGCTTTTGTGGAAAATTTAACACAAAAATTTCCATATGTTTGCTGTGTGAATTAATTCAACCTCTTGTTTCTAAAAATAATTCAGTACTATACAATTTTACAGCATATTGATCTAGGTAACTCATGAGTCGTTTTTCATGAGTGCGTATCAATCACTTCATTGTTTACTTGTCGTTGGAAAGAAATTGATTTAATCAAACCTTGCAGTAATACATTATTGATGCATCCCAAGAAAACGAAGTCATAATGAACCATCAGGGTCCTAACATAAAACACTGTAAGGAGTGGCAATTTCGGCTTCGATCTTTCACTGTGATTTGCAAACATATGCCACTATGTTAATAAAGCTCTGTTCAAGACTGGCTGCTCTGCACCGTACTATGCGTCATTCACATAACAGACTTGGGACAAGTTCTCTGTAACACAGCAGACCCCAGGGAGACTAGACAAAACCACACTGTGGACCTTATGCATCTCCACCACTTATATACAGCGATGTATCATTTTTACTGGATTTTTGCAAATCATGACCCTTCTGGGGGGAGCACTAGGTGGTATGACATCACGAAAATGAGAGACTTCGCCTTTCTCCTCGGCACTGGCTCAGCCTTTGTTCTCCAGGGGCTCTTAAACTTTCCACATATTGGACCACATGGGAATAGTAATTTTAATAAATACACATTAAAATTCTTTTATGTACATTCGTCAAACAAAAGACAGCTTACAGTGGCATCTGCTGCAGTCACTTGGAAGAGGGAAGCTAGGAAAGCAGTTGATGGATTTTATAGACTTTTGAATACATTCTGATAGTTTAAAGCTTTAAGAAACAAGCACTGTAGTAACACGCCCTGCCACCGTTATTTTGTCAAAGATGAGTGTTTTACTGCAGATAAACTTTTGTTACAATTACGAGAAATGGGAGAAGACAGTGGTGACGCTGTATCAGAACATCTTCACTAAAGCTGAGTTATTAGAAAATTCTGTAGGACGTACAACGAACCGTATCAGAATCTAGCACTGCCCAAGCGTATGAGAATACCTAGGTACAGCTTACAGAGACATCTATAGGTAGTGCCTGTCTAATACCTCATAATTATTTACATGAGAGAGCAAGGCTGAACTTCTACATAGGAATTCACATACAGCAAGGTGAGAAACATTTTTACAAGAAATGTCTAGTTGTGAAGTACAACAGTAATAAGATATCAAAACACATTACCAGGAACAGATGCACCATTATCACAGACACTTTACTTAAGCAATTAAGTCCGTATCCGAGACAGATAACATATAAAGTTCATGTGGATACAAAAAGCAAAAAAGCAATATAGCCAGTAGCATAAATCCCTAGCTTTCTGATCTTTCCGTGCACCCAGTTGAAGCTGAGCCAGACGCAAGTTTGCAGGAGACACACACAGAACCGTGCACAACCACACATGCTGTACTGTGCATAGACTATTTGTTGTAAAATTCCTAGAACGGAGCGAACTCACACACACTCTGAAACCGAAAAACAACATAAACAATGTGGGCTATTACACTGAGCAAACAATAATACGGAATCATGAAAACAGATACAGTAGGGAAAAGGAGACAGTTTCCTAATGAAGTGGGAATAGACTAGGTCTCCAGAGCCACAGAGCCTTCAGAGAAGCGGGTCTGATTGCCCTGAATATTTCCCTGCTCAGCCGGGAAAGTAGAGAGGGTGAAGAGAAATCCCAGTAAGAGTTCTCTCTAACGTCCTTGCCCCTCACCCCAGTCCTCCTGTCCGCGCTAACGGGACGAAAAGGCAATTCCCGGATATTTCACTTTTCTCTGCGCTTTAACGGAGGGGTTTTCTTGGGATATCTGATGCGTGAACTCACCGAGACAGAAACAATCCCTGGATATTTACCCACACACACGCGTGCGCGCGGCAAGAGGAGAAAAGAGCAGGCATTTCCTCACACACACGCACCGGAGACGGGCCGCAGCTCTTTCTCCTCTCGGGCCGGGGACGGGAGGAGGCCAGCGGGCTGCCCGCGCCTCACGCGTGTCCACAGTGGCTGCATGGGCGTCGCGGGCGGCGGCAGCCCCTCGACACCACGGCCCCACGCGCGCGCAGCGCCTCCGCCTCACGCTTCGTGCGGGGCTGCCTGGCCTCACACGTAACCCCACGCCCTCACACGTGCCCTCACACACCCAGATGTGCCCTCACACGTAACCCCACGCCCTCACACACCCACACGTGCCCTCACACCTAACTCCATGCCCTCACACACACCCACATGCCCTTACACACCCACATGTGCCCTCACACACCCGACCTCACGCTCACAGACACTCCCTCACACACACGCGCGCTCCCCGTCCCGCCCTTGCACGCTCCCTCACACTCACGGACTCGCTCCCCGGCCCTCCTTGGCACACTCCCCCTCACACACACACACTCACACACACACTCACACACTCCTCCCCCCCCCCCTTTACACACTCGCGCCCTCTCGCGCTCCCTCTCCCCAACGGCCCCAACGGCCGGCAACAAAGCGGCGGGCAGCGCGCGGGGCGGGACGCGCGCACGGGCACACGCAGGCTCACACTCACTCGCTCACACTCACACACTCACACGCTCACGTTCACACTCACACACAACGCTGCCGCGGCACCTACCAGGCGGGCAGCCTCGGCCCAGGTGCGGTCCTTCTTCTTCCTCTTGTCTTTCATGTTTGCATCTCATTGAGGTGGTTCTGAGGGGAGGGGAGGGAGGGGGAGGGCGGGCCGGGGAGGGGTGTGTGTGTGAGTGTGTGTGAGTGTGTGCGTGTGCCGGGGGGGCCCGCAGGGGTTCCGCACGGACAATGATACGGTGACACCGAGCGCCGGAGCCCCCGGGGCGGGAGGGGCGGGGGCGGAGGAGGCGGGAGCGGAGGAGGGAGGGAGGGAGGGAGGGGGGGAGGTTGAGGAGAGGAGGGGAGGGAGGGGAGGGTGGGGGGGGGGGGGAGCCGGGCGGGTTCGGCTCCGTTCGGCTCCGCTCGGGCGCGCTCGGCCCCGCTCGGCCCCGCCGGGCTCCCCGCGGCGGCGCTCAGCTGACAGCCCGCGGGGCGCCCCGCCACGCTCACAACAATGCGCTGTGACGTCACGGCGGGCAACGGCGCCCGCACCAAACATCCCCCCCTCCTCCCCTCCTCACCCCCCCTCCCCTCCATACACACCACCCCCCCCCCTCCCCTCCCCTCCCGCTCCCGAGCAGCGCGCCCGCCGCCAAGCCTCGCGAGAGCCCATGCCGAGGACTACAACTCCCGTGGTGCCCCGCGGCGGGCGGGGCGGGGCGGGGCGGCTCCCTGGGGACAGCAGGGGTCGGGGCGGCGCCCCCGGGTCCTACCGCCCGCCCGCGGTGCCCCCCGTCCCGCGGGCAGCCCCCTCCCCGGCACGGGGACCCCTCCCGCTGGCTCCTACCTGCCTGCCCGCGGCTGGAGGTGTCCCGCGGGAAGCGGGGCGGAGGCGCCGCGTCCCCCTGCGGACAAAGGCGGCCGCGGGGCTCGGTCCATGGGGCGGCCGGGGTGCGCGTGTGTGTGTGTGCCCTCCGCCGGGCGGCGTGGGGCGGAGGTGCCCGCCGAGGGGGGGAGGCTGCGGATTCAATCAGTGCCCCTTCCTGAGCCACAGGATGTGGCGGGGGGGGGGGGGGGCTTTCTCCACGATCTCTCCTCCCCTCCCCCGAATAGTGAAGTATTTTTGGAATACTACCGATTTTTTATTTATTTATTTATTTTTTTTTTTCAGGCTGAAACGAGTTGAGAATGATTCAGGCTTTGTCCAGTGCCTCCTTCGTCCCTCCCCAGCCGTGTGCCCTCTTGGTTTCCGTAACGTTAAAACTCGCACAGCTCACTGGAGAAATAAAAAAAAAAATAATAATAATTAAAAATATCAGTCCCAACTAGCACAATGTTCACAGAATCACAGAATTTCTAGGTTGGAAGAGACCTCAAGATCATCGAGTCCAACATCTGACCTAACACTAACAGTCCCCACTAAACCATATCCCTAAGCTCTACATCTAAACGTCTTTTTAAGGCTGTTTTATTTAGAAAAGGACAGGGGACAGCCCTAGGGGAAGCCAAAGCGGCTCCCTGATGGTGCTCCCTCCAGGAACACTCAGGCGGTGTGCAGGGTTCCAGCTGTTGACACATCCCCCTCATCCCCCTCATCTTTATATTGGAAATATTACGTGGAATGTAATTCCTCACTGTGATGCCTCTCCAGATTTCATATTTCATTTTCACACTCAAAACCATTAACAAAACAAACTCTATTAAAGCACTTTCTTCTGAATTTTGGGTTGACGCCACACTGTGTTGACTCCACAATTGACCAGGGTATTTGATATTGCCTCAGAAGTGTTCTTGGGAAAAATGGTGTTGGAACTGGGAATTTTCAGGTTCAACGGAGCTAGGTAATGTGTAACAGCTATTAAAATCATCCAGTTGTAGAAACAGCTACATATTCCTTAACTTTGATATTTACTGAATATTTCATGTCACCTTAGAAACAGCTAGAAAGGAAATGCTCGCTATTAGGATAACTTCATTGTCTACGCTTTGTTTCATTGACTTTGCTTTCTACCTTTTATGTCTCTGTCCTACTTTTCTTCTTCCTTTTATATTTCCTTCCCTTCAGTAACTTCCTACTCCTTTATGATGACAAAAAGGAATCATTCACATCTCACACCCATTCTAAAGACTAAATCTTTAGTTATTAACAACTTCCTTACAGCTGCCTTTGAAATGCCCTGATTGTTTTCAGCATTGAAACTGCATTAAAACTAAAAAATGCATAAGGAAGTTTATCAGTCTTTCTCATCGTAAGAGGCTGTTTTCAGACTAAAATAAATGTTTGCATTAGATTTCTGTCCGTTCACAATTAGATGACAACCTGGTTGCTTTTCAAGTTGCGTCACATCCCTAACATGAACTGAATTTCCATTACTCTGTTGAGCTGGAGAGCTTTGGTCCTGACACATTGGTGTTGGACAGAGGAGGACACTCCTTAGGTAAAGAGAAATTCAGGGATCCTCTATTTTTTATTTTTTTTTTAATTTATGTGTTTGTGTGTTTAGTGGTGGTGGTTTGATTGGTTTGTACTATTTTCTGTTGCAGTCAGGATCACACTTTCATCTTGTATTTCTGCAGACATGTGGAATAGTCTTTACAGTATTGCATCCTTTATACTTTACATTCAGCTACTGAAGAAATTGGACCAGTTTTTGTACTGCAATTGAATTCATCTGCTTAATTCCTACAAAGTTTGGGTGCTCCCAAGTTCCTTCTGTTGTTCAAATACAAATAATTGAAAATCATATACTATGTGTCCCTGACCTTGCTGGAGAAAGCAAGCCATTTATGCTGTTTACTGTATCAGAGCAGAGAGCTGGTGTGCATTCTGCATGCTTTCTCTCATGATAAAAAATAAAATGAATTCATGCTGCTGCAATGTCTGCAATAAATGTAGCTGAATCCTGTAAACACTGCCAGAGTACCTAGAAACCAAGGGAATCAACAGCATGGTACACGGCTGCTTTAAGGGAGTTGAAAATCACATGTAAGTCTTGAAGCACAGGGGAAAAGGGTCAAATTTAGCTTATGGAAGAAAGCATTTCCTATTGATTATAGACAGCATTTACTGCATGAATTGGACCTGACACTACAGTAGATTGTAACCATTGCTACTCTAACTGAATTGACAATAGCAAAATTGAGAATGAGAAGTGGTGAACTACATTCAAACTGCAACTGCTGGAGCTACAGCTAAAAGCTCAGCATGTGTAACACACATCTCAGAGCCATGATCTCGGGGAAGTGTGTCCATGTATGTGCATGTGTGTGAGATGCACACACAAATGCAACTCTATGCAAATACTGCAGAAAGACGTTATATTAAAATCCATCATGAAATTATAGCTAAGCAATATTTATGTGAAGTTACACTGCTAGATGTTACTGTGTTGAGTGTGTGGATAGAAGCAGTTATTTATTATGGATGCATTTGTGTCCAGTTACCTTTTCTTCTCTCAGAATAATGTCCACAGGCTACTACAATAATGTTGGACACCAGCTTCTGAGTTTCAGTGCTCAGTGAATGCATTTCCCTGTAATGCTATAGAAGCTCGACACTTGACATATCTAGTGAAGCTACCTGAAGAACAACATTGTTCTTCTTGTTCCCTGCATAGAAAAATGACTTTTGATACATATCGCTGAATTCTTTATTGTGTACAGTAATATTCTTGCCAAGCAGAAATCTGTAAACTGCAGTAAATACGCAAATACATATTGGGTACAGTGCTTCAGTACAATCAAACATTGCTGCAATACAAATTCCAGTTTCAGCTGTTACAAAAGAAATAGTATCAACTATTACATGGAAATACCAGATGTGCAGAAGGGTTTATTCACAGCATGAAAATTCAATCTAATGTGCCACTATTACAATGGAAATTATATTCTCTACAATTGAATGAGAGATGCTGAGTCACAAGATAATTAAAAAAATAGCCTGGAATGATACTAATGAAGACACTGCATTTTCTGAATTAATTTCAGCACAGTGGTAACAAAAAGCAAACCGGAGTATTTAGTTTTGTGTGGACTCAAGGAAGCCAAAAAAAGAGTCATTGTGATTGACAGTTATCTATTTACAGATACTGACACAGTATTTACAGAGTATGTTTTCTACTCTTGATTTAAAGCATGCATATTACCAAGCATTCAGAATGCATGAGTTTCACAGCATTTACTTAATGCACTTTTCTCTTTTATTCATATGCCGTACAGAATTGAATCAACATCCAGAGCTTTTCAAATATGTTCGTAATTCTTAATAACAAGCTTGGAATCTAGTATTATCTGGATAATGTTGCTGTATTTGGAAAGACTCCTGAAGCTCATGAAAGAAAGAAGAAAAAAAAACAAACCCTACAGGCTGTACTTCAACATGTCAATACAGGAGGGCTGAAGTTGAATTTTGCTAAATACTAAATTGGGTGCACAGAGTAGTCTTTTCTTGGGCACACCATCTCTCCATTGGGACTGAAAGAGGTCACAGAACACATAGGAGGGCTCACCTTTCTCTGGGGAAAAACAAAAAGAAAAAAAAAAAAAAAAAAAAGAATTACAACCATATTTTTCAGGTCTAAAATCAAGATATACATTGTCTATTACTAACGACACAACGGTTGTAGAACCATTGTTGGTTGGAGAACTCCTCCTACTAAGAACGGTAAATTGTAAAACCTACAATTTAACTGGGACAAATTTTGTCAGAGCTAATTTTCTGCCAGTGAAAGCTTCGACTGTATTCAGCCAGTAGTTAGACTGCTCACTTCAGAGTTCACCACAATTGTCATTACTTTTGTCTCAGGCCAGAAACAGCCAACTGCTATGAGGGGAGGGCAATCTCTTTTATCTCATAGCCCCCAAGAGTTCAGATAAAGGCTTAGGTTCGTTTCTGTGGCATTGGAGCTAATCTAATAAACCCAAATGTTGCTAACTGGAGGTTGGCTTTACCATCCCAGCAGGTGCCTGGTGGTACCCCAGTGTGGACAGCCCATCAAGCTGTCACCTTCAAATTGAACTGCCTTCCAAGCAGCACATCCCTGGGACACACTGGCCAACACTTTTTCACACTATGAATATGAGATTGCTTTTACTCAGACGCATGGAAACAACTTCTACGAGAAGTCCGTTGTATGTGAACCAGGAACAATTTACAAGGTATCATAAAAGTGATAGAAAGAAAACATTTATTTGTGCATCCACTACAGAAAGGAAGAGAACTTGCCTCTGAGGCATCACACTCAAAGTGCGTACAGATCACACCTCCCTGGCAGTTCTGCTAATGACAGAAAGACTCAGAGGAGCAGGAACCGTCTGCAGATGGCTAGCAAGATTGCTTTCATTTTTATATAGCCAAATCAAAAACACAGCAGATGATAGTTTATCTCATCTGCTCTTTTTCAGATGCTTATCTAGTTGATTATATAGAAGTTGTTGCATGGATTATAAATATGACTGCTGCAATTACAGGAGAAGAATTTAAAGCTGTTATCTTGAAGTGTATGATTTAACAGAAATTACATATCTTCCTGTCTAGGAGGTGATCCAGGAATCCTGAATGCATGGATGCTATTCTAATACCATGTTTTAGCCTACGGAATGAACTTCATGCACAGGACAGATAGGTAATAAAATGTCACATCAAGTTATTTGGAATTTTAAGGAATTATAAAGGTGTACCAGAAAAATTACAAGCAAAACTTATACATCATGTTCATGACAAGTCTCAGGGGATTGTCAGAACAAATCAAAAATGACAGGACAAATATTCATGGCCAGAATGATACGAAGGACTGCAGTGTCCTTAAAATTACTCACCAAAATGAAAGCAAGTGACTCATGCACTACCATACCATTGCAACCTACTCTTTACTTTTTTTTTTCTCCTTGAACAAATAACATCAGAGTCCATTTGGGCAGTTACTCTGGCTATCTAGCAATCTGTCTGTGACAGACAACATCGTAAAGTGACCAAACACAGCATTTATATTGTGTGACATCTGCTGCTATAATCACTTTCTTTTCTGTTTTCAGCCAAGAACAAAAGCTGTAAGAATTAGTACCATTTAGCTTCTTACAATGTGGAATTTTTCCAACAAGGAATATATAAAAGACTGACATTGAGTTACCTTAAAGCCAATGAAGAACTAGAACATTCAGTAAAAATTTGGAAGTCTTCATAGCTAACCTGGAAGGAAAAGCTTGGGATACCTTCTCAAAGAACTAATTACAAATTTAGAAGTAACATACTGTGTAATCACAGAAATTGCTTCCTAAACTAATGCCTGGAGAGCTACACATACTGAGTTAAACGTTGCTAGGTTGAAGATCCTAAACCCGACATAATAGCACAATCAGAGACAAAACAAGGAGTCCAACAGAAAGAAAAGTAGTAAAGTTTTCATTGTTGTACTATGGATCTGCAAGTCAGATTTGTCTTTGTAAGTGCAAAACCCTGGCAACCTATGAAAAGGGGAGTCAGTTTATGTCGTCTCAAGATGGCTGGGAGAAAAAGACTACATCTATAAGCTATCTTTTGGATAAGTACATACCTGCTTGCACCTGCTTGCCAAGGGCAACATAGAAATATTTTGAATTGTTTCCTTGTAAATGGTTTTTACCTTCTCTACATAACAAAGCAAATGACACCAGATAGTCTGGTCAGTCTTCTGCTAGTTGCAAATGAGTATCTGCACGCATCAGAAATTTTCAGATAACAATGAATAGCACAAATATAAAATGTTAGTTTATTAATGACATTAATTACTCAAAAAGGAGAAAAATATGGTAATGCAGTTTTGGTGATAAACAGCAGAGTGCATTTGTCAAATGCACCAGTGTGAAAAAAAAAAAAGAAAAAAAAGTCTGGGGACATCTCTGTGTTTAGTCCAGATTCTTGCTGAATATATGGTGGGGTGGTTTTCTTCCCTTGTTGCTCCTTTATGGAAACACTTTGACTCTACCACATAATATATGATACATGTACTTTGACACAGGACAATATGCAGTTCTGATTTGGGTGTGTTATCGTAGAATCATTAAGGTTGAAAAAGACCTCCAAGATCACCTAGTCCAATCATCCCCCCACCACCCATATCACCCATGTCCCCAAGCACAATGTCCAACCTTTCCTTAAACATCCCCAAGGATGGTGGTTCCACCACTTCCCTGAGCAATCTGTTCCAATGTCTGACTAATCTTTCTGAGAAGAAATGTCTCCAAATTTTCAACCTAAACCTCTCCTGGTGCAACTTGAGGCTATTCCTTCTAGTCCTGTTACTAGTCACCTGTGAGAAGAGGCTGACCCCCAGCTCCCCACACCTTCCTTTCAGGTAGTTGTAGAAAGCAATTATATAGAGTATGCAGAGAATATATAATATTTTGCTATTTTAGCTGTACTGAGTGCAGGAACAGTGAACTTTTTTCTTTTGAATTTAGCAGATTATTCTACATTGATTGCAAGATCCCCTACTCAGGCAAATACTTGCAGAATTAGTGCTCTTTTACATAATCACTTCTATTAGCTATTTAAGTCTAAAAAATGTAAAAGCCAAGTGAAAGCTGAATAAAATAGTCCTTAAAATGACAACTTTTTATTAACAGTAAGTCTATGTGTTGTTACTTGGGGCAGGGACTGATCTTTGGCAGTATGCTTGCAGTGCAGCTACCACATCAAACTGTGGGCTGTAGGCATCCCAACAATAACAACATGTACATTTAAGATAAAATTACACACATTTGTCTTATGTATATTGGACTTTAAAAACTGTTACAAATAATATGTTACAAAATTATATCACACGAGAAACCAGGAGCCTTAATTAAAAACAGGCTAGTCAGAACAATGAGGTTAAAAATCTTAATGTCAGAGTATTTGGTGTTGGATTTCTTCAGTCTTCCTTCTGTTTTGGGTTGTTTTGTTGCTGTTGCTGTTGTTTTGTTTTTGTTTTGCCTTTGTCCTCATCTACACTCTGATCTATCTCTCGGATAAACTTCTGCCCACACAAGGATATCCTAAATTCTATTACAGTGAGCCATCCATTTTCTACAGTCCAGCCCTCCCAAGACAGATCACTTATACTCAGACCTTTAAGAAAATTAATATTTTAGATCACCTTTTACCTTCAGTAAGAATTTCCCATTATAGGTAAGAATTAAATCTTTCATTAATATTCTGTATATACAGTTCACAGTGCTTATTACAGGCTGCAAAAACAAATTAAAACATATTGTAATATTTAACATGGGACATGTCACAGTGCAGCTGGCATGTCCAACAATATTTCCAATGATATTTCAAAGTTTAAAGCAAGCTGAAGTATAAAACCCTTACTATTCCTAGACCTAAATATTCTTCAATTTAAAATGTGTTCATGAAGTTCATGAGACTAATCATGTTCAGGAAATGCTTAAACCATTAGTAGAACTAGGCTTCCAGCATGGCACAAGGTGGTACAGACATTGGAAAACATTTGGCTGGATTGCCAAGGGCACGTGGAGAAGATGCATGCCTGTGATGTCTGGATCTGCTTTTTCTTTATAAGCCATTAAAAAATGGAAAGAGAGTGTAGCACTTTTCTAGCATGCCTTGTAGATCTTGTAGTGAGATATGGGGATAATTAATAGAGATTTATTTTTGATTTTTTCAATCTCCATATATTTTTTAAAGCATCCTTTAAAAAATGTAAATTTATAAAGTTAATCCTGGCTTAAGAAAGTTATTTTTAGATAAACATTTAAGAATTGGACACACCTTCGGATGATTTTATATGTTCCTCTAGAAGAATAGCCATATATGGATGTTCACTGTCAGAACTGCAACTTACCTACATAACTGCATTGGGTTTTATATGGCCATTGTGAAGTTTATGGATTGGAAACACCTCCACTAAATTATGACAATTTAGTGAAAGGCTAATTTGGAAAATTTAAGGATTTGCATGGCAGATGACTCCTCTTTTTAGAGCCTGAGGTTAGGGCAGGGACAGGAAGTAAAGGTTACAAGGCAGATTATAAGTGTGCAATTTGTAATAAAGGTTTGTGGACCGTGAGCTTTTTAGATCACTACATATAGATGGTTTTTAGGTTATATTCAACAATTATGAGGGGGGAATCCTGTCAGGAAGTTATTTTGGGAAATGAAAGAATCTAAAACACGTTATTAACAGGAGAATATCACTTCTGATCAACTGCTTTTATAGCTGACCAGTTTGGTTCACTCAATTTGCATTTAAGAGAGTTATCTATATATTATCTATATATTAACATAGTTTTCTGCATTCATTCTGCTAAAATTTATGACATGGGAAAGAAAAAAGTTATGCACAAATACTGAAAATGGTTGCAAAAAATAATATGCTGCATGCACAACATGCCTTTATCAAGGCTAACCATCTATGTACATATGGGAAAAGTAAAGGGAAATTAGACTTCTTACACAAAAAGGAGCAAATGCCTTTCTCGATTTGATTTAAAATATCTCAACTGGCTATTTATCAAAAATAAGGTAACTGGTACAAGGAGGGCATTATAAGCATTTTTTTTTTCCTGAGCCTTAGACAATGTTCCATGTTAATAAGCACTAAGGAAAAAAAAAAAAAAGTCATTTATACCAAACCATACATAAGGATATTTCAGATAGATAAATCTGTTACAGATCAGCAGCAAAAGGCACCCTGTAAAACTTCCTTAAACAAAACAGTGCATATGCTGCCTAAAGTCTTAGACAGAAGTTTGCCATTGAGCAAGGGACCAGCTCACAACCTATACATCATTTACATGGCATGCAGCATAGCAGTATACGTTAGCTATTGTGCAATAGAATATGCTATAGCAAAAATACAAAGATGTGCTTTTAATCTACCACCTGATAGAGATTACTGCTCTTGTGCAGATGATCCAGCACTCCCTGAGCAGTCCAAGCATATACACTGCAGCTGCATCCAGTCCCAGGTGCGTGCAGCCTGTGATTAAAAGTGTCCTTGTGATTTCAAAGAAAAACTGTTCATTTAAAGTTTTCCAAATGAGGAGCAGTCTGAGGTTACTAACAAGTATGCGATGCCGTCCCTTTAATTAAATAACTCTTTTTAAGACAAGTTCTGTAAACATTTGCATGGAGGATTCATTTTATGCATTCATGAGGTGATCACGAGAAAAATTTCTCATGCTTGCAGGCCAAAAAAGGCCAAGATGCCTGAATTAGACTCACGGAGAAAAATACATTTATCCAAGGACATAACCCCCAAAGCTGTTTAAGATTTTCCCTGTCTGGAAATGCTCGAAGTCCCTGGGAGCCTGCCCATTCTGCCGCCAGTTCCATGTGTGCTTGCTACTACACAGCTTCTGTGCGCACCTTCCTTGAGTGTTCTTGCAGGGTGCCTAAAACTACCTTAAGGATAATAAGCAGAGTACAATGGGACCCCAGGTTGTGTTCAGGATTTATATCTACATTAATACAGTGAAAGAAAATGGTCTACCTGTAATTGAATCCTTTAACAAATGCCTAATACTCCATCTCTGCTTCTGAAAAAATAGGAAGGCATTGTTTTGTTTACTTATGTTGTAGTTATATTTTGAAAAGAGTCAGTAAGCTAGCTAGAATACACAGCTTTTCTTTGATTAGATCAAGTTTCACTTAAAATTACTCTAGCTTTACTCTTGTGGTTACCCATATGTTATTAAAGCATTTTTTCTTTTGGCATTTCCTTTGTGGGGAAGAGATTGGAACAAGAGTTTCAAGTTCCAGAGTAAATGGAGGATGGTTATTCTGGTCTAAACAAGAAAAACTGTGGTTGCTGTAGTCAGGATTGCAAACCAGCTTTGGTTTAAAAAATAAATAAATAAATAAAAATCACGTCAGATCCCACTAGGCACAGAAGGATAGCATTCATATTGAGATGCTGCACCATCACAGAAATCCAATGCTCAGATCCTGGCTCTGAGCCCTCTTTGAACCCCTGGCAGTCTTATATATATACATATATGTATATATATATATATTTTTTTTTTTTTTTCCACTAGCACAGTTCTCCAGACTACAGATATTAATATTTCATTTCTTCCTCCGTTTGTCTTCCTTGCTTATTCAAATTGAAAGCTTGTCAGAACAGGGACTGAAAATCTCTTGGTATGTATACATCATGAAATAAAGTGGAAACCTGATCTAGGTTTGGTCTCTCAGGCTATCACATGAAATAATTTATATATATATTTGTATATATATTAAAATAAATGGCAATTGTACGATATTTGAAAAATACAATTTTCCCAGTGTAAAATTATTACCTCATGCTTTTTTTTTTTTTTTTTTTTTTTTTTTTCCCCATACAGACATTTGGAGAAAACTGAATGTTGAAATGGGAATGGTCCACTGTGACACTGACTGAGGGGGAAAAATTGTCCTCTGGTGAATGAGTACAGCTTTCTGGATATTTTGCACAACTAGAAAATCACAAAGATGTGAACAAACAATAATATTATCACAAGGCAAAACTGACTGAATTTGGCAATTCTATACAAAGGGATTTTCAGCACAGATGCAAACATCAGAATAAATTACTGTCCTAATGGCAATATATCCTTTCTACTTAGAATTGTTTTGATTTTTAAATGAGAAATATGAGAAATATAAATTGCATGTCTTCTTTTTCTTTTCTTTTTCTTTTTCTTTTTCTTTTTGAATAATTCCATTTTCTGAGGAGTTCAAGGATCTGAAAACAGTGAGGCAAATCATCATGATTCTGTTCAATTTCACAGGCCCTCTTAACTCAGACCTCCCCTACTGTTACAATTTTGTGACTGAAAGCCACAAAACCGACACTGTTAAATATAGTCAAAAGGCATAAATTTAGATGACATTGGTCTTCAGTTTTAACCAAAGACAGTTATCCTTCAGAAAGGTATTATTGGCTAAAATATGAACTAGAGAAATTCAGACATAGATTTAGACCTACTTTCACTACTAGAAACTTTGAAGCTAACACGGGTTGCTTAACTTATATAGCCCTGTACTTCAGCTTGCCATTACTAAGACCTCACAAGTCTAGAGGTAATGAATAGGTCTACATTACTTTTCTGTGATTCCAGTGAGACATATACAACACTTCATGCTGCTTATTTTGTCCCCAAGTAAATATATATCATTTTCCAATACAAAGGATTTATTTTTCACCATCAGTGAGAGGGAAAAGGTAAAAAGACACTTCCCAGACTAAATATTTTTTGGTGATCAAAAAGGGGGAGGATAAAAATACAGATAAAATGTGATATGGTGACTCTTAAGGCATTCTTCTTTTTTTTTTCTGTTTGTTTTGTTGTTGTTGTTGTTGTTTTCAACATGTTATTCTTCTAAAATCCATGTTCTCAGTATTCTTTGAACACTGACACTAATGTTCTATATTCTACATTTATGGATTTCAGCTTTTGGAGTATTATTCCTTCTGGAATTTATAGGTTTCAACCTTTTATCCTAAAGGCCCGATTTCAATAGCTTTCCAGCTTTCTATAATCCACGTGGTATATTTTTTCCATATTTTAACAGTCTCAGTGTGTTCTATAATTGGTTGGTTAAAAATGCAAAAAGTTTGAGATTCTGAACAGTTTGCATTTCATGCACCTATGATATTTATACTTCAAACAGTTCCCTGACATTTTATTTGGAAACTGATACATTCTTCTTCCAAATAAATAATTCAGATAACGTATTACATTTTTGTAACTCAGGAATGAAAGTCAATACTATTCATAGTGCTGTTGACATGTCGTCTAGTAATTTATGGAATAATTATGACCATATTTGGGATATGCCTATTCCTTACATTTCTGATCTGTCTTCCTCCAATACATCTTGACAACATTGTAATTCATGTGTACTGTACAGAGTGAATATGTTTGAAGACAGACAATTCAATCCAGACAAATACATTAAAAATATAACACAGTTGTTTGGAGTTGATATTCTCCATGATAATTTAACAGCAGACATTTTGTTAGCAATGAAGGAATTCTGCAATTCTACCCTTTATTCCTAATCCATGAGACCATGAATGCTCATTTTTACTGAATTGTTATCTAAATCTGCTTAAGCTTCCAAATAATTCAATTGATATATATATGAAATACTTTATTTTAGAAAGTGAGTGGGGGTGGTAGGTAGCATTGTACATACTTGAAAATAATTACTCAACATCTTAATCCAATTTTATACAAACATCTGGCCTTATTTATAATTTTATCAGTTTAATTTTATCAGTTAAAAGAACTACACAAATAAGTGAATGTATTTCCTCCTTAGTATTTTTAATAATTCTCCTTAAGACTGTGTTTTACGTGTGTTTTCATCTTAAAAACAACAACAAAAACAAAAACAACACCACTACCACCACCACCACCAAAAAAAAAACAAAACTTTTAACTGATATTAACACAAAATAAAGAACGGGGAATTTGACTGAAAAGAAGAAAATCATTGGGAATTTTGCCATTGACTTCATGAGGTCAGGATTTTTCAACCCCCCCTATATTACCTGAGAGTGCTGATTTTATGCATCTTGTTGAAATTCATGTTTCCATAGTACATGGCTATTATTCTATGATGCATAGAATTTGCTAGTGTAGCACTATTAACAGGTAAAAAGCACAACTAATGCTTTTCAACATATGTAACACGTGTCAACACATGTAACGTATCTTATAAACCTACACACATATTGTGATTCATTGTCATATAAAAACAGTTCCATCAGAAGTGACATGGCTATTCACTTTGTGAAAATAGTTCATTTAAAAATTTTATCTAGAAATTAACATATTTGTCATGTTCTCCGAAATAACTGAAAATATAATTGAAATATCATGACTGGGTTTACTGAGAGTAATAACTACCAGACTCCCTTTTGTTTAAATTTGCATTTTTCTTTAGGAGACCATTGATAATTTATTTAAAATAATTCCTTGAGAAAATTAAGTATTAATTATGAAATTACTATTTCATAATGGCACCATAGAAAAATGCAAATCAGGAAAAGATTGGCATGCTTAATTGTTTTTCTGTAGTACTCATTTTCTTTCATCATAAATGAACACGGGAATAATTTCATTAACAAAAAATATTTCAATAATATGAGAGCATTTAAAAACCTTGACTATTGATAAAATATATCTTGCCACAGTTACCTGATTATGCCCACGATTAAGAGAATAATCAGTCTCTGGCTGTTGATCAAAAATTAAGCCCAGAGAAAATATACATAAAACAATCAGATTGTAATTAGATATTTGGTAAGCAGAAGTGTTAGCAAATCTGGAGTGTCAGAATGGGGAATTTTGACTAATTTTATTGTAAATATTTAACGTAATATTTATGTTGTAGGAATTATTTATATTTATTTTTATCTCTGGTCAGATTTTGTTTCTTTAAGAAAGCCATAGAAGAAAATATCTGATCTGGAAGGATGGTCATTATTTAAATGTAACAGAACATAGAAAGTACAGAAATATCTCTGCGCTCCATGCATCGAATATATAAATATATAAACTTCCTGTACCAGTGAATGTTTTAGATTACTTCCATATATATAACCACTCTAAAAATTACCAACGACAGTGTTATTATGGGAACACTTGCCTATTTTAGAAACGGACTGCAGAGCAAATGTTATTAGTAAATTGTGAGCCCCCAAATGAAGATGTGATAGGTACTGTGTTTCTTTGCTGAATACTCTCATAACCAATAGAACATTATTCTGTGTAGGTTTTGGTTTTGCAGATTGTGAAGTCATTACAGAAGAGCTCTTCAGAGAAATGAAAAGTTAAATTTGAAATGGAATATTTTTATTTTCTGAAAATACCATTTTGGTGTTGAAGCAAAAGAGGTCTACATCATCAACAGGAAACTATTGCCATTATTAAAGGAAAAGGTTTCAATTTGATACAACACATTTTTTAAATACCATTTAGAGGAAATACAAACAGTGCATTTGTAGATTCTGATTTAGAATGACATTCCCTTCCCCCATTTGCATTCTATTTGAGACAAAAAATAACAGTAGCTGAATCTACTTTCTTATTGTATTTCAGATAATTCTTTCATCAGCCAAGCACCTCTTCCCAAGACTCTGCTGTGCTCCCTGTAGATTGAATCCCTCTGAGATATAACTTACACTCCAACAAAGTAGGTAAAAAAACAAATGATAAAATAGTGAACTTAATTTAATTAAAATACCAAGTATAGCACTACAGAGCTTCTGGGAAATATTTCCACTGTCAAGGTCTAAGCAATGTTGGCACTTTCTGAAAATTCCAAGTAGTGTATCAGTTAGTTCTATTTTACTCAATTTATAACATCTTTTATTTAATCTCTTTCTGCTGCAGTATTTTTAAAATCAAAGGTCCTGGGAGGATCTTGCTATAGAGCCTTTTTATCCAGAAAAGGAATTCTGTTTGATATATGGGGATATTAGAAAATACAACAGTGTTATATCCAAATGTATGTGCAAACTACTAACTGCATTTTTAATTACTGGAAAGAAATGAAATGTCTCTTTTAAATGTAATAAGCTATTTCTTGACAAGTCCACATGGCTTCATTTTCTACTTTAAAATAAACATCTGCAGTTACTTAGGAATGTATTTAAGCAAGTATTAAAAGCAATGATAGAAAGGTAGTAGTTTACATGCTGGCACAGACCAATATGATTAGGGAATCCATTTTCTCCTTTCTCTTTCGCTTTTTTATTACATATACTCCTAGGCAATTTAGATAGCACGTAAAATCATTCATGAGCATAACAGACAAAATAAATCAAAGAAAATTCTGCTGCTATTTCTCTACAACGTAATGAAAACCTTAGAATGCTTTCTCAAAATCTGTTACATATATATTATTTAGTCTTGGGCTCTCACCAGATATCATACCATGAAAATATACTGCAAATAGAAAGACATAATTTTTTTGTTCAGTAATATCCATGATGATAATGATGCAAAATAAGAATGTCACTTTCTTCAACTAAAACAAACGTTATCAAACAATATGCATTTTCAACTTATATGAAATGTTAACTAGATTAAAAATTCATTAGGTCCATAACAGAGATCTCTGAAATTCAGAAGAAAAAAAACAAACAAACATCTCTTTAGTGGATTTCTTCAGACTTGTCCAATGAGGACTACTTTAATAAGAGTTCAAACAATAAAGTATAATTAAGGGCTTAAGAGTATTGCTGCTGTGAGTACATGGGCTGTTGTAAGTATACAAGATTTAACCCTTTACGTTATATAAGAAGCATACTGATAGTTAGAAAACACACTTGCATTCTCACAAGGCAACAAAATATAAGCTGTTTAATCTGCTTTCTTTTTGAAAGCCAATCAAAACTATGCAATTTTAAGACCTTAGACCTTCCGTGACAAAAGTTTTGAATGACAGTTCAAACAGGGGAGATATGGTTTGAGGTATATTAATTGCAGTCTGAAAATAATTTAAAAAAAGCAAACACAAAAATAATGTTATGAGAATAATTATTCTTTTTATTCATCTTCAATTATTTAGTTGAAGTTTCATTTAAGCTATATACAAAATAGTTAAAAATATTGCTTTCCATACATGACATATAAGATAACATTACTGGCAAGACTTCGGTTTTAGGCAGCTTCCAGGTTGCTAAACACTTCTGGTTGCCAGCAGTACACTTTGGAAGATATTTGCATTGGCTCTTTTTCTCATGTTCATCAGAAATTCCACAAAATAAATAAATAAATAAATAATAACAATAAAAAATAAAAAGCATCTCAAGTTGACACCACTGCTTTCTGCTGCTGTTAGTACTATATTGTGTATAAAATTAGCTTCCATCTAAGATACAGTCAGGAACCTCTTCTGGTTCAGTTTCATCTCATAGAAGTTCTCATGTAAGAAAGGGATCTCAGGAGAAAAAAAAAAATTAACTGCTGTTATGATAAACAGGAAATTATATGGTGAATATCAAAGAGGGTACAAAATATGCCCTTTGTCAAAATATTTGAAATTATTTTCATGAGAAATAATTTGAGGTAATATTATTTTTGAAATTGTCAGATTTTTCACCTTGAAATTTTTGAGATAATATTTTTTGTTAAAAAATAGGATTTTAAGCATTTTTACAGGAAATGACAATGGAACACATATAAAAATATTTCTCCAAACTGAAAAATCAAAACAATTAAAAAAATTGCTTTTCTGTTTTGGTGTATAAAAAATAACGAATGAAAGATTGAATGAATGAATAATTTGATTATATATTCTTTCATTGAATGAATGAAAGAATAATTTAGGTTGGAGGGGATCTCTGGAGGTCACCTTATCCAACCCACTGGTCAAAGCACGGCCAACTTCAAAGGTAAACCAGGTTATACAGCCATATCTAGCTGAGTTTTGGACATTCCGTAGAATCATATGATGATTTGGGCTGGAAACCCAAGATGACCTTAAAGATCATCTAAGCCCAACCCCTCTGCCATGGGCAGGTAAACCTCCCACTAGACCCAAAGCTCCATCCAACCTGGCCATTATTTGCATTGATAGAAATATTCATAGATATATGCTAAAGAAATGAATATTAAGAATGTCTTCTTTGAGGGAAATAAAAACGTTAATTAGAACCAAAATCTTCACACAACTAATTCACGTGAAAAAAGCTGAAGTGGGTGGCACCAGCATTTGAAGACCAGTTAGGGAGAGTGTCTAATAAATAAGATACAGTAATGGTTGGCAAAGCCTGTAGATGGTAAAGCAGGTTGAGTATCACAGTGCACAACCAGGTATTGTTTTTCAGTTGTGAAACAAATAGGAAAGAATATGGATAATTTTCTGTATTAACTTGAACAAAGTCTCTTAGGTTAAAAAATGTTTGTGTTTTCTTTTTTTTGTTTGTTTGTCTGTCTATTTCTCTGTGTGGAGCTGTTTTTGAATGTGGGAGTGTACATTGATTAATTCACAAACTAGTAGCCTGTGGAAGGTTTTTCTATGCCTTCAGTCTGGTCTTTGGATGGTCTTTGGATGCCATTGTGCATAAAGATTCGTGATGCTATATTGCTGCAAAGTGAGAATTTTAAAAAGGGAAGTAATGACAATGAGTCAATGAAACAGCAACTGAAATCGGCTTTGCTAATGGGTAATTTCTGGTTAGGAGTGCTGACAATCATACTTTAATGTGCGTATTTCTGGATTATGTAGAAACACAGATCCATATTTTAGTATTTCTCATACACAGATGTATTTTTTGGGAAGAAACAAAGATCCAAGCCCTCAGCTGGTTTAAATCAATGTTTTGTTTTTGCTTATTTTGTTAAAATTGATTTTTATGTCATTTCTAGGTCTTAGATTCAGCATTTTCTAATCCATAACTTACCTTTAAACGAATATAAAGTCAACCATAGTTTTACAAACAGTATTATTTCCCTGCCATGTAGTGATGCATTTCCATATCTATTATTAATGCCTTGGTTGCTACTGTCTCTTTTAAATTACTGTATGCATTAAGCCTCTAGCATGTGTTTGTGTGCATTATCTTCACATGCCTCATCTTGTTCTTGTGCTCCGATTTGAGTGGGGAACTCTTCTATTTAAATTCAAGACAGCAGCTTCTGAGTTATTAACAACTCTGTCACAAGAATTTGCATCTGCTGTCCCATCATGGTGGGAAGACAATGTCTGTCTCACTACACCATGTATTTTGATACTAGATATGATCTTTATCACTTGTTCAACACAAACTAACTAGGCTCAAGTGTGTAACTCTATTCCTTTACTGACAGTTTCTGTTAGACTTACAGGAATCAACAGCAACTGGCTAGATAGAAAGAGGTACCCTACAAAATTACTGTCATAGCTAGCTAATTCAACAGAGATGTCCCTTATCTACATAGAGACACTAACCCTATAAAATGTTTTTGTTCACCACAGAACCTGTGTTTCAGCACAAAAAATAATAATTTTGCGAGAGCCATGATAACTTTCATGTGCAAGGGTATTAATTTAGGCAGTTAAGACACCATTTCTAAGCATAATATTTGACTTTTCAGCATTGTCATAACTGCAGCTTGTTCTAGAGCATTGCATGAATAATTGAATATTTGCTTTCACAGACAAAGAGAAAAATATGTGTGGTGGGAATGAGACATAAAGAACCAAACTGTGGCTTTTCACACTAAAAATAAAGGAAGTTTTATGCTAAGTTAAACATCCTGCTTGTTTTGTAACAATATTTTTTATTTCCAGGCACTTAAAGAAAAGAAAAGCATATAGATACCCACATATACAAAACTGTTTCACTTCAGTAAGCCAGTACTGGAGCAGCCAACCCAGATGCAAGACTGCCATATCTAGTGTTTTCTTCTACCTTGAGGAGCTCAAGCTCTCATTTTTAATCCCATGAGGATGCCTCAAAGAAACTGTGCCTCAGCAAATGTTACTCAAATATTTCATAATTTCACACAGAATCACAGAATGGTTGAGGTTGGAAGGAACTTCTGGAGGTCATCTGGTCCAATCCCCCTGCTCAAGCAGGGCCACGTAGAGAATATTTGAGACCATAATATAAACCATGGAAAATCTGAAAATTGCTGGAAAATGCTCTTCCTCCAATTTTCATATTAAGATTTTCTCCATTGCTACTAAGTAATGATCTGAAGTGTCTTGTTCTGATTACATTTGACTAGTATTTTTCCCTTATTAATGTAAATTAAATAATTACAGCACACCATTTTAGAAATGACAAATACATTTGGTAGAACAACCTATAAGATTGCAATAAAAATTCTGCATAAAAATCTCTCTTTAGTGTTCTTCCACAATTTTATATAAAACACTGCTTCTGCTAAGTGCTCATTTTAATGATATGACTTGTTGCAATGCAATTGCCACAACCAGGGATTGGACAGTATAGTATATCCTGCAGTACACTTTGTTTTCTCCCACCCTACTTATTACATGATGAGCTATTAGAGTGTTATAAGGAGAGCGTAAACATCCCTCCAACACACTAGGAGTTCTTCAAAGTTGTAGAATGGCCAACTGGTAATGCTAAATACAATTAATTTTGCACTGCTTGATTTGTTGAAAACAGACAATATGAAATGAATCTGGGACACATTCCTTTTTCCCCACTTAAGACAATACTGTATTAATAAAATTTTGCACGAAGGCTGAAAATGTAAAACCACTTTAAAAGGCAACCTTAGGGTCTGGTTTTGTTCTGAAAATGTACTTAATGAAAACAGCCCACTGCTAAACAAGTACATTCTCTCCTCACATCCGCTAAAACATTTGTAATGCATATAATGAGTAATTGGGATGGAGGTTCAGCTTTATGTATCCCTATTAGCATGGCAGGGTGAGTTGGACTGTCTTGCTGTTTGCACGTTGCCAAAATTAGTGTTAAGTTACAGACAGTTCAATTTTCCATATATGTAATTAAGGACAAAACTTGGACAGATAATAAAATTTATTAGTGATTAAGTATGAAAAAGGAGGAAAAATAAAAAATAATAACAAAAAAGAAGGGAACTGAAGATTCTATGTTACCAACATTTTGGTTGAAAGCAGTTTCAGCCAGTCACATGAATCAGACTGGGCAAATCCTTTCCATTCATTCAGATGTAACACAGAAAGATAGCACAGAAGGGATTTTGTTCGGGGCAAACTCAGGTCATGAGGTTTTGAGACTGGGTGATTTTAGGTACCCCATTCTGGATGAAAGCATTGTGTTAAGTTCTTAGCTACCAGTTAGGTGCAAAAAAACTGTTGCAGATACTGGGTAGGTGCCTCTTCTGACATGGCCTAACATCTCCCCAATATTTGTTATTTCATCTTCTTCATTGCTGCAGAAAATACTTTAATTCTGTGTTTGTTTTTGTATTTTTTATTTTCATACATGTAAAATATTCTCAATTACATTGCAGAAAAGATGATTAAAGAAATAGACCCTGAATTTCAGTATTGCAACTCAGCATTCAGTGCTAAGACCAAGGCTTCTAACAAGGTTCAGTATGCCTTGCTGCAGTGTGTGCAGGCTGGAATAAATGGCAGAATTGCTCCCATGTTTTCAAATTTTCCTAGTAACTAAGAGTTCCTAGTTTCCTAGTTTTTCAAGTAACAGACACAATGCAGACCATCTCCTTTCCTTTGCAGACTGATCTGGCATATGTTTTACTAACAATAACAAAATAGAAAATAGCAGTTGTAGACAGTGGAACAAGCCTATATGAGAGTGAAATGATCCTTATTTTAGAGTAAGGTGCCTTTTCCAATATTCTTTATTGTATCATTTTACATTCTGTGGACTATAAAATAAATATGTGAAAAATTCTCAAAGCAGTGATGGGTAGTACATGTTCAGGATTTTTCTTGTTCTGTTAAGACCCTGATCAATCTTTTATAAGGGTGAAACATTACAAGAGAGGTGCAAAGAGATGTTCACAGGAGATACTTACTGGTTATCACACCAACGAGTAGTTAGTGATCTATATGTTTTGTTTTGTTTTGTTTTGTTTGTTTGTTTGTTTGTTTTCCATGTTATATACACCTATAATTCCATAATTGTAAAACTTAAAAATGTTCCTTGAGATACCCATATGTGAGTAAACATTATGTGCTTAGTCCTGCTTCTTTTGAACACTGATCCTACCTTTCACAGCATACAGCTGCAAGAATAATCTTCATGCTATTCTAAAAGAAAAAAAAAAAAACTTTCTGTTAAATTAATATTAATATATTAATATTAATGTGTATATTAATTAACTGTTGTATACACAACAGTGTATATTAATACACTGTTGAAGCTTTATTCCCAAGTATGAATAAATTATAGACCTAACTACAAAGACACTCAACTTTTGGGTAAATCTAGTTTTTACTAACACTGTCTACATTTTCCAAATGTATTAGATAGCCGGCAGCTATCTAAATTATTATTATTTTTAATTTCTGCAAGAAATTCTACAACTAAGGATGACCACAGAAGTCTTACAATAGTAATCAAAAGATAGACATGTTCTTTGTCTCAAAATAGCTACAAAAATCAGTAACTACTCTGCAAGATCAAACACAGTAACAGTGAAACTTGTATATTTGTGAAGCTCCCTTCATTGCTTCCAGAGTTGTTTCCTTTTTCCTTGCAAAAGCCTAGAAGAAGGCAGAAATTGTGTGTTGCCAAATGAGTAGTGATAAATCATAATATGAGAAATGTGCAACAGTCTGGGGTCTGAAGTCCTGGATTTTGCCTGAAAAAGTAAAAATGCACTATCTTTCTCCTTTATGTATCTCCACTCTTCAGCCTTGGTAAAAATAATCATCTCAAGGTTAAAATTATGATTTCAAAACCTGCAAATAATCTAGGAACATAGTATTTCTTCTCCTGATAATTGTTGTCCCATAGTTTTCTTCAGTAATGAAGAGTATTTTTTTGTTCTTTGTAAAAAGGGTAGTTATTTTGAGATATCTATCTCAATGCAGTACTATTAGAGAGATAAGAGTACTTTTGAATTCCAGCATGCCAACATTATTAATCCATCTCATTGCATGAATCAGACAATCACATAGTGGCTGAGGCTGGAAGGGATGCCTGCAGGTCGTCTGGTCCAACCCCCTGCTCAGGCAGGGCCACCCAGAGCAGGGTGCCCAGGCCCGTGTCCAGGCAGCTTCTGGAGATCTCCAAGGTGATCTTCAGCCTCACTGGGCAACCTGTGCCATTGCTCCATCACCCACACATAAAGCAGTGCTGCCTGGTGTTCAGAGGGAGCTTCCTGTGTGCCAGTTTGTGCCCATGGCCTCTTGTCCTGGCACTGGGCACCACTGAACAGAGCCTGTCTCTGTCCTCTTTGCTCCATCCCTTCAGGTATTTACAGACATTTATGAGATCCCCCTTGAGCCTCCTCTCCTCCAGGCTGAGCAGTCTCTCAGCCTCCCCTCATAGGAGAGGTGTTCCTTCTTCATCTCTGTGGCCCTTTGCTGGACCCTCCCCAGTATGTCCAGGTCTTTCTTGTACTGGGAGGCCCAGAACTTGACCCAGCACAGCATGTGTGGCCTCACCAGCACTGGGCTTAGGGGAAGAATCACTTCTCTCGACCTGCTGGCAACACTCCTCCCAGCACAGACCAGGATGCCATTAGTCTTCTTTATGGGGCACTTTGTTTTTCACCTGGTCCACTTTTGCTAAGGTAAAAAGCATTTACATCTTCCCTTCTCTAAGATTATACTGAGGAAGTAAGGTGAGGTAAGGCAAACACTTCACCCCCCACTGCCCTTTCTTTTTCTCTTCAAAAACATAGGTGTTGAACATACTAAAATGCACAGAAAGCACAAGGAAGTGATGAGGACACACAGAGAAATAGATTTTTTGGTTGTGTCCTCAATTTTTCCAACTTTTTCATTTGTTTGTTTGTTTTGATATGGTACAAGGTGTTAAAATAGAAAACAGTGGTTATTTTAGGAGAAAATAAAAGCCTGTATCAGTTCCAAGGCACCCTTTTCCTACTCCCCCATCTTAATTTTGTGCTCCTACTCTAAAATGAGGGAGAAGTACAGAAGGCTGAGAATATACTTCTCATGAGGGAAACCCAGATTTAATTAAGTCTTATAGGAGCCCTAGTCTCTAGTCAAATTTGAGTGAAATAGCTTCTCACATCATTATACCACTGTGCAAGAATTTGCAGGGGTCGATTTTAATGACCGGGACTGACAGACAGCAGCCGTGGGGGGACTGCTCGAGACCAGGCTGGCGAATGGGTAATTGACACGGGGATGAATTACACGGGTGAAGATCATCTTTATTCTCCCAGGCAGCGGTTCCCGAGGATTTCTGGACGGGAGCAGGCCGGGGGGCACCCCAGCAGGGGGTCCTGCTAAGCCAGCCTAGAGCTGAGGCCTAGAACTGAGGCTCCCCGCCGCCACTTCGTTACCAAGGAACCGGCCCCAACAGACACCACGGCCGGGGCGGCGGCGGGCAGCCGCTTCCTTCCCTCATGCCCGCCCGGAGCCGTGAGTATCCTTTTTTAATTCCAGACCATGCCCTCTTGTCCTATCATTAGCTACCCAAGTAAAGAGTCCCTCTCCATACTTTCTGTAAGACCCCTTTAAGTATTGAATGGCCACAATGAGGTCTCCCCAGAGTCTTCTCCAGGCTGAACACCCCAAGCTCTCTCAGCCTTTCGCCATAGGAGAGGTGCTCCAACCCTCTGAGCATCTTCATGCTCCTCCTCCGGACCCACTCTAACAGACCCACATCCTTCTTGTGCTGGGGGCCCCAGACCTGCATGCAGCACTCCAAGTGGGGCCTCACAAGGACAGAGCAGAGAATGGAGTCTCATTGCTTCACTCCTTAGTAACACAGGAATAGACTTTGAAAAAAAATAATAGTTGAAGTAGATTTTGAAAAAAATATTTCGAAAACCTTACAGAAAGTAGGGGTGGCTGTTACTACAATGATGCTAACTGGTCTCTAATTTCTGTTGGTCTTGCTATTTCTTTGGGAAATAGTTAATGAGGAATGGGGGATTTTGTGACAGGTTTAGTGGACTTGCCTTAGCTCACAAGGTTGTGAAATTTTGGTCCCACTCCAGTGGTGGGAGCCTAAGTGAATATATTGAAGAAATATATATCAGAAATATTATAAAGTACTGTAGTCTTGGCTGTTGTGCTTCAGCACAATATACCCCAAGCAGCAATTGTTTCTTGTAAGCTTTTCCATATTGGTCATATTGAGATGTATTTTGGAAGTTGAGAAGCTGGTCATGATCCCAAATGAAAAGCCAGAATCTATTTGTTTCGGGTATAGGTCTAATCTTGTTCTTCCATGTTGTTTTGCTTGGAAAATTGAATACATTTGCTAACACAATGAAATGCATTTTGAATATGCTTCCAGGAATTTAGAGATCTGCTAAGGTTTGAAGGTGTTTGGTCTGCAGTCCTTTAAGATTGCTCCTTATGGAGGTGCAACCTGGTTATCTTGTTAGTGAGATAGTACCAGTATTAAATAAAGAAATCATTTGATTACAAAACTGATACATGTGTTTCGTAAGCTTTCCTCCCTACTGAGGGGCTTTAACTTATTTATTTTTTTTTTAATATTCTCATCTTTTCTCACATATTGCCTATGTGAGATAATAGACATTGGATTTTTATGCTGGTAAAGTATCTGACTCTAAGATCTATGTTTATGATGTAGATGTGATGGTCTGCATTTTACCTAGCTGTTTTGTAAGGAGCTTTTGGGTGGAGTTCAGTAAAAAGAGGGCATGGTAGCAGTAATGACAACTAGACAACTGTCTCATGTTTCATAACTTACATAAAGGACAAGTAGGTCAGAAACTGTCAAGATGAAAGCCAGAATTAGGGAACATTTCTCCTATTGAGGGGTGATGTGAGATTGTTTATTTCAATTTGGACATGAAATTGAGAACTTTTCTATTCCTCTTTTGGTACTTGTTGCAGTTTTGGATGAAATTACCGTTTGGAAGATTGTTATCCACACTAATTTCCAAAGTTAATACTGCAATAGCTGCCCACGGATACTTCGTATCATGTCTTCAGATCCCATAGAAATTATAGTGAAATCAGTCTAAATGACAATGAAATTATTCCTAATATTTGCAAGACACCTACTGAAGCACTACACTTGATATTAAGAGAGAGACTGGAGTAAGAATAGAAATTGAATGGTTAAAATGTTCGTTATTTGTAAAATGATAAAAATCTCATAATAGAGAGAAGCCTGCCATTCCAGCTTTCTGTGGGATTCCTGATTTTGCATACTGTTTTGATCTTTATAGTAGTTGCAGCAGGAAGCTATTGAGATTAGGCAGTATGTAGGAAAAAAAAAAAATAATTATCTGCTTTTGAATTCTGTATCTCAAAGCTGGATATTAGACAATTTGCAGAGTAATTATAGTTTTCTGCATCTTTTTCCTTCACAGTATAAGCAAGAAACAACTTAATAATGAATACTGAGAAAATTTGGATCACTCAGACTCTTCTTATTTAACCTCCAAGGACTTGGCTATACCCAAAACCTGTGCGGTGAACTTTAGTGAGGTATTTATAGTGCATACTGTAATTTTCCTAGTACTGTGCTAGTTATGTACTTGAAAAAGGGCTTTGTACTGGCATAGTTCATTACTCCTATGAAGGAGAATAAAAGCAAGGATTATGCTAGTCTGTGCATGTTAATAAGAAATAAATCTCTCTGCCTAGCAAAAAGTGGGTGTTTACATGAAATTGCACATTTACATTACATGATCTGTGTATATTGTGTTAACTTTTATGTACTTGAGAACAATTCTGTGAGTGACAGAATGAATAAATCTAGCCCCAACCCCCCTCTCCTGCATTCTTGTTGTTCAAATATGTAATAAAGCCTCATTAAATGTTGCTTTTTTTTGTTTGTTTTGTTTTATTATTTTTATTCTTCATTATACTGGGTGATTTTAGCTTTGTCTGAAAATTAAGTTGAATTACTGAACAAAAGCTGCTCGAAGCTAATAGTCACATTTCCTAAATTAAAAGATTTATGGTTCAGGATATCTCACTCTTGGAAGGTACACAGTAAGGAAGCATTGGCTTGAACAAGCAGCACTTCCAGTCAGCTTGGGGGTATTGATGATTTCTTAACTATCATCAAACTTTTATTTTTTTTACACAAAACTTTGACTTGGAGTTGTCAACTTCTAAGGGTGTATTTCAGGACAAGTACAAGAAATGTGGCTGCATTGCATTGCATAGGTTAGTCTTTAATGTTGAATGATTATAAAAAGGTAGTCTGAAAATGTATAATTAAAATCTCTCTCTTAATTTTCTTTCTTAACAAGGTTTTCTATTACTTTTCCATTTTATTTATTTATTTTTTTTAACAAGAGAACATCAAGAATTAATTAGCTGCTAACATCTCAGCAGTGCCACAAAATGCGTCTTGCATCAACTGAACAAAAGAATGTGTTTATAGTTACTCAGCTCTTGAATTGGAGTTTGGCAAGATCTTCTCTTCAAACTAGAAAACACACAGATGCAATTTCATATTATTTAGTAGTGTGTTGTGTTCCTTTTTTAAAATTTTAAATAGACTGTATGAACCTGCCAAATTTTCAACTCATTTTGTTTCTTTAATCTTTGTGACTAAACTATTTATATAACATACATAGTGGCTAAAATTACTACTTAACCAGGAGCTCCTCTGAAACATGAAATGATAAAGTGCATACAACCTAATGGGAAATCAAATAAAGATGGATCACTGTTTTAGAATGTTTATTTCTCCCCATTTATTTGTTTATTTATTTATTATTTGAAACAGCATGGTATTGTCATATGAGGCACAAGCCATGTCTAACTCATGTCCCTGAGGAAGAATGGAGGCACTCTGAGTAATAGGGACAGCAAGGGCTTGCCACATGATTCTTGCACAATGTGGACACAGTTCCTTCCTGGGAAGAGCTGCAAGTACTGGAGGACAGGATGATCTACAGTTTGAAATGATCTGGAGAAGTCAGAGAATAGGGTGTAAATAAATAAGAACAAATACTACAAAGTAGTATGCTAAGTAGAAATTAAGTGTACGAAGAGAAGAAAATGCTAAGTAAGGTAGTGAAAGATCCTTAACTTACAGTGCTAAACATGAAAAACAGCGTCATACTGTAGTGACTGAACCAAGGGTTGTATCGGGATACAAAACCAAAAGCATTGTGTAATGCATCCATTCTTCTCAGCACTGATGAGGTATCAGCTGGAAGGCTGTGTCCTCTTCAGGATGTGTCCGGGAAGACCTGGACCAGCTGCAGAGAATGTGGGAGAAGATAGTGGAAAAACAATAATAATCTTGGGGGCATGGAGGATTGGAAGGATTTGGTCTGTTTAATGTAGAGAAAGTAAGAGAGAGCAGTTCTCAAATATTTAAGAAATTGTTTACAAGATGAAGGTAATCCATTATTTTCTATGTTCATAGAGGTATGACAGATTACATTACACATTAGGAGAGCTGACTAACAGTTTGCCATGATGGCTGAGTTTGGTTTAAGTTTGCCTGCGTATTTGGTAGAAACTATCTCTAAAAGATTTTAAAGTGGGTTTGACAAGCATTTGTCAGAAATGGTTTGGATTCAGTTGAAACTGCTGTGGATCTTTCAATTAATCCAGGCATTATTTTGAAAATGGCATCTGTTTTCACGCTCTGCTATGCTCCTGTCATTATTAGAGAGGAAATAAAGTTTCTGCTTAGTTTTATGCCTTATGTTCTGCTGAGAAACTTGGTAACTGCTTAATTAAATACACAATTTCTTTTTTTGCTTTACAGATCCTCTGTCCTTTTTTGCTTTTATTGTCCCATTCCAGTTTTAGCAGCATGTCTTTGTCAGCCTCTTTTCCTTTCAGATTTCTCATTTATTCTGTGTTATCTTTGGATCTTTTTAACGGTTACCTTTCCATACTGCGTAATGTGTTTTCCAGCTTTGCCTTGCAAACACCTTCGTTCCCATGAATGCCTTATCTCTCCCGCTTTACTTCAGTATGCCAGCATCCTTGTACTTTGTTCTTTTTTTGTCTTTTTCTTCCTGTCATTCTTATCTTGTTTGTTGTTGTGTTTTTTTTTTGTTTGTTTGTTTCTTTCTCTTTCTTTTTTTCCTTTTTTTTTTTTCTTTCTTTAGCATATACAAGATGATGTCTCTTTTTCTTTGTCCTATATCTACATTACTTCTAAAATATCAATTTTTAAGATCCTTACAAAATACAGTTTGATGGAAAGATCATGAAAGAAGTAAATACAGTCACTTTAGGTAGCCTCCACTTAAAGAGTGCGTTTTGGCATATCTAAGGAAACAAGGTCACTGTATATGGTCTGTCACTGTATATGGTCTGTCAGTGCCTGTCCTCCAGAAGCTTTTGAACATACTGTCCAATTTCATCCAGATTTGACAGATAGGTGGGAGCCTCAAAGTTCTTCCAAGTTTCATGAAAATTGGCAGCAGAGTAGGAGGAAGAAAGACCCAAATTATTCCCTCGACTGTAAAAAAAGAGTTACAAATTAGCCCTTTACATATTCTGTAGGGTAGCGGTCAGCTGAATAATCCACTGTGCTTTTGGTTAGCAAGCACACGTCTGTAAAGCTCCCATCCAGTGTGCACACCCAGAAGGGAATACCAATGGAAGCTGTGCAGGTCAGGCTCTGTGTCGCTGGGAGGAACTGGCTTTCTTTGAGGGAATGTTGCAGAAAATTCCAGGGGAAACCAGGCTTTATTATTGAGTCTAATGGTTATGGGAACTGCTGGCTTTTCTGAGCTGTAAAATGTTTTTTGTGGCTTTTTTTTCTGTTCTTTGCAACATCAGAGAGCCCATTAGGTATTAAATAGTAACCATTTCTAAATACTAAAATGGTCTTTCATTCATCTCTTATCCTTTTTTTTTTTTTTTTTTTTTGAGAACCTATTATATCCTTCCAAATTTGACTGGATCAGTTCCATCAGTCCCTTGACCCACTAATCTTTTAATGATCTTTTAAGATACCAGGGAGGTCTGAGGAGGCAAAGTAGACCAAAACTATATTGTTCATAGTTCAGGCTAGGAGCATGACAGCACATTCTAAAGAAATTCTTGGACTTTTTCTTTGGGTCCCTTTATTGCAGCACTGATAACTACAGATTCTTGTGCAGGGTTTAACAGATTGAGACAATGCTTTAAGTCACCAAGAATTAAAGTTTTTGACTAGAGATGATGTCTGTGTTTGTTTTTAAGCAAGATCTATTTGCCTGTTTATCTGTTCGGTATTGCCAAACTCTTTCTGAAATTCCAGTGTTTGAAATGAAACGTATTCATGGCAATGAACTTGGTAAGTATAAGGCAGCTCTGAAACAGCCAGTGCAGAAGTTACTGAGCAAACAAAGCTAGGAATCGGAAAGAACAGAAGAGTTCTAGTGTTGAAATAAAAACATACAATTGTCCTGCTCATCTGACTGGCAAGGTTGTGGTGGTTTGATTTTTTTGTTTGTTTGTTTGTTTGTTTTTAGATGCTTATGATTCATTCATTCTGAGAGCCGATAAGGAAGTAAAGAGGAGTTTGTAGCTAATTCACCAGCTGGTTGAATTGAGTTAACTTGTTCCTGCTGAATGCATGTTTTTTAATGTTGTTGAGACAATTAGTCTGTTGTAAGACTAAGTGTCAGCATGCCTGGAGCACTTTTTCCTTTTCTACTATTTCCTGAAACTAAAGAAACAAGCAAATTCATCCTTATTCAAAGTGAACCTCATTGCAAGTGAAAAGAAATAAAATAAGTTTGTCACAGGCTGTTTCTTTTTGTTGTTTGTTTGTTTGTTTTTTTTCTTCTGAAATTTCTCTAGCCATTTCTGGATGTTTGACTATTTATGTATTATTATAAAATAGTATTTTGAATCTAATAGCAACAACAGAACTGGCTTAATTATAAGTAAGTAAAAAGATAAGCAGTACTTAATGGTTTGATAAAATGCAAGATCTGTAAATATTTGATCAATTTTTTTTTTGTTGTTCCTTCATTACTCTATTTTTAAAAAAATGAAATTCAAAAATGTCTACATATCTAATGCTCAGAATAGGAGATGTGATTTGTATGAACATATGAGGCAATTATGCCAAAACTAAATTTCTTCAGTTCTGTGGTTACTATGGTAACCAATATTCACTGTATTTCATTTAGACGTATACAACAGAAGAAAATGCTAGGTTTAAGGTTTAATAATCTTTTCAAAAATATTGTGCTATAGTACGTGATATTTTAATTATGGATATGGGGATGGATCAAATAACTAACACGCTTAGTAGCATGAACGTGGGTAGTAATCATCTTTAAAACATATTTGGATGATTTTTCTGGTAATGGAATTTCGGATGCTTATTTCTAACAATTGAATTGAATTAGTTTTTTGCTTGAGCAGAGAGATTGTTCCTACAACTGTCGGGTCTCTTTGACCTTCCAAGAATAAGGAAGAGATTAATAATTCTGTTGTTTCATTTCTGGCCTTAGAATGTGTGAGGAGGAACATTGAAATAACAAATTAGGTAGTGCCTTTAGTCAAAGGTAGTTGCATTTTGTGAGAATCCATGTCACAGAATGTGAGAAGCTCTTAAGGCATTTATTTTCTCAATGCTGCTTGATAGGAGAGTAATTCCTCTTTTCTAATTCATGTCACAGAGGTGGAACTCGAGAATATATAATGACAAAGTGCATCATTCAAGACTGTGGCACAAAGCACATGGATTTAATACCCTTACCTCTTAGAGATTTCCAGTTGTTTTTCAACTTGTTTAATTGTCTGGTTTTTATTTTAGAGTTCATATTTACACTAAGGCCTTTTATTCCAAAAGAATAGGAATTAAGTTCACTTCCATTGCAGACTATATAGTTGCAGTGAACCCTAAGAATAGTGGAATACAGGACGAAAATTCAAAATGATTTTGATACAGAATTATCAAAAGTATTTGGATATTTTTGGATAGTAGTAAGATCTCAGATACAGAATATATAGTTGTGGACACCAGTAGAAGTTTGTGAGAGTACTTTATTGATTTTATGTCCCTTCTTAAAGCATGTAGTGGCTAGTATGAGGGACACTTTCTTTTACAGAGATCTTGTTTCTGTGAAAGAAATAATTCTGATTTTTGTTATTCCTTTTGTTAGTATTGTTGGTTTATATTAGACTGCCTATAAGATTGTGCATGAAGTCTTGTTTTCAAGAGTGAGACTTTGGTATCACTATAAAACATTTCAATGTTGCAAACTGCTATTTAAACAACACTGTGTACTATTTTGAAATACCACACTAAATGTAGCTTGAGGGAATAATCCTAGGGATATTAATCGTTTTTTGCATATTCTGAAGTAAACCTGGGCTACATTTCAGTGATTAAAATGATTCACTGCATCGCTTGAGGACAAGCAGAAATTGTGCAAGAGGTCCTAGCACCCTAACACCAAATGATAAAATGCTGTATTTGCAGAAAGCAAGCACTTGGAGGTCAGGAAATGATAGGATAAAATGAAGATTGTTCACGGAGTGTTAGCTCCTTTAAACTATGTATTAGTTCATAATTTTTATTTATGCTAACTGCATTTGGGGGAAGGAGAAAAAATTCCGAGACCAATGGCATGGCCACAGTGAAACAGGAATCAGCAAAAACACTTCTAACAAATTTCTCCTGTAATTTGGCCATACCTGTTAGTCTTATGAGATAGATAATTTCAATTTGCACATAGTTTGCTTAATGATGAATGAGAGTTTTGGTGAAGAGGTAAGTATCGGAGTTGATGAGAGAAAGGTTCATATGGAATAGGCTATTTATGGAGTATTTATGAATGTCCCCAGACTCTTCCTGGGGAATGGTTTTATGATGAGAAATAGTAGTAGTAATTTATGTTACATGGACAGTAATTTTAACATGTGGAGTCTAATCTCTTTCATAGAAAAACATTTGTTAATAGTTTTACTTTTAACAGAGTTGTTAGTTCCTCATCTTTCTATTTGAGATGTTGTCAATAAACATTTGTTTTTAGCAGCTGACCAATTATTTCTATTAAAGTACCTAGAAAATAATTTAAGAGTTGTATTTAGTTTAGCTTTAGTCATATTTAATAATATATCTGATATATATTTTTAATAAGTTTATATACATACCTGATGAAACGTTCACAATGCTTGTTTTTCTTACTCCTTTATGAAGTAGCATACAATGGCTTTTGAAAGGTATGCTCTAGCAGTGTGGCTTAACATAGTGGTTATCTTTGGCAGAGTGAGAAAGTCAGTTTGAATGCTGTAAAATTATTTGTGCAGAATAACACTTCCTAGAAGTTGGAGATACATATTACAGAATTAAAGTGCAAACTCACTAGATTTGGCTTACTGGTCTAGGTAGGATAGTATCAAAGAAATTTGTTCATCTGTATATTTATAACTACAGCTATGAACATAAATAGTATTTATATACATGTATATCGAAGCTAAGATTTTCAAAAGATAGAGTGAACTAAGTGCTGACTATTTTTTTTTTCCAAGCCTCAGACAGATACAAGACTTTTGTCATCAAGTCTGGATTTGTCCAATATAGTTTGAGCAGGTTGTCATGCACAGTGAAATGAGTTTTTTGTGCTCTGTATAATGTGAATGATTCTGCATCAGGCAAAAGATGTTCACACCTTGTTCCTAACAAGGTGTATATCAGATTGTATAGTAGGTATCTCTAACTTGTATATCAGATAATAGTCTGTTTTGTACCTCCTTCCTGATGCATTGCTGGATTTATAAGAAATGATGAACTGGAACTGTTTCTTAAGCTTTTTTTTTTTTTTTTTTTTTTTTTCCTGGATTTCATACTTTTGTATATATGGTTTTTCTTCTCTTTATTCTTGCTCTAAAGCTATTCTGCCTGTAGATACTTATTTTCATTGACTTTCTGAGAGTTTAAGAATCTTTTGTATTCCTTGTTGGAGCTAGTGTGGCCCATCAGGTCTGACTGTTAGGATAAGCCAGTAGGAGGCTAAGGTATTGCTTTGCTGAGTCCAAGAAGCTGACATCCTATCACACGTTGAGTTAAAAGTTCTTGCTTGCCAAGTTGGCATATTTCTTTAAGTAACGTTGAGACCCACCAATAATTGATTCAGGCAATAATTGTTTCAGGAAATGGAAAAAGCTACCGTTTTGTATGCAAGACAGATTGTTTTGTTCTGTGTTATCTATCCGTTGAGTGGGCAGTGGTTCATTTGACAGGTTTATGGACTTCCACTGACAGTTTTGTAATGAAAATTCATCTCATAGGTTATCCACTCTACACATCTGTCCAGTTAGGGCTAATTTCTACTGTTGTGGGATTCAAAAAAAATCATGTAATTTAAAATGCTGGGCCACATAGGTTGAAATCTGCCTGTCTTGTTTTTATTTATTTATTTATTTATTTTATTACAATTTCATTACTTATGTAGGTTCCACTGGGCAATTTGTAATGCCAACTGGTTAATTGCTGTCTCTCTCTTAGTAGAAAAAGAGAAAGCAGATTTACTAACCTTTAAAAATACTACAGATATATGTCAGTGATAGGATGAATTTTGTGCTGATGAAAATAAGTGTTTAAAAGGTGTATTTATGTATATATGTATTATTATTTTTCTAATTATTAGGCTGCAAAGCACTACCAGCAATAATGTTTGAAACACAGATGATTTCCTATTCTAAGGACAGTGGTGAGGCATCCCACGGTATGTCAGATGTCTTCTATAACACAGTTTTCAAGTAATTTAAAGAAGGGCTTAGATTTAAGACATAATTAATTATTTTATATTTTGTATTTTAATAGTGTGCAATGCTAGTTCTCTTTCTAGGTTATCTGTCATGCTGCTCAAAATCCTTCATAACAATTATGCATTTGTATGTTCTGAGTGTCAGTCATTGATGTCACTCGTTCATACTTCAGTTTTTCTATCTGGAAAAAGCAAAATTAGCTGTATTTCACATCATATAGATTTATTTTTTTTTAGATTGTAAGAAAATGGTGAATGGTTCCACTTTCTTACTGAGTTGTATTTCTAATTTGTTTTTACAAATGGTTTAGAAGACTCGTAAAAATGTTTGCATTTACCAAGGAAAACCAAAGAAGTAAGAGAAAAAATCTCTTTTTATTATGTTGTTTTTAAGTTCCAGATTTTGTTTAAATTAAGTTATTGTTAGTTACATTAATGATGTATGAAAATAAATAATTTTTACAACAATATTAATGTTCATTTAGTAAAACGTGAAAACAATAGCAGTAGAAACAACTAAGTGAAACTGAAGTAATATTGATCTGGAAACATGAACTTGTATGTTGTGGATCAGAGTGTAAGAACGATCCAAAGTCTTTATATGCTTTTTTAGGACAGTAGGCATCCTGTGAAGGCTCTAGAAACAAGCAGAGTGAGATCCTGTGAGGTTGTTTTCAATACTAGTTTTAGTGGGCTCCTTTTCAAATAAAATTTTTCAAACCATCTTTTCCATTCCAGTAAAGCTCTTTACATAAAGGAGTAAGGTTAGAAGGATGTTATGTAACCTACAGACAAGATGCAGATCAAGATACTAAGAGTTTATTCTTAAAAAGTAAATAAATAAATAAATAAATAAATAAACACAACCACCCACAAACTGTATATGAAGGTTGTCTGTAAATCTATCTACTTTACTGTGTAATCCCTATTATTAATAATGTTATTTTTGGTTAATCTCCAAGGCCCTTATAGCATTTTGTCCCCCTGAACATAATTAGGTTAATGTTCCATCTTTGTAGGACATCTGCTTATATTTTTTTCATAGATTAGCTGCTAGCTTTCAGTGTCTTGTTCTGATTCCTGACACCTTTCATTAATGATCTCTGCAGTCAGATTACCATTCTGTGTATTAATTAGTTAACATTAATAGTGTGACACAGTATAATTTAATTATGTCATTATAAGGCTAGCAGAGTTTAAGAGTTTATCTTATGTTTTCATAAGATACCATATAGCTTTAATTTCCCAACACGAGAACTACTGTTTTGGAAGTTCATCCCTTCAAAAAGTTGAAGCAAACACTGGCTGGAAGTAGCAGTCTAAGCTTGCCTCTTCAAACCTTCTTTTTTTTTTTTTTTTTTTTTTTTTTTTTTTTAGTATCTGACAGCTTTGCCTTTTTGGTTTCTGATATTTTTTCTGGTTGGACAAAATCTTCACTGAGGACTAGCCTAAAATTATCAAATTCAATTAATTTGGGATTAATTACATAAAATTAATTATAACATTCATCCATTTTTCTCATCTTTTTGAAATTATTCCTTCATATTCTTCATTCATTTTTGAGTCTTCCTCTCCTCATTTTTGAGATTGTGTTGAAAAGGAACAATGTTTTTTGCATAAAGTGTGCAGCATAGCAATAGATGCAGCTGTTACATTCTCCTAGTCAATGTCAAGACCAAGGTTTATCGAATCCCAAAGTAAAGGAAAAAAATAATGTATCAGAAAATCTGATATCAGCCTGCATGTAACGTTTATCAACCTTCTGTATTTTCTTTCTTTCTCCAGGTAAGAACGAGTGGACCACCATAAGGCAACGTAGCTGTGCTTTTGTAAACACTCCATTACCATGTATTAATAAAGCTATTTATCACATTCAAGAGTTGGAAGTAAAGCTGTATAAATGCTTTCAACAGGTACATTTATGGTTGAAAATGTCCAAGTGCTTTTTTGTGTAACAAGTATTTTTAAAGTAAGATTACTATGGTGATTTCTATTTAAAAATGTTACTTCAGCTGGTATGTGTGGTCCAAAACAGTGCCCAGCATGTTTTTATTACTAGTTATGATGTGTTATCTGCTTAATGGTTTAGGCAAATCAAATTGTCTCACAGCATCTTAATATAATACATCATATATATATTAGTAAATTCATATATGACAATTCGGATGCACACAGAATCGTTGTTTCGATGATGTAGATAGTCTGCAAAATATTTCTTGATACTAGTCTTGACTAGATACTCAGACTGATCTCTGTGCCATCAAGTGACATTTTCTGTCACTTATAGTAAGCAATGTTCTTTCCTAAACAGTACTTAAAAATTCCTTGATTAAATATTCTTTAATCTTATGTTCCGTGAACAGAGCTGTGAATTTGAAAATACTATGTTTCTGTTTCTAGCAATATATGATGTTTTCATAGCCTATACAGATTTTGTGTGACTAGAAACAAGAATAAGGGGGAACTACAAATGGGTAGGTAGATGAATAAAAGTGCAATATATTCTGTTTTAAAGTATAGTAAAATCTTCCCATTAACTTCTTTGAGAACATGATTAGTATTATTTAAATAATTCACTTTACTGGAGGAGTGTTTTCCAAATGTTAATAAATTCTGTATATATCTACACTGCAGTAAGAAGATCTGATTGCTACTTTTGCAGACAAGTTATATTTAAATAATTTAGCTCGAGTATCGACCATAGTGCCATCATAGCAGCACATCAGGAAGACTATCTTACATTAATCTTCCAAAAACATTGTTAAACATGCTTCAGGGAGATTTCTGCAACTGCAGCATAGGTAGTAGAGGAATCCAAGGTGTATGAACTACAGTAATATCTCAATTTACAGCATAGACTTAGGTAGAAAATTTTACATTGTCTCATTCACCTGTATTTAAAATGATGTGAGAACAGTGAAATGATTTTAGTATTATAATTTTGTCATTAATATACATGAATTAGATGGATAAACACTAGATATTCGTTCATATTAATATATATGCAGTCTTGTGCATGTTTTCCACATCTCTTCTAACTTTGTGAGCATACTTAATACACAGAGCTTAAAAATAGTTTAAGGCCTTTAGACAGTGACATCGTTACAACTATGACTTAAGATGAAAAAAAGACAGGGTGGCTTCAGTATCTCTATTTCAGGAATGCTTCTAAAATTCAAAATTGGGAACATTTACAGGAATTAATATACTGCTACAAATATAGAGAGCCTTTGACTTTACTAGGATAAATATGAATTTATTTACATCTCTGATAGTAAATTAAATATCACCACTAACTTGTCCAGTTGAAATGGAAAACCTCATGTCCTTACTGTTAAATTCGTACCCTGCAAAACAGGATAAACTGTGTGCACACTGCTTTGGGGACTGGTTTCTCACTCTTTCCAGTTCCTGAACTGTGCTTGGAAACTGGGAATGATTTGCAAATATGGTAATTGTAGCAATAAGATTTTGTAACAATCTAATGATGTAGGTGATAAAATTGCTGGGCTCAAACAGCCTAGTAGTTTTTTACTGTTCTAAACATAACCCTAATGAGGAAAAAGTATACAAAGTTCAGACAGACACTCTCCAATATTTTTGAGATTAAAAACAAAGTATGGAGGTTAGAAGAGCAGCAATGGTATTAACAATATAAAATGAGTTTTAAAAAATTACATTACAAAATTAAGTAATACATGACTGTTATCTGCAAATATTTTATTACCAGCCTTTTGAGATCACAGTTTTTAAAAATTCAAAAACTTTGTATTTATTTTAAGATGGTAAGAAACATACATCTGTATGTACACTGATTATATCCTCTTATGATAAAAAATGCGGTGGCATTTTTATTAGGAAAGAGGAAATGTATGTATTATCTGAGATGTATGATGGAGTTTTTATTTTACTTTTGCAGTATGACCATGTGTTTAAGGAAGAAAAAATGCCACGGTAAGAATTGTATACAAATCATACAAAGAAACACACAGAATCATACAAAATTATGTATTTGTTTTAATGTCAGGTAATTAAATGATGAGAAGTTAGTCTGACTATAAAGTCTGCTCTGTGAACTATAGACTTTACTAAGTTCTTCTGTTGCATAAAACTTATCTAAAGTATTCTTAGTACCTGCAGGAGCTGGTTATTTCAGGAGCCCTAAAGTATTTATGGAATATTTCTTATATCGCTCTTATTCAGTGTTTAATTTTCAAAGTGATCTCATGTCTCAGGACCCACCTAAATGATGAATTTCTGTTAGTAAGAGTTGTTCAGTTTTTGGTACTTCTGTAATTGTGCCTAATCCTAGGTACTTAAATACAGCTCATTGCCGTTATTTTAAGCTCTCATTGCTTCAAGTTAGAAGATACCCAAAATAAAGCTGACTGTGTGACTTTAAATTGTATTATTCATGATGCAGGCTACTTTATAATGTAGTTCTCATAACAAAGGTTAAAAAGAAGAGTTTGAAGAGGAGAAAGTGTCTCATGCACACAGCTTGTTGTCCTGACTGTTTTGCTCAATGAACACTCCATTTCTCTGTATATTTCCACTCTGTCAGATATGCCTACTGAGTTACCTTGTGGTCAGTCTACTTAACCTGTTCATTGAACTCCTGCTTCTGCATCTGATTTGAAATCTCTTCTATCACCTAGTCGAAGTTTTCCTATCAAATATCTTTTTGTTGTTGTTGTTCTCTTCCCAGTACTTTACATGCATTTTCTGTTGATCTAGGGAGGCTTTAGTTCTATTTTTGACATCAGATTTTATTTTATTTTTTTTTCTTCATAGAAACCCCAAATTTCAGTGGAGTGCTTTCAACTCTGCACTTTCACTTTATGCATGCATGTGCAATGTACCATGAAAACAGATTTCATTTTTGTCTTAGGTGCATGTGACAGACCTGTATGTGCTCTTTAACCTGCACATGTGGGCATAAATGGATGGTGGTTATCTTTCATCCTCTTTCTTCTAAACTCCAGCAGGCTAATGAGCCTCGTGAGGTCACATGAGAGCTGTGGTTCGCTTGTGTTCTAATTTGTCTGTTTCAGTTATTTCTTTCCCTCTGTCACTTGTGGGTTAAACTTGTCCTGATCTCATTTTAACAATGCCCTCCTCTTTTCTGCTTTTGAGTCTCCCAGGATTTCAAAAGCTTGTCTGTTGGAAACTGATGAAGAACTTCGTATCTCTAAAAAATCTTTAATACTTTTCATTGTGACCCTTCAGTGATGACTTACCTTAAACTGATAAAAGTGAAACTACATCTAACTTGCAGTGTAAAATATATCTGTGTCTCATAGTGACCCTCAATGCTTCTGCTGTTTAGAAGAGTTTGGAAAGTATATATTGCTCCACCAAGTTCAGGGCTTGGAAAGAGTAACAACTTTTCCAGAACAGTTTCTCACAACAGTTTCAGATGTTAAAGAAATCTCTTTCTTGTATTTCTGTAAAGAAATGTGAGAAAAGAGTTTATATGGGAATTGTACAATTAAGAATTCTTCTGTATGACTTGCAGTGTTTTTTTAGCAATTATTCCGTTCACCTAAACCAATGTTTAAATATATAAGACTGAAAAGATACACTTTTGACTTAGTGAAAATAATATTTATGTAACAGTGTTAATTTAAATTCAGTCTACAATTTTAGTGACAGTGGGTTTTATCCACAGGATAACAAAACAGGTCAGTGCTGGTTCTAATGAAGATATCTGTTTGTCATTCGATTTTCAAGAAGCTAATGTATCTTGTGAAGGTAAAATGTTTTATAGTACTCAGTCTGAGTGGTTATAGTTACTTACCCTCATTTAATATATGCTTTGCATTTAATAATAGTTGTTAATTACTTGGTATATCTTATGTAAGTGGTGAGTGTGTCCTTTGAAATCTGTCTGTGTCAAGCTGAAAGACATATATTTAAAATGTTATATTAAGTACTATTAAATCATCCTATTTGCAAGACAGTAATTTACATTTCTGTATTTAGATTCATACTGCATTTTAACACATGTAGGAGTTGAACTGGTAAAACTAGTTACACTGGTTGCTGGAAAATCTAGATTTTTTTTTCCATTTAATTTCAGTAAAACAAATATCTGCACCAATGTTGCAGGGTTTTCATAATATACTCCTGAGACAGAGTTCTATTTTTTACAATTTGCTTCTTTATTCAGATTATACTTTTTAAAATTATTTTAAGTATTAGAGAGATTATGTGCACTTTTTAAGCCACACTACATTTTAATTACTGCTAGCCTGAGGCAATCCTGTCTGCAGTAAATTGTGTGATAACATTTTTGTTGATGCCAGCAAAGCCAAAAGTTCTTTCCAGTGAAAGTAGCTTAAGTAGTTATTTTATTTTATTTTATTTTATTTTATTTTATTTTATTTTATTTTATTTTATTTTATTTTATTTTATTTTATTTTATTTTATTTTATTTTATTTTACTTTATTTTACTTTATTTTATTTTATTTTTTTCAATGCTCACAGTTTTAATCAAAATAATTTGGGAAATTAATGATTATTGACTGTGGGATCTAAATGTAAAGGTCTTGAATTCTGTAGCTTCTTTAGATCAGGATAATGGAAGACGGCCTCAAAAAATCTTGTATGGAAACAAATAACTCAAGCATTCTTGATAGCCACATTTCACAAAATAAGATGTTGATGACCCAACATTTGTTTGTTGTTTGCTTTTGAGATATTATACTGAATATGGTTAGAAATCTGAAGACTTTGATACTTCCTGGGGAAAATAAAATAAAATAAAATAAAATAAAATAAAATAAAATAAAATAAAATAAAATAAAGCAAAACAGGTATTCTTTAAAAATTGAGATAATTAGGAACTTGATTACTGACCCAAGCAACATGGCAAAAATGAAAATTTGGTACCATCTTTATTAATGTATTTTTGTTGTACTCTGCATTTGACTTAAGCTGGAGGAAAATGATACTGAACTTGCAAGTTTTATTTGCAACTAATTGTGCTTGCCTTGACGCTAGCTTTCTATTGAGAATGAAGCTGGAATTGAATATATTTTTAAGCTTTCATAAGAAGTAATTATAATGTATTTTTTAAAAGCAATGTAACTAATTGTGCTTACCATGATACATGTGGATAGGCCAACTTTGTGTTGAGAATGAAGCTGGAATAAAAAGCATATGACTAAGCTTTCATTAAGAAAATAATTTTTAATGTATTTTTAAAGACAGCAAGACATTAACCTTGAAGCGCAAAACAGAGGCTTTGCTACTGGAAGTTACTGAGCTAATTAAGCGACTGGAGGCCGATCGTGAGGAGGCAGAAAAAGCTTTGGAGAGAGAGAGACAGCGAAGGAAAAAGCTTGGCATGGAAATAGATCGTATGTCACTCTGGAGGCTGCAGCAGCTCCCTGCAGCTGTGCAAAAAGGTATCAGTATTGAAACTAAGAATATTTGTTACCAAGTACGTTACCAAGAATAAGAATTATGACTGTAGTTGTGTTTAGTGTAATAGAACTACAATATTTATGCTTCTGAATTTGGTATGCTTGAATATGTATCCATGGGAAAAAAGAAACAAACAAAAAAAAAAAAAAAAAAGACAACAACAACACATAACGTACATTAACAGAATAGTTAACATTGTTCGAGAAATAGCTTAAGAATAAACAAGACACTGAAGATTATGAGAGATACTCGGCTTGTGGCAGGGAATGAGAAGTTTAAGCAGAATTACAAAATAATGCAATGTGTTAAACTGTATATTAAACCATAAATTAAAAAGATAGGTTTTTTTTGTTTTTTTTTTTTTTTTTAAATAAAATGTGATAAATTTGCATAACATATTTACATGAATGGTTTGATGTAACCATCAATAGGTCTCCTTGAAATCTCAGACTCTATGGACATTCTAAGGTATTCTGTGATTAACTGACATCTACACTATAGAATTAAAAAAGAAAAGGAAAAAAAAAGCAGTTACTTTGCAGCTGTTGTTGTCTTCTGACTTACAAGGCATACTGGGAAACAGGTAGCATTTGAACCTAGACTTATAGCCTGTTGCTTGGGAGAAAACATATATCTAGAGGAAAATTATAAACATGCATTAGCATTATCAGTGCTGTATCATGTCAAAAGCCATTCATATTCATTGACAGTCGTAGATGCTATGATTGGGGGTGGATTACTCTTTCCAAATTCTCACTTAACTATTACAGCTTTTGTGTGTATGTGTTCTTAATACTGAAAAATGATGACAGCAGTCTTAAAATCACTTCTTTTTAGTTGTGATCACTTGCTTTTTTTTAAGGTTACTATCTCTTTGCTCTTGAGACTTATTCCCTGATCTTTCTTTCTGAGTACTGTGATCTGTTCTCTATTCTTTGACCATGTTTATTACTGTTTTTTCTTGAAAAGGTATGTATGGTTCTGCAATAACATTTTTTTTTTCTTTTTTTTTATCAATGTTAATGTTAGTCTTTAGTGCAAATATGATCAAGGTACTCTAAAGAATCTCACACAGCTATTTATCAAATCACATTAGGTGTTTGTAGGAAAAAGGAAAATAATTTTGAGAGCTCTTACTGGCATTACAGTTCAGTTTCTGAATAATTTAAACTTTTTACCAGTAATGAGACACTTGCTGTACTAGACCATTGTTAGGAACTACCTATGCTTGTTCCAACTAGGAACTACCAAAGAACTACTTAGGAACTACCAAGGCTTGTTCTTCTCTTGTATGCCTTGTGAAACAGATATTCTGCCCAGTTTAAGATGTTAAGAGACTCAAATACCTTCCATCCCAGTGTTTAAAGAAACAAAAAATGGCAACAAACAGCATGTAAGTCACAGTGCAGTCTACCAGAGCCCTGATTTTTTTATCAAAGTCCAAGTTTTAATGAATCTTTTTGAGAGTGAGTATTAAGGAGAGCTTCAAATGACAGCTAGCTCCTGGCCTCTGAGACTGTAAAGAAACTTAACTGCACAATACTCCAGAATAGCCAAGCAAAAGAAGAAAAGAAAAAAAAAGTTTTGAAACAAAGCTTCTGTGAAAAATTGTTACGTGTCTGCCTTCTGTAGTTGACACTTTGGAGTTTCAGACCTGTATGGACACAAGCACCAGCCTCAGGTACATGTCAGTCTTAATGGTTTAAAGAAAATGAACACTAGAGGACATGTTTAATGATTTCATATTCATGTTGTCAAACTGAAGGAGTTTGCTGGAGAAGAATGGAAGCTCTGAAGAAGCTTACAGAAGTCAGTTTAATGCAGGATCCAACGTAATTAATTTTCTACTTCATTTAGAGGAGTCTTTTTCTAACAGAGATGCTGATGATAGGGCAGTCAACAGATGTAAAAAAAAAAAAAAAAAGAAAAAAAAAAAGAAAAAAAGATGACTGGCTGTCTTGGAGAACACATTCCATAGTGGTGGATTACTTTTCCTTTTAGAATTTGTTTTCCTGCACTGAATTTAGAAAGTCTGTTAATTATGATGAAAAAACTGCTCAAGTGGTTGTTCTGGTAATACCATTTGTCTGTATATTTCAAGCTATTCAGTGCCAAGAGAGAATGGCAAATATTGGTGAACAAAATTTTTGATGTAGTATACCTGAGTAGTGTCATATTAGGTTAACCACCAAATTCCACCAAATTCTTTATTTTTTCTTGGGAAGAAGGGTATGTATGTCATCATGGTAGTGAACCCATGGTTATGGACTCTAAAATCTCTAAACTTTATTTCCTTTGTATTCCTCTTAGCCTTATTGGTTTGAGTTGCTTGGCTTTGTTTTGCAATGTCGTTATTGAATAAAATAGGCTGTTTACTTATAAGGAAGTCTTAATTATTCTTGTCTAATATTAGTAAAAATTCACAAAAAAAAATTAAAAAAATGAAGGGAATGATATGCGTTTCATTAGTAAAAAGTAAAGTTTCACAATAGTGGAAATGGCAGGTGTGTGCCAAAGTACACCAAGAGATCATGTGGACAGGATGGTCCTCCCCTTTAATGCCCAAGGATAAGAATGCACAATATCTGTAAAATCAGTAAATCAAAATTGTGGCTGGAAACCCACATACCTATTTGACCATTTTGACTATTTATTTTAACACACACACCCTTTTTTTCTAAATAGTTCATATTTCTAACTTTCTATTCATATCTATATATTTACATATATAGATATATATGTATAGTTTATATTCCTATAGCCAGGGAATAAGCAAGAACAACATCAAACCATCAAACTTCTCAGCTTTTTCTACAATATGTCACCATAATATTTCAAGATACCATGTTTGTTTATTATCGGTGAGTAGTGGGTATCTTGGAGGCTGCCAAATCTACCTTGGAAGTATAGTATCTTTATTTCTGATTTTAGGGTCCTGTTCTTAGTTCCTTTAAATTTGCAACACATCACATTATGTGAAGGTACTGCACAATTCTCTTAAGTCTTCCAGTTGATAGCTATAAATCTCCCAATTCCTTTTTACAGAAATGCCTCAGGTTATCCTGTAGGTGCTGTGGGGGTAGTTTATTATTTTTATATCCAGATGTCTAACAAAATATACCACAGAAGCAAACAATAGTAAGGACCTTAAAAATAGGAAATGAGACTTTAAACTTTCTATGTTAATGCTTATTTTTTGGCTGGCAAATTATCTTTTATTTTCATAATGAAAACTGTTGAGTTCTGACAAAATCTAGGTTCTTGGCATTAGAGATGCAGTGGTCAACGTGTCTTCACTCAACTGATTTTCATGTGATTTGTAACCATTTTAGCTCTGTAGAGCTTCATCTTATCCTTTCAGTCTACAGTGCTTTTCTTACATTGAGAACAGTAGAGCAATATTTATAACTATTCCAAGAAAAAGGCCTCAGAGAATGTAAGTCCAGTCTTCCCAGTTGTGTTTTTGACTACTTTTTACTGTCTTGTTTAAGTAAGTCATAGAAGAGGAAAATACAGGCTCTGAACCATCAGGTATTCCATTACATCTGTTTGTTACTGTGCTGCTGCACTAAAATTAGAGGTGGTGGGACACCTGTTAATATTCCCAGACACTAATTTGAAAAGCATAGCAGTGGTTTCTCTACAATCTTCCCATCATTTTCAGAATGGTATCAGGTGCCACAAGAGATATGAAGATGGAGAGGAAAAGAAGTGGCATAATTTGTAATAGTAGGTTCCTGGATGTGAAATCATAGTCAGTACTAAGGCACATACTCTGGTGCACATCCTCCTAAGATTTTGACAAATACCTCCCTCACAATCCAGGGTATGGTTATGGAGCAAGAGTCTTTCATAACTGTGTTTATTGATGGATAAACACTGCATGAAAATGAGTGCATAATGAAGGCAAGCCAGTACTTGTTTAGTCCCAAACATATACTTTTTTTTTTTTTTCCCTAGAAAGACAAAACGTGAAATTGGACAGATAGATCCCTGAAAATATGTGAGAATAATTTTTTGTTTTATATTTATTTTCTTATTTATTTATTTATTTTAGCCAATAACTAACTCTAATTGGAAACAAGAAACATGCTAAGGTTTTACCAGTTTGCAGAGATTTTTTTTTTTCTTTTTCTTTTTTAATCTGTTGCCTCTAAAGGGTGATTTATAACATCCTGAAAACAAAAGAAGAGATTGAATAAAGAACCAGAATTAAAATTCATTCATGGGGAGGTTAGAAACTGCTTGCAGGAGAAAATCCTGTGGCAACTGAAAGGTCAAAATTATAGAAGCAAAAAAAGCTTCAAGAAGATAAGGTCAATGATAGAGCTTCATTCTCTAGCACAGTATTTCAGGATTTGAACTGCAGAGATGTTACAAGTCAATTGCAGTGATGCAAAAAGCAGTATATATATATATATACATATATATGTATATGTGTGTGATACTCTACAGATCTATTACTCTTACTTTGCTGTTTAACATTATCTGTAAATATAAAAAAAAATCAAAAGTTTGGAATAGTAGAATATACTGAACACATTGTGTTCATTATGATAATATATATGTTCATTATGTTCATATATATAATGATACACCATATCTATTAAAACAAACAAAAAAGCACAAAACAGCATGAAGTTTGTCTGTGAAGATTAACCAACTCTCCCCCTTGATTTATGAGTAGACTATGGTAGTACGATGTTTTGTCCTTGGAGTAAATTTGTCATTTTCAGGATTCTAATATTTCACACTATTACCTATAAGACAAAAATTATGTTAAAACAGCATTGACGATAAAGGGAAAAGACCCTCAGGGATGTTATAATTATCCCTAATCTAAGTATTACAAACCCAGGAGATTCTTAATTAAGAGTTTGCATGACCCATTCAGAGTAGGCACAGAATCCTGTTATTTCTTCAGACTTCCTTTGATTTCCATTATTGCTAGCTCCTGCTGCCTTTTTGTACTGTAACACATTCAACTAATTGCAGTGACATAACCCATCTTCAGAACTGACCTTCTCTGAAATATAACAAAAATCCAGTGTAATACACATTTTATTCATCTTACTGTTAGGCATCACTTTGTATGACACAGAAAAAACACTTATTCATACAAAGTCCCTTTAACTTTTAGTGGCAATGAAATAATAAATTTCTAAATTTGTGATTTATGTCTTGTTAACACAGCAAATTTTATCCAATGTTAAGGGATTACACTGGATATTCCACAGCTACTTCTCAGAGCTTGCAAGCTGTTTTTCTCTGTGAAATGTATGCTCTCTCTCAGATTTGGAGCAGTTTACTCCTTCTGAGATATTTTCTGAATATATATATTTTTTCTTATCTGAATATCTTACTTTATTTTCCTTAGATTCATGCCAATACTTTTTTCTCTATGTAGAACATGAACTGCTGCAGGACTGTTATGACACAGTCTGTAATAAGCCTTTTTTTCTGAGCAAGATAAAATATATGCTGTCATTCAGCAACCAAGGATCTAGTTACAATTTTCCTTGTAAGGACCCTTAGGAAATTTATGCCGGAGTAGGAAAAGTAAATGCAATGAAGTGAATTAAGACTGACACAATTCTGTGTGGCAACATGAACATGATCTATCTGATGGCTTCAAATGTGTATCTTTAGTCTAGCTTTTCTGAAGCCACCTTAATTCAGGAAGTGTCCCTGAACTGAAAACAGTTGGCATATTAAGGTTATCTAGGATATATACTCGTCCTGTTCTTCTGCATCAATGTATGTCCATTGTTGGTGACAGAGAAGTTCTGTACAGCTGTTTTTGTGTGGTAATATCTCCCTCAGGATATAAGTTGATGCCAGGTGTTTTAGTTTCCTTCATAAATACAAAAACACCTCTCACTTTGACAATTTGCTTGAATGATGTAGTTAAATTATTAAGTATGAGTTTCTAAACAGTTCTACTGCTAACGCAGTATTCGGTGATGTCTTTTGTAAGCGATGTCCTCTGTTGGCCTTTAAAGTATTTTACAGCAAAATTTTGCAAGTCTTGTACTCGTTGTTATAACAACATATTTCCTAATCTCACTAAGTATTCATGGTTTCCCTCAGATACACATTTTGTTATGCTAATTATCTTTTTAACAGAATATGAAATGTGTGCTCAAGACACCTTGGAGCTACGATGGCATTTTGATTGTAAAAGCTGTCAGCTGCGACAGGTAGAAACCCAAATACTTAAGATAGAAACAGTCAACAGAAAGATTCAGGAGGATATAGACTTCATGAAGAAACACAGCCCTCTGCTGGAAGAAAAGCTAAATCTGGAAGGTGAAGCCGTGAAGGATGTATTACTAGCTTATGAAAAGGTGAATACAAATCATGCAAAGACATTTCTATTAGGACTTTTCCACTAGATAAGTGTATATCCTTTTAGAGAACAGCAGTATTTTGGCATTACTAGTCTGTTGTAAATTTTGTACACAAAGGCTGAGAATTGTGTGCCTGTACATACAGGCCATTACATACAGGTACTCAGTGCAAACAGAATCCAGGGAGGATAATGCTGTTGGCCTTTAAATGCTTCACAAGCATACGTGTAATGTAATTCTAACTTTGTAAGTTGATTCCATGTGGATTTTTTTTTGAAAGAAAGATAAATGTCATATATCTGATGTCTGCATAAATTCTTTTCAGGTTTCTCACAGTCAGAGGTTAATTTTTTTTTTTTCCAGAATGTATAGCTGTTAGAAGTTGTAAAACAAACTAAAATTTAATTCTTTTCAAGTGCTGTTGTCTTTTTTTTTTTTTTTCCCCTAATTTATTTATTGGCAGTATTTATTGATAACAATATTGATAACCATATCTTATTTGTTGACAATAAATGCCAAATTAACTTAATTTCAGACTGAATAATCAAAGTTTAGCAATGTTGTAGGTAGTTTAAAATTGGTGTCTGAAAATGAGAGATACTGTGTTAACTCAAGTTTAGATTTTAATACTAATTACTTTTGGTATATGTTTAATTGTTGCTTTATTTGCAAACCTAGAGATGAATCTATTTCAAGATTCTATATTTACATTAAAAATGTTTTATGCTTGTGGGTGATTCTTAATAAAAATTCGTGATCTAAATTATTATTTCTTTAATTCACATTTTGAGGAGTCAAAAAGCACGTAAATATGCTTCTAAAATTAAAAAGAGTTAATTGCATATTACATCATATAAATAATATGATAATTGTTATAAAGTCCTGATTCATTTCCTTTTTCTTTGTTAAATATCAGCAGGACATGATCATGAGACAGTGTGAGAATTACAGCTTGAAAATTCCTTATTTCTATATTTTTGGAAAAAAAAATCTGCACACCAAAACTTACACATCATTCTGACATTTAAAATGGCTGGTAGTTCTGATATATTGATATATTTTCAAAATACTAGCTGATATATACTGATATATTTTCAAAATGCTAATTGCTATTGCTTAATACTAAATATTAATACTAAATACTAATACAAAATACTAATTGCTTAATACTGAATTTTCATTGCAATTTAAAAAAAAATTTACTTTTGAAGCTCTAGTTTTTAAAATCCAGATAACTAGTTTGAGCAGGTAAGTGTTAGATTGTAATAAAGATTTTATATCATGTCATTTTTTGACATTTGTAATATTTTCAAAAGCCGAGACAATAGGCTTGTGCATAGCTCAAAGTTGATAGGAGCACTGCTGTTTATACTAGTGAAAAAGTTTTTCATTGTCTGCATTGTCTCAAGCCCCTCTTTTACACAGGTGACTGCAGGGCTTGTACATCCTCTAGGATATACTTAACTAATGATTCTGGCAGTGAAACTTCTATAGCTTCTTTCAGCTTTCTTTCTTTCTTTCTGCTCCAGAGGTCACTATCTTCCCATGGAAGTAGCCACCTTTTCACAATAACTTGTAAGTTTTGCTACAGAGCGAAAGGCCTCTTGATAACACTTCTTGATATCATGAAGTTTTACAATGCACATTCTGTTGTCTTTGCAGACCATGCAAAATTCATTGTTATGGCATCACAAAATACTGCTTCAAATTCAAACTTCAGTTTTAAGATTGCAAAGAATCAGACAAATCTAGATTTTTTTAAATATTATATAGGATTTTTATATAACATCTTTCAGAAAACTTACTTAATTTTGTTGCTTAGGCATCAAAAATATATAGCGATGTTCATTCTGAGCTCATGGAAATCCAAAAGACAATGAAGAGAATTGATGAAGAAGGGAAAAAGAAGATAAAATCTTTGTATGAGAAAATTAAATATTCTGGGATGCTACTAAGTCAATACAAGTAAGAGCTATTCAAATAGTCAAATCGTGTTACATGCTTGTGTTAGTTTTTAGTAGTAACAATGAAACTATAGAGAGTTTGCATGTAGAAAACATTTTAAATTTTTATTTTTGTAAAATTAAAGTTAATAGAATCATACATAAAATATGTGTTTGCTTTGTCTTAGTTTATATTAGCAAAATAGGGAAGGGATGGTGTCCACAAATATACACAAATGTAAGGTTCCATGAAGCTCCTGAAGTATATATTTTTGCCTTATTTTAATTAATTATGAATTTTTATTCCCTTTCACAGGATTTTTTTGCTATAATTCTTATTGACTACACAAATTACTTGCATTGAACAGCATCGCTTACTGAAGTGTCATAGTACCATAGCTAATTTTGAATTTGCATGTTAAATAAAACAATTCTAGACAAGAAGTACTTTTTACCTTATCAAAATACATTTTTTTTAATTTTTTTTATTATTATTTTTTTTTTATCCCACAAACAAACAACGTTAATATAATTTAATTGGTTTGCAAGGTAGCTTCTGTAAAATGACGTATGTTGCAGTCTCTTCACTGTCACCTCTGGTCGGATTACTAACCCCTGATTTATCAAGTAGAACTATAGGGACACCCGCTGCTGGTTGCTGGTTGGTTCTTTTAATCACTTAAGAGTCAGGACCAAGAATATCTGTGCATTCTAACATTTCAGCAATTTAATTTCAAAAAATAATTGGTGTTCAGGAACTTGAAATGCCTCTGTCGGGCCTGTAAAAGGAGTACTTATTGCCTGCCTTAGAATTTTGCAAGTCTATAAGCCTGCAGCTGAAACACCAACTTTTGCAAAACAGAGCAGTCTCACAGTGTATTTTGGGGAAGAGATCAACCTCAGGAAATCATTAAGTTGCCTAATATGACTGGTGTTTTTGATGTCTGCTATTCAGGGAAATCTGAGCTTACCAGTCAGCTGGAACAGAGGCCTTACTGACACATTCTGAGAAAGAAAGGTTATTTAGAAGGTATTTAGAAAGGTTATTTAGAAGGTATTTAGAAGAAAGGCTATCATTCTGTTTCTTTTAGAGATATACCGTATCACTGTGGATCTCTCGGTCATTTTCCCGAACTACATCAGAATCAAAGAAAGATCATAACTCTTCCTGTCATATGTTTATACTTCAATATAGGAGCAGAAGGAATCCCAAGTCACATGTATTTCCCAGAATGACATTGCTACTCAAGAAATTCCAATTGTAACACTCACAAAGTGTTTGTGTACTTGTAATGAGATATAAACTGTGTGACATCAGTAAGGTCTAGTCAGAGTAGGATAAAAATGTATTTTTCTTTAAGATTAATAGTTTAGCTATTCAATGCTAGAATAAGTCTCTTTGTCTCACTTGCTTCTTTTGTCAGCGTTTTTTTCTTTTCTTTTCTTTTCTTTTCTTTTCTTTTCTTTTCTTTTCTTTTCTTTTCTTTTCTTTTCTTTTCTTTTCTTTTCTTTTCTTTTCTTTTCTTTTCTTTTCTTTTCTTTTCTTTTCTTTTCTTTTCTTTTCTTTTCTTTTCTTTTCTTTTCTTTTCTTTTCTTTTCTTTTCTTTTCTTTTGACCTTTACTATGAATTTCTCACAGTAAAGCTCTTACTTTACTTGAGTTCAGGATAATTTTGACAATACATTCTTTCCACCTTTATATTATTATTTTATGCTAATTAAATGTTATTTCTGATCAGAATAAAGGGATTCACATATGTTTATGTTTAGTTAACTAAAGCTTAATGTTTTTCATTCCAGAGTCTAGTTTTTGCAATCTAGAATCAATCTAGATTGCAATCTAGTGTATTGCAATCTAGAATTGCAAGAATAATAGAAAATCTGGAAAGAATATATGAAAATTAAAATCATATTCAGAAATATAGCTAAATCCCAATTATTTTAATATACAAATCCTGAGACAAGATTTCTGTAATATCAATACCCGTCAAAACTGGCGTAACTTCTGGAAATCATCATGTGATTCTCCAGTTAAAAGTCACTACGTGTGTACAAAGGAAGAAGTGTGTGAAGGGTAGGAGTCAATACTTATTTTTGATGGGTATGAGGCTGTGAATGCAAGCTTTGCAATGTCTTCACAGTATTTGGAATTTAATTTTAGCTTAAATATAGAGAGATGTTCTGATCACATGCTTATTAGCTTCTCCGTGGGTTCCAGTTGAGAGAAATCTGGCAGCATTGGCCCTCATTCTGCAACTGGTAAAGTTCATTGCAACCTCATATTGATTATGGGAAAAGTCAGATCCTGGGTAAGAGGTATTACTAAAAATATAGTGTGATTTATTACTATGTATTCAGATTCACTGCAAATCTTTTTAGTGTTTCACTTGCCTATTTAATGTTCTGTCAATGTTCTTGTCTAAGTTACCAGCTGCTGGCAAGAATTGTTAGCAGTGGTTATAGTGATCCACTGCCGAACATGATTTTATTATACAATATCAGAGCAAACAATGCTACAAATATTTGACTTCACTTTCCATCATATATTTATATATATATATATACATGTATGTATATATATACATGTATGTATATATATATATATATATCCTCCATTACTTTGGATTTTTGTTTTGTTCCTTCTTCCTATCTCTTTTCTAAAGAAACTTTCTCTATTTTCAGTGTGATTTCAGACCTCTCCAGGGTGTCTTCTGAGTCTTTCATTTCTGTGATATGCTTTTCAGAAATGGGTTAAAAGCTAATGCAAACAGTATTCCAAATGAAGCCATACCAATGACTTTAACAGAGATGTCTTGCTTTCATTTTTTATTCTAATGTTTTCAACCCATTTCCTAATCTAATCCCTTAGCTTCTTTATATTTGTTAAATGTTGAGGAGAGCTTCAGAGTGTTTATGGAAATGTGTGCATGTCTTTCTTAATTTGAAATAATTAATTTAGAATTTTGAGGTGTAACGATTGTTCAGCCTCTCCAGTCTTATACTTCTTTTGAGTACAGACACTAAATGCTACATGCTGTTGTTCTCCCCAGTTTAGTTTATCTTGATTTTTTTTCTTAAGCTTCATAGCTCTTTTGGCCCTGCCTATCCTAAATCATGTTACATGCAGACTTTTACTTTCACTACACCTTACCCTTTCAGATCATTAGTAAATATACCAAAGCAGCAGATATGGGATGTTGAGATACCATGTTATTGACCTATTCTTTTAATGAAAATTGATCATTTAATTTTACTTCTGCATTTTTTTCATCAGTATTAGAATTCTGTAGCTTGTGTTAGAACTACTTTAATCTTTAATAGACTTTTATGCAGGACTTTGTTCAGTTCTCTTTGGAATTCTCTCACTGCATCACAGCTGCTGGCTTATTTAGTAGTTTTAGGACAGTGTGGGCAGTTTTCAAGTTTTGTTTTGGTACTCTTCGTGGAAATCAAGACTTTGAGTTTGTTTCATGTTAATGGAAAGAAATTGTGGTGTTAGTCTAGATCATCGATCATCAGGTAGTTACTGGTGAATTGTCACTTTTCAGTTTTCTTGTCACAAGCCTTTGTTCTGAGGAGCATTAACATTGCTTTACAGAAAAAAAAAAAATCTCTGTCCATTTGAAACAATCATAATGAAGTGAAATCCCTATGGTAATGGCAATAGGTAACTAATACCTCACCTTCATCATGTTGGTAGAAATACACCATGTACGTTTTCTGTTTCACCTAGTTAAGGGATTTTGTATTTGTAAAACATGGCAATGATGAAGACTGTTGTGCATCTTACAACCTGTCCTGTTTGTGATAGCAGTGATTTTAGGAATATCAGCATTCACAAGAAAAAGTCAAGAATATTTTTTTCTACCCTTCACTGAGGAAATTAATTTTTTGTCTACTGTATTTTTTCCCATCCATTTGCTAGACTTGTAATTAAAACCAGAAAGCCAGAATTAATTAAAGAATGGCTTACATTCCAGAAGAAGCAGACCCTTCAGTTGCTGCCTAAGGAGGATTAGAATAGTATAGGTGTGAGAAAGACAAATTTCTGATGGCATAGTCTTGAAAGACTGCTCTTCAGTTGGTGCCTTTTTCTTTATGTTCAATACCATAAGTGAGAGAATGATGAATGATGAAACTTGAAATACTGAGGCTGGGATACATCACACAGCACAGTCTGTTATTTTTGCACATATTCATTGTGGCTGATAATAGTGTATTTTTCCATGGGATTGTACTCAGAAAAGTTGTGGCTGATAGGCAGTATGAGAAGAAAATTACAGTCTATGTCTGTTAAATGTCTGTTATCAGAATAATTCCAAGTGTCATTTATATGTCTATCATGACTGGTGGGACCTGAGAGAGTAGATGTGTTTGAATTGTTGGTTTCGTGCTCATGATATATATTCTGTGACCTTTGGAATGTGATTTTGCAGAGTAAGTCTTTATCACTGGATAGATACCTTGGAAGCAAATAAAGGAAGTGTCTATCAGTCTTTTTGACATACTGTTTTATTTATTTATTTATTTATTACTGTGTTTAGGTATGCAACACTTGTTCAAGTTTTTTTGTGGGGTTGTAATGCAGTAGATGTTTGTAAAATACAGCTACTGTTGGCCTTAGTTCTGCTGTGGTGGATTTATTTTGCCATTTAAGGTGTGCTTGCTTTAATCATGTTATTGGCTGAGTTAGTTCTCTGGGGAGCATGGGAGAGACTCTTTTCTACCTGCTGAAACAAAAATAGTGGAAAAACATCAGCAATCATTGTAAAATTTTAACCTGACATCCCTCTATTTCTTTTGCCTTTCACCAAATCCATTCTCTTACACAGCTGTAGCAAAAGACCTGCGCACAGCCTATAAAGAGGCCTAACAGTGTCTCCTGGGAGTGTTGTCCTGACTATTGTTGTAGTTACTACTACCTCTTTCTATAATTATGAGTACCTTTCCTTGTGATAAATGCAGTGTGTGCTGAGAAATCTGCTATTCAGAGCTAAATTAAGGTCTTTATCCCCTCCTTTGACCTTGTTTACTGTATGCAAGTTCCTTTTTGCATGAAGAACTGGCATCTTACTTGCATGGTGGCACCAAAGATACTGGTTACAATACTGGTTACAGAAAAAAAATTTCTTCAAAAATGACAATTGTCCACAAAATGACAGTGAAGTAATATGATTAAGTGAAAATAACTCTAAATTATATTTAGTCTCTAGTAGAAAAAGAAATTGACTCCCATTTTGTTTAATAAATATGTTGAGGTATGATGGAAAGTCTTTTGCTCAACTACACTGATACCTGTTTAGAGGTAATTAGAAGTTTCAGTGTTGGCAAACGGTTTCAAGTACAAGTGAACTGGTAGCCTGATTAGTTTTGATTTCTGACTGAAATTGTGTGAACCTGCCAGGGTAGATATTTTGAAATTCTCTCATGCATACCTGTTCAAGAAACGTAGTAGAGAATCAAAATAAATCTTTACTAATTCAGATCTGCTTTACATTTTCCTTTATAGAGAGGGACTACCTTGGAAAATTTCCAAATAGATGGATTCACTTTCTGTGTATTTCTATTAGGAATGAGTTAAAGCATTCTGAATTTATTTGGACCGAATACTGTATGAAGTTAAAAGAAACAGAGGAGAAGATTATAAAGGATGAAAAACACCTTGAGGAGTTAGTGAAGCAAAAAGCAGAAATCCAGGAAGATGCAAAATGTTGGAACAGCAAAGTGAGTCTTGAATATTTATAAACAAGCAAGTAAATGAGTATCTTTTATTGAAAAGTACATGAATGCCTGAATATTTTTGTGTGTTTAAGAGTTACGGTCCTCTGTAAAAGTAAATATACAAGTATTGATTTAAAAATAAAAAGTGGTAGAGTTGTATAAAACTCTCTTATTAATTCTTGTGTTTTGTTATCAGTTTTCAGCATTTTTTTAAGAAAAATGTAGTCATCTTATGTTGCTTTGAGTGACCTGTGTATTTTTAGTTGTTGTATGCATATCTGCCTAATATTGCTTATCTTCTTAAGTCATCTGGAAGTGTGTATTTAGCAGTACAACACGATTGTCCTATTGAATTAGTAGATTTTTTGTCCTGAGTTGGCATATCATACCTTTTTCTACATCATGCAGAGTGATAGTTTCTTTTACTTAAAATTCCTGTTTTATCTTATATTTGTTGGGCATCCCTTTTTTAGTCTTGTATTGCTGTACACAGCAGTTTGAAACATGAACTGGAGATCCTTATGATGCTTGACTAGGAGTTTTCAATTAATTTACAGCTCCATGTGTGGGACCACTAGAGAAAAGGATGAATCAGGCCCAAAGCAATGCTCAGGTGCCTAAAACAGGATTTATATGCACACAACAGAACTTGTCATTTTTTATACCTATGTGTACACGTACATACATGTATATGTATAAATAAAATAACAGTAAAATAACAACAACTCTAAAAATAAATATTTGGAGTGTCCCTCACTGGAGACATTCAAACACTGTTTGGCCATGGTCCTGGGCATCCTGCTCTAGGTGGCCCATCTTGGGCTGAGATGTTCGACTAAATGACCTCCAGAGGTCTCTTCCTACCTCAAACATCCTGTGATTCTGTGAAATTCATTCTCTTGTGCCTGCCCAATACTAATATAATTTATGCATCTAGATTGTGAGGTCCAGAATCTAAGTGGAGAGTTTCCTGCATTCCCCAAGAGACTGAAACTGCTTAGCATGACCAAAAAAGGTAGAGATATACAGGCATATTAGACAGCCTTTGCTAGATATGTTCTTTCCTTTTTTTCCAACACTCAACTGTGTATTACAGTTTACTTACTGTTACTGGCACTAGCAATTGTTACTGATATGTAGAAAAATGCTTTTCTCAAATTGAACCAGTACTTATTAGTAAACCTTTCCCCTCCACCCTGGATTTCTTTTCCATCTCTTTTTTTTTTTTTTTTTTTTTTTTTTTCCTGGTCTGATACATTTCTGTGGATACCAATTGGGTATTAAAACCAAAACAAGGGAGAAGGTAAAATGTGCAACAGGGATAAGGTGGAGCATGGAACTGTTCCTTTTGGTGACCACTTCTGGTTTGATTAGTTTATGCTGAAGATGAGAATTAGGCTTAGCATACAGTTGAGCTGTTATTGTCAGTTTCATTCAAAAATATGGCTAAACCTTTACAAGCTAGTAAACCTTTAAAAGTAATTGAGGATTTTCAGAAGGCTCAAAGTGATTCTTCTGATCATCAGGGAAATATTTGTGGGAGAATGGAATTATTTTGGGAGTAATGAGAAAATATTGTGATTATTTTTAGCAAATTAAGTGGTGTTTGAATTGGATCTAAATTGCAATGTGCTAACTGTCACATACATCATTATTTTATTATCAAGAAACAAGTCTGAAGACATAATTAGTGATGTTATATTTTCTGTCTTTTTTCCCTTGTCTTGATTAATGCTTTTTTTTTTATATTATTATTATTATTTATTTGACATGATCTAATAGGACTGGTTTATTGCTTAGTAAATGTTACAACTTTTAGCAGTATAAGGATAAATCTGAGTATTATTTTTTTCCATATTGCTGAGGTTTGTGATAAGACAGGCATCTGTATGCATCAAAACCACCTTTCTCTATCTGTATGGGCATAGCTCTTCAAAGATGAGAAACAAGCCTCCTCATAAAATTAATCTCACATTTACCTACATCTCCATTATTCTTTCACTTTCATTGGTGTCCAGCAATTCAACAACATTTTTTTTTAACTAATGGAAGAGGATTTGGAATCTGAAACTTGGTGGAGACTTAAGATCCATTCATTTGGTAGCCTGCCATTGAAATATTTTTCCAAGCACTGAGGGGAATCAATGCCCTCCTAATACAGTAATGCAGCAAAATTAATGCTCCTCCGTTTCCACTAGCAGCAGAAAGAGATTGGGCATTGAATAATATAGTAGAAATGGTTGAGGCAGAAAACAGCCCATTAACAAATTAGTTATATAAATATAGTATCTTCATACCCACTTCCTTATAATGCTCTGTATAACAAAAAAACAAACAAATAAACAAAAAGTTATGAGGTAGGTGTATATAGAAAATTAGACTTAGGAAATTTTGGATGCTGATTTATTTGCAAACCTACTTTTAATGATCTGTACAGGGATATTCCAGAAATGTTTTCAAAAAAGAAAGGTTTATCCTGAGATACTTCTCGAGAAACAAAGGAAGTGATACATGTAGAAAAGTATCAGATACTAAGTATTACTTGGTTGTAGTTAGTATCTATGTGGCTCATATCTTTGTTGCACCTGTGCAAAGGCATAATTTGATGGTAAAAAGCTTAAGAAGTCTTAAGACTTCATCTGAAGGTGTTACTCAATCTACAACAAATTATTTGGAGTAAAGGACCAAGGGATTTGTATCTGAGTCCCCTTCGAGTTGGTCTTCTGCCCTTAAAAATTCTGAAGGACATTGTAAATCCCTCATAATCAGGATACAGATGCTCTTAACAGTTAAAAGAAGCACTTTGTTCTAATTTGCTTTGGTAATATTTGGTCTACTACTTTTTTTTTTTTTTTTCCTTGCTACATCAGGTACAAATAGTAGATTATTCCCTTTGTTGCTATGACCATATTGCATATGCCTGAAGATTTGTAATGTCTCTGCTCTGCCATCCCTACTCTAGACAAAATAAATTTGTTCAGTCTGATCTTACATCTCAAAGACTTTGTTGCCTTATTCTAAGTCATTATATACACTATATCTTATTGTGAAGAACTGCAAAGTAGCTGTGATTCAACAGCTTTTTTTGGACCTGCTTGAAAAGTGTGAAAAAGAGATAAACTATTGCCTATATGAAGAGCAAAGATTTAATGACTTTAATAGTCAAGTTACATATACAGTTATTCCAGATCTTTACTTCTGTTTCCAAGAATGTTAACACTGTCTGGTCTTCTTACAAAGATTTAAAAAAAAAAAAAAGAAAAAGAAAAAAAAAAGTGTAAATTAAGTTTTCAAGTTCTTTGCTATGTGGAGCAGTAAATCTACATCAAAATAGTTGAAAGTAAACAACTATCAAGGAGAGGTTTTAGTTAGAATTTCCTATCTTTTTATCTGGAGTATGATGAAAAATGGAGAAGGAATTAAGAAAAACTGATTCTGTAATAATACTTCATAATATAGTTTAAAAGAGGACAGATATAATAGAACCATTAAGGTTGGAAAAGACTTCTAAGATCATCATCTAGTTCAGCCATCCACATGCCACCAATATTGCCCGCTAAACCATGTCCCTAAGTACCTCATCTACCTTCTCCTTAAACACCTCCAGGGATGGTGGTGACTCCACCACTTCCCTGGGCAACCCATTCCAATGCCTAATTGCTCTTTCTGAGAAGAAATGTCTCCTAATTTCCAACCTAAACCTCCCCTGGTGCAACTTAAGGCCATTCCCTGTAGTCTTATCACTAGGTACCTGTGAGAAGAGGCTGACCCCCAGCTTCCCACACCTTCCTTTCAGGTAGTTCCGGAGAGCAATGAGGTCTCCCCTGAGCCTCCTCCGAACTAAACAACCCTGGTTCCCTCAGCCACTCCTCACAAGACTTGTTCTCTTAGACCCTTTACTAGCTTCATAGCCCTTCTTCAAACACGCTCGAGGGCCTCGATGTCTTTCTTGTACTGAGCGGCCCAAAACTGAACACTGTACTCGAGGTGTGGCCTCACCAGAGCAGAGTAAAGGTCCTGCTAGCTGCACTATTCCTGATACAAGCCAGGATGCTGTTGGCCTTCTTGGCCACCTGGGCACACTGCTGGCTCATGTTCAGGTGAGCATCAATCAGCAGCCCCAAATCCTTTTCCTCTGCACAGCTTTTGAGCCACCCTCCCCCAAGCCTGTAGCATTGCATGGGGTTGTTGTGACTAAAGTGCAGGACCTGTCACTTAGCCATGTTGAACCTCATCCCATTGGCCTCTGCCTATCAATCCATCCTGTCCAGGTCCCTCTGCAGGGCCTTCCTACCCTCTGGCAGATTGACACTTCCCCCCAGCTTGGTGTCATCTGCAAACTTACTGAGGGTGCACTCAGTTCCCTTGTCCGAATCATCAGTAAAGACATTAAAGAGGGTGGGCCCCAACACCACTAATCACCAGCTGGATTTAACTCCATAGCTGGATTTAACACCATATTTCACACATAGTGATAGAAAACTAAGAGACAGTTATGTGATGAAAAAGAGATGTAACAACTGAACAGTATTCATAATGCTCAAATGCACAGTGAGCTTTCCATATAGTGGTTTTATAAGTCTGTGTTTGTTGTCTGAATTGACAACATATACCTTTATACCTTAGATCTCCTTTGGAAAGCCACATAGCACATAAAAGATCAAGCAACAGTTCTGTGTTATGCTCCGGAGACTGCAGTTAAGCATGTTACTCTCATGGTCATCCTTCACAGATATCCCTAGTCAGGTCTTTCTAGATTTCTGCTTTTAATTTGTGAGAAGCTTACAGACTTGCCTTTGTTTTTGCAAACTACCTAACCTGCTTAAATGACAGACAAATGGAAAATGAATAAATTTAGGAGATGGAGGTCATTATAAGTTTTTGTTTGTTTGTTTGTTTGTTTTTGTTTTTGTTTTTATTATGCTGTGTATTAAAAACACTGCTTTATTTTGGAAAGTACTAAAAGTGTTGTGTTAGAAGGGATTTCAAGAGACTATCCTGAAAATAGTCACACCATATACCTTGCACAGTGCGGTAGTATTTATTGTCATTCTTGTCAAAATATTTGTTCTAAAAACATATGAAAAGGGGAAAAACATTTCTAAATCATTCTATGTACTAGCAATTTAAAAATTGGGAAATTTTGCTCATAATCTGTTTCTTTTTCCCCTATAAATGTAACCAGTTTCTCTTTTTGTTCCCCCAGTGCCTTGAAATATAGTTGATTTCTGTATATTTTTTAGAATATTTTACATATTGAAAGACACTTTTTTTTTATCTGCTTTTTCTAGATTGCTAAATGTGCTTCTTTTCAGTCTTTCAAAATATACCATGTTTTCTAATCCCTAACCATTTTTCTTTCTCTGTGGACTTTCACAGTATATTTATATCTTAAATTATGGAGCCCTGAAATATACGTACTACTTCAGTTGAGGACTTTCTACACCTCAGGCTTTAATAAAGTAGTTTTTATTGATTTCCATAAATATTAAATAGATTTTTTTGACCTAGAAAATTATATGATTATTTTGTATTTAATAATGAACATTTGCAACTGTCTCTCTTGTAAAACTGGTCTTTCTACCATTATTTTCTGTTCTGAATTTTTCTGTCACATACTTCCTGAGTGTAGCATTTTGTATTTGTTTGGATTTAATTTCATCCTGTTGATTATATACCAGCTTCTAGTTTATCATATGCCAGTTAGACCCATATCTCTATAGAGATTGTATAGGTAGGCTCTGTCAGGATAGCTCTGTTATTTCAGTCTCTGCAGAGGAACGAGAGGGGAAGAAAGCACAGTTCATTAAGCTCAGTGTGAGCAGGTATGCCTTTACCTACTTAAATCCACTTTAAATGTTTTCCTTATCCTGTAGATGCTTGCTTCCCTAACATCCTCATTTTGCTTTAGTTCCGTTGGTTGGTCCATCATTGAATCTCTGTATTAATCTCTGTGTTAATTTGATAGATATTTCAGGATATTAAGGAAAATCTTGAAGCTGAGAGGAATTAAAGGTATTTTGTTCAATTGCACACCATATGTCATGTATGAATTTGCAGGCTGTGAGTGTGTTCTTACTGATACCGTGAAGTCCAAAGATTCTGCTTGGATACATAACAATTGGAATATGCGTATAAAAGAGCATGAAATACCTCCAGTTACTCTTTAATAGCCTTCCTTTTAAATTTTAATGTAAGATATATTGTTCAAATTTTACAAAGAAATGTAGGAGATGTTTGTATTATTAATTACTTAATTGTTTAAAATATATTCTAGGTACAAGACATGAATAACAGAATAGCTGCCCAAACTGATGAGAGCATAAAAATATCAGATACATCTTCTGAAATGGTTAAAGCTATGGAAGAATTAGTAAGTTCTTTATTTTTTTTTTTATGTAACTGAAACAAAAATGTTTGCATTTTTGTTTGCATACTTTCATTTTCTGTGTTGACTTGACTTATTTTGACTAATGTTAAAGGTGTCTTAATGTTTTAATGATCCTTAGAAATCCACCAGAGAAAGTGAACTACAGAATATAAAGCAAAAGCTTCTCAAAATTGATGAAGCACTGGATGCTTTGAAATATGAAAATGAAGGACTTGAGGGAGAAAATGAAGAGCTTTTGCAAGAATTCAGAGATAGGTAATACTAACAATATAAACATTAACATAGGAAACAAGCATTATTTTTTTCACTGAAAACATGCCTATAAAACAAAACCTTGCTTTTATTTTAAGTCTGTCTATAATTAATATTTCAGTAATTTCAAGTCTCTTCAGGCAGAAATTTATCATTGAGATTTTTTGACCTTGACTTGAAAGAAAAAAAGCTAAAATTCTGCCAAAGAGTATGTACATAGTTTGACAATTAAAATGAAACAAGGAAGATTCTGAATTCTCTTTGTTAGAAAAAAACTCAGTCTTAAAAACATTTTGGCAAAGCTTGTATGGATTTTATTTTTATTTATGATCTTTATAAAATAGAATCCGAAATACTACATTTCTCTACTTTCTTCGAGTTCTTGTTAGACATTATGCGCATATTTTTTTAGCTCTTCAGTTTATTGATTCCAAATATCTGTACTTTAAACTATATTGTGCTTAATATTCTCAGTGCATTAATAACATAACAGAAAATAAAACCAATTTTCAGTTCCTTCTTCATCTGGACATCAGGTGTATGCTGTTTTTAGGTATTTGACACATTGCTATATATCCTCCCGATCTTGTGATCTTTTGGATCAGCAAAGTCAACTGAAAAGAAAAAATATTGAAAATAATTGTATTCTCACAAGTTTTTTAAAAATCAATAACTGAGTTCAATAGACATACTGTCAGCATGAAAACATTCCTTACTAGACCCCAACAATTCTATACAAGAGATGTAGGAAAGAGGGGAGGGAGGGTATAAACACAAAGATGAAAAAGAGAAGGAGGTATGTTCCTGCCCCTACTAATGCTCCCAAGTTGGAGCTCACACCTTACACAATCAAGCAAAACAGCCATAAGTCTCAAATGGGTATGAAACCAAGCTTCAGTAGAGTTCTGATATTCACAGAACTACTACTAAGAACATTTTAGAATTAAAAGTTGGTTATTTACCTTTACAAATTTGTTAGTTTCAACTGCATTTAATCTTTTTTTAAGCATTATCTTTTTCATATATAATTAGTATTGTTGTGAGTGTGTCATGATTATTGTGTCCTTCCACACGTTCAGGAATTCAAGAAATGCATGCTAAAGTTTGGATCACAGACCCAGACAGTCAATATAACAAGTACCTAGTAATGAAGCTCTCCAGGAACTCAGTCTCTTTATTTTTTCAATGGATGAGTTGAAGACATTCTGAAGGGGAAATACCTTTCTAGACAGCTATTTAGTTTAGTCCTAGAAACCAATGAGAGGAAGCTTATTCAATTTTAAATATTTTTTACAGAAAAGTGTTAATTCACTAGGAAAAAAAAAAAAAAAAAACACAACAGTTTTAAAATATATCTTGCTTTAGTGGAAGAACAGGATTCTTCGTCAGCCTAACACAATCCCTGATATCTGTATATTGCTTTCCTATGATTAGTTAACTCTTAAAAGGATTTTCTGAGATACTTTATTATAGAACCCTTGCCTATTCTCAATCCTACTTTCATGACCAGTAACCTCACATGAGAAGTATTAATTTCTAGAGAAAAAGGAGTTGCTAATCCGTACTAAAATTTCAGATAAATTACATTCCCCTTATTCTACTGAATACAAGCAAAACAGAAAGGAATAATGTTGTTAGTATGGATTTTTGTCTGGGTAATACAGAAATTGAAAATCTTTTATCTTATTGGAGTTCTTGGCTAAATAAGGTGTGTTTTAACTAAAGGCTATAAATAACTGTAGTTCTCTTGGTTGTTTTGCCATTAAGTATCATGGAGGAAATAAGATGTTTATTCTCAGAAACCTTTAAATTCTCTCATTTTCTATTAATCTCTTGCATTATATTGGAAATATTTTGCATATCAGATCATTAGTGTGATGGTCTGAGCATTTTGTAGCCTCCCACAAACATTCTCAATATAATTGTGCTTTGTTTTTCACATTTCTTTCTGAGTATATTGTGATTTCTGTATGTTCTTTTGCATTAGGGTAGAATTGCTCCATTTTATGAAATTGCTATAGAATTCCTGAAGAAATTAGGGAAGGTGTTAAGGTTAGTAAGGATCTTGTTTCATAGAGAAGATTAAACTTGTTGCTCATGAACTTGATGGGGACACCCTTTAAACCATTTCTGATGTGTTCACTAATAGCTTTACCTAGGTCCTTGGGAAGGTGATGGAGCAGCTAATACTGGAAACCACTTTCCAGGCACATTTCACAAAGACAGGAACATCACAGAATGATAGACTCATTTAGGTTCAAAAAAATCTTCAAGAACAACAAGTTCAAACATCAACCAGACCTACCATGTCCACCATGTCCTATCATTAAACCCTTAATGCTATGTCTACATGTCTCTTATATACCTCCAGAGCATCAGGAGTAGTCAGGATATATTCACCAAAGGGAAGTCATGTTTGATGAACATGATAAACTATGATGAAATTACCAACCTGGTAGATGAGTGGAGAGCCATGGTTATAGTCTTCCTAGACGTCAGTAAGGCTCTTGGCACTGCCTCCCGTAATACCCCCATATAAAAGCTGTTGATGTAAGGGCTGGGTGGACAGACTGTGAGGTGAACTGAAAACTGGTCAAATAGCCAGGCACAGAGGATGGCGATCAGTAGCATGAAGGCTGGATGGCTGGATGCCAGTAATGAGCAGTGTAGCTCAGGGGTCAGTACTGGGTCCAGTCCTGCTTAACATCTTCGTTAGTGAGCTGGATGATGGGGCAGAGTTTACTGTCAGCAAGACTCCAGATGATACAAAACTGAGAGAAGTAGCAGACACACCAGAGGGTTGTGCTGCTATCTAAAGGGATGTAGATAGTCTGCAGAAATGGTCTGACAGGAACATCATGAAGTTCAAGGGGAAGCTGATAATTCTGCGCATTGGGAGGAACAACCCCAGGCACCAGAACATGCTGGGGGTCACCCATGAACCAACATGAACCAACAATGTCTCCTATCTTCTTTGTCATTCTCATAATTTCTTTGTGTTGTTTCTTTGTGCATTCCAGTATTCAATATTCAATCTTTATGTTTTCAACAAGGAAAAGAAAGAGGGGGGGGGGATATGTGCTTGCCTTACCTCACTTTAACTGTTCTGTATAATCTTAGAGAAGGGAACATCTAAGTAGTTTTTATCTTAGTCAAACTAAGGTGGAAGCCAGTATGCCCAAGCCATGAAGAAGGCTAATGGCATCCTGAGCTGCATTAGGAGTGTTGCCAGCTGGTTGAGGGAGGTCATCAATCCCCAAAGCTCAGTGCTGGTGAGGCCACACCTGGTGTGCTCAGTCTAGTTCTGGGCCCCCCAGTACAAGAAAGACCTGGACATACTGGGGAGAGACCAATGTACGGCCACAAAGATGAGGAAGGCACTGGAGAACCTCTCCTATGAGGAAGGTCTGAGAGCTGGAGCTGTTCAGCCTGAAGAGAAGGTCTGTGGTGGATCTTTTTAAGGTATATAAATAAGCGATGGGAAGGTGCAAAGAACATGTAAAGAGTAAAGAGCATGTAAAGAGCATGTAAAGGTGCAAAGAACTCTTTTCAGGGGTGACCAGTGCCTGGACATGAGGCCATGTGCAAAAATGAAAACACAGGAGGTTCCCTCTGAATATACGGAAACACTTTTTGACTGTGTGGGTAACTGAGTACTAGCACAGGTGGCCCAGAGAGGCTGTGGAATCTCCCTCCTTGGAGATCTTCAAAAGCCACCTGGACATAGGCCTGGGCACCCTGCTTTGGGTGGCTCTGCCTGAGCAGGGGGTCAGAGCAGGTGACCTCCAGAGGTCGCTTCCAACCTTAAGCATTCTGTGATTCTGTGATGAAGGTTAACAATATGGATATGTAGGAAAATAATAAAAAATAGGTACTTATAATTCTTTGATATGAATGAGCAATCAGGGCTTACAGTCATGAATAGAGAAGGCTTAAAGTTTTGAGGAAGAGCTTCATGTATTCAACATCAAATAAAAGGGTCTTAAATACTGCTTTTGGTTTTGATTTTCAAATATTTTTGTTTTACAGTTTGATACTGGGTTTTCCATTTAGTTACTGTACTTTATAAAAGGTTATGTACGATGTCTGTGTTATTTTAACAGTTCAAGAAAAAAGAAGCTGTATCAGTCACAAGTCCAAACTATCTGCAAAAACATACAGAAGACTGAAGAACAAATAGAAAGGCTAAATGAAGAGCTATGTAAAAATGAACTGTCTTATAATGAAAAAAAAGCGAAGTATGAGGAAATCCAAACAGAAATAACTGCAGAAAAAATCTCTTACAAGGTTGTGATTTTTATTATTATGATTATTTTTTAATTTAAATTCATTTTTAGATTGGAAGACTAGGAAAAAAAGATCTTTGTAACAGAGAAGTATTGGGCAAGCAACCTAATATTAAGCAAATAATAATGTAAAATTTGTGTTTTAACATGTACTTTAAAACACTTGAAAATGTGGAAAATAATAGCCTCTGAAAAAGAAAATAAATTGGTTACTAAGTGGTCATGGGTAATGACAGGCTAAAAATTAAAGTTGACAAATTTTAAAGACTACTAAGATTTTGTTATTCATAGGTGGTTCAACATGGATAGTAACAAATAACCATATTGTTCTTTTGTAACTACATGATTACAAGGATTTGCAAGTCAATATATTTTACTTGTTAGTAAATGTAAACATTGCAAATGAAATTATTTAATTATCACTTGGATGTCATTAGTTATCTAGAACTGAAATTGACATTCATCCTCATGAAATTCATCCACAAGTCTTGACATGATTGTGAAGGCTTACGAGACTGAGAAGTATTTTTCTGTCTTTTCACTTTACACAATTTTTAATAGATAACACTGTACATATCTATACAGTGTTATTGCAAGGTGTAAAATTCAGCATTCAGAAATACAGAAAAGAAATAATCAGGGGAATTTTCAGGAGTCTTTATGCCAGCGTGTTTCGTATATTCCTCATTAGTGTTCTACTGTATGTATAGTATAGATTGCCTGGAAGAAAAGACTTTAACAGTTTTATTCTCTGTAATAATTTTAAGATTTCCTGACTTAATCAGTAAAATTAAGAACATCATAGTATTTTCCAGTTTATAGTATGAATTGGCATACTAGGCACTCCACATTTTTCCTGCATTCCTTTTCACCTAAGTTCTTGGACATCTAAGTACCAGACTCTGCTTCTAAAAATAAACGAGGAACTGTTGGATGTGATTTAAAACCGAACCAGTTGAAGGACTTATGGAACCAAAGCAAAAAAATGTAAAACATAGGCTAGAGAACCTTGGAGCTGTTAAGGCCTTGCACTGTGCCAAGTTCTCTTCTCTTGGATTCAATTTATATTGTAGGCGATACCTGAATTTGCACCATGTAGTTTTGGCCTATAAATCATCTTTTTGGTATATTATGCTGTTCTGTGGACATGCGTTTTAATGCTAAATTTGCGCTGTTTTGTTTGTGTATAAATTTGATGAGCACCATTTTCTCTACATTCTCAGTGTTGTGTGCTGAAAGTTTTACACAATTAGATGTTCAACAGCACAAGCAGGAGAGTCTATTATACTCCTAATTTGATTTTTTTAATGGTTATTTAGGAAATGATTAAAAATTAGTCTGAGAAATAAGAGTTTTAGAAGAATTTCAGGCAAAGCCCCTGTTTATTTGCTGTCCTATGTCTTTTTTTGTCTTAATTTATCTTTTTAATGTAGCTGTTATATTCAGTTATATTTTGAATTTATAAAATCTGTAACATTTTGTGATAAAGTCAAATGTTGTGTGACAATTTTTTTTTCTTTATTTTCTGCTTTGGATGCCCTATCCATGTAAGGCCCCAGTTCTTATTTTCAAAGTCATTCATTCTATATTTACTTTCCACTTGTCACACATTACTTTTATTATATTCTTGCTCTTTTTCAGGCTGAAAACTCCTGATCCGTTAATTGTTTCATGAATGAAAACTGCCCCATATCTGTCATCATTCTGTTTGCTTAGTACTGTTTCCAGTTCTATTATTGTGGGGGAAGAAAGCAGGACTAGAACTTGCATAGAATACTCAATAAGTAGACACACGGTGGCATAAAGATGATCTCTTTTTTTGTCATCTTTCCCTTTCTTAATAGTTCTTAACATTACATTTATTCTTTTAAATGCAGTGGAGAATTTTATTCACAGTGTCATGGAACTGTCTGTTTTACCTTCATGATGTTGTTCCTGTTTGATTACTAGCCACATCAAAATCCAGTCTTGTATAAAAAAAATACATTTTAAAAAGTGTCCTAATGTATAAATCTACATTTACATTAATTGAATTTTGTCTACTGTTAGCGAAACCCAGATGGTTTTACTAAGTCATTCTGCAAAATACCCTATTTTCCATATTGTCTCTGAATAAATTGAAAACCACAGGATCCAGCATGGATACTTGCAGGACCCAATTGTAGCTCTGATGCTATGAAAACTGGTGATTTATTTCTACCTTTGAAGGTCTTCTACCTTTGAATGCATTATATATTCATGTTAGGACTGATCTCTTATGAAGTCATTTATATAATACTTTATGAAATACCAGCTAAGAGTCCAGGTAGACTGTATCACCAGACTCTCTTTTCCACATACTTGTTACATCCTTCAGAAAATTGATGACTTTGCAGCACTGCTTTCCAGTCATAAAAAATATATATATATATTTTTTTTTTCATAATAATATATGCTATCAGTTTGCCAAGCAGGGCTTTTAATGTTTTATTTGCTTTGGGATTTAGTGTTTTGTTTTGTTTTGTTTTTGTTTGTTTGTTTTTGTTGTTGTTTTTTTTTTTTTTTTTTTTTTTTTCTATCATATTTTGAATGCTTCATGTTCAAATATGTATGTCAGTGCTTTTGATTATCTGTTGGTTTTATATTGTCTCTAGAAGCCTTCCTACTCAGATGTGTTTGGAAAAAGACTTGTTACTAGTTCTAATGCTCTTTGTAGGTTTTCTAAAAACTCTTAGTTGTGTGGCATTATTTTTAGATTTAAATTGGCAAAGTTCAGGATCTTTTATGTTTTCCTTCTTTTAGACATAATTTCAAATTTTGGAGCATACAGTCAGGCTGCTAATAGCTTCTCTTCTGTGTGATGGTGTTGATTTTATTTTTGATATTTCCAGACTCTTTGTGAAAACTTGACATGAATGTGCTTTTGGTCTCCAATATTATATTAATTAAGATATATAAGTAATCTCTGCCTGACGTGCAAATAGTTTACTGCTTCTTGTAATGCTTTTAATGAACTATTCAGAAAAAAAAAAAAAATATATATATATTTATTTTTTTTTAAATTGACTACAGCATTACTTTTTGGATTTTGTTGTTCCTTAATGTCCCTTCTCAAGTCATAAATAATGTTGGAATCCTGGACAAGTAGTCAGTAAGAAATGTATCTCAATGCTTTACACTTATGGTAAGGGAATTTCATTTTGTATGTGTTATCATGACTTAACTTCTACATTAAACCATTGCTAATGGTCCCGTCTCCAGTGATAAGATAGCTTTCCAGCACCACTCAAGTACCCTTGTTGTTGAATACCTCCATTACTAACAGTTGCAAAATGATCATTCTGTTATCAGCTTTAATGTTCCTATAGTTAGTCTCAGCTACTGTAACTTAGCAAAAGCACTGTGGTTATAATAATTTAACAGCATATGAAGACACACACAGGGAAGGTGGCCAGAAGTTGCTAGTTTAGTGAGAATAGAGTGCACAGAAGCTAAGATACCTCTCTGTTTAAGAAACAGTTGAACAGAGATGAATTTTGAATACGGCCATATAAACAAAGGTGCAATTTATATTTATATTTATATAATTTGACTGCCTGGTCTCTGCTGTTATTTTGTTATAACAATCAACCCTTGGTGTGTCTGATAAAAGTGTCTGTCTGTAACCACCAGTTAATCTGTTTCTGTGGGCTACTGAACAGACTGAAGAACTTATTCACACAATTACCAAGTGTTATTGTTAGCCATTTAAAATAATGCTGCATTTTGGAGCTAGATTCCACCTAGTAGACTAAGTAGATTTGGATTCAGAGAATCTATATGCATATGTGAGGGGAAATGTAGGGCCATGGTACAGGTTGTTGCTCAGAGTTTTCCGTGGAGCAAATGTATGAACTGTCATCTGGAGAAAAAAAGCTCATTGATTAGAGGATTTCCTTGCAATGTGCTTTCCACATGAACACTGATCTCCATGTCTTCTATTCCCTTGAAGATTCTAATAATCTTTGGGATTTGGGGTTTGAGGATAAATGGGGTTGTTTGTCACCTGCTTCTGTATTTTGCTATGTATGTGGCATCTGGGAAATGCTTATGACTTGCTTATGCAAGAACCTCCCTCTCCGAGTGTAGATGGCATATGCACTCCTGTAATGCAGACATGGATGTGAATAAATCTTCAAGAAGTACTTTTCAAAAATAGTAGTGATTGAGTCTGTTTTTTACTTCACTATTGGCCATGTTGCACCTAGTTTTGCTTAAGTAATCAGTTTTGCAGTCCCTTAATTCACTTAACAGCCCTAATTAGGATTTGACTTAGATTGTAATCAGGTATAGTTATGATTGTCTGCTACTCTGACACATTAAACTAGAGGTTTTCGATGTACAACCTATAATAATTTTCTATATAACTGTAATCCTAGAAGTGGTATGAGTAGGATGCTCATATAAGAAAGGCCTAAAATGTTCCAATTTTTAGTAGAAATTAAAAAAAAAAAAAAAAAAAAAAAAAAAAAAAAAAGTTCCATCATATAAAATACAGAAGGTACTGAGATATTTTTAAATTTTAGCATTTAATATTCAATAGCCAATTAGGTAAGCCAACTCATTCAGCTCTTCATGCATTTAATTATCTTAAGGTGCCAAAATTAAATCAAATTATTTTTATATTTATTCAAATTAAGAAAATATTGTTGCCTTTCATGTAGTATAATCTATATTTATTTACCTATTGTGCCTGAGTTGGTGTTGTAATTTCCTTTTTTGTATATTTTTGTGATACTTGAGAGAAAATTTAAAATCTGTAAATCTGTGGTCATCCTTACTGTGATGTTAGTGTTAATTTTTTTTTTGTTGTCCATTAATTTGTTTTCTTATGTGTTGCTTACGGCTTTTTTTTTTTTTTTTTTTTTTTTTTCAAGAATTCGGAATGGAATCTTAAAAAGGAAATTCAGGATGAAAAAGAAGTTTGGAAATTGATTCAGGTAAACATGACAGTAACTGGTTTATTTAAATCTAAATTCTTCTGCATTCTTTTTAATTCCAATCACAAATTAGCTTAGAGTAACTTCTGACCAATTCACATAGAAAGCTAATAGGTTTTGCTAAGTAGTAATGTTTGCTGTTTTTTATTTTCAGCTAGGAAAATTTTAATACTTATGAAAACATGGAATATTTTAATTGTAACCTACTTATTCACAATAATTTCCAATTTGCTAGGAAAGAAAACAAACAAACAAACAAACAAACAAACAGAAAACCCTTCCAGTAATATATATATATATATATATATATGCAGTGACACTGTAATTTGAATTTGTAAATTTTGCTTACTTCAGTTTCTGTAGAAAGTGCAATCAGACTTACTATACCTTATATTGACACATGCGTATATAAAATAGGCTGCCTTAACACCATTTTATATTCTTCTGGTGTGAACTGCTGAATTTGCACAAGACATGCTTGTATTACTTTTTTTTTTTTTTTTTTGTAGTCAAATATAGAATAATAGATTGGCTTGAATTAGCCCGGACCTTAAAGATCATTTAGTTCCAACCCCCCTGCCATAGTCTCCCACCAGACCAGGTTGCCCAAAGCCCCATCCAGCCTGGCCTTGAACACCTATAGGGATGGGGTGTCCACAGCTTCTCTGGGCAGTCTGTGCCAGTGCCTCACCAATCCCATAGTAAAGAATTAATTTTTCTCTGGAAGAGTAATGCTCTTCAATAATCCTCAGGCAAGTGTTGATACTTCTTCAGCTTTTCTGATTGAAATCCCAATAATGGCATCACCAAAAAGGATATTCCATCTATTTCCATCCTTTGGCAAATTGATTCCTTCAGATGTCTCCTATGAGAGCACACATAATGGTCATACTAAATGTGTTGTAGTATCTATAAAGTATTATAACCTTGAGCAAGACACTGAGTGGAAGCTTCAAGACTATTTTCTGAAGAAATCCTAATTTTCTGCATTTAGTGTCACCAGCAAGAGACAGGAGGACTTAAGGTGGGGTTATCAGAACCAAGCTCTAGCTTCTGTGAGATCTCTGGTAGTCTGAGAAACTTTCCTGAGCTCATTACATAATCCCCTATTATGCAAGAAGATGAAAATCAATGTTTTTTTTCAAAGTTGCAATCCAGTAACACAGAGACTTCCATGATACAGACAAAAATTAGCAAAATGCCAACTGGCTGTTGGTAAAGTCCTTGCCATTGTTGCTTCCTGCTGACAAGAGAACAGAAAGCAGTATATTAACCATTTACAGTTGGGCATCTTCTATAAGGAGATGGGATACAGCGATAATGATCTTGCCAAACTTGAACCACCCTACACAAGCTGAATCAAATCCCTTGCAAGCAGTACAAGAATTGCCTTCTTCTTAGTTAAACTTGGTAGCAGCTAAGGAGCAAAATTAATCAATTTCTTCTTATCCAAGACCACTTTGATACTGGAAAAGATCTCTTGTGATGCATATTTAGCACAGCAGTAGACAAAATATCCAGACAGCCCTTTCATAATTGGTAAATGAATGCCATTGAGATTCACCTCTTCCTTCCTAAGAAAGAGACTTGTAATACTTCTGTGAAAAATACGTCTAGTATTAATATGCACACCCTCACTATTGTGAGATGCAAGATTGTTTGATTCCATTGATCCTTGCTGCTCATCCTGAAATGAATATTCACATTCTGTGAGTGTTCTGATGTTGGATTCTGATCCATGTATGTAGATACTAATCTAAAGAACATAGCCAGAACTGTTTGGAGGCATTGCAGTCCTTTATTGCAAGTCCTCTTAACTCAGAATCCCTTTTTGCCTTCTTTTGCGGTTGTCTCAGACAGGAGGGATGTAATTTGAGAGGTCTTGAATGCTTTTCTTCTTTAGAAATGAACCTTGAATTTACTGTGATGACTATAACTCCTTCTGAGAGTTTTATTCCCATTTAATTTTTTTGAGAGGTCTGATCCTTTTTTATTTGCTTGTGGATGTTTACAGTCACCATCTTTCTTCTGTTACAAAGCCTGTTCTTTACCATTTTGTGACTTCAATCTTGCAAGAGCTCAACAGCAGAATCTAGTATCTATATCTCACACTTCTAGAAAGACAGTCTCTAAGAGAGATTTTGCAGTTCCTCTTCATTCCTGACATTAGCAGGAAGTGCTGAATGCTCCTCTTCTAAGACGTGTTGAACAAGGTCTCTGCCATATGTACTTGTCTTTGATGCACGACTTCCTTTTGATTCAGTCTTTGCTTAAGAGAAGGCTGAAGGGAATGTTTCTGGGTCTGACTGATGCAGCATGACAGGTTTGATTTGGTGCTTCCAAACATCTTCCTTACTTTTTTTTGAATCATTGCTGATAATTTTGATTATTTGTTGGAACAAAAAGTCTTCTTCTTCTCTCTCAGTCTTGCAAAGACCACTCAGTGGCAATTCTAGCCCACTTCCCTTCTACAGATGGGAACAGAACACTTCCCTAATGGGAAATAAATTTGCTTCTCAGATCTGCTTTTGTCATTGTAGTCCATATGTTTTCAGAATAAAGAGGTTGATCTTTGTAAGTATCTTATAATTCTTTTAAGGAGATTTTTAAGTTCTTTTTTTCTACTAAAACAATTTTTTCTATTTTTTTTTCCAAAGCTTAATTTTTCTGGGTTAGATGAACTTTATATCCTTTATCCCAAGCATGTTTTCTTACTAATAAAACAAAATTATGATGTGAAAGGCTGTTGAAGAAGCAAAAGCTATCATTAACTAGTGACTCTACAAGTGCACAGCAGTTTAGACGAGGGTCTGTTCTAAGATAACTAGAAGGAATCCCCTAATGCCATCTGAGTGTAAAACACCAGAGCTCCAGAAATGCTAATGGTTTTCTGGAAAGCTTGTCCATTCCATCTACCGACCATGTTGTCATCTGGAACTTTATCCATAACTTCATCTAATATTGTGCCATTCTATAGGAATTCAGAATTTTTCCTGCATTTACTACTTGAAGTACTCCCAGTAAGGATAAATATGTAGACTATGATTTAAAACTTCAAAAAGATTAAGTCATATGTATGGCCATTCCCAGACTTCTTTTCAATTATCTTCCTGGCATCTTTCATTCTGGTTCTACAGAGGAAAGGAAATCAAAATGGTACCAGTTTCATTCCACTTGTATGTTATATATTCTATATATATATGTATAGAATACATATATAACATATTATAAGTTCACTCAGTGCTAGACAGGTAAATAATTATTTGAGTTCAAGTGATGGTGAATGGGGTGTATTAGAAATTGAAAATGTATGTAATGCCTGCCTGCACTTCCTGAAGAACATGTCTTGTATATAACATTTCTCTTTCTTTATTTATTTCTTTGGCAGGGAGAAGGTTCAGGTGGATGTAGCCTGGTTGTTGTATTTTGTATTTTACAACATTGAAGGGCATTCATTTATCTATTTATTTATTTATTTATTTATTTATTTTCCACTCTTCGTTGTCTTCATTCTCTCTCTCTCTCTTTTTTTTTTTTTTTTTTAAATTTAAGAACATGCCTATGGTGATAAAATTTACCCTTGGAAAAGATTTTTGCTCTTGGCGTTAGTATTTGGAATTTTAATCCATCTTTTATGGAATTCTATTCTACTGTTTGCTTAAGTATTACTGTAAATTCATTGTCTGCTTCAGTGTAATATTTGCATTTCATAGTATTCCTTGCTGGTTCGTCTTCTGTGTTTGTTTGACAGTAGTGCTGGTTATTCAGCCTATTCATATGCTGACATAAAGGCCAACTTTTCCTTCATTCTGAAGACATTTCTAATCACCTTATGACATATTTGTTAACTTATTTTTGTATATGCATTTTTTTTGGTCTATTTATAGTATTCACTTGATGTTCTTTCAGATTCAGATTTTTCGTGTTTAACTTCTGCTTCTGATTTCATACTGAAAGCAAATTCTATATATATTTTAATAAACAGGCCAGGATTAAAACAATATATGATGAGCTAGAGGAAGAGCGAAAAGAGAAACTGAGGAAAAGAGACGAAGATATGAAGACGATAGGAGAGAGGGAGAGAGAAGTAGCTGATCTAGAAACAAAGTACAAAAGAAGTAAAAATTTATTTAAAGAAAACCATGAGGTAAAAGTGGTAAATTCTGGATCATTTTGTAGTGTAATTTAATTTGTGCTATTATTTATTGAATATAAATATATAAATAAGAAGAAACTGATGCTTACAGGGACCTATAAAGATCATTTAGTTCCAACTCCCCTGCCATGGGCAGGGATCCCACCCACCAGACCAGGTTGCCCAAAGCCCTGTCCAGTCTGGCCTTAAACACTTCCAGGGATGGAGCATTCACAGCTTCTCTGGGTGGCCTGTGCCACTGCCTTGCCACCCTCTGAGTGAAGAATTTACTCCTTATACCTCATCTAAATGTACTTTCTTTTCATTTAAAAATAATACCCCTATCACAACGCTCTCTGATTAAAAAATCCCTCCACATCTTTCCTCTAGGCTCTCTCTAGGTACTGGAAGGCCTCAATAAGGTCACCCTAAAGCCTTCTCTTCTCCAGGCTGAACAACCTCATCTCTCCTAGTCTCTTTTTGTAGAAGTGCTCCAGTTCTCTGGTCATCGTTGTGGCCCTCCTCTGGACTTGTACTAATTCTTGCATATCCTTTTTGCAGTGTGGGCCTCAGAGCTGAAAGCAGCACTCCAGGTGGTGTCTCACAAGAACAGAGTACAGGGTCAGAGTCACCTCCCTCAACCTGCTGGTCATGACTCTTTTGGTGCAGCCCAGAATATGGTTGGCTTTCTGGGCTGCAGCATACATTGCCAGCTCATATTCAGATTTTTGTTCACCAGTACCCCCAACTCCTTCTCTGCAGGGTGATTCTCAGTCCACTCATTGCCCAGCCTGTATTAATGTCTGGTATTGTCCTGACTCAGTTGCAGGACCTTGAACTTGGCCTTGCTGAACTTCATTAGATTAGAGACCCACCTCCCATCAAGACTGTCCTGCTCCCTCTGGGTGGCATCCCTTTCAAAGGGGGCAAAGGAAATAAGTGGTTTTTCTTTGTATCTGAACCTGAAAATGCAATAATCAGTGTAAAAAAAATTATTTCTTAAGTATCTGAAAGAGGAGGGCATTACTGTCATAAAAGCAAAAGCAAAATACCTTCGTTTTTGTTTCAAAATCAACACTAAACAAAACTAGCTATTGATGGTTTTTGTCCAGAAGAGAAGTTGGAGTTTTCTGTAATCCATATACATCTTCCATATCATTCTCACAATCAAGCAAGGTCAACATCTTTTGAACCTATTTAATTTAGATACAGGGTTTTTTATTTGGGGTAAAAGCCCAGACAGAAGAGTTTCTGCTGCCTCATCTATAAGAAACTGTAGCAGCATCACTCTGTAGGTTTATGATTGAGTTATCTGACTACTGGTAAACAGCTTGTTACTGGAGATCTTCTTCTCCAGTTTTTATTGTTATTCTATTTGCAGGATTCTTGATATAGTCTGCAGGTAGCAATACTTCAATGCTTTTGTAGACGCAATGAAGAATGTTGAATAGTTTTATTTGAGATAATGAATTATGTGATAGTTTATTTTTGATTCAGGTTTAATAAGTCAAATTGAAAAATAATAATAAAAAAATAAAATAAAATAAAATAAAGGTGCCTCTAATAGTTAATAGTATTTTCAAAACAACGCATTAATGGCAGTGACTAATATTGTTAGCCCTTCCCCAACTAAACCTGAGTAGAAACAATGTGACAAAGATCACATCATTAGTTTCTTGGAAACCTAGAGAGGTGTGGTATAAGTTATATATCATCGTCTATAGCTATGTATTTGCTTCTGTGTTAAAAGCCCGGAAACAGAATTTGCCCAAGCAGATTTGTATATGAATGATGTGTGAAAGATACTGGTAATTTCAAGAAAGAACTTTCTTATTGATTAAAGGTTCCAAGTGTTTCAGAATGGAAATACTAATACTGATATTAATGTCTATTATTATAGAAGAAATTGAATTTAAAGGTTTTAAAAATGTATCTATTATATGATTTATATAAGTATATTTCATAATGTAAATTTGTCCTTATTACATGTATTAATAATAATTTCTATCATTTAATATTTGGTGCTCATACTAATGATGCAAATGAAATTAATACAATAGACAAGAACTTCTGTTTTGTTTGAGGTACTAATTAATAACAGAATGGATTAATGAAAAATATAAAAGTGAGATATCCCAGTCATTTGTTTTCCTTCTTTTTCCTCTTCCCATTAGCTGTCTTTAGCTGTATTTTTCATGAGCTAGTGATAATAAGTAGTAAACATTTCTTTTGTCCTTTATACAACTTCCATGGAAGCTATTCAAAATATTTGTTTTGGTTACATAACTTTATATGTAGCTTCCTAAAAAAAGGAATGTAAAGACGCATGGGAAGAAGAGTAAGCAGTGATATTTTGCTGTATATTTAATATTTATAAACACTGATAAATATTGCAAAGCTGCATTTTAGTTGTGGATTTTTCATTCAAAGTGTACAGTAAATAAACATACAAATAAGCATACTGGTTGATGGAAAAATAGGTTTTTAGGGGTAAACAAAAATAAGCTTAAGTATGGTGACTATTAAAGTATTTAACAACTAATGTATTATCTGAATTCTCTGGAATGAAAGACAATAACTTTTGAATACTAACACATCTCATTGTGAATGTTCTCTCCAGAAGCTTTCCTATTTAGAACAGAGACTACAAGAGCTAGATAAACAACAGGAGCAAACAGAACAACAACTGGAGAAAGAAAGAACTATTCTGCTGAAACAATTAAAAGATATACAGGTGAATCATAAAGCTTTTATGGCTTTTTTGACATACATTTAATCTCAAAGGTTAGACTGTCATTTCTACACAATTGTTTTGGACCTATATACATACATATAGTGTACATACAGCTTTCAGTTTCTTGCTTGTACTAACCTATGAGGTCCATAGCCTTGAGACAGGGTAAAGTACAAAGCAGAATTGATATTGGGGTAATTGAAAAGTCCTTTGCTTTCTTCATTTGCTGCACTGGCTCAGATTGCTTGAGGGGCTTTGGAAACACAATGAAGAAAATCAATAAAGGATGAAAAGGATTCTAGTGTAATAGAAAGTGCCTGCTGATTGCATGTTTGCTCAGCAGATGGCATCTTTTTGTAAATGATGGCTTGTATCTCCTGTATCAGATACTAAACTGTATAATCCACTGAAGGGAATTACTGAAATTCATTACTGAACACTATGCTGTATATAAATATGGATATAAGAATTACAAGAAACAAGCATTTTGTTTCTAAGAGTCTGTTCATTTTTATTACACTTCCATTTGTATATTGTATAAACTTAAATTAGATATTACAGTCTCAAAGATGAGTCATATGGATTCAAAAAAAAAAAAAAGCTTTCATGTTGTTCAGAATAGCTTTCATGAATCCAATAATTTCTACTGAAAAAACTCTGAGACTTCCTATTTATGATAATCTTAAATTAGGGATTGAGGAATTAATTGATTCAATAGGTTTCTAAATTTGGCAGGGAAGACAGAATTTATACATCCATTTCTGTTAAAGACTGTGCTCTAGCTAACCGCAGGTTAACCAACATATCTCAGATTATGTGGAAATGACTCATGAGTCAGCATACCAATATTCATTAATTCTACATTGTTGTTAAGTACAGTTCTTTTCTATACTTTTAAAAATTAATTTTAAAACTGCCTTTCCTAGTAACTGTAAATAACTGTGTCCATTAGTTGCTTTAGCAATATCTAAGTTAGTGTTCTGTGTAGGTGGAATAAAATAATGCACAAAGCCTATTTTGTGAGATCTCTAGAGTACTGAACGAGTAACAATACTTGGATACCTTAAATACTACATTTTTAGAACCTGATGAAGTTCCTTGATCGTAGCAATTGAAGTTTCATAAAAGGAGGGCTTTATAAAAGCGTCTGTCATATTTTTAAGAATAAATTACATTTCTAACTATGCTGGGGCATGCTCTATTATTCTGTAATGTTATATTGTTTTTAAGGAAATTATTTAAAGATATATTCAGAGATTTTAATACTCAGGAATATGACATTGTCATGTTTAAAGCTTGTTCAGTGCTTGGCTTAAATGATTTTATGGAAGAAATGGCAATGATTCCACCGTATTCATAGTACAGGAGCAATATAGAGCCTGCAACTTCCAACTGATCAAGCAATTCACCCAGTCCTTCATAGTTTATCTATCTTAGGACAAGATAAATCACACACTGGAGGCTACTGCATCTTACCATGGAATTTGAAGTGATTTAGTTTGTTCTGCTGACATTTAAATGTCTAAAAGCTGGATATCATGATAAAAGCATATGAATTCTACCTCATAATACACTGGTAGTCTAGTTCAGCAACTGAGAAGAATGATGAATGGTGTTCAATTGATAACATCCCAGTGTCAAAAGACTCAGTCAACTTACGCAGGATGCTGGACTGTTATCCACTACAGAAAACCCTAAAGGGTGTATATTCAGTCCATCAATATTTAGATTACAGAATGTAGCATAACTCATTTTTATTTGTTTGTTCTAAAATCTGATTGCAAGTTCTCTGTCTTCTGTAATAAGTAACAGAATGTACTGAGTCAATGGCTATTATTACCTATGCTTGGAAGGTTTTCCAGTTCTTATCTGCTTTATCTGCTAAAAAATCCTGAAATGAGTACAGGATGTCAAAGTAACAAAACTTGTTTTCACTGGCAGTTTTGTTCTAACACAGACTTTTTTTTTTTTTTAAATGAAACAGAATAATTAAAAACAAAAACAAAACGACTCATCATGATTTCTTTCTTTATATCTGACCCTCATACCTCAATCATTTTGGATTTCATAATTTGATTAAGTTTAAGGCCCAAACAAGTAATCTGCTCTGACATTCTATATATCACAGGCTACCACATTTCTTCACCCCTGATGCTGAGACTAAAACTAATATGATTTTTCTCAGAGGTTTGAGACTCTCTATGGGCGGTTCAGTTGCACAGGGATTTGCATTAATTACCATATCTTCATTTTCCTTCTAATGATTCTATGTTTCTGCAGAAAACCTGAAATTTCTACCTAATCCTATACAGATGCATATTACACTTCAGAAAGTTCAGAGGCCTTAAAAATTTCATGTGCATGTGGTACCTCACACACTTCCATGCTTGTGCTCACATCTGTTACAAAAGCTTTGGTTACTGGCTTTTTTCAGCTACCTTTTAGGTATATTTTTATGAAGCACTTCATTTATAGGGAAAAAGATAATTAGACTATGCACCAGGCTACTGATTCAGAAAAATGGTGTGGTATCTAAAGAAAAAAAAATTAAAATACTGACCTTGATTTAAATACCGACGTGCACTCTTTGTCTACTAAGTTGTGATTTCTTAAAATTCTGTATTTATATGTGTGTATATGTAAAATATCTCTATATATGTGTATGTGTCCTTATACATAATCAAAAGGTATTTTCCTCCCTCTTACTTTAACTCATACATCACATTAGTATGTGTTTCAAAATCTAATGCAGTAAGACCACTTGAGAAGTATCACCCAAATAGTAGACTTCCACCTGTTTAATACCATAGTACCACTACAGTGCTTGGTATTTGCCTTTTTAATTCAGAAGAAACTGCAGCTTTGTTTACCAGACACTGTTGCTATTGGAAGTAGTGTTTGCTTCTGTCATGAATCTTTCCTTTTTTTTTTTTTTTATATTTTATTTTTATTTTTTGGTCCTGTAACTATCAGTCACTTTTGGAATGAAAAAAAAATAATTACAATTTAATATCCTTTCTGCAGAATAGGGAGTTTAGTGATTTTTTAATGTAATGTTTTTCAGTAGCTTAATGTCAACATCTCTCTAAGAAGTTGTGTACTTGTAGAAGAGGAAAGTAGGCAGGAGTTCAGCAGTCTTGTCCTCTGTGCTTCAGTCCTCTTCTGTATGGAGTACAGGGAAACTACATTATGAAAAAAAAAAAAAAAATGGTATCCAAAAGAACAAAATTCTCTATTTAAGCAACTAAATGAGTAATGCCAGTTTTCAGAGATAATGAGTAAACTGCATTCTGCCTCAAGTCAGTAGCATCTAAAAATACAATTTTTCCTGAAAGTTCATTTTTTTAGGTATCTGCCTAAAACACTTGTATTGTGTAAGCAATACAAAGCAATAAAAGTGGCCAGTTAAGACATTGACTCTGCATATGCTGAAATAAATAGGTCCAAACTTGGTCATATATGAAAATTTCTCCTTTTCACTGTCATTAACATTTTTGCTGTGCAAGCTAGTGTTTATTTGAAAAAGTTTTATGAATCAGAGCAAAAACTAAAGACAATATGTATTTTATCAAGAAGGTGGCCTACAGACTTCCATTCATACATATACAACATAGGCAACTGCAAAAACAGAAGTGTCATGATAATATTTATGGATTTTTAGATGTGTGACAAATTAGAAGGCTACAACCGGATGTGCAAAATCATGCCCTAACAGACATGCAATTATTCCAGTTGCACTAAGTGTTTCAGCTCCCCCTCTAGAAGTAGTTCTGCTTCTTCGAGTATACAATTTCATGAACTGTTGTCCATAATCATATGCTTAAACTGCAGTATTGGGAAGTCTAGCCCTGCTAGTTTACATGCTACATATTTTTTGATTCCAGGAAAAAAAATCATTTGTTTCCAGTAAAATTGCTGAAAACTCTCACACTGTGGAAAATTTAAAAAATGAACTTAAAGAACTTGCTGTGTTATGGAACATGAAGCAAATGCAGGTGGAAAACACAGAAAAATCTTTTGTCGATTTACGGTAAGACCTCCCTCTTACATGAACTTGTACAGGTAGTTTATTACTTTTAATAATTTTACTTATTACAATTAATACAGGTAGTTTTATTATTTTACAGTATTATTTCTAGGAAATATAATTCACTTTTCCTCAATAATTTGAAAGTATTTTTGTGGGATTACTGCTTCAAGGTATTTGTAGAAGTTATTCATGATACATTATCTGCCTACCAAATTGAATTTTGCATATCAGAATTACTTCAGGAAATCTAATAATATTCATGGTCAGTTGCATCTTTAATTAATGGAGAATTCCTTGCATCTTGTGTTTTCTCTAGTTTGAGAAGTGTGGACCTATGCTTATTGTGACTGATGGGTACTGAAAATAGTCTCAGAGGTCTCCATCCAACTGATAATGTAGACTACCTTCTAGGCCACTCAAGCCTTGGAGGGCCATGTATGTTGATTGCACAGCAGGCTTACTCTTTAAGGAGAAACGTGAACCTGCTAAGCAATGGCAAAGAGAAAATAGCTTGGACTGTTGAGTTGTGCAAGATTGCTAAATAATAAAAAGCAATCCTGGTGTCATGATAATACAGCTCCTTCTCTGTCATCTCGCTCACTTAATGTATTGTTAGTGTTGAAAGATCTTTGAGACATTATTGCATTAAATTCTTGGCTGGGGAAAAAAAAGGTGTTTTTATAAGTACATTTTTATATCTGTATATGTGGGACTGGATATGTTCTTTTGCAACTCTTGATTCAAACAGAATGATTTGGAGGCACTCAGCCTCTCTTTAGAGAGATTTTTGTAGACACTGATTTAGAAGAGGCTTGAGATGCTCTAATTTTCTGCAAAGAGGTTTGTTTTGCTGCAAAAAGTCTCAGAAGAGACTGTGAGGAGGATATTGTGACCTCCAGAATTTAGAACTAAATCCAAAACCCCTAAATACCTCTGTTGTTTCAATCATGAGTTAATTGTTAAGGATAACGTATTACTGGTCCCAGCTGTTCCTAGCTTGACAGCATAAATGGCTCCTGAGAAGTAAACATAAGTTTTATGTAATAGATCTCTCTTTTTTTTTTCTTTTTTTTTTCCCAGACTGTTAGATTTGTTTTAAAATTAGAAAATGTTTTATTTTAGTATTAAAATAATTCTAAAGTAACACAACAAAGCCTGAATATTGGAAAAATTAGGCTTAAACTTGTCTATTGAGATTTTTCTTCTGTGTGCACATGTGCACATTGTGATACAGTCTTTATTATGCAGCCAAGAGTTAAAAAGGCTCTAGTTTAGGTTATGTTGCAGAAAAATAATTAAACATACTTTTTGTTTGTTTGTTTTCTTTTAAATACTCTCCTTTCTAAAAGCATCAGAAGAATAAATCCAGGGAGAACAGAAATTTAGTAATTATGGGAAACCTGTAAAAAATGCTTCATTTTACTTATTTCATTCCTACAGATTAAACAAACAATACTAGATAAGGACAGAAACATAAAAGAAATATACAGATGTTATGAAGCTCCCATTTCCAGTCCTAACAAGTAATAAAATAGTGGTTACCCAATATGTCACTGGTCATGAGCTCATTCTGGATCTCAGAATATCATTTTTCCAGAAGATATGGGAGTGAACCAGTCCATTCTTCAGAAAGTTATTTTTAGAAATGCAAGCTGTTCTTGAAAATTGTGAGACTTATGTATTGCAATAAACTCATTGGATAAGGAGACCCACTGTTAAGTAGAGTGTCTTTAAGTGGTATTTACAGTCATGATAAGCTCCATCTTGCAGCTGTTTTTTTTTTTTTTTCTCCTCTGTTTTTTGTTTGTTTGCTTTTTTTTTTTTTTTTTTTACAGGGTAACATTATTTGTGAGAAGACCACCTATTTTATCTATTATAAAATTAAACATTAAGCATATAAATAAAGACTAAAATAGTGTAGCATAATCTTAATTACTTCACTGAATTTATTTTTTTTCTTTCAAAGGAAAAATTTAAGTGATGTGATGTATAAACAGCAAAATGTGCAGATATTATTTAATCATCTACAAGATGAGCTAGCAGAATATGAAAAAAGGTTCAAGCGTGAAGAAAAAACATATGAACAGTTGCTACAGACTAGAAAGAAATATCTGAAGGATTCCGAAGTGAGTATTATCAGAGCTGGCTTTCTTTATGTGACAACTGAAACAACTATTTGGTTAGTTTTGGCTCTTTTTATATGTAAAAAGATACCAGTTTTATCAAAAGTTTGAAAATATTTCCAGTGAAATGAATTACTATTTTTCCATAGTAGACTTTTGTATTTCTGTGAATAAATAAATTATTTTAGGAAAATTATATAAAATGGTTCATTTACTTACATTTAATTTTTCATTAATGTTTAGGATTATTGTATGCTTTCTCTCCCCTATTTTTTCCCTTTGATTTGTAGTTACCTCTGTGAAGGAAAAGGTTGAAAAAAGTCATTGCTTCTGCTGACTTGAAAATCCTTTCCTTTTCACCAAGTGCTCAATAACAAATAAAATCTCAGATAACTTTGACTAAGATCACCATCAATAAGTTCCCATTCGTTTTTAATCACTTCCTTGTAAGAATATTGCTCAGTGCACGCAATTATCTTGATAGTGTAGCAGCCCAACTTTGGTCTTTTGGATAAAGCTGTTTCTGAACTGTCAGAAGTTACTACATAATAGGGCTCTTATCTAGATCTTAAATGCTGCAGTTGTTACTAGGAAGATGGGAGCCACACCTTATGTAGATAATAATGAGGAATCAGAGCCATTTGAAAAAAAAATATAAAATACAGAGGAGTAAAAACCATCTGAGAAATCAGATGCAATACAGTTCTTCACATTGTTTTCTGCGTTGGTTTCATATGTACTCTTTTCCTAAGAAAATGGAAAAATGCCTAGTTCTTTGTATGTAGTTTTCTTCATTTTTACATGAAAATAGAAATAAAAAGCTTTGTTTTCGCTGAAGACATTCCAAGGTTAATATTTTTGCAATTGTAGCTGTTTGAATAATAATTTAAATATTCACTTTTCATCTTGTATTCTTTACTTTTATGCTCACTTTGTACTTTTCTCAGTTGATTTAGAATAGATTAGGTAAATTAAGCTGCTCAATTACATTCTCTTTACTATTCACTTTTACTTCCTATGTCTAGTGTACTAACAGAGCTACGGTGCAATGCTGAAATTACAAAACCTCTGGGGAACTGAGAATATATTTTAGAGAATTATGTAAACATATCTACATTCTTGACTCTGAGTTATTGTCAATGGTGCTAGATGATGCAAAGTGTTCTACAGTGATACCAAATCTACCAAGTTCTTTGGTATTTCAAAATACCAAGTTCTTTCATGCTAGTAGTGAGAACTTTTAGACTGATTTTTATTTTGTCTTAGCACTGCATCACATAATGTTCTGTTGCAAATGTATTTTGCTTTATCTCTCAAAATCTGTACTCAGAGTTTGAAACAAAAGGGAAATAGCAGTAATGAGAACTTGTATTTTTTTCTTTTTTAATAGAGATTGCTACTTTATTACTTTTCACTGTAATATCGGTCCTGTCAGAATACCATAACTGTCTCCTGTCTTGTGCTAAATTAATTCTAAGGTCAAAATTACCTGCTGGTATGTCAACTTGCTCATCTTCACCCTGTAAGGTTTTTTGGAGAGGTAGATTTTTATCTCCTTCGCTACAACACCAAGATTTGTTTTTCCTAATGTTTTCTGTTTCATCCTGTCTTCTCTTTACTCCCACTTTCCCTTGATGCTGAGTTGTGGGTATTATATGAAGAGCACTTAACAGTATTTCTTTATTAAAGTAATGTTGGGGTAATGAGATTATGGCAAGATTTTGGTGGTTAAATGTAAGTAGTAATATTTTGATGCATACTTGAAAGCCTGTTTTTGTTTTTTACTGGAATGCATTGCTGGTCTCTGTGATGACATCTCTCCATTTAGGCATGCAGCTGAAATGGAGGCACACACTGTTACCCTTTGACAATTTACTCTGTTATTACCTCATCATTTTAATGTTATTCTTTATTATTTTTATATGAAATGCAGATAAAAGCATTTGTTCACAACTTCTATAAAACCCAACCCCACTAATCCATTTAAAAATGTTTGGAAGTATTAAGAAATTTTAAAAGTATAATTCCTATATACATAGGTATATATATATTATATATCATATAATATTATAAAAATATTGTTAAAATATTATATATAATATTTTATATATATATATACCTATACTATAGATACTATACATAGTTATACATACATACTATATAGTTATACTATACATACTATACATAGGTATACATATATTATATTAGAAATCTCTTTCTCTCTCTCGCTCCTAAATTTAGTTCATTTACTCTCACTTTCTTAGTAGTCACGAAATTAAACTGGAAGCAATAACACCAGCAAAGCCTTCAGTACCTTATGGACAATCAAAAAATTTCAGCAGGGACTTCAGTGTTTATTACCCAATAGAAATGAGCAGAAGGCCTAGTACCAGTGGGTGGAGAAGTGTGATAAGACATTGGGACTAGCATTTATAGGTAATTCAGTAAAAATCCAAGTAAATTCAGGCAGCTTCTTCAAGGAGGCTATCCATGATCTGTAAAATTTGGACCATTTCTTTAGAAGGATGGCTAATGTGGCTACGTTGAAATTTTCACTTGGACAGCTTTCAGAATTTTTTGCGGACAGTAAAAATCAAATAATCTAAGCTGCTAGATAAAGTCTATTACCTAGACTATTTTAAAGACATATTTTCTTATTTAATGGGTTGAATGAAAAAACACTTCAATTCTGTTTTTTGGATAAAACTATTTCTATATAAGTTCCAACTTCAGATAATGTGGTACAATGATTATGAGGCTTTCTTATCTAGAGTCTGGAGATGAAAACTGGTTTGCTGAAGTAGTAAAGGAGCATATGTTCTAGTTCAGTTTTCACAGGCTTTGTGTCTCTAGGTCTGAATATAGGTGAGGCCATTCAATCCCCTGCTTGTAGATAATGTAGTTAGACAAGACAGTGCTTATTTCTAAGGTCAGATATGGATAGCTGAAAAAGCAATCCTCATAAGATTAGCCCACATGAGGAGAATACAAACAAACAAACTACACCAAAAAAGCAATACCCCAATTTCTGGAATACGGTATATAGAAGGCAGGTTCAAGAGCTTCTGATGTAGGGCATCTAGAAACACTAGTCAGATATAGTACTGAATGAGAATCACCTGTCCTGATAGGACAAAAAATATAATACTTTGCTCCAAGTGTCATGAAGTGCAAAAACTGAAAGGAGATGTTTTCTAAATAGGCTATGGATATACATGGTAGCATCATATGTTTTCAAAGGCAAGGTGAAAACAAAACCCCAAGCAACTCAACATGAACTGTACCATTTAATCTGGGAGAATCACTGTTAGATGTTTTGTCTGATTCAGGAAAAGAAAACAAACTTTTGACTCTGATAATTGAATGGATTGGTAGTTCCTTCAATTTACGGAGAAATACAGATGTTTATGTCAATACAAAATGTTAGAGGTACACAGCTGACCATACTGTTTCAAGCTTAGAATTATCAATCATCTTCATTATCTTGCTTATAAGATGGACAGGTATGAGCCCTCACACCTTATGCAGACAAGAATGATGCAGTAAGGAATGGAAAGACTAGTAAGACTGAAAAATCCAGTCTGAGATCTATGCAAAGGTCCAATTAAGTGTTCTTTTTTTGCTGACTTTTAGATTTTGTGAAGGTAAATAAAAGCCAGTAAGCGAGAACAAGAGGAAAGAAAAACTTGCCAAGAAGAAGGGTTTCAATGGCTTAAAAAAAAAAGGTATAGACATCTTTCTTTGAGCAAGAGGCCTCTTTCTTCTGGAGACTAGATGGTACTGTTATATCCATAAAAACAATCTCTTATGAAGAGACAAACTGGACACAAACTAGGTGAGAAATTTGATGAGAAATCTAGCGACCCTTGTTGCCATCACTGTGAAGGAAAATGGAGTTGAAGAATGGTTTTACTAAGGGAGAAGCTACATCAGAAACTAGTGGCCCTAGCACAGATCCTGACAGAGAAAGAATTTTTTTTTGAGATTCCTGTGGAGCACTGAGGGATGGAAGTAGTCTTTTCATGAGCAGGATTTAAATAGGATGAAAATCTGAAGAATCTGTGTGCCTGGTTCTTGTAGGAATACACATTGTGTGGTTTGGCTGGAGAGCTGAGTCACTGCTTTTGCAGATCTCCTTGACTTTGTCTTATCAGAGGAGAGAGTGCTGCCAAAAGATAGAACTGTGACACATGAATGTAACAAATGTCACAGCTAAATGCAAGGTGTGACTTTTGTTTTACTGATGTGCATGCTACTAAATGTGGTGAAATTTACATGTATAATGATGAAGTCATACCTTACAGGCATATTTTATCACTTTGCTATTTGTAACTACTCTCATAGCGTCTCATTACCTTATGTTCTACAGAGAGAGTACGGTCCCCAAACTATCACATTGCCATTTGGTTCAGTGCTGATATGTGTGGTATTAAATGCACAGATAAGAATTCTTTGACATAACAATTCATAATGAGTATTGGATCACGTTCAGAATGATTATGTTGTGCCTTGTTTTCTTAACCTGAAAACAAGCCTGCTTGTTCTTATTTTCTGCCGCTAATGTGATTATTGTACTTGCAGTTGAAGTAACTGTAAAAATGATTACTGTGGTTTTTGAAGATTGAGCAAGACATTTTGAATGACCGAAACTCATTTGAAATGTGAAAATTTGACCTAATTAGTATTTGCTGTTGTATACACGATGAAAGGCAGGTGTATAAATCTTGAAATTCATACATCTACCTATACAGACTTATACTTTTGATAAATGCATTCAATTTTGTTATCCAAAGCATTAACAGAAATACTGATACTTTTAAGTTCTGTTGGCTTTGAAATATTAGCAGTATCATAACGTCCTCATTCTATTAATTAACATTAGTTTTCTGCAAAAATACCCCTACCACCTAATAACATTTCTAGATTTTCTGTGAATTTTTTAACTGATGGATGATACTGGATATAAGAAGATGATGGTAAATAGAAATTTCTAGCACTGTACTTTAACATTGTACCAGCTTCAGAAATGTTTCATCATAAACTAAAAGTGAATTTCTCAGATATATAAAAGGGAACTTTGAAATTCCTTTACTTGAATGACAATATTTTTTCCTTTGTCACAATGCAGAAAGCTTAAAAGTAGGGGAATATGTGCTTTTTTTTTTTTTTCTTCAAATTTTATAGATATTAAAATAAGTTTTTAATCAGTTATTATTTAAAAAAATGTTTAGTCTGCAAATGTTTGATCAGAATGTTTGACCCTAACTTTAATGCTTTTCATTTTAAAACAAATTACCATGTTCCTGTGAACATTTTTTAATAGAAAAGCATCTTCCATCTGAGAAATAATATATCAGAAAATCCTTGACTGGTTCTATCACCTAGTCATGATATGTTAGATAACATGATATAGTCATGTTACTTCATCATTTATTGATAGTATTACTAATGAAATAATCTACAAAATATCATATTTCTGTTTTCATATTGTTATCATAATACCTTCTGAAATATGCCAATATACTGTTGGAAGTTGAATTAAGAAATAGAGAAAAACAAAGTTAGATCCAAAGGGCTGTTTATCATCATTGTATTAGATAAAATCCACTGGGTGTCTTTTATCATTTACTTTTCATTTATTTAGGTCATCTTTTCTTCTACTCATTGTTTTCGGTCTTGCTGCACTAATACCTTCAAATCAGTTTCCATCTCTTATTTTCAAAAATACTGTTAATCAATATTAATGTTACTGAAGAGCTTTGTTGCAGCGTATCCATGTAAATGTAAGAGTTATATTTGAAGATATATGGCAAAAGAGTGGTGTTTTTTGTTGTTGTTGTTTTTTTGTTTTTAATACCTAGAGAGCCATTGCTCCCTTTAGGCTATTCTATGTGTGTGAGGGATAAGGACAATAAGTAGTCTGGCTATAAAATTGTCTTTAATTAGTTGACTGAGTGGCTTCCAACAGTGTGCTACACTGGTATGTAGGACTCCCATGTTACAAGATAGACTTTTGAATCTTACTCCATGCTCCTGGGTAGGCTTAGCATATCAACTTACATACTGTCCTGTGGGAAGTGTTGTCAGTATTACCCAAATAACCATCCCACTGATTTTATTTGCTCACAGGGAAGTCATGTACTTCCCTTCTGAGGAATATACATAGCCAGAGGTTGGGTGCCATGATAGTAATGACATTCTCAGTGAAAATCAAAGGGATATAAAAATGTAAGGTTAACAGAATTTTTAAAGGATAGTTTTCTGCTTCTTCATTCAAAAATAAGTCATATACATAATAATTACAAGCAAATTAGCCCTCTCTGTACTTTAAGACATTGTCAATGGGAACAATTATAGCACTCTAAAAGTTATTTAGAAAATTAAAACAATTATTGGTTAATCTTTCTATGGGCACAAAGGGTTTTTCAAAGATTATAATCCAGTTTTGATTATGATTTCTTCACTCATAGTACTTCAGAAATATTTTGATCTTTGCCAAGGGTGCTGTTCTAATTTGGAAAAAAAAAAAATCCTTTTTGCATTTTCAATTATGAATGTTGGAATAAAAAATGTTTTTCACCATTTGTTTCATGTAACCTAAATTCTAGAACAAGCCTGAAACATGCATATTAAAAAAAAAAATAACACCTGAAAATGAAACTGAATGGAATAGTAAGAGGATGTGCGTAGGCTTGGAAGATGAGGAATTCCATGAAAAAGTTCAGTCTTATAAACTTTTGAAAATTGCATTCTGGGCATATTATTAAGATAGAGTTTTCAGTGCTAGAATTCTTTTCACGTCATTCCTTTTTTTTTTTTTTTTTTTTTCCATAGTGGCACAAATTTCAGAATATGGTAATAGGCACTAGGTGATGCGTGTTTCATAATATCTTAAGTGGGTGTGCTGCGCTGTTTTCTTAGGGTGAAGTAAGCATTTATACTTCTGTCAACATAAGTTCTTAAAATAACTATTCATTTTCAATTGAAGTAACAAAAAAAAAAAAAAAAAAAAAAAAAAAGGAACAAAAAAAACCCACAACATTAAGTATGCAGTTCTATCAGTTGAAAAAAAAAAAAAAAGTTGGACTGTTTTTCTTGTCCTGCTGTCTCAACGCCTTCACTGATAAAATTTTGTATCTCTTGTTGAGCATGCCAAAAAATATGCAAGATCTCCAGTGTGGTGAAAACAAGTGTTGAGGTTTTTATATTTAGGCCCATTTCCTTTTGGGTTTTAATTTATTGGTACCTGTTATTAGTTAATTGTAAGGACTAAATTTTGACTGGTTTGTGCTTAGGGTTCCTTTAGGACTTTTAGGACTTAGTCCCTTTAGGGACTAGAGTCCCTTTAGGAGTCTTCATAAACCACTGTGTGTCAGTTCAGCTGCAAGCTTGTGCGTACTTGAACTATTTAATTGTTACCGAATTTCTTGAGCAAGTATATTGTGTGAGGTAGCTACCTTCTTTACTATATTTTTGTAATTGAGATTGTGTTTCTGGGACATATTTACAATACTCTTTGTTACTGTGTTACTTTATATCCTGCTTTTTGTGTTTGTTGGTTTATTTCTCATTCTAGATTAAGCTTCCAAAATGAGTATAAGTGTAGGGGCTAAAATACAAGAAACTCATGTGAATAAGTGATGAATTGATTTAAAAAAAAAAAAAAAGCGTCATTAAGAATTCAGCATATTTCTGCATTTTTTGTTAAGTTCATTTTTTGTTAAGTTCATTTTTTGTTTCTTTGTTTTTCTTTTTCTTTTGTTCCTAACTATGAAATGTATGCACTTTCCTACCATTTCCCTTTTAAAATAACTGAGTCATATTATCTGGCCTGGATAGAGTATGCAGTAGTGAAGACTACACCTAAATTAGCTTTGAACAGTTTTACCTCCTATGAATCCAAGAGCATCTG